>NC_086102.1:148455692-149106049 GCF_963921235.1 Mobula hypostoma
CATCCATAGCGATTGGCAGCAGCATCAGCTAATATGAAGGACTGAAGCACATTGTGTTTTGTGACATAGGTAGTTGAGAGATGCTGAACATATGTTATACGTCTCTCAGATGCTTTCAAGAGTTTAGATTCAGTGGTAAATGCTGATGATATCATGTGAGATGTGGTTGGGATGAGTGATGGAGATAAATGTACATGGCAGGAATTAACTTATACACATCTGAAGCTGGAGTCCTGACTGATAACTTTTTTCAGGTTAATTCAGTTCTTTGACGCGAGCAGATTTCTTAAGCAATATTCAATTATAATTATCTATATTTATTGTAGATGCATTACACCTCAATAAATAACCAGATATGGAGGAAATAATATTGATTTTATTGTAATTATTTGAAGTTAGAAACTAAATAATGTTGTTCTTTAGGTAATTCATTTAATGTATGCACGTGGGGTTTTGTAAAAGTGGGATTTATGCCATTATCTATAAAATATTATGATGTAACATATCATTAGTGATTCCTTCTGAATTTTTGTACCATCTCTAACTTGTCATAAGGCTCATATTCTATTTTGTGGGACGAAAGAGAGTCTTTGATATTTCAAGAATTTTAATATTTTAAAATGCCTTTCAGTGGTGCCTTTCACATTGCAGAAAACAAGATCTCCAATGCTTCAAGAACTTTTCTAGAGAAAACATTTGATGCCAAAAAAGAGCAATATCAAAAGCTTTTTAAAAGATGAAAGAGAGGTGAAATGGTTAAGACAGAGAATTCTACAGTTTAGTGCCTTAAAAAAACTAAGGGCATTAAGAAGAATTATCTATAACTTCCTCAGTTGGCATATTGCGATGATCCCCCGGCATATCTGAAGGCACAGTTAATTTGAGCATGAGAAAGGCATGAGAAAGAGGCCAATGTTGAGGAAGTTGGGTGTCTCAGAGAATTATGGAACTGAAAAAGCTTACAGAAGTAGAAAAATATAAAGACATGAAGGGATATGAAAACTAGCATGAGGAATGAAAGATGAACCTCTTGCATAGCCATTACTTACTGTAGGTCAGTGGGCAAAGGGATAATAGAACATAGAACAGTACAGCCCCTCCGTCCTACAATGTTGTGCTAACATTTTAAACAACTGCAGGATCAACCTAACCCTTCCCTCCTACATAGTCCTCCATCTTTATTTCATCCATGTGCCTATCTACTTACTTTCCTGCTTACTGGGACATAGGGCACCTACAGTAGCTCACCATAGTCTTCTGTCCCATGGCATTCGTTCACGTTGTCCTCAAGTGTAGCTCATCTTCTTGGTGTATTCTTCCTCTCCCAGGGATGAGGTCTTTGGAGCTTCTGTTGGTGGCTCTGTAGCACTGGGTTTTTTTACGGGATGCGGTGGGGTTACTCGTCCCATGCCCAACCCTCCTACTTTTGCAGCCTGGCTTGGGACTATCCATGGAAGAATTATGTGCCTATCTAAGAGTATCTTAAAATAAGCGTATCTAACATATCTTCCTCTACTACCTCCCCTGGCAGTGTGTTCCATGCACTTACCATTCTCTAAAATCCTCCCCCTGGTATCCTACATCTATTTTTCTCCAATCACCTTAAAATGATGCTGTCTTCTATTAGCTATTGCCACTCTGGGAAATGGTGCTGGCTGTTGGCTCTATCTATGCCTCTTAACATCTTACACACTTCTATCAAGACATCTCTCATTCGCCTTTGCTCTAAAGAGGAAAGCCCTAGCTTGCTTAACCTACCCTGATAAGACATGCTCTGTAACCCAGTCAGCATCCCAAAAAAATCTTCTCCTCACCCTCTAAAGCTTCCACATCCTTTCCAAAATGAAGTGACCAGAATTGAACACAATACCCCAAGTAAGATTTAACCAGATCTTTATAGAGTTGCAGCATTACCTTGTGGCTCTTGAACTCAATCCCCTGACTAATGAAGGACGACACACTATATACCTTCTGAACTACCCTATCAACTTGCAAGGCACCTTTGAGGGATCTGTAGACATGGACTCCAAGATCCCTCTGTTTCGCTACACTGCCAAGAATCCTGCCATTAACCTTGTACTCTACCTTCAAGTTTGACCATTCATAGTGTATCACTTCACAATTCTCAGGATTGAACTCCATTTGCCACTTCTCAGCCCAGCTCAATATTCTATCAATGTCTCATTGTAACCTATGACAATCTTCTACACTATCCACAATGCCACCAAACTTCCTGTCATCTGCAAACTTACTCACCCACCCTTCCACTTCCTCATCTATACAAGGGTCAACAGTACTTGGTATGGATTAGGGCATTGGCAGCAGAGTTTATGTGTATTCAGATATGGACAGTGAAGCTGTTGTTGTCAAGACAAGTTTTATTACGTCTTTCCAGAACAAACTCAGGACCTACACTCAGTGGCTACTTTATTAGGTTCAGCTGTACACCTGCTCTTTAATGCAAATATCTTATCAACCAATCATGTGACAGCAACTCAGTGCATAAAAGAATGCAGATGTAGTCAAGAGGTTCTATTGTTGTTTAGACCAAACATCAGAAAAAGTTCAAAATTCAAAGTTCAGTAAGTTCAGTAATATATATGTCACAATATACAAACTTGAGGTACATTTTCTTGTGGGCATACTCAATAAATCTCTAGAATAATAACCATAACAGACTCAATAAAAGACTACCCAACTTGGGCTTTCAACCAGAGCGCAGAAGGCAGCAAACTATGCAAATACAAAAATAAATTAATAATAATAAAATAAGCAAAAATATGGAGATGAAGTGTCCTTGAAAGTGAGTCCATAGGTTGTGAGGACATTTCAATGATTGGGCAAGTGAAATTGAGTGAACTTATCCCCTTTGGTTCAAAAGTCTGATGGTTGAGGGGTAATAGCTGTTCCTGAATGGGGAAGAAATATGATCTAAGTGACTTTGACCATGGAATGATTGTTGGTAACTCGTGTTACAACAGTGGTGTGCATAAGAGCTACTGTGAATGCACACCATGTTGAACTTTGAAGTGGATGAGCTACAGCAGCAGAAGACCACAAACATAGACTCATTGAAGCACTCAATGATGCAATCACTGAGAGTATATACAATTAGATTAAAGGTAAATGAGAACAGTTTCACAATCAAATAGAGGGTAGGGCAAGTCAATTTTCTGGCATGGCTGTAAAGATTTTGGTTTTTTGATAGCAGCGAACAAAAACTCCTATTCCCTGGGATATTATAATTCTCCACCTTCTTCAGAATGACTTCCCAAACCTCACTGAGATGCTGATGAATTTGGGAAGCCAAGCACAGAAGGTGGAAGTTAAAATATGAAATTCAGAAGTGCACAATATCTAAAAAATAGTTCTGTGTATACACTCAAAAGAGCCATAGTGGGTGGCTCGCTGTTGGACTGTTATTGCTCCAATATGCAAAGACTTTGGGTTCCTTTTTTACTGGTATTGTAAAATGACCCACCCAACAATAGACTGAATGTTTTTCTTAGCTTAGAATATGATGTGCTTTTACATACTTCCCTTGCTGCCTGGCAATGTGTCCTTTTCATTCAGTCTTAGAGGAAGGATGAGCTACATAAATTTACTTGATGGTTATTTGGAACAAGGTGTAGCTCAGTTGAAAGGAAAAACCACCAGTTTCATACACCAGAAGTGAGGTGATGAGTTAAAATTCACATGAGGAGAACTGATAGATTCCTGCTCTGTGAAAGATCTTAATCTAATTTGCTGACCTGTCTATGGTCTTTACAGATTCTGTTGGATCCACTGAGCATATCAGTATTTACATATGGGAAATAAAGATTAACAAGTCTGCTGCAAATTCCGCAGAATTGGACACATTCTCGCTGTTATTTATGGCATTATTCTGTGCAGATGCACTAGTGTCAGTTTTTCCCCTTTTTTCATAAAGGACTCCACCTAGGGGCTCTAAGATGAACAATATATTTTTAAATTCTTGTCAGAAAGGGAATTCAAAGCCAAATTTTTAACATGGACAATGAGAGTCACTGCTCTATCCTGGGGGAAATAATTTTAAATCCCAGATATGTCAATCATATAGCGACTTCAAGGTTTATTTCTCACACATGTGAGCTTTTCTGTTTCATAACCACAACCTTTTGATCACAAGATAGGTTTCTCATAATCCAGTGTTTCTTTTACATCAGAGTAAAACTCTACTCTGTTGGTTGCTCTTTGTATTCAATCAGTAACTACAGGATGCTTTCCTATCGTTGCAAGGGATTTCAACCAGGCCAGATGAAGAAGTCTCTGAACCACTACCAGAAACAAATCAGCTGTGGAACCAGAGGACATAACACACACTTGACCTCTGATATACCACCATCAAAAACACTTACTGTGCCATCTCATGTCCACACTTTGGAAAGTTCGATCACCTGGCTGTGAATGAAGACCACAGCACCAGTGGTGAGGTTCAAGAAAGTATGGTCAAGGGAGGCGGAGAAATGCTTACAGGCGCAAGCACGAGGAATTCTGCAGATGCTGGAAATTCAAGCAACACACATCAAAGTTGCTGGTGAACGCAGCAGGCCAGGCAGCATCTCTAGGAAGAGGTACAGTCGACGTTTCAGGCCAAGACTCTTCGTCAGGACTAACTGAAGGAAGAGCTAGTAAGAGATTTGAAAGTGGAAGGGGGAGGGGGAGATCCAAAATGATAGGAGAAGACAGGAGGGGGAGGGATGGAGCCAAGAGCTGGACAGTTGATTGGCAAAAGGGATATGAGAGGATCATGGGACAGGAGGTCCGGGAGAAGGAAAAGGGGGAGCGGGGGGGAAAACCCAGAGGATGGGCAAGGGGTATAGTCAGAGGGACAGAGGGAGAAAAAGGAGATTGAGAGGAAGAATGTGTGTATATAAATAGTGGATAGGGTACGAGGGGGAGGTGGGGCATTAGCAGAAGTTAGAGAAGTCAATGTTCATGCCATCAGGTCGGAGGCTACCCAGACGGAATATAAGGTGTTGTTCCTCCAACCTGAGTGTGGCTTCATCTTTACAGTAGAGGAGGCAGTGGATAGACATGTCAGAATGTGAATGGGATGTGGAATTAAAATTCCAATTGAAGTTGGAGATGGAATTGGAAGCATATCAGCTCTGACAGGGTTTGCAGGCCATTACTTCCTAAAAAGTGAAACCTAACATCATGAATAGTTGTGATGCTTCACTCCCAGATGAGCTGAGTACCTTTTATGCTCACTTT
The DNA here is from genome assembly GCF_963921235.1 of Mobula hypostoma. Lineage (NCBI taxonomy): Eukaryota > Metazoa > Chordata > Chondrichthyes > Myliobatiformes > Myliobatidae > Mobula > Mobula hypostoma. The sequence continues at coordinate 148,460,931 of NC_086102.1, forward strand.
GAAAGGGAGAAATCCATGCAATTCGCTACTGCATCTGGTGACCCTGTGATCTCTGTTTCAGAGGCTAATATCAGAGCATCTTTCAAGAGGGTGACCCCTTGCAAGGCATCAGGCCCTGATGGAGCATAGTAGGGCACTGAAAACCTGTGCCAACCAACTGGCAGGAGAATTCAAGGACATCTTCAATCTCTCACTGTTGTTGTCGGAGTTTCTCACCTGCTTCAAAAGGGTGACAATCATACCAGTGCCCCAAAGAGGGCAGTGCCTCAATTACCATTGCCCATTTGTAGTCACATCTGCTGCAATGAGGTGCATTGAGACGCTGGTCATGGCTAGTATCAACTCCTGTGTACGCAAGGACCTGGACCCACTGCAATTTGCCTGTCACCACAATAGGTCTTCAGCGGATGCAATCTCACTGGCTCTCCACTCAGCCTTGGACAATAGCAATACCTACATCAGGCTGATGCTTATTAATTACAACTCAGTGTTCAACACTTCCGGTTTAAGATGGTGCCAACTGGAGTCAATTGAATTTGGCAAAATGGAGGTGAGGTGAGCAGAGGTGATGCAGAGTCAAGGTGATGGGTCCTGGACCCGGCCTGAGAGTGAGGAAGGACCTGAGGTTTGATCAATTTAAGCACTGGGCCAAACTGGAAAATCTGGATACGGGCGGAATTGAGGTGAGGGGACACCGGCCCCCTGAGAGCATATCGAAGTGGCAGAGTCTGGGTTCAACAGCAAGGTCTGGACAATTTAAGCGCCCGGACAGATTGAAAAGGACAGAGTGTCAGGGCCGGAGGTTCAAATCGCTGCTCGTCTCCACACCAAACTTCAAGTGGTTACCTCGCGAGGTTTACACATCTCTGCACCGAACTGTGGATGTGGCCTGCAACTGTGGCCAGTGTGAACCTACTTTTGCAAACTTCGGTTCTGAATGCTATTTGCTCACTTCTATTTTTGCTTGTTTTTTCTTTCTCTGCACATTGTGTGTTTGACGGTCTTCTTTTGTTTTAATGGGTTCTATTGGGTTTCTTTGTTTTGTAGCTGCCTGTAAGAAGACGAATCTCAAGGTTGTATAAAGTATATATATTCGATAATAAGTATACACGACTTTGACAATCATACCTCAGTTCTAATAAACAGGCTCCAAAACCCTGGCCTCTGTAGCTCCCTCTGCAACTGGATCCTTGACTTCCTCATTAAGAGACTGCAGTCAGTGAGAATATGAAATAGCATCTCCTCCTTGCGGGGAATCAACATGGGTGCACATCAAGAATGCGTGGTTAGCCCACTGCTCTACACTCTACACCCACGGTTGTGTGGTTAAGCACAGCTCAATCACCATCTATAATTTTGCCGATAACACAACTATTGTTGGCAGAATTTCAGATGGTGATGAGGAGGTACACAAGAGTAAGGTAGATCAGCTGGTTGAATGGTATTGAAATAACAACCTTGCACTCAACATCAGTAAGATCAAGGAATTAATTGTGCATTTCAGGAAGAGGGAGTTGAGGGAACACACACTAGTCTCCATTGAGAAATCAGTGGACAGGGTGAGCTGTTTCAAGTTTCTGGGTGTCAACATCTTTGAGGATCTGAATAGGGCCCAAAATATTGATGCAAATGCAAAGAAGGCATGACAGCGGTTATATTTCTTTCAGTGATTGAGGAGACACCAAACACACTTACTAATGTCTACAGATGTACCTTGGAAGGCACTCTAAGTAGTTGCTTCTCTGTCTGGTTTGGGAAATGCTGCGGAAAGTTGTAAGCTCAGCCAGCTCCATCACGGCCACTGGCCTCCCCAGCATTGAGGGCTCCTTCAAAAGATGGTGCTATTAAACCTGTTTCTGATTGTGATGGAGAGGCACATGTTCAACACTGCCAGTATTATGATGAACCAGCCTCAAACAGGATGGTGGTACTGATAGTTTTAATTGGTCTCAATATAGCAAGGGAGTAGGGTATTCCTGCAGATTGTGCTTTGACAATTCTGTCAGAAATTGGAGTGCGCCCATTAATTAGAGACAGGAAGTTAGAATTCTTCCTTTGAGTGTGTCTGACTCCAGTGCTTGAAAGCTTGCAATTTCAGATAGTTAGATGCCAAGGTGCAATGTAGGCAATTTCTAATCATGCCTCTAGCACATCTCTCTATGCACTTTTCCACTTTATAGGACTCATACACCATAGGCTTCCAAAATGCATTACTCAATGCCTGCACTAAGTTGTAGCTAATGAATTATTTGTGTTTATCTTTTGTCACAGATAATATATAATTCAATATTAATAGTCTAATCAGAGATAATGAATTATTCTGTATTGATATTCTGTCACATTCAGGTAATGTCAATGTCACTGAGGTTAAATTCTTTTTTGTTAAGCAAATCCAATAAATCCAATTAGACTTGTGCTTTTAGAATGGATTCATAATTTTCCTTTCTTTGCAGCAAAATAAACTTATCACAAAGCAAGTTTGCTAACACATTTTTTGCATAAAACTATCTATTGATATAAAAACCAAAATTAAATCAAAACATAAGAATAAAAATGTTGAACAATAAAAAAATTATCATGGGAAGTTTTACTTAAGCTTTACACAGACACTTAAACTAAATATGACATTTCTATGCTCATCCAAATATTTGTTAAAATGGGGATTGCTTGCTCATGAAGTAGTCAGCAATAAAACCTGAGCTGAAATTTCTTTAAAGAAATGTTTAAAGGGAGCATAACGTTTTTCGTATGCAGTATGAAGTGCTAGAGGTATGTCTGAATTCAACCAAATTTGGTGTTGTTATTCCTTTCCATGCTTTCAGGCAACACTTTTGCCGTTTTCATAGCACTTGTCTATTTTTTAAGAGGACAAGTTGCTAGCTTGACGCTCAACCCAGCACGGATGGAAAGCATGCAAGGAGCTGGCCGGATTCGAACTCAGGACTATTCATTTCGAAATCCAGTGCTGATTCCACTACACCACCGGCTGGCACAACCCAATTTACTATACAGTATATCTCTACAGAAGCTACACCAACAGCTAAATAGACAAAATCTAGGCAGATATATTTAAAAATGTATGATACCCACTTACTCGGACAAAATGATTTGTTGAATATTAATAAGTGGGTCAAGGTATGGCAAGTGGAGTTTTATTCAGGTAAGTACAAGGTGTTGGATTTTGCATATTTGCAGAGTCAAATCAAGGTAGAACTTTCCCAGTGAATGGTAGGGCCCTGGAGAGCATTGCAGAACAGAGGGACCTTGCAGTTTAAGGACATGGTTCCTAGAAACTGGACAGGACATTTGGCATGCTGGCCTTCATCAGTCAGGGCTCTGAATATAGAAGATGGTAAGTCATGGTCCAGTGATACAATATGCTAGTAAGGCCACACTTGAAGTATCACGTTCAGTTTTTTTTTCATTGGAAAAATTGTTATGAAACTATTGGCAAGATGTTATGAAGCTGGAAAGAATACAGAATAAAATTACAAGGATGTGAGAATTTGAGTTCCAGGGAGAGGATGATCAGGGTTGGAATTTTTTGCTTGTAGCATAGGACACTGAGAAGTGATCTTTTAAAAGTGTATAAAATCATGAGGGCCATAGATAGGGTAAGTGCACTTAGGCTTTCCAAGGCTTGGTGAATCAATAACTAGAGGGTATAGGTGAGAGGAGAATGATTCAATAGAACTTGAGGGACAACAGAGGATGCTATTATGTTACCAGAGGAAGTGGTTAAAGCAGGTATGATAACACCATTAAGAAACAGTTACATGAGTTCAAGTTCAAATTCAAGTTTATTGTCATTGAACCATACTCATGTATACTAGCAAATGAAACAAGGATCCTCCGGACCAGGGTACACAACACAGTACACATAACTCACACACATAACACATAAAATAATATTACCACAAATAAGTTAACAAATAATAAGGTGTGTATATGTTACAAGTTAAAAAGTAAACAGTGTAACACTACTGACTCTTCATAGGTAATAACAGGGAGTTGAGTAGTCTTACGGCCTTGGGGAGGAAGTTGTTTCCCATCCTAACAATTTTTGTCCTAATGCTATGGTACCTCCAGCCTGATGGTAGAGGGCAAAGAGATTGTTGGATGGGTGAGGCGTCATTGACAATGCTAAGGGCCCTGCATATGTTGAGCTCCTGATAAGTATCTCTGATGGGTGGATGAGAGACCCCAATAATCCTCTCAGCAGTCTTTGCAATCCTTTGTTGGGATTTGCGGTCAGATGCCTTGCAATTCCCGTACCAGACGGTGATGCAGCTGATCAGGGCACTCATGATGGTGCGACTGTAGAATTTTGTTAAAAAGTGGGGGTTGGGGGAAGGGGAGCCTCACTCACCTTAATTTTTAGATTATGAGGACACGCAGTCCTCTTTTATTGTCAATTAGTAATACATGCATTAAGAAATGATACAATATTCCTCTGGTGTGATATCACAGAAACACAGGACAGACCAAGACTGAAAAACTAACAAAAACCACATAACTATAACATATAGTTACAACAGTGCAACAATACCATAACTTGATGAAGAACAGGCCATGGCACAGTAAAAAAGTTCAAAGTTTCTCGGAAGTCCCACATTTCATGCAGACGGGAGAAGGAAGAAAACTCTCCCTGCCATGCCCCACCACAGTCTGACTCTGAGTCATCCGAAAACTTCGAGCTCCGATCAGCCCTCCGACACTGAGTACTGAGCACCGTCTCTATCTGAACGCTTTGACCTCAGCCTCGGTCGTCAGTAGCAGGCAAAGCCGGGGATTTTGGGGCCTTCCTTCCGGAGATCCCGATTGCACAGTAGCAGCGGCAGCGAAATGGCATTTCAGAAATTTCTCCAGATGTTCCTCTGTGCTTTCATGTCTGCCTCCATCAAATCAGAATTGTCCATGGCCCCTATTTAACAGATACAATATCATTTCACCGGAGAGCTGCACCTTTAGGAAGTGGAGATGCTGCAATGCTTTCTTGACAAAGGGGTATTGCTGAGGGTCTAGGTGAGTTCGTTGGCTATGTGCACTTCCAGAAACTTGGTGCTCCTAACTCTCTCCACAGATGAGCTGTTTATCTGCAGTGAGGAGTGGTCAGCCTGCAGCTCCCTAAGGTGCACAATCATCTCTTTGGCCTAGTCCACCTTGAGATTGAGACTCCAGTTGATGTGCTTGCACTACTCTGCCAGCAACACTCTGTCCACTCCGTACGCTGCCTCCTCATCATCGTTGATGAAGCCAGCCACTGCTGTGTCATCAGTAAATTTGATGATTCAGCTTGGACTGGATCTAGCAATGAAGTCATACGTCAACAGCATGAGCAGCAGAGGGCTGAGCACGTGGACCTGGAGAGCGCCGGTGCTCAGTGTGATGGAGTTAGAGATGTTGCTGTCAACATGGACTGATTGTGGCCTTTCTGTCAAGAAGTCCAGGATCCAGTCTCAGGTAGAGGTGCTGAGACCTACCAAGGACAGTTTAGCCACCAGATATGATCTTATAGAAGACCGTGCCGAAGTCAATAAACAGGATCCTGGTCTTTGGTCCAGTCCACCTTAAGACTCCATCTTCCAGGTGGAGGGCGGAGGCTATGGCCTCACCAGTAGACCAGTTTGAGCAATAAGCGACCTGGAAAGGGTCCAATGTAACAGGGAGATGGGATTTATTGCTCCTCAAAGCACTTCATTATTGGTGAGGTCAGTGCCACTGCACAGTAATTGTTGCGGCACCGTGATGATGGTGGCCGCCTTGAAGCCTGAGGGTACAGTGAACTGTTCCAGAGAGTTGTTGAAGATGTCTGTAAGAACCTCAGTTAACTGGGCCGCACAGTCCCTCAACACCCTACCAGGTATGTTATCACGTTCTGCAGTTTACGTGGGTTGACCTTAGATAGGGTCTTCCTCACATCAGCTGTGGCTAGACAGAGTGCCTGGTCCTCAGGGTGAAGAGGGACTTCCTCACTGGCACATTGTTCCATGCATCAAACAGAGTGCAAAAGACATAGAGTCTATCAGAAAGAGAGGTGTCACTGTCGTGGACTTGCAGGGTGGACTCGCATTCTGTTATGCCGGAATGCCCTGCCAGGCGTGCTTTGTGTCACTTACTTGCTTACTGCCAGTAACACTGCTGGTGTTTAGGGCAGCAATGAAGGTCCTCCATCTCTGGTGGTGTTCAGGGCTTCCTGCATTATGTCAGTAGCTTCCTCCCAATTTTCACTACTGTCAGTCATGCAAATCCTGGTGGAAGCTCAGAAATACAATCACACTTAAATGTGGAAGGATTCTTCATTGCAGTTTCTGTTTCAATTTCGTTTTACCAGTCAGGAGACTGAACCTGGAGAACCAGTGGACCGCTGTTACTCTGGCCTCTGCCCTTTGACCTATTTGTCATGGATGATACTAACAAGAGCCAAAGCATAAAACTCTGACTCCAGTCAACATAGCTGTCTGGGTCATTGAGGCACGCAAGCCTACAAACCTTTACAAGGTTATGGTCCTCTTGGAGGGCCTCGTGTCTCTGGTGTTTATTTAGAGATACAGCGCGGAATAGGCCCTTCGGTACTACCCCAGCAGCCCCTGACAACCCCAGTTTAACCGTACGCTAATAACATGACAATTTACAATGGAAGGAAGCCAGAGGAAACAGAGAAACTTCACACATTCCACGGTGAGGACATACAGAGACTCCCTACAGAGGATGCTGGAATTGAACTCTGAACTCCAACTCCCCCCCCCCCCCCGAGCGGTAATAGCGTCGCACTAACCACTGCACTACTCTGGCTCTGTGAATAATTATATTTTTGCTTTTCTGAAGGTGCGGGAAAACACAGCCCTTGCTGACCCGAGAGCTGCCTTATCCCCCCGAGCTAAAGGCAGCATCCCGATCTCTCAGCTGTGCTTGGAGCTCTACTGTCAGCCACGGCTTCTGATTTGACTTCACGTATTGTAACTGTATTTATAATGGTGAAGTTCTCAGTGCACTTCTCTATGTAGTCCGTTACAGATCTTGCATATTTATTAGTGTTAATGTGATAGTCATAGGTAGCTGCCTCCTTGAAAATGCTCCAGTCCGTGTTTTCAAAACGCCGAGGATGCTCCTTCTGACCAGGTCTTTAACTCCCTTTGAACTGGTTTGACACATTCAATTAGTGGTTGGTTTGCAGAAATTAGCATAACAGATGACCAGGGACCAGGAACAGCTTTGTATGCACCAGGGATGTTGGTATAAACCGGGTCTAATCACAAACAAGAGAAAATCTGCAGGTGCTGGAAATCCAAGCAACACACACAAAATGCTGGAGGAATTCAGCAGGTCAGGCAGCGTCTATGGAAAAGACTACAGTCGACGTTTTGGGCCGAGACCCTTCATCAGGACGGGTATAAAAGATGAGGAGTCAGAGTTAGAAGGTGGGGGGAAGGGAGGGAGAACCACAAGGTGATAGGTGAAGCGAAGTGGGAAGTGGGAAGTGGGAAGTGGGATGGGGGAAGGGGTGAATAAAGAGCTGGGAAGTTGATAAGAGAAAGAGGTACAGGGCTGGAGAAGGGGGAATCTGATAGGAGAGGACAGAAGGCCATGGATAAAAGAAAAGAGGGGAGGAGCACCAGAGGAAGGAGATAGGCAGGTAAGGAGATGAGGTGAGAGAGGGAAAATGGAGATGGGGAATGGTGACGGGAGGGGGCATTAGAAGTTCAAGAAATCGATGTTCATGCCATCAGGTTGGAGGCTGCCCAGTTGGAATATAAGGAGCTGCTCCTCCAACCTGATCCTCCTCCCCTTCTCTTTCCCATGCCGACATGTCAGTCCATGGCCTTCTCTATTGTCATGATGAGCCCACACGCAGGTTGGAGGAGCAATACCTTATATCCTGTATGGGTAGCCTTCAACCTGATAGCATGAGCATCGATTCCTCAAACTTTCAGTAATGCCCCCCCCCCCACCATTCCCCATTCCCATTTCCCTCTCTCACCTCCTCCTTACCTGCCTATCATCTCCCTCCGGTGCTCCTCCCCTTTTCTTTATTCCATGGTCTTCTGTCCTCTCCTATCAGATTCCCCTTCTCAAACCCAGTATCTCTTTCACCAATTAACTTCCCAGCTCCTTACTTCACCCCTCCCCCATCCCGGTTTCACCTATCACCTTCTGGTTCTTCCTCCCCTCCCCCCACCTTCTAACTTTTTTTCTCCAGTCCTGATGACGGGTCTCGGCCTGAAATATTGACAGTACTCTTTTCCGTAGATGCTGAGATGCTGCCTGGCCTGCTGAGTTCCTCCAGCATTTTGTGTGTGTAACCAGGTCTAATGTGTTCTCACCTCTAGTAGCAGTCAAAGTGCTGACAGAATTTAGGCAGGACTGTTTGTAATATGGTTGAGGTTACCAGCAACAATAAAGAAACCATTGAACTGTGTAGTTTGCAAGTCAGTAATGGCTCTGTGGAGCTCATGGAGCATTGGGGAGGGGGAGAGATGTCTACAGCCACAATCACAATGGCAGTGAACTCCCTCGGTAAGCAGAAAGGCCTGCACTTCACTGTGAGAGCTCCATCACAGGCAAACAGTGAGTCGTCACTACCGACGCATTCACATGCTCGTTCTTGTTAGCATAGAAACACATCGTACAGTTTGCCTCCACTGCGGCTCTGGCCGGGGATCATGGGAAATGTTTAGAATGTTACAGGCCAAATGCTGGCAAATGAGACCAGCTTGGATGGGCATATTGTTTGGCATGGACCGTTTGAGCTGAAGAGCCTGATTCCATACTGTCTGAATCTATGTGTCCATAAACAAAGGCTAACAAAAGTCTTAGGCACCCTAGATTTCTTATATGGCTTCAGATGGTGTGACCTCCAAAGACCCCTGAGCTCAACATCATCAAGGCTGCCTGGAATTACCTGGAGAGACAGAAGCAAGTGTAGCCCCCCACCCCGGCCACCCTCAGGGTCACTCGGCTCGCTGTCATCTAGGGAAAAAGCCTCGGCCCCAGCAAACTGGGTAATTCGTTTGTGTGGATGCTGTGTGAGGTACCCCACCCCGCCCAAATAACAGACAATACACCAGATGCAATTAAATGATATACAGTTTATAGATATTACTGGAACTATATAATTAAAAGAGAATAAAATATAAAAGGAAAATAAAAGGCGCCACACTTATCAATGTTCAATCACTTCGTGCACAAAAACCGTTGGAGCTCAAGGACTTTCTTCTTCATCCTGCGACCCGCTCGGACCACCTCGACCGGCCGCCTGGGACCAACAATGGTGGTCGACCAGACGCTCCACACGAGTCCGTCTCCGTCTCCTCGCCGAACGTCCTGCTCGGGGTCCAACCCCGTTAGCCGACTCACAGCACCTCATCCATCCTCTGTCTCGCTCTCCCGCCTTCTGCACCAAAACCCCATGCATACAGTATCTTCAAATACACCAAAACCATAACAACTATCCCAATTGGTTAATAGCACTCTCTTATCACACTCTAAAGAAAAAAAACAAGCTGCTAGCGCAAACTTTCTCAACGTTTAACACAACAAAGCTGCATTCCCCAGATTAACATAACAAAGACGCCATTTTAATTAGCCTCCGCAGTAACATAAAAGTCGAAACCCCCTTACACAAGTGAGACAGCCAAAGCCTGCAGAGGAACTGTGGCAAGTTCTCCAAGATGACTGAAACAACGGACCAGGCGATTTTCTTATAAAACTGCACGACAGCGTACCTAAGAGCAACATACACAAAATACTGGAGGACCTCAACAGGTCAGGCAGCTTCCATGGAAGTGAATGAAGAGTTGATGTTTCGGAGACCGTTCTTTAGGATTGAATAGGAAGGGGGAAGGCACCAGAATAAAAAAATGGGGAGGGGAAGATGTCCAGCTAGAAGCTGATAGGTGAAGCGAGGTGGCTGGGAAAGGTAAAGAGCTGGTAGGAGAGGAGAGTGGACCATAGGAGAAAAGGAAGGAAGATGGGCAACAGGGGGTGGTGATAGGCAGGCAGAGAAGGGGTAAGAGGCCAGAGTGGGGTATAGAAGTAAGAGGGGAAGGGGTGGAAATATTTCTTTAACCAGGAGAAATTGATATTTGTGCCATTAGGTTGGAAGCTAACCAGACAGAATATAAGGTGTTGCTCCTCCACCCTGAGGGTGGCCTCATTTCAGCACAAGAGGAGGCCATGGACTGACATGTTAGAGTGGGAGTAGAAGTTGGAATTAAAATGTTGGACCACTGGGAATTTCTGTTTTCAGCAGATGGAGTGGAAGTGCTCAACAAAGCGGACCCCCAATTTATGAGGAGGCCTCAGTGGGAGCACCAGATGCAACAGATGGCCCCAGCAGATCTGCAGGTAAAGTGAAGCCTCACCTGGAAGGACTGTTCTTGGCCCTGAGTGGAGACGAGGGAGGAGATTAATAGGCAGGCGAGTAATGGGCAGATAGGTGCAGCACTTTGGCCGCTTACAAGGAAAAGTGCCGGGAGGGAGATTAATGGGGAAGGATGAATGGGTAAGAGAATCACAGAGGGAATGATCTCTGTGGAAAGTGGAGAGTGGGCGGGGGAAGAGCTGAAAAGGTAAAGATGTGTTTGGTGGCCTCTTAGTGGACCTAAGAGAACCGATGCAGCTTTAAAGGGAAAAGGATGGTCACAACAAATATTGATTTGATTTAGCTTTTTACTCTTTACTACTCTTTATAATAATTTTTTGATATTTAGAAATTTTGCATTTCATTATTCTTGAGAGCATTTCACTTCACAGAATTTTTTTTACATGTGACTAAGACTTTACACAGTACTATATATATATATATATGGCACCCCACACAGACTTCCAATCTGCACCTTGTAAGGCATGAAAATGCCCGACGCAGGCCTCTCATGGTCTGAGTCGACGTTCCCTATATATATACCCTTGCCTAATTATCAAGTGTATTTACATAATAGTCATATAGTCATTTTGAAATAAAGAATTACCATTTGTACTTCTGGTCTTACTTGCAATATAAATAAATGATTCTGAGATTAAATTAACAGTATGTGAAAATAAGACTGGAAGTGTTCCAGGTGTCTGACATTTTTGGACGTGAGGATGTTGTTTGTCACCACTACAATATAGCAATGGAAATGAAAAATGAAAAATCACTCCAGGGATTTTAGAACAGGATATGGAAATCAACATAGCATATTAGACAATAATGATTATTGTCACCAGCCACAAATTACATTGAGCAAATAATTTCATACATAATTTGGTAATTATGTTATTCAACAATGAAGTCTGAATTCTCAGAGGACCAATTAATAAATTCCTGATGTAAACTGAGCAGCAAAAAATTAGAGGTGGCTGAAACCAGAGACTTTTCAATAGCTAAATCATAATCTTTGCAAAAGGTAGTTCATTGTCTTGAAAGTTAATCATGGCAAACGCGTTACATAAAGTTGAGACAATCCTTTGTACGCTGTATGTGAAATTGATTCCAATCACCAACCGATTTACCTTGCAGACACACCAGGATTCCCTACATCCCATTCGCAGAAGTATTGTTTTCCTCTTTTGACAGTTGGCCATGTTCCCCATGGCACCTCGAAAATATGAATTGTAGTTAAGAACACTTTTTACCTGTTCCATGTACAGAGCAAATGGCTGCAATAGCTCATAATTTTCTCACTTGATAGCAACTCTAGAACATCAGCCAACTGTCATCATATCCACTTTGTACAAACGTACTTGTTGACTGCCTTCCTAGTACCTCAGCAACAATATTCCAAGCTTGTGTCCTAGATAGTGTCTGTGAGTTCCTGACTGCATTTCTGTTGAAGAATTCTGTTTAGGATGCTCATTCAACCTGCCCGGGTGCAAGGTTGGATCGCTCTGGGTGCCGAAAGGAGAAGTAGGGGCAGGGGAGATCTGGTGCCCCTTCAACTGGCCTGGGTGCGAGGTTGGATCGCTCTGGATGCCGAGCTAATTTGAAGGGCTTGGGAGTGGCTTCAGGCTGGGTGACAGAATCTGGGCCGGGATCAATTTGGAGGGCAGTGTGGTCTAGGCCTGGGGCCTTTCGCAGCAGTGGTGCCTGGGTCCTAGTCTGAGGTACAATGCACTGTTTAGACAATTGAAACGCCCACCCAGTTTGGTGGCGAGAGCTGACGTTGCTCACACTCTGTGATTTTCACTCCTCTTTCCAGGGCACTGGAGTCTTTTGCTGTTTCGTTTTTAGGTCAATCTAAACGTCGGCCCATATAGGCTGAAAAGACAACATCAGTCGTGAAGAGAGCCGATTTCGCTCGTTCTCCGTGGTGGCGCTGAGGCAATGAAGACTGCCCCGGCTGCTGCGCTCCGTGGCCACAAATATGATGCACTGATAAATGAGGCTTTGGGCCTATTCCTGGCTGCTCCAGAGTTCGGATCTGAGGACTCAATTTTGGTTCATAATGCTGAAGTTGCTCGCTTCAATTGTTCGCATGATTTTAATTTTTTTTCTCTTGCACATCGAGTGTTGGTCTTCTATTTTTATTTTTTGTTCTATTTTTCTTTAAATTGGGTTCTTCCAGGTTTGTTGCTTTTTGGCTACCTGTGGGCAAGCAAATCTCGAAGTTGGAAACTTTATACATTCTTTGACAGTAAATGAATCTTGAAATGAAAATAAATAGTAAATAGACCCTTTAACCAAGCATCTTTTTGATGATTATTAATATCTAGTTGATTGTAATAGTTCAGACAACTGATCATAAGTCTTACTTCTATGCATCCTAGTTTTAAAGGAAGAAGCACCTTATCTACTGCAATATTCATGCAGATAGATGAGTTAAATTAGTTTAGGAAGAATTAAGGAACGGTACATAAAATTTCGTTAATATGTAACTAGATTAGACATCAGGAGGTTTCTCTTCTTGCAAAACATCAGAGATCTTTTGGACAATTAATGCAGCAGGTACAGAACTGCACTGATGTCAAGGTGAGTTTTCTGCTTGCTTTACCACAGCTCATTTTTTTGAGTCTGAAGATAGGACGCTACAGTCACTCAAAGACAGAGTGAGATTTTCATTGCGATAAGCAGGACAGATATAATACTTTTTTTTAACTTAAGAAATTGACTCTTTGTTTAAGATGGCATGAAGCTTCAAAGTAATTGAGGAAAAGGCTTCTTTTCAAGGACCCTTTGAATTGCGCTGGCTTACATAATAACTTTCTCACAAGGGCTAAAAGATGTGAAATTAATGAATCTAATTTGTATTCCCTCAGATGACTAAAATTGTCCCATCCACTAAACTCTGTAGGATATAGTGTGATGTAGAAACAGACTTTGGTCTTTCTCATCAATATCTATCCTTTTAAAAATGGAATAGTTCTGAAGTAAACCATGTTGAGTGAACCATTTAATCAGGAGTCATTTTTTATTCAGTAATTCACACAGCAGCAGTCTTATGATAGCACATTAGATTAATCACAAGAATGGCCACAGAAACTCACTCCAGGAGTACATAACACCAAAGGAAAAATTTTTACTTACGGCATTTGACGCATTACCAGAGCATTTTATTGATGATGATTTTGTGCTCAGATGTTCAGGCAGAATTCATGCAGCCTCCCTGTGTCTCAGTGAAAACCGAGTCAATAAATCTGTTAGTCTTTAATGAGCACTTGTGGTTGCATTCAGTGAACTCTTGAAAGGAATGCATTTGCTGTTGCTATTTTTAAAACAATGCAATGAGTTCATAACTAGAGATCGGGGCTAGTCGGTTCAGCTCCAAAGCATTCGTTGTTTGAGTGTGGTGGCTGCTTAGTCATTCCTGAGTGGACCAAGATGCGTGCTGTCGTTTGTGGTGAAGCATTGCCAGCTGCCACTGGTAAGGGCATTGCCTTCAGTATCCTGGATGACAGCAGTGGGCATACAGCGTAGGCAGCTCCAGACATCAATCAACATGCAATACTAATTTAACACCGGTGGAGCTAAATTGGAACTCAGTGCTCCAACCAATGACTTCAATTAACCCCACACACCTTGCGCAGCAAGAAAGAATGCCAACAACATCCCATAGGGAACATCAGTCACTAACAGATTGCTGCTGATGGTTTCTACTGAATGTTGCTATGCCTCTATAAGCATTTGGTGCTTTCCCCAGTTCTTTAACTTTGTTAATGTTTACAGTAAGTGCTGTGCCAGGAATGTGGTCCTTACTTCAGACATTCAGATTCGTTTATTTATCACATGTAAATCAAAACATACAGCAAAATGTGTTGTTTATGTTAACAACCGACACAGCCTAAAAACGAGCTAGGGAAAGTGTTGCTACATATTCAGGAACCAATATCACATGCCCACCATCTTCACAGAGACACAAAGAACACTAACAACAATAACACAACAATAGCAATAAAACATTAGCAGCACAACAAGTCCCTTACCTCCCTCCCATCCACACAGACACAGTCCTCTAACCCCAGGACAGGCTGACTCTGGGCCTTCAGCTTCTGTGGGCTTGGACTGGTAGACATTGGGCCTTTGACTTCCCCAGCAAACTGGCAGAGACTCATAGACCCAGGCTTCGGCCATCAGGCCTCGACTTCCGAATCTCCGATCAAGCTTCAAGCTTTGATTTTTGCTAATATATCCTGGGACTCTCTGAGGACATGAGGCATCATGAGGCCTGAGGAGAGAGCAGAGCTGGCGGAGTAGCAGAAGGTGGGCAGATTAGGTAGCTGCAAGAAAATCAGAATCAGGTTTATTGCCACTGAGATATGTCATGAAATTTATTGCTTTGTGGCAGCAGTATAGTGCAAGACATTAACAATTACTATAAACTACATTAGAATTATAAATAAATAAATGAATAGTGTTAAAGAGGAATAATGAGGTACTGTTCATGGGTTCATGACCATCAGAAATCTGATCGTAGAGGGAAAGAAGCTGCTCCTGAAATGTTGAGTGTGGGCCTTCAGGCTCCCGTACTTCCTCAAGGAGGGAAAGGAAGGTCATTAGAAGGAAGTGATAGCCATCAAGGTGTTCTGGGAGCAATCCCTCCCTCTGTGAGAAATGCGTGACGTGTAAGGGATTCAGGAAGGATTCACTGAGTTAACTGTGCCATCTACTTTAACCATAAGTACAGAACATCATGAGGACCTCAGTGGTGTGGATTTCAAGGAGACAATATAGTGGGCTCCTTCCAACCTGCAGCTGGAGGCATTTGCACACCTCAATTTACTCTTCACCACAGCAGAAAGGAAGTCACGGATTCTCTCTATCCTGAGAGATATCTTCACTTCACCCTCACTGACCACACAGCAGCACATACAGTGAGAACTCAGGCTATAGGGTGTCATTGACCTATTGCAGGTGGCACGTGGCGACTTGTAAATCGGATCAGATCCTGCGCCTTCAGTGCCACAACAACAGACCCAAAGAGTAACTGCTGGACTTTGTGGGCAGTATAATGACAACATGACTTTTGACTCCAGCGTGCAAGCCACACACCTATAGCAACATGCATACAATCGATGCCACACTGCCGCGAGAGATGTGGCAAGACAGTCCAAACTAATAGGCTTGAGAAATGTTTTGCGGTAAACAACGTAGGTCTCATTGTGTGTGGTGGATAGCTGCATGTGCACATTCTTGTCGTCAAAAGAGTTGAGCCTTCCCCTCCAATTTTTTTGATGAAAAGTTGCCCAGAAGGAAGGAGAGAAGGAAAAGACAGAAGGGAAAGTGGGTCAATTGTCATATCAAAGGATTGTTCTTCAGCTCAAGTTCTCTACTTTCTGTTCTATCATTGGTTGGCTAGGCAATGTGAAATTATAACATTAGCTTAGGGGTTATGGTGAGGAGAAAGTGGAACGGGGCAAATTTACACAATCTGGAACATATGGAACATAGGTGGGGAAATGGATAAAGTGATGTCATCTTACTTTGGAGATAAGATGAAGGCATTTCACTTTGTGAACAAGGTAGAGATAGTGAGCTTGGGAGGCTATTTTGATGTGTCCTAGATGAACTACAGTACATCTTGTAGATGGTACACCCTGTATGAAAGAGGTAGAGGAAATAAATGTTTTGGACGGTGAATATGATGTCAGTCCAGCGGGCTGCTTTGTCCAGAATTGGGTTGAGCTTCTTGTAAGTTGTTCGAGCTGCACTCATTCAAGCACTGGAGCTTGTTTCTTCACGCTTCAAACTTTTGCCTTGTAGATAGTGAACTGCTTTTGGAAGTGAGTCACTTACTTGAAGCTGCCCAACCCCTGCCTGCTGTCAGAGCTTCTGTATTTATGTAGTTGAGTTTCTGGACGATGGTGACTACCTCTCGTTCCCCCATTCTGTTGATCATGGGATGTACAGTGATAATAGTCCTGTTAAATGCCAGGAGGAAGTGGTTAGACTCTCTCTTGCTGGAGATGATCACTTTAGTGACTTGAATATTAGTTGTATTTATCAAGCAATGCTTAAATATTAGATTATAAGGACCCTCAGTCCTCGCTTATTGTTATTTAGAAATGCATGCATTAAAAAATGATACGATGTTCCTCCAGAATGATATCACAAGAAACACAGGGCAAACCAAGACTAAAACTGACAAAACCACATAATTATAACATATAGTTACAGCAGTGCAAAGCAATACCGTAATTTGATAAAGAGCAGACCATGGGCATGGTAAAAAAAAGTCTCAAAGTCCTGATAGCCTCATCATCTCATGCAGACAGTAGAAGGGAGAAACTCTCCCTGCCATGAATGTTCAAGCGCCGCAAACTTGCTGATGCAGCACCATTGGAAGCACCCGACTGCAGCAGACTCTGAGTCAGTCTGAAAACTTCGAGCCTCTGACACAGCCTCTCCGAGCACCATCCTCTGCCGAGTGCTTTGACCCCGCCCCGGCTGCCGAGCAACAAGCAAAGCCAAGGACTCAGGGCCTTCCCTTCCGGAGATATTAGACCACACGGTAGCAACAGCAGCGAAGCAGGCATTTCAGAAGTCTCACCACATGTTCCTCCGTGCTCTCACGTCCGTCTCCATCAAATCAGGATTGTGCACGGCACCCTACTTGACAAATAACAGACATCACCACCGGAGTGTCCGCTGCGAGCTGCGTCGCGCCGCCATCTTCTTCTCCTGATATTGACTAGAAAGCAGGCATAAACGAGTTAATTTCTTCCAGCATTGCAAATTTGAACTTTGAAATGGAGTTGAACACTGTGCAATCTCTAGTGGGCACCCTTATATCTGAGGTTATGATTGAAGAAAAGTTATTGATAAAACCAGACAAAATAACGAGAATGGCTGGGCTCAAGCCAGAGCTTGGAGAAAAGCATGCTGTGATGCCCTGGGGCTGGAGTGATTGACTATCAGCAACCACAACCATTTTTTTGTGTGAGGTTTGGACTTCAGCTACTAGACTTTTATCTACTTAATACCTATTGATTTCAGTTCGGCCAGGACACCTTAATGCAATACGTGGTCAAATGTTGTCACGATAACAAGCCTGTCACTGGAA
Source organism: Mobula hypostoma (assembly GCF_963921235.1). NCBI lineage: Eukaryota > Metazoa > Chordata > Chondrichthyes > Myliobatiformes > Myliobatidae > Mobula > Mobula hypostoma. The sequence continues at coordinate 148,478,408 of NC_086102.1, forward strand.
ATATCTGGATCTAATCTCAGGATTTCTGCTCTTTTTCCTGAAACAGAGTGGTCATAGCAATACCCAAATTAGTCACTTATGAACAGGTTATTGTTGAATAAGTACTTTGGTAGTATTGTATTGTGGTTAGATGTGCAGTTCATAGAGACTCATCCACATCTCGAATAGGTGGACTAGGTCACCAATCAGTCCTATGATTATTGATTTAGTGTGGTCTTCAAAAGGAGCTTGGTGCTTTCCTGTGAGACAGAAATATCTCAGGTTTGAGAAGGTTGATTGGTTTGCTAGGATCTGTGACATCATTCTTTGTAGTCTCCTGCAGGTTACTTGATTACCTTTGGAGATTGAAGAATGAAGAAGAGATTTTATATATTTTTTTCTGAATGAACCAAATACTTTTACTCCTTTTACAGGAGAGTTTGTGATGAAAAGGATCTGCTTGTTCATTGCAACTTTTAGGGCTGGATGACTCTGTTCATCTTTTCCCTTTTCTTCACAATTATATTCTGTCTTATTTGCATTAACATCTTCAATTGCTCTCAGTTATTGCATCTGGACTCAAAGCAAATCCGCATTCCAAATTGAAATTTCACAGCTTGACATTCACTGAGCAGCAGAGAGAAAGGTTTGACAGTGACTATTTTTACAGCAAGTATTTTAGCCTTCATCTTATCTTGCTATTCAATGTGCATTATCAGCTTTCAAATTCCCATGTGGAAGGCATTTCAAATTAGTTCCTTTCCCTGCAGTTTCCACCCAGAATGACCTCGTTGGCAATGAAGTGAAACTCAGGAGCAAAATTGCTCCACAAGATGCAAACATTTTTGGTTCATTAGTACCAATTTAAAAGTAACGTATTTTTAAACCGACCTAATGAACTAGTGATTCTATGATACCCTGAAGAGCTCGACGGGCTCAACCGTCAATAATACAGGTAAGGCACCTTTAAGCGGTTTATGGTACCTCTCCATGGCTGGAAGAATGGTCAGAGGGGAGGACTCCAAGCCAGATTATAATGGCAGGCTATAAACCTTCCTCTACCCACTATCTTTTTAGCGAAAGTACAGTCTCTGGAGAACAAGATAGAGGACCTAAGGGTAATATTGCTGTTTCAGAGAGAAATGAGGGATTGCTGCATTTTCTGTTTCATGGAGACATGGCTCCTCTCAGAGATGCAGGATACATTGGCAAGATCCAAAGGCTTCACTATCCACCGGATGGACTGGACTGATTCAAAGAGGGCAAAAGACGGGTGCTGTGTTTCATGATAAGCTCTTCATGGATGTAATGGTGTTTTCGCACTCTTGTTCCCCTGATCTGGATCATCTAATGATTAAGTGTCATCCTTTCTACTTACTGAGAGAGTTCTGCTCTGTGATTCTGACCATAGTTTACACACCGCCAAAGGCTGATGTACTGAGTGCCACAATCAGCAAACAAGAACCAGTCTATGCCGACACCTTTCAAATCATTGCTGGGGACTTCAAGCAAGCTTGTTTGAAAAAATCTCTGCACAATTATCATCAACATATCATCTGCAGTACTTGTGATCCCAACACATTCAACATTGCTACACCAGGATACGGAATTCCTACCATACCATCCTTAGACTGCATTTCAGGAAATCTGCTCTTCTGGCTGTCCTCCTCCTACGTGAAAACAGGAGGAGGCTAAAGGACAAGGCTCTAGAAGTAAGTAGAGTGGCAAGCTGGTTGCAGGAGGCAGAGGAGATGCCAGGTCACTGTTTTGAGTTAATGGACCAGGCCATGTACATGGACTCATCAGAGAATTTGAGCAAATATGCCACGTTATTGCAGACATAGAGTTAATCATGGATGAGTGGGTCCCCAAAAATTATTTAGACTCTTCCACAACCAGAGGCACTGAATGAACCAAGAGATCCACGATCATCTGATGCCCAGATCAGTGGCATTCAAGTCTGGCAACCAAGTAAAATACAAAAGGTCCAGGTACAATCTCCAGGAAGGCACCTCGCTGATGATCAGCTTGGGTGCACCTGAGAGGTTTGCGCTTAGCCCACTGCTCTGCTCTCTCTATACCCATGACTGTGGCTAGGCATAGCTCAAATACCATCTATAAGTTTGCCGACGATACAACCATTGTTGGTAAAATCGCAGATGGAGACGAGAGGGTGTCCAGGCGCGAGGTATGCCAACTAGTGGAATGATGTCACAGCAACAACCTTGTACTCAACGTCAGTAAGATGAAAGAGCTGATTGTGGACTTCAGGAAGGGTAAGCCAAAGGAACACACACCAATCCTCATAGAGGGATCAAAGGTGGAGAGAGTGAGCAGTTTCAAGTTCTTGGGTGTCAAGATCTCTGAGGCCCTAACCTGGTCAGCATATATCGATGCAGCTATAAAGAAGGCAAGACAGCAATTACACTTCATTATGAGTTTGAAGAGATTTGGTATGTCAACAAAAACTTCTATAGTTGTACTGTGGAGAGCATTCTGACAGGCTGCATCAGTGTCTGGTATGGGGTGTGGGGCGGGGGGGGGGGCTACAGCACAGGACCAAAAGAAGCTGCAAAGGGTTGTAATTTTAGTTGGCTCCATCTTGGGTACTAGCCGACAAAGTACCCAGGACATCTTCAAGGAACGGCGTCTCAGAAAGGCAGAGTCCATTATTAAGGACCTCCAGCACGCAGGGCATGCCCTTTTCTCACTGTTACCATCAGGTAGGAGGTACAGAAGTCTGAAGGCACACACCCACTTATTCAGGAACAGCTTCTTCCCCTCTGCCATCCAATTCTTATATGCACATTGAACCCATAAACATGACCTCACTTTTTAAAATATTTGTTAATTTTTTTTCATTTCTGTTTTTGCACGATTTTAATCTATTCATATACACCCTCCCCTCGTTATTTGCGTCTTCAGACAATGCGGATTCACAGTTATGCAAGGAACCTATTTCTACCAACTTCTCCTTATATGCGTCCAAAACTCAGTTATGCGAGGAGCACTGCTTTCCCGCCAATATAAGTTACGTGCGCACACCTCACAGTCTCACTTTAGGGACGGGAAGCACCGCTTTCCTGCTAATACGAGTCATGTGCGCACACCTCACAGTCTCACTTTAGGGACGGGAAGCACCGCTTTCCCGCCAATACAAGTCATGTGCGCACACCTCACAGTCTCACTCCCTCCAGTCTCGCATTGGTTTTGGCAACGTGTGGATGTGCGATCTTGCGCTTTTAAACTTTTGTTGTTTTTACCTACGGTGCAGTGATTTTGTGCTTGAAATATTTAACTATGCCTCCTAAGCATCCGATGTCAAGTCCTGGGCCATCAGCCAAGCGGCAGAGAACCGCTTTAACACTTGAAAAAAGTTGGAAATTATAAACAGGGCGGCGTCAGGTGAAGGTAACACAGCTCTGGGACGCTACCCTGTGCAGTTGCGGGCTATGATAGCTGAGTTAGGTATCACACCAAAGCAGGTGTTTACTGCAGACAAGACCGGGCTTTTTTGGAAGCGTATGCCGAAACGCACTTACATAAGTAAGGATGAAAAAAACTGCGTCAGGTTTCAAGGCAGCAAAGGATAGATTGACTTTGCTTATGTGCTCCAATGCCGAAGGAGACTGTAAGCTGAAGCATCCCTTAGTTTACCATTCACTAAACCCCCGTGCTCTTAAAGGTTTGAGTAAGAAGCCTCTCAATGGAGCGTGGAAATCAATTTTGACCGAGTGTGTGCACACCCTCAAGGGGTTTCCTGCTTTCACTACGGCTGTTCAGGATTGTGTGGCCCTGAGCCGTAAAATTGGTGGGGAAGGATTCTCAGATCTCGAAACTGCTGACGTGGTAGAACTCCTGGATTCTCATGATGAAGAATTAAGTGTGGATGACCTTCTGCGTTTAACTCAGACTGAAGGTGGTAACGGTGAAAAATAAAGTGTCGAGTTGCAGGTGAGAGATTTTATGGTGAAGCCACTGGCAGAATTTTTTAAGGCTGCAGAACACTTGGCACAAATGGCGATGGACATGGACCCAAGTTTAGAACGGAGTCAGCATTTCAGTCATTTCCTGCAGTCAAGCCTTCTTCCCTACAAGCAAATTTATGCTGAGAAATAAAATGCTGCCAAACAAACAACCCTCACCACTTTCTTCAAACCAGTGTCATCTCCTGCTGCTGGCAGTACTGAAAGTTCTGTGAGTCTTCCTTCAACCCTTGCTGTCCTTGATGATCCTAACGACACACAACCGTCCAGCTCATCCATGTAAAGCTGCCCGATGTCACAGCAACCACTCATCTCCCAGAGCGAACACACCTGCCACTGTTGGTAAGTACTGTCCATCCTAGTATGTTAACTTTCTATGATTTATTACATTGAATATTACCTTAAATTGATGAAATATAATATGAGTGCTGCCTTGTGGTACTGCTTTTGTGTCATATTGGTGTGAAAATGTGAATAAATTACAGATAAAACATATTTAGAAAGCCCTCCAGAATGCATCCCTATTTTCTCCATTTAAATAATTATTCACATTATGCATTTTCACATTATGCGTTGACTTTGAGGAACGTATCCCCCGCATATAATGAGGATAGGGTATATGTATATTGTAATTGATTGATTTTTTTTCTTCTTCTAAATTATGCATTGCATTGAACGGCTGCGGCTAAGTTAACAAATTTCATGACACATGCCGGTGATAATAAACCTGATTCTGATTCACATACAAAGTGACAATTCTGGACCAAACTGGAATTACAGAAGCATGCTCAGCAACTTTGGCAATGCTTGAGTGCGATCACCTCCTACAAAGTCAAAATGAGCGACATATGTAACAGTAAGGTTTCACTTTCACATGAGCTCAATGCCTACTAAACTTGCTTTAACCAACAGAACATGGAGACACCTTCATGAACTTCCACAGCCCCTGAAGACCCTGTGATTTCAGTCTGTGAGCTGATGTAAGAGCATCCTTCAGGAGGGTGTACCTGTCTGGCTCTGACGGATACCTGGCCGACTCTCTTTGACAGTATGAGTAACCCACTTGCTTCAAGCAGGCTTACATTGTACTGGTGCCCAAGAAGAACACAGTAAACTGCCTGAATGACTATCATCCAGGAGCAATTACATCCACTGTGATGAGGCTCTTTGAGAGGTTGGTGATGGAAAATATCAACTCCTGCTGGAGCAGCGACTTGGATCCACTCCAATTTGCCTACCATCGTAACAGGTTGATGGCAGATGCCACTTCATTGGCTCTTTACTAAACCCTGGCATATCTCAACAGTGAAGATGCATACCATATAACCATATAACAATTACAGCACGGAAACAGGCCATCTCAGCCCTTCTAGTCTGTGGCGAACTCTTACTCTCACCTAGTCCCACCGACCTGCACTCAGCCCATAACCCTCCATTCCTTTCCGGTCCATATAGCTATCCAATTTAACTTTTAAACAACAACATCGTACCTGCCTCAACCACTTCTGCTGGAAGCTCATTCCACACAGCTACCACTCTCTGAGTAAAGAAGTTCCCCCTCATTTTACCCCTAAACTTTTGTCCTTTAAGTCTCAACTCATGTCCTCTTGTTTGAATCTCGCCTACTCTCAATGGAAAAAGCCTATCCACGCCAACTCTATCAATCCCTCTCATAATTTTAAACATGTCTATCAAGTCCCCCCTCAACCTTCTACGCTCCAAAGAATAAAGACCTAACTTGTTCAATCTTTCTCTGTAACTTAGGAGATGAAACCCAGGCAACATTCTAGTAAACCTCCTCTGTACTCTCTCAATTTTGTTAACGTCTTTCCTATAATTCGGTGACCAGACCTGTACACAATACTCCAAATTTGGCCTTACCAATGTCTTACACAATTTCAACATTACATCTCAACTCCTATACTCAATGCTCTGATTTATAAAGGCCAGCATACCAAAAGCTTTCTTCACTACCCTATCCACATGAGATCCCACCTTCAGGGAACTATGCACCATTATTCTTAGATCCCTCTGTTCTACTGCATTCTTCAATGTCCTACCATTTACCATGTAAGTCCTATTTTGATTAGTCCTACCAAAATGTAGCACCTCACATTTTTCAGCATTAAACTCCATCTGCCATCTTTCAGCCCACTCTTCTAACTGTCCTAAATCTCTCTGCAAGCTTTGAAAACCTATCTCATCATCCACAACACCACCTATCTTAGTATCATCTGCATATTTACTAATCCAATTTACCACCCCATCATCCAGGTCATTAATATATATGACTAAATTTTAATAATTTTACAAACGAGAAATTGAAAGCCATACATCAGGATGCTCATCATTGACTGCAGCTCAGTGTTCAATTTGATCATTCTCTCAAAACTAATCAATAAGCTGCAAGACTCAGGCCTCAATACCTTCTTGTGTAACTGGATCTTTTATTTCCTCACTTATAGACTCCAATCAAGTTCTGATTGACAACAATGTCTCCTCCACGATCACAATCAGCACAGGTGCGCCACAAGGCTGTGTCCTTAGCCACCTTGCTCTACTCACTTTACACTTAGAACTGTATAGCTGAGCACAACTCCAATGCCATATTTAAGTTTTTAGACAGTACCATGACCATTGGCTGTGTCAAAGGTGGAGATGGATCAGCACATAGGAGGGACATTGAAAATCTGGCTGAAGGGTGGAACAACCACAACATTCATGGCAAAAAATTCAAAGTGCTGATTATAGACTATTGGAGGAAGAAACCAGAGGTCCTTAAGCCAGTCTTCATCTGGGGATCAGAGGTGGAGAGAGTCCTTGATGTTATCATTTCAAATGATCTGCATTGGGTCCAGCCAGAAGTGCCAATACAAAGAAAGCACAACAGCACCAGTACTTTCTTAGAAGTTTGTGAAGATTTGGCATGTCATCTAAAACATTGACAAACTTCTATAGATATGTGGTGGAGAGTATATTGACTGGTTGCATCACCGCCTAGAAAAGAAACACCCATGCCCTTAAATGGAAAAGCCAACAAAAATAGGGGCTATAGCTCAGTCCATCGTGGGTAAAGTTCTACCCAACGTTGAGCATATCTACATGGAGTGCATGCTCTTTTTTTGCTGCTACCAACAGGAAGGAGGTACCAAAGCCTAGGGGCACACACCACCAGGTTCAGGAACAGTTGTTACCCCTCAACCATCAGACTCTTGAACCAGAGGGATAATTTCACCCAACTTCACTCACACCATCACTGAACTGTTCCCACATCCTATGGATTAATTTCAAGGACTTTTCATCTCATGTTTTTGATATTTATTGCTTATTAATTATTATTATTTTATGTTATCTCTTTTGTATTTGCACAGCTTGTTGTCTTCTGCACATTGGTTGTTGTATGTCTTTTATATGCAGTTTTCATTTATTCAATCGTGTTTCTTCATATTCACTGTGAGTATCCTCAAGAAAATGAACCTCATTGTAGTGTACGTTGACATATATGTACTTTGATAATAGATTAGTGTTGAGCTTTGAATATTTGGCTGTCTATTTGTAATTATGGTCATTTCTAGCATGAAATGAGGCCATTCATTCCATCTAACCTTTACTGTTGTGATTGCTTCCATTTTTCAGTTCTTGGTCCATAATCATGTGGGTTAGGATGAATCAAGTGCAATCAGTATGATGAGGAAGTGGGGTGGGTGCAGGAATAGAAACCTTGAGTTCCATTATCTTTTATTTGGGCAGGAAGGACAATCAGATAGAGGTAGCCGTGTACTAATCCAATGCATCACTATATCTACTGACTTACATTTAGTGGGCATGATCAGTTATAAAAGGGCCAAGACAGAATGAGCTTAAACAGCATCAGGAACGATTACACATCAACACTATTTTCCTACTGTTCAAGGCTGACAATTAGACACCAGCATACATAGCAGTTAATTGTAATTTGCAGGCTCCTTAATTCTGTGTCCAACTTACTTTCCTGTTTACTTCACATTGAGCAAAGCTGAAGACCTGTTGTCTCAAGCAACACACATCAAAGTTGCTGGTGAACGCAGCAGGCCAGGCAGCATCTCTAGGAAGAGGTACAGTCAACGTTTCAGGCCGAGACCCTTCGTCAGGACTAACTGAAGGGAGAGTTAGTAAGAGATTTGAAAGTGGGAGGAGGAGGGGGAGATCCAAAGTGATAGGAGAAGACAGGAGGGGGAGGGATGGAGCCAAGAGCTGGACAGGTGATTAGCAAAAGGGATATGAGGGGATCATGGGACAGGAGGTCCGGGGAGAAGGAAAAGGGGGAGGGGGGGAAACCCAGAGGATGGGCAAGGGGTATAGTCAGAGGGACAGAGGGAGAAAAAGGAGAGAGAGAAAAAGTATGTGTGTATATAAATAATGGATGGGGTTCGAGGGGGAGGTGGGGCATTAGCGGAAGTTTGAGAAGTCAATGTTCATGCCATCAGGTTGGAGGCTACCCAGACGGAATATAAGGTGCTGTTCCTCCAACCTGAGTGTGGCTTCATCTTTGCAGTAGAGGAGGCCGTGGATAGACGTGTCAGAATGGGAATGGGATGTGGAATTAAAATGTGTGGCCACTGGGAGATCCTGCTTTCTCTGGCGGACAGAGCGTAGGTGTTCAGCAAAACGATCTCCCAGTCTACATCAGGTCTCGCCAATATATAGAAGGCCACATCGGGAGCACTGGATGCAGTATATCACCCCAGCCAACTGACAGGTGAAGTGTCACCTCACCTGGAAGGACTGTCTGGAGCCCTGAATGGTGGTAAGGGAGGAGGTGTAAGGGCATGTGTAGCACTTGTTCCACTTACAAGGATAAGTGCCAGGAGGGAGATCAGTGGGGAGGGGTGGGGGGGACGAATGGACAAGGGAGTCGCGTAGGGAGCGATCCCTGCAGAAAGCCGGGGGGGGGGGCGGAGGGAAAGATGTGCTTAGTGGTGGGATCCCATGGGAGGTGGCGGAAGTTACGGAGAATAATATGTGCTTCTGATGTGGCCTTCTATATATTGGCGAGACCTGACGCAGACTGGGAGATCGTTTTGCTGAACACCTACGCTCTGTCCGCCAGAGAAAGCAGGATCTCCCAGTGGCCACACATTTTAATTCCACATCCCATTCCCATTCTGACATGTCTATCCACGGCCTCCTCTACTGCAAAGATGAAGCCACACTCAGGTTGGAGGAACAGCACCTTATATTCCGTCTGGGTAGCCTCCAACCTGATGGCATGAACATTGACTTCTCTAACTTCCGCTAATGCCCCACCTCCCCCTCGTACCCCATCCGTTACTTATATACACACATTCTTTCTCTCACTCTCCTTTTTCTCCCTCTGCCCCTCTGACTATACCCCTTCCCCATCCTCTGGGTTTCCCCTCCTCCCCTTTTCCTTCTGCCTGGGCCTCCTGTCCCATGATCCTCTTATATCCCCTTTGCCAATCACTCGTCCAGCTCTTGGCTCCATCCCTCCCCCTCCTGTATTCTCCTATCATTTTGGATCTCCCCCTCCCCCTCCCACCTCCCACTTTCAAATCTTCTACTAGCTCTTCCTTCAGTTAGTCCTGACAAAGGGTCTCGGCCTGAAACGTCGACTGTACCTCTTCCTAGAGATGCTGCCGGGCCTGCTGCGTTCACCAGCAACTTTGATGTGTGTTGCCTGAATTTCCAGCATCTGCAGAAATCCTCGTGTTTGCGACTTGTTGTCTCTGCTTTCCCCCCAATTTTACCACCAGAGATTTCAGAGCATTGAGTTACTGAATGGTATGAAGAAACAAAATGCTTGTCAAGTCTATGAGCACTAAAAGTGAATGTATTTCACACAAAGACAGTGGTATTAATATCAGCACATGACTTAACTCTGAATGACAAGCAGCCTTCAAACGCTCATGATGAGTATGGTGTAAATTGATGTTGAGCAATGGGCACAGTGATAAGATGACTGCGTGTCAAATTTGTGTTTTATTTAGCTTGCTGAAAAGACAGAGCTGAAGTGTAAACTTCTCAATACTATGGGCCCTCTGGTAAGAATGCATACCACTGATAATTCATAATCTCCTCCTCATCTTGCTTCTTCTGCACCTTCTCCTCAGAGTCTTCTTTCCTCCTCTTCACACCCAGACCATCCAGGCATGTTTGAATTGGCAAATGAATGGTGCCAGGCACTCAAAGCATACCCTTACCACATCTATGGTTTACTCAAAGTACAATTCATTATCAAAGTACATATATGTTATCATTGGCTACATTGAGATTTATTTTCTTGCAGGCATTTACAGGAGACTGTTGTTGTTCCGTATAACATGACCCAGATGGGGCAGATGTGAGTCTGTCCGACCGGGAGCCGGGGTTGGACCAATCTTTGCCTGGCATCTCGTCCACAGCCATTCAAACATGGGTGGCCCTGAGTTGGCATTGCCTGATGGAGTCCTTGAAGCACGCAAGCCTCCGCACGATCCAGGTCATGTAGGTACAGGAAAATAAAGGGAATACAATAGAATTTGTGAAGGAAAAACTATACACAAACAAAGTCTGACAAATAATCAATGTGCAAAAGAAGACAAATTGTGCAACCTATGGACTCACTTTCAAGGACTCTTTACAACTTGTTCTCAGTCTTAATATACTTTATTTATTTGCACAATTTGTCCTCTTAAACCTGATGGTGGAAGGGTAATAACCATTCCTGAACCTGGTGGTGTGGGACCTAAGGCTTCTTTACCTCCTGCCCTACGCTGCTTTCTTATTGCAGCACTTTGTGTAAGTGTGGTCAGTGATGGGAAGGGCTGCTCTAGGAATTCCAAATCTCTTTGCACCTCTGATTTCCGAATTCGCTTCCCAGTTAGAAAGCATTTTATGCCTTTATTCCTCCTCCCGAGGTGCATGACCATACACTTCCCTGCACTATATTCCATCCGCTACTTATTTGCCCATTTTCCTAATTTCTCCAAGTCTTGCTACAGACTCCCTGCTTCCTCAATGCTACTTGCTCCTCATCTGCAGACTTGGTCACAAAGCCATCAATTCTGTCATCCAGACCATTGATATATAATGTGAAAAGTAGCAGACTCAGCACCAACCCAATGGAACACCATGATTCATCAGCAGCCAACGAGAAAAGACCCCCTTTATTCCCACTCTTTGCCTTCTGACAGTCAGCCATTCATCTGTCTATGCCAGTATCAGTCCTGTGATATCATGGGCTCTTTTCTTGTTTAGCAGCCTCATGTGTGGCACCATGTCAAGGGCCTTCTGAAAATCCAAATTAACACCATCCACTGACTCTCCTTTGTCTGTCTTTCCTGTTATTTCCTTAAAGAATTCTGACAGATTTGTCAGGCAAGACTTTTGTCTGGGCATGATGCAGCCTTCCAGACTGTGTACTGAATTCTGCAACGTTTTACTCTGCCTTTACCAGAACTGACGATTCCTGGGGTAAGTCATCCATCTGTGATGCTGACTCAGTTTTTCTCCCCCTGTTAGTGCAGGTGGTCTGCTGGGCATGTCTGACAGCACCACATTTTACAATATTTATACACTATTGTCTGCATTAGTTATTCCTATTAAACTATCCACCACTGCTTATCACCATAGCAACAATGGCCACTTCTGGCCTCACTCTAACAAAGGTTCAAAAGTTCAAAGATTCATTTATTAACAAAGTATACAACTCTGAAATGCTTGTTCTCTGGGTGGCCATGAAACCAAAAAAGAAAAGAAAGGCAGCTTGATCATCAACCCCCAAATGCTCCCTTCCCACACAAAAAATGAACAAAATCTGACCTGGCACATCAACCCCCAAATCTCCCCTCCTGCACAAAAAAAACAAATAAAACTGAACAGGCGCATCAGCCCCTAAATCCCTCCTCCTGCTCAAAAATTTAAATAAAACAGAGCAGCACATTGGCCCCCAAATCCCCTCCCCGCACAAAAGGTACAAGAAAGATTGGGCAAAGAACACAGAACGTAAAAAACTATAAGACTGAAAGAAGGTCCGTATCCGAAATGCAGAAAACCTTGGTAACTTTCACCAGGCACAGCAACATGTTCAATGCAACAACCTGGCACTCAATGCCAGTAAGACAAAAGAGCTGATTGTGGACTTCAGGAAGGGTCAGACGAAGGAAAACATACCAATCCTCATAGCGGGATCAGAAGTGGAGAGAGTGAGCAGTTTCAAGTTCCTGGGTGTCAAGATCTCTGGAGTCCTAGCCTGGTCCCAACATATCGATGCATCTATAAAAAGGCAAGACAGTGACTAGACTTCATTAGGAGTTTGAAGAGATTTGGTATATCAACAAAAACTTCTATCATTGTACCGTGGAGAGCATTCTGACAGGCTGCATCATTGTTTGGTATGGGGTGTGGGGGCTACTGCACAGGACCAAAAGAAGCTGCAGAGGGTCATAAATTTAATCGGCTCGATCTTGGGTACTAGCCTACCAAGTACCCAGGGCATCTTCAAGGAGCAGTGTCTCAGAAAGGCAGCATCCATTATTAAGGACCTCCAGCACCTGGGGCATGCCCTTTTCTCACTGTTACCATCAGATAGGAGGTACAGAAGCCTGAAGGCACACACTCAGCAATTCAGGAACAGCTTCTACCCCTCTGCCATCCAATTCTTAAATGGACATGGAATCCATGAACACTACCTCACTTTTTAAATATATATTATTTCCGTTTTTGCATGAATTTTAATCTATCCAATATACATACACTGCAATTTATTTATTTATTTATTGATTTTGACTGTTTTTCTTCTGTATCATGTATTGCATTGAACTGCTGCTAAGTTAACAATTTCACGAGACGTGTCATTGATAATCTGATTCTGATTCTCATGTGATTCCAATGTTCTCCCTGTCTGGTAGTACAGCAATCAAATGCCTGCGCTCACCTTTCGCATTCGCCTCAATGTATCAATCTACCTCGTCGCTTTAATCGGAAATGGAACTTTAATCAGCGAAATGGAGTCAAACATCAGCCTGCGCCCCATCCTGCAGCCTGCCCACCACGAAGTTCACGCACTCTGCCTCTGTCTCCCAGAATTCTCTCGAAGACTGCAGTGCATTGGAACACCCAAATGATCTCCAAACTTCCTTATTCATCTCAATGCTTCAATCTCCCTCATCGCTTTAATCGGCAAAATGGAGTTGAATATCTGCTCGCCATGATGTTCGCGCATGCTGCCTTTGTCTCCTGGAGCCCTCTTGGAGACTGCAGAGCACCCAAACGATCTCCAATCAGCAAATCACTGCCTTCAACAGTTTCAGAATCACAGCCAAGATGAAGAACAGATGTAAAAGGTATAAAAGAAGTGTAATATATGGTTTCATGATCTATTCAGAAGATGCTGACTGAAGGAGCACTGTATGCAGGTGCCACCTTGACTGGAATTCCATTTCCCTTTCCCGAAAGATTCCGTTTCATCCTGTTTATCACTCTTCCCAATCTTTTTTCTTAGTTCGATGAGCAGGCTTCAAGCAGAAGCATCAACTCTGATCTTCTTTCTACAGACGCTTCAACACTCCTTCGCTCTGCCATCAGATTTCTGAATGGACAATGAACCCATATACACCACATCACAATTTATTTCTTAAATTCTTAATCTCTTTTTGCACTACTTGTTTAATTTAATATCATATCTATATTATTGTGATTTTTAGGGTTTTTATTATGTATTGCGATGTACTACTGCTGCAGAATAACATATTTCATGACATATGCCAGAGATATTAAACCGGATTCTGAATCTTGACCTGTTGTGCATTTTCAGCATTTTCTGCTGTTATGTCAGATTTCCACCCCCTGCAGCTCTTTCTGATTGCTTTTTAATGTGATGGATAAACATATCTTAATTGGTAACCCGCGTCTCTTGAGGAGGTTGTCGGCAGGCAGACTGAAGTGTTGGAGCACAGACGACAGATTGGCATTAGATACGTTATGCCCTTCGAAGTTCCTCAATTTTAAAACCACCCCAACTTATATCAGCACATTGCACGATGAAAAATAAATTTATATTTGAATTTTAAGCTGTATAACTCAAAACTTAGTTGATTCCACTTAAGTGGCCCATCCTGGGGTTTATGATCCATATTGTGTCAACTCTGCTCTGCCTAATCCAACATATCCTTGTTATATAAAACAGAAAGTACTGGACACACTCTACAGGTCAGGCAACATCTGTGAGGAGAGAAACGGAATTAATGTTTCAGCTTGCTGACCTACGATCAGAAATAGGCAGAGTCAGAAAACAAACCTGGTTTAAGTTGCAGAGAGTGGGAGGGATGGACAGTGTGTGATGTGGTGAGAACTATGTGCTGAAGTGACTGTGCAGCAATTAGTGGTGAGACTCTAGCTGACAGGAGGTGGTTAAAGCTTGTAATCTACAAATGCTCTGCATGAAGATGTAAGCAGAAGGAGGTAAATTAGGACAGGAGAGAAAACAAAACCAGTGTTGAAATGCAGAACACTGCAGTTGCTAGAAATATGAAATAGAGAATGTTGGAAATACTCAGCAGATTGGGCAGCATCTGTGGAGAGACGGCAATACTACAGGCTGATGTTCATTCATAAGAACTACCAGTTTCCAATACAAACTGAATTTTAAGCTGTATGACACAAAACTTACTTGATTCTATCTAAATGGTCCATCCTGGGGTTTACGTATTGTTCTCCAAATGAAGATGAGGTGCTGTTCTCCAAGTGTGCATTGGGTTTCTCTGGAATAGTGAGAGAAGTCAGAATAGAAGAAGGATGGATGATTAAAGTGACAGGCAACTGGAATCTCAGGATCACCCTCGCAGACAGAATGAAGACGTTCTGCAAATCAGTCTCCCAGTCTGCATTTGGTTCCTCAAGTACAGAGAAGACTATATTCTGAACATTGATTGCAGTTCACTCGATTGGAAGTGGTACACCTGCATCATCTGACAGAGATCCTTACCTCCCTGCATAGGAGAATGGAAAAGGGATTGCATCTTCACAGTTGCATGGGTAAATGCCATGAGAGGGGAATCACTGGAGGAGACAGAAGAGTGCCACTGGATATACAGTACATAAGATTATCCTGGAGGCTGAGGATATTATAGACACGGGTTTTAGTGAGGTGTTCATGTGTAAGTTTCAGGCAGCTGATGGCCACCAGTAGAAGTAAAGTGAATAAGCAGACAGTGCAGAGTTCCCTGTGGCCATTCCCCTCAGTAACAAGAGAACCCCTTTGGATTCTTTTTAGGGGGGATAGATGCCAGCACCAGTAGCAGGGTCAGGATGCTCGATGAAGCTTCTTGGCCCGAAGCATTGACTGATTACTCATTTCCATAGATGCTGCCTGGCCTGCTGAGTTCCTCCAACATTTTGTGTGATTTGAATGTCAAGGCTGGTGGAGTGGAGGGCGAGGACTGAAAAAACCCTATCCTTGTTGTGGTTGGGAGGAATGAAGGGGGAGTAGTCATTACAGCAGTGTAGGAGATAGATCAATGTGAGCCTTATCGAGGTGGAGGAGGGAATGCCATGAAAGGAAGACAACTCAGAATCATTGTTAAGGGAAGTAATAAGCCAATACATCATGGGTAAAGCTCTTCCAGAAATTGAGAACTTCTACATGAAATACTGTCATAGGAAAGCAGCATCCATCATCAGGGATCCCCACCACCCAGGCCATGCTCTTTTCTCGCTGCTGCCATCAGGTAGAATTTACAGGAGCGTTAGGACTTGCATCACCTGGTTCAAGAGCAGTTACAACCCCATAGCCACCAGGTTGTTGAATAACTACACTCACTTGCCCATCTATTGAAATGTTCCCACAACCAAAGATCTTACTTTAAGGATTCTTTATCTTGTTATCTCACGTTCTCGTTATTTATTACTATTTATTTATATTTGCATTTGCACAGTTTGTTGTCTTCTGCACTCTAGTAGGTCTTTAATTGATCCTATTATAGCTACTATTCTATAGATTTGCTGAGTATGCCTGCAGGAAAATAAGTCTCAGGGTTGTATATGGTGACATGTATTTACTTTGATAATAAAATTTACCTTGAACTTTGAACTTTGAACTTTGAAGTGTTTTTAATAGATGCAATGGAATCAGAAAAAGTGAGATAATGGAAATTGTTCTTATGGGAAGCAGTGTCATTGGAGATCTACTCAAGATAGCTACAGGAACTTGTGGGCTTAGACTGGATATTGATCACTATCTTCTCCCCTGAGATGGAGACGTGCCATTTGTTTCCTTTCTCCTTCTTTTGCTTACTTAGCTTTTCCTGAAATATATCTGTACAATTTAGCTCATTTGCTTTGAACAATTGTACGTTCTGTATTCTCTCTGCTCTCTGCTACTAGGTATCACAGTCCACTGTATTCCTTATTGAATTTACTGATGCCAGTGGCTCCCAGTTCTGACCCCTTGACTCACAAGTGGAAGTATCTTCTCTTACAGCTAAGCTGTCAAAACCTTTTGCTATCATTACAGATAATATTACAGAGTCACTCCTCAGCTTTCTTTTCCAGATGTGAGGTGAATGAGGAAGCAGCGGTCTGCTTGAATAATGAGTTAAACAGACTCAGGGAGCTATGTTACCCACGAGTGTTGAAACTTGACTCGCTAAATGTTAGGATACAGGACAAAACACCGAATGAGACACTTGAGTGTCATTTCTGAACGAATAAAACCAAAACACTGAGAAGTTACATGAACTTTGCATTAAACTTTCAGATGACCACTGTGCAAGTTATTGACAGCTGCAGGGTATTCACTGTCTTGAGCATATCTTTTAAATGTCTTTATTCTCTTGGAAGGGTATTCAATTTATTAGCAGTTTCTTGAGGAAAAGCATTAGTCTGTTACATCACAGAAATTCTATTTTAATTGTTAATTCCCATTTTCAATTTAGATCAACATTTAAATGGGTGTCACTTTATACCTACTTTGTACTATCTGCCTGTCAGTGTGCATTAATAAATGTTGAGTACTGAAGGATCAAATCACTCATCATTGGCAGGTCTCACAGGACACCTGCCATGTCAGCTGGCTTGGTGACAAGGCAGAGTGCCATCCAGCTACTGTAGTCTGACTTCTCAGAATTCAGTGTTAATCTGAGTCTATTCGTGGGATTTGGTTTCAGTACTTCACTCTATTTGCAATAATAATACTACTTTTAAGAAGTTTAATTTCTTAAATAATATATTCCTTAGCCAGAACAATGTTATTTCATTCTGTGATGTCTGCTTGTTGCTTGTGTGGAAACTGTTAAATTTGGAAGCTGAGAAATGGGGAAGAACATTTTTTTCCTGGGTTACATTACTGGAAAGTTGCATTCTGCCATCCAACGAGCTAAATGTTACTCCCTGAAGAAGCAGCAATTCTGATTAAACCTGAATCAGAATCAGGTTTAATATTACTGGCAGCTGTCATGAGATTTGTTAACTTAGCGTCAATTGTACAATGCAGTCCATGATAAATATAGAAAAAATGAATTACAGTAAGTATATGTGTATATTAAAAAGTTAAATTAACATAGTAGTGCAAAAACAAAAATAATAAAAATAATTTAGGTAGTGTTCATGGGTTCAATGTCCATTGGCTGTGGGAGGGCATGTCATTGGGAATATTGAAAGTTTCAGAGGTCCTTGATTAGTAAGGGTGTCAAAGGGTTTTATGGGGAAAAGGCAGGAGAACGGGGTTGAGAGTGATAATAAATCAGCCATGATTGAATGGTAGAGGAGATTTGAAGGACTGAATGGTCTGATTTTGCTCCAATGTCTTTTTGTCTTATCACTTTCATCATTTTAACAGGGATCCTAATGCATATTGGTGTCTTAACAGCAATCTTTAGTACATAAGAGAAAGGTGGATTTCAATTTCTATTTTTGATAAATTTGTATTTAGATACTTAATTTAAAACCATAAGATATAGGAGCAGAATTAGGTCATTTGGCTCATTGAGTCTGCTCCACCATTTTATCATGGCTGATCAATTTTCCTTCTCAGCTCCAATTTAATGCCTTCTTCCCATATGCTTTCATGCCCTGGCCAATCAAGAATCCATCAACCTCTGCCTTAAATATACTCAAAGCCTTGGCCTCCACAGCCACCTGTGGCAATGAATTCCACAGGTTCACCACTCTCTAGCTAAAGACATTCCTCCTCATCTCTGTTCTAAAAGGACACCCCTCTACTCTGAGGCTGTGTCCTCTGGTTTTAGACTCCCCCACTATAGGAAACATCCTCTCCACCTCCACTCTATTGAGGTCTTTCAACATGTGATAGGTTTCAATGAGGTCACCTCTCATTCTTCTGAATTCCAGTGAGTAGAGGCCCAGGACTTTCAAGCGCTCTTCATATGACAAGCCTTTCAATCTTGGAACCATTTTTGTGAACCTTCTTTGAACTTTTTCCAATGTCAGCACATACTTTCTTAGATAAAGGGGCCCAAAACTGCTCACAGTACTCCAAATGAGGTCTCTCCAGTGCTTTATAAAGCCTCAACATTACATCCTTGCTTTTATATTCTAGTCCACTTTAAGTGAATGCTAACATCACATTTGCCTTCCTCACCATTGACTCAACTTGCAAATTACCCTTTAGGGAATCCTGCACAAGGATTCCCAAGTCCTTTTGCACCTCAGATTTTTGAATTTTCACTCAATTTAGAAAATAGTCTACTTTTTTATTTCTTCTACCAAAGTGCGTTACCATAGACTACCTGCCACTTCTTTGCCCATTCTCCTAAACTGTCAAAGCCCTTCTGTAGCCTCTCTACTTCCTCAAAACTACCTGTCCCTCTACCTATCTTCATATCATCTGCAAACTGTCACAAATCTATCAATTCTGTCATCCAAATCATTGACATACAACGTAAAAAGAAGCAGTCCCAAAGCAAACCCCTGTGGAACACCACCAGCACTGGCAGCAAACGAGAAAAGGCTCCCTTTATTCCCACTCTTTGTCTCCTGCCAATCAGCCAATCTTCTGTCTATGCTAGTATCTTTCCTGTAATATCATGGGCTCTTAAGCAGCCTCATGTGTGGCATCTTGTCAAAGGCCTTCTGAAAATTCAGGTACATAACATCCACCAATTCTACTTTGTCTATCCTGCTTGTTATTTCTTTAAAGAATTCCAATGGATTTGTCAGGCAAGATTTTCCCTTAAGGAAATGGTATCGACTCTGGCCCATTTTATCATGTGCCTCCAAGTACCCCAAAACCACATCTTTACCAATCAACTCCAACGTTTTCCCAACCACTGAGATCAGACTAACTGGCCTATAAGTTCCTTTCTTCTATCTCTCTCCCTTCTTGAAGAGTGGAATGACATTTGCAATCTTCCAGTCTTCTGGAACCATTTCAGAGTCGAGTGATTCTTGAAAGATCATTACTAATGCCTCCACAATCCTTCAGCCACCTCTTTCAGAACCCTGAGGTGTACACCATCTGCCTTCAGTTGATTTATCTGCCTTCAGACCTTGCTGTTTCCCAAGAACCTTATCTCTAGTAATGGTAATTTCACACCCTTCATGACCCCTGACACCTGGAACTTCCACCATACTGCTAGTGTCTTCCAAAGTGAAGACTGATGCAAAATACTTATTCAGTTCATCCTCCATTTCTTTGTCCTCCATTGCTACCTCTCCAACATTGTTTTCCAGTGGACTGATATCCAATCTTGCCTCTGTTTTACACTTTATTTATCTGAAGAAACTTTTGGTATCCTCTTTAATATTATTAGCTAGCTTACTTTCATATTCCCTTTTTTACCTTCTTAATCACAAACAAGAAATCAGGTTCCCAAGAACCTTTTCCCTAGTAATGGAAATTTCATACACTTCTGCTGCTTGACACTCTCGAACCTCTGGCAATTAAAATTATCATCCTTTTCCTTTGTGTTTACATGGGCTTCATATCAAGCATCTTTATACTTCTAGAGGTCTGTTAAGCTCAATGCTGAAAAACTAATGCTGCAGTGTATTTAAAAGGTATTACTTTATTGGTAAGGTTAGTTAATATAAAACTAGTGAATTTGACTTAATTACCTGGAATTGGTGATACTGGTAGTGAGTTCAAACCATTTGTTTAACCGTTATGCATCTTGACATGATTTCAGATCAGCAGTTACTGACAAGATAATTTAAGTACTTCACGAATACACTGGGGACATAAGGACTGATATGGCTATGGTCTGAAATACATACAAGATACCTGAGCCACCGCAAATAAACAATTGATTATTTAAAACAGATGTATTAGAAGCCGTGAAGAGAGGCCTCATCTTGTAAGAACAGAATGTCTGGGTTGGTTTTCTTCTGACTGATGGGTTTGTGCTGAAATAATATAAACCTTTAAATCACTATTAAGAAGAGAACATGTGCATGAGGTAACCTCTTGAACCACAAGTCATATTTTATTCTTCGAAATGCATATGCCTGACAGACAAGCTCAATACATATTAAAAACTGTCAGGATTAAATGAGAAGAGAGCTTGTTGTAAAAGCATATTTTTTCACAGTTTTACAAATTAACCAAGTTCCTAGCACTACAATATTGCTCACAGGCAGTCAGCTGAGCCGTTGAGCATCTTATTGCAATAAACTAGACTTAGCACAAGGGATAAGAAAGCTATAGGGATTCTGAGGGGCATCTTTTTCACCAGAGAGGGGTGCGTTCCAGGAATAAAGTGACTAAGTGAACGATGAAAACACTTGACGCCACATCAATAAATTACAGCATTTATTAAGTATCCAGATAAGCACTTGTCAACACGCTGGAGGAACTCAACAGGTCGGGCAGCATCCGTGGAAAAGGTCGGTCGACGTTTCGGGCCGGAACCCTTCGTCAGGACTGTAGAGGGAAGGGGCAGAGGCCCTATTAAGAAGGTAGGGGGTGGGTGGGAAGGAGAAGGTTGGTCAGTTCCAGGTGAAAAACCAGTAAGGGGAAAGATAAAGGGGTGGGGGAGGCGAAGCAGGGAGGTGATAGGCAGGAAAGGTGAAGAAAGAATAAGGGAAAACACAATGGGTAGTAGAAGGAAGTGGAACCAAGAGGGAGGTTGTAGGCAGCTGGGGGAGGGGTCAGAGTGAAATAGGGATGGGGAGGGAATTACCGGAAGTTGGAGAATTCTGTGTTCATACCAAGGGGCTGGAGACTACCTAGACGGTATATGAGGTGTTGCTCCTCCAACCTGAGTTTAGCCTCATCATGGCAGTAGAGGAGGCCATGTATGGACATATCTGAATGGGAGTGTGAAGCAGAGTTGAAGTGGGTGGCTACTGGGAGATCCTGTCTGTTTTGGTGGACGGAGCGGAGGTGCTTGACGAAGCGGTCCCCCAATCTATGTCGGGTTTCACCGATGTAGAGGAGGCTGCACCGGGAGCAGCGGATGCAAGAGATGACCCCAGCAGACCACTAAGCACATCTTTCCCTCTCCATCCCTCTCCGCTTTCCGCAGGAATCGGTCCCTCCGCGACTCCCTGGTCCGCACGTCCCTCCCCACGGATCTCTCACCTGGCACTTATCCCTGTAAGCACAAGTGCTACACCTGTCCCTACACCTCCTCTCTTGCCACCATTCAGGGCCCCAAACAGTACTTCCACAGGAGGCCACACTGGGAGCACCGAACAGAGTAAATGACCCCAGCAGACTCAAAGGTGAAATGTCGCCTCACCTGGAAGAACTGTTTAGGGCCCTGGATAGTAGTGAGGGAGGAGTTGTAGGGGCAGGTGCAGCACTTGTTCCGCTTGCAAGGATAACTGCCTAGAGGGAGATCTGTGGGGAGGGGCGAATGGATAAGGGAGTTGCATAGGGAGTGATCCCTGCGTAAAGCAGAAAGTGGGAGGGAAGGAGGGAAAGGCATGCTTGGTGGTTGGATCCTGTTGGAGGTCATGGAAGTTTTGGAGAGTTATGTGCTGGACACGGAGGCTGGTGGGGTGGTAGGTGAGGAGAAGAAGAATGCTGTCCCTGGTAGGGTGGCATGAGGATGGGGTAAAAGCAGATGTGTGTGAAATGGAAGAGGTGAAGTCGAGGGCAGCGTTGATGGTGGAGGAAGGGAAGCCCCATTCTTTGAAAAAGGAGGACATCTCCTTTGTTCTAAAATGAAAAGCCTCATCCTGAGACCAGATGCGGTGAAGATGGAAAAATTGAGAGAAGGGGATGGGTAGGATGAAGTATAGTACAGGTAAATAATTTGGCGGGGTATGGGAAGCAGAGTGAAGGGACTCAGGATAGGACAGATGGTATAAAAAGCAAAGATAGCATGCAGTCAGACTGTCAGGAAAGGCAGGCAGATGATAGGACAAAATTGCAGCCAGCAGGGTGATTATCAGTGCATTAAGGATGCAGAATCAAAAAGGGTAGCAAGTACAGTGCTCAAAGTACTCATTGCGTGGAGTATAAGAAATAAGGTGGATGATCATGTTGCACTTTTCCAGATTGTCAAGATGTTGTTGTGGCTGAAGGATTGTTGTAGTTGGGAGCTAAATGTTCAAGGTTACATATTGTATCAGAAGGATAAAAAGTTAGGCAGAGGGGGTTGTGTGGCTCTGCTCGTAAAGAATGTCATCAAATCATTAGAAAGATGTGACATTAGGTTGGAAGGTGTTGAATCCTTGTGGATTAAGTTAAGAAACTGCAAGGGTAAAAGGACCCTGATGGCAGTTATTTACAGACCTCCAAACAGTAGCTGGGATGTGGACTACAAATTACAATGGGAAATAGCAAAGGTGTGTCAAAAGGGCAATGTTATGATAGTCATAAGACATTTTAACATACAGGTCCTTTGGGAAACTCATGTTGGTAATGGACCCCGAGAGTGAGTTTGTTGAATGCCTATGAAATGGCTTTTTTAGAGCAGTTTGTTGTTGGGAATCAGCTATATTGGATTGCGTATTACGTAATGAACCAGAGGTGATAAGAGAGCTTAAGGTAAAGAAACACATAGGAGGCAATGATCACAATATGATTGAGTTCAATTTGAAATTTGATAGGGAGAAAGTAAAGTCTGACGTAGCAGTATTTCAGTGGAGTAAAGGAAATTGTAGTGGTATGAGAGAGGAGTTTGCCAAGGCAAATTGAAAGGAAATGCTGGCAGAGGTGACAGTAGAACCGTAATGGTGTGAGTTTCTAGGAATAATGAGGAAGGTGCAGCATAGATGTATTTCAAAAACAAAGAAATACTCAAATGGCAAAATAGTACAACTGTGGCTGACAAGGGAAGTCAAACCTAATGTAAAAGTAAAAGAGAGGGCATACAGCAATCAAAAATTAATGGGAAGAGAGGATTGGGAAGCTTTTAAAAACGTACAGTGAACAACTAAAAGAATCATTGAGAGGGAAAAGATGAAATATGAAAGCAAGCTAGCAAACAATATCAAGGTGGATAGAAAAAGCTTTTTCTAGTATATAAAAAACAAAACAGGGATGAGAGTAGATGTAGGAACTCTGGAAAATGAGGCCAGAGAAATACTAATGGGGGACAAGGAGACGGCAGATGAACTAAATGAGTATTTTGCATCAGTCTTCACTGTGGAAGACACCAGCAGTGTGCCAGATGTTGAAGGGTGTGAGGGAAGAAAAGTGAGTACAGTTACTATTACAAACGACATTGTGCTCAAAAAGTTGAAAACCTAAAGGTACATAAGTCACCCAGACCAGAGAAACTGCACTCTAGGATTCTGAAAGAGGTAGTGGTAGAAATTGTGGAGACATTAGTAATGATCTTTCAAGAATCATTGGACTCTGGCATGATGCCAAAGGACTGGAAAATTGCAAATGTCTCTCCACTCTTTAAGAAAGGAGGGAGGCAGCAGAAAGGAAATTATAGACCAGTTAGCCTAACCTCAGTAGTTGGGAAGATGTTGGACTCAATTGTTAAGGATGAGTTTATGGAGTACTTGGTGGCACAGAACAAAACAGGAGAAAGTTAGCATAATTTCCTTCAGAAAAAATCTTGTCTGACAAACCTGCTGGAATCCTTTGAGGAGCTTACAATTAAGATAGATAAAAGGGATGCAGTGGATTTTCAGAAGGCCTTTGATAAAGTGCCACACATGAGCTTGCTTACCAAGTTAAGAGCCCAAGGTATTTTCGGAAATTTACTAACATGGTAAGAGCATTGGTTGATTAGTAGGAGGCAGTGAGTAGGAATAAAAGGATCCTTTTCTGGTTGGTTGCCAGTGGCTTGCGATGTTCCTCAGGGGCTGGTGTTGGGACCACTTCTTTTTATGCTGTATATCAATGATTTATATGATGGAATAGATGGCTTTGTTGCCAGATTTGAAGATGATACAAAGACTGGTGGAAGGGCAGTTAGTGTTGAGGAAACAGGAAAGCTGCAGAAGGTAGTATTCCAATCACAAACAAGAGAAAATCTGCAGATGCTGGAAATCCAAGCAAAACACACAAAACCCTTTTAGCCCGAAACTTTGACTGTATTCTTTTCCATAGATGCTGCATGGCCTGCTGAGTTCCTCCAGCATTTACTGTGGCCTGCAGAAGGACTTAGACAGATTAAGAGAATGTGCAAGAAAGTGGCAAATGAAATACAATGTTGGTAAATGCATGGTCAACATCGCCTTTGGTAATGAAGAAATAAATGAGCAGATTATTTTCTAAACATGGAGAAAATCCAAAAATCTGAGATGCAAAGGGAGTTGGGAGTCCTTGTGCAGAACACCCTAAAGGTTAACTTGCAAGTTGAGTTGGTGGAGATGAAGGCAAATGCAATGTTTGCATTCATTTCAAGAAGTCTAGAATACAGGAGCAGGGGTGTAATGCTGAGGCTTTATAAGGCGTTGATGAGGCCTCACCTGGAGTATTGTGAACAGTTTTAGGATCTTTATCTAAGAAAAGATGTACCAACATCGGAGAGTGTTCAGAGGAGGTTCACAAGAATGATTCCAGGAATGAAAGGGTTATCATATGAGGAATGTTTGATGGGTCTAGCCTGTAGTCACTGAAATTTAGAAGGATGAGGGAGGATCTCAGTGAAATCTTTTGGATGTTGAAAGGCCTGGACAGAGTAGATGAAAAATACGTTTCCCATGGTGGTCGGGTCTAGGACAAGAGGGCAAAGCCTCAGGATAGAGAGGTGTCCATTTAAAACAGAGATTGGAGAAATTTTGTTCGCCAGAGAGTGGTGAACTTGTAGAATTTCTCACCACAGGCAGGCCGTTCGGTGTACTTATAGCGAAGATGGATATGTTTTTGATTGGCCACGGGATCAAAGGTTATGGGAGTGGAGCTGAGGAAGGAAGAAGGATCAGCCATGATTGAATGGGCCGTATGGTCTAATTCTGCTCCTATGTCTTATGGTTATGGTCTAATGTAAAAAAAGCAGTCTCAACACTGACCCCTGCGGAACACCACTGGTCACTGGCAGCCAATCAGAAAATGCTCCCTTTATTCCCACTCTTTGCCTCCTGCCAATCAGCCAATCTTAAGACCATTGAGTCTGCTCTGCCATTTCATCATGGCTGATCCCAAATCCCATTCAACCCCATGCACTTGCCCTCACCATATCCCTTGATACCCCGACTAATCAGGAATCTATCAACTTCTTTGAATATATCCATGGACTTGGCCTCTACAGCAGTCTGTGGCAGAGCATTCTGCAGATTCACTACTCACTGGCAAAAAAAATTTCTTCTTACTTCTGTTCTAAAAGATCACCCTTTAATTTTGAGGCTGTGCCCTCTAGTTCTGGATACCCCCACTAGAAGAAACATCCTCTCCACTTCCACCTTATTTAGTCCTTTCAATATTTGATAGGTTTCAATGAGATCCCCATGCATTCTTTTAAATTCCAATGAGTATGGGCCCAAAGCTCCCAAATGCTCCTCATATGTTAACCTATTCATTCCCGGAATCATCCTTGTGAACCTCCTCTGGACTCTCTCCAATGACAACACATCCTTTTTGGGATATGGGGCCCAAAACTGTTGACAGTGCTCCAAGTGCAGCCTGACTAGTGTCTTATAAAGCCTCAGCATTATCTCCTTGAGTTTATATTTTATTCCCTTTGAAATTAATGCCAACATTGCATTTGCCTTCTTCACCACAGACTCAACCTGGAAGACTTGCATGAGGACTCCTAAGTCCCCTTGCACCTCTGATGTTTGAATTTTCTCCCCATTTAGATAATAGTCTGCACTATTGTTCGTTTTACCAAAATGCATTATCATATATTTCCCAATACTGTATTCCATCTGCCTCTTTTTTGCCCATTCTTCCAATTTATCAAAGTCCTGCTGTAATCACATTGCTTCCTCAGCACTACCGACCTCTCCACCTATCTTTGTGTCATCTGCAAACTTTGCCACAAAACCATCAATTCCACTATCTAAATCATTGACAAACAATGTGAAAATTAGCGATCCCAATGCTGAGCCCTAGGGAACACCACGAGTCACTGTCAGCAACCAGAAAAAGCCTCCTTTATTCCCACTCACTGCCTCCTGCCTGTCAACCATTCCTCTATCCATGCCAGTATATTTCCTGTAACACGATAGGATTTTATCTTGTTAAGCAGCCTCATGTGAAGCACCTTATCAAATACCTTCTGAAAATCTAAGTACATGACATCCACTGCCTCTCTTTTGTCCACCCTGTTTGTTACTTCCTCGAAGAATTCGAACAGATTTGTCCAGCAAGATTTTCCCAGAAGGAAACCATGCTGACTTTGGCCTATTTTATCATGAGCCTCCAAGTACCCTAAAACCACATCCTTACCAATTGACTCCAACATCTTCCCAACCACTGAGCTCAGACTTACCGACTTATAATTGCTGTCCTTCTGCCTTCCCCCCTTCCTGAATAGTGGAGTGATATTTGCAATGTTCTATTCCTCTGGAGCCATTCCAGAATCTACATATTTTTGAAAGATTATTACACCACAATCTCTTCAACTACCTCTTTCAGAACCCTGGGGTGCAGTCCATCTGATCCAGGTGACTTAACTACCTTCAGACCTTTCAGTTTCCCAAGCAGCTTCTCCTTAGTAATAGCAGCTACGCTCACTTCTGTCCCTGACACGCTCAAACTTCCGGCATACTGCTGGTATCTTTCACAATGAAGACTGATCCAAAAGACTTATTCAGTTTGTCCGCCATTTCCTTGTCCCTCATTACTACCTCTCCAGTGTCATTTTCCAGCGGTCCACTATCTACTCTTGCTTCTTTTTCACTCTCTATATATCTGAAGAACAATTTTGATATCCTTTTTGATACTGTTGGCTCACTTCCCTTCATATTTCATCCCCCCCCCCTTATGGCTTAAGGCTTTTTTAGTTGTCTTCTGTTCATTTTTAAAAGTTCACCAATCCTCTATCTTTCCACTAATATATGTCAGCTCTTTGGCTTTTATGTTGGCCTTGACTTCTCTTGTTAGCCATGGTTGCATCATCCTGCCTTTAGAATACTTATTCTTTGGGATGTATCTATCCTGTGCCTCCTGAATTACTCCCATCATCCCTGATAGTGTCCCCCTCCAATCAACTTTGGCCAGATCCTCTCTCAGGCTTCTGTCATTCCCTTTATCTACTGTAATAGTCATAGATCTGACTTTTAGCTACTCCCTCTCAAATTGCAGAGTAAATTCTATCATATTATGATCACGCCCTCTTAAGTGTTCCTTTACCTTAAGCTCCTAATCAAATCTGGTTAATTACACAACACCCAATCCAGAATAGCTGACCTCATAGCGAGCTCAATCAGAAGTTGCTCTAAAAAACCAACTTGTCAGCATTCTACAAATTCTCTCTCTTGGGATCCAGAACCAACCTCATTTTCCCAATCTACCCGCCCTTTTGACATATGCCTTTTCTACTTCATGTTGTAATTTGTAACCTACATCCTGGCTACTGTTCAGAGGCCTGTATATAACTTCCATCAGGGATTTTTTACCCTTGCAGTTTCTAACACCCACAAGGATTCTACATTTTCTGATCCTATGCCACCTCTTTCTACATATTATTTTTCATTTTTTAACCACAGAGCTAATCCACCTGCCTGTCCTCCTGAAACAATGTGTATCCATGGATGTTTAGTCTGAACTATAATCTTCTTTCAACTATGACTCTGTGATGCTCACAATGTCATACCTGCCAATCTCTAACTGCACTACAAGTTCATTTACTTTATTCCATATACTTCGTGCATTCATATGTAACACCTTCAGTCCCTTATCTATTACCCATTTCAATTGTCCTGTCATCCCACTGATTAGGAGGGAGGAGAAGATGGCGACGCGACACAGTGCGCGCGGCCATTCCGAGCGAATATCGATATGTGTAACTAGGGGTGCCGTGCACAATCCGGATTTGATGGAAACAGCCGTGAGAAGCGCAGAGGAACATCTGGAGTAACTCCTGAAATGTTTGCTTCGCTGCCGTTGCTACTGTGCGATCAAGAATCTCTGGAGACGAAGGCCCCAAATCCTTGGCTTTGCGTATCGCCTGTTGCTGGGGCCGGGGTCGAAGCACTCGACAGAGGTGGTGTTCAGTGCTCGGTGTCGGGAGGTGGTCGGAGGCTCGGAGTTTTTCGGATGGACTCGGAGTTGGACTGTGGTCAGATGCTTCCAGGATGCTGCACCGGCAAGTTGGCGGCGCTGGAGGTTTACCGTCTGCATGGGATGATGGGACTTTTGAGAGACTTTGAGACTTTTACTGTGCCACAGTCTGTTCTTATCAAATTACAGTATTGCTTTGCACTGTTGTAACTATATGTTATAATTATGTGGTTTTTGTTAGGTTTTAAGTCGGTTTATCATTTGTTTTCGTGATATCATTCTGGAAAAACATTTTATCATTTCTTAATGCATGCATTACTAAATGACAA
Organism: Mobula hypostoma; assembly: GCF_963921235.1. Classification (NCBI taxonomy): domain Eukaryota; kingdom Metazoa; phylum Chordata; class Chondrichthyes; order Myliobatiformes; family Myliobatidae; genus Mobula; species Mobula hypostoma. The sequence goes on from NC_086102.1 coordinate 148,507,213, forward strand.
TAAAAGGGGACTGCGTGTCCTCATAATCATCATCTGCCTGTCCTTCCTGACAATCTCACTACACACTGCCTCTGCTTGTAAACCAATATCCCTATCACACTGGTTTCCATATCCCTGCCAAATTAGTTTAAAGCCTTCCCAACAGCTGTGGCAAATCTGCCTGCAAGGATATTGGTCACCCTTGGGTTCAGGTGTAACCATCCCTTTTGTGCAGATCATACCCTCTCTAGAAGCGACATGAGTGATCCAGAAATCTGAAACAGTGCCCTCTACATCAGTTTCTCAGCTATGCATTCATCTGCCTATCCTTACCCTCACTGGCACATGGCATAGGCAGCAATCCAGAGATTACAACCCTGGAGTCCCTGCTTTTCAGCTCTCTGCCTAGTTCCCTAAATTCTCTCTTCAGGACCTCCTCATTTTTCCTACACATGTCATTGGTGCCAATATGTACCAAGACTTCTGGCTGGTCACCCTCTCCCTTTAGAACATAGTGGACCTGATCAGAGACGTCCTTGACTCCGGCACCTGGGAGGCAATATATCATCTGGATGTCTCTGTTGCTTTCACAGAATATGATCTACTCCTCTAACTATGGAATCCCCTATCAATACTGCAGTCCTCTTCTCCCCCTTGCCTTCAGAACCACAGTGCCAGACTCAGTGTCAGAGTCCGGGTTGCCGTGGCATCCCCTGGTAGGTCATCCTCCTCAACAGTATTGAAAACAATATAGTTATTATTGAGGTGGACAGCCATAGAGGTACTCTGCACTGCCTGCCCATTTCCTTTCCCTCTCCTGTCAGTCACCCCAGGTACCTGCCTTCTGCAATTCCCTGCAGCTCCTATCTATCATCTCCTCAGTCTCCCATATGAATTGAAGGTCATCAAGCTGCAGCTCAGTGGACATGGTGCAGTTGTGGTTATTCGGGAGGCTGGAGGTCTCCTAGAATTCCCACATCTCACACAATGAACACAACACATTCGTTGGAGCCTTTCCCACTGCTCTAACTATGCACTAACAGATGAAGAATGAAGAATTAAGAATGAAGACGAATAAGAAAGAAGAAGAAACTTACCAGATACATACATCGCACAAATCCATTCCTGCCGAAGCCTAATGAGTCAATGCCTCCCCAGTCTAATACTGGTTCATTCACACAGTGGCCGCTCTGCTTGCTTGTCCCTGCCTTATTTTTATTTGCCCTTACTAATGTTTGAGGTTTCCTGCGACAATTCAGCTGCGACTGTGCCGCTAAGAAAGCAGAAATCCCGCGAAAGCTTCTTTATTTAAATCTCACTATCCAACCTTTGAGAGGCCTCCTGCACCAATTTGATTGTGATGATGCCATTGATAAAAACCAACATGATCTGGTTATGGATGTGTGGAGCGGCGAGGCAGTGCAGCAGAAGTATAATAATTAACTGTTGGATATGTCGCACTGACCTTCACTTTGCAAAGTTACCAGCCAGTTATGGAGAGGTATTTGCTGCAGTACAAATGACTATGACTGCACTTTCCTGGGATATCTGCATGATAATAGTGTATGGCCAAGGTGCAGCATTTTGGGTGCAGATTGTTATCTAATTTAGGGGCAGTTATTCAGTCAGAAATTCTATCAGTCCTGACGAAGGGTCTTGGCTCGAAACATCAACTCTTTATTCCTTTCCATAGATGCTGCCTGACCTGCTGAGTTCCTCCAGCATTTTGTGGGTGTTACTCAATCAGAAATTTCTATCTTTACTTTTCCGTGCATTATTTTACATTATTTTAATTTCATAAGAATGCTGATTGCACTAAATATGTTTCTCCGAAAGGTTTCATCAGCTTTATTAATAAAATGTGCATTTCACTTAATCTAAATTTTTACAGTAGTAATCCATTTATGGAGTCAGCTTCTTAAATTAGCCTGCACTTACAGAGATATTAAGTTGGTTGGCATAGGGGTCATTAACCTAACTTTCAATTGTCTCACAGAAAAATGGGATCCAGCTCTTTTAATGAAAATAATTTTCAGCTAGCTTTATCATCTGTGGTATGAACAATTTTGGTTCCTCTCATAGTGTCCTGAGGAGTATTTGATTGCCGAACGATATTGCATTAATTCTGTGACAGGGTGATGAATCATTTCAGAGTGTCGGAGTCTCGTCTAATCATCATTCATCACTTAACCTGTGGTGATGATGAGATCATCATAGTTTAAGTGCACCTCCTCTTCTTTAGTCTGCCTCTGGTCCATCTCACTGCATCTGCCTGCAAGCAGCCAGTCTGATCAACAACGTCATCTTTTAGTGTCCTTATTCCATGTCTGCTGCATCCGCCCGCTGTAAGAACCTGATGCTTTGCTTGTTGCTTACGATCGTTTTATTGTTATGAGAGCAAAGGAGAGGTAGGGGAAGAGGCATGGTGAGAGACAAAGGGAAGAGAACGAGAAAAAATGAGAGTCTGAAATTAGGCCGGATGAAGGGTCTTGACCCAAAACGTCAACAGTTTACTCTTTTCCTTAGATGGTGCCTGGCATGCTGAGTTCGTCCAGCATTTTGTGTGTGTTGCTTGGATTTCCAGCATCTGCAAATTTTCTCTCTTTTTTTGGCACTAAAAGCAATGTGGTCTTCTTTTAATAGGCTACTGATAACAGAAGATGTCATTGAAATTCCATTGATAACAGTTAACCTATTAAATCGCCAGATTCAAGTAATGTGACACCAGCCACTGAAACCAAGAAGTTTCTAGAAAAATACTGAGGTACCTGCAATCACCATTATTGGAAAATTCACTGAACAATGATATGTGTATTGGTGATGCTGTAAAAATACAATTAAATATAAGAAAGTTAAACAAAAAAAAATCTACAGCCCAATCCAATAGCTCAGCTGTTGTGGATAAAATACAATCATCAAGGGCTTTCTGTCAACTCATTTACTCCATCTCTCTCTCTCTCTCTTTACGTCACATCTGGAGTTTCTCTGGGTAGCGGACGGTTTCCCACCACGTCTCTCTGACGTAGTGGGGAACCGCGTACGAAGCAAATTACAGCAGTGGTTTGCCGTTGCCTTCTGTCGGGTGAGTTTCCAAAGGGATCACCAGCTCGTTACCCAGCACAGATGGAAAGCGTGCAGGGGAGCCGGCTGGCTGGATTTGAACCCAGGACCTTTCGTCCTGAAGTCCGATGCTTATGCCACTACGCCACCAGCTGGGTCTTTGCTCCATCTACCCAGTGTGTAAAGAAATACCATCTGTAAACCTTTTCTGTGTCACATGTCTCCCTACGCTGGCTGGTGGTGTAGTAGCATCTGCACTGGACTTTGAGTTGAGTGGTCCTGGGCTCGAATCCGGCGGGCTCCTTGCATGCTTTCCATCTGTGCTGGGCTGAGCATTGAGCTAGCAGCTCAGTCTCATAAAAAACAGACAGATGCTAAAGAACCAGCAACATTGCCGCCTGATGCACCACAAGACGCGGAGAGGAACAAAAAAAAACCTTCCTATAACTTTATATAATACTTTTTCTTAAATTGTATTGGTCAGCACACCTCCATGTTACTATGCTGCACAGTAAAGAGTGCTTCCACCACAATTGGTCACTATTCATTAGACCCTGCCCAGGCTAGCTAGCATTCAGATGACTCACTCAGAGGCACAATGTTAACAAGGCTCATTTAATGTATTGAGAATGCACCAGGAGGCATCTTACGAGTGATATCAAATTTCTGGCACTGATTTTCACAACAAAAGTTGGGAGATATTGTTAGAAGCTCAGATGGTGACATGACAGTGTGCAAGAGTGAAATAAACTGGCTGGTTGAGTGGTGTCATGACAACAACCTTGCACTTAACATCAGCAATATTAAGGAACCGATTGTGGACTTCAGCAAGGAGAAGCTGGGAAAACACACACCAATTCTCACTGAGGGGCTAGTAAGGGAAAGGGTGAGCAGTTTCAAATTTATGGGCATTACTAGCTCAGAGAATTTATCCTGGGCCCACCATATTGATACGTTTATGAAGAAGCCACACTAGTGTCTATACTCGTTAGGAGTTTAACAAGATTTGGTATGTCACCAAAGGCTGTAGCAAATGTTTGCAGCTGTACAGTGGAGAGCATTCTGACCGGTTGAATTCCGGTCTGAGACACAGGGTCGGAAGAGGCTTCAGAGGGATGTAGACTCAGCTCGCTCCATCATGGGCATAAGCCTCCCCACTATTGAGGGCATCTTCAAAAGCAGGTGCCTGAAGAAGGCAGCATCCATCATCAAGGACCCTCACTGCCCGTGACACGCCATCTTCTCATTACCACCATCTGGGAGGAGGTAAAGGATCTAGAAACCTGCACTCAATACTTTAGGAACAGCTTCACTTCTGCCATCAGATTTCTGAATGGTCCATGAACCATGTTTCACTATTCCTCTTTTGAACTATCTATTTATTTATTTACTTACTTTTGTAACCCGCAGTAGTTTATTATGCCTGCACTGAATTGAATTTTACCACAAAACAACAAAACTCACAACTAATATCAGCTTCAATAAAGTTGATTCTGATCAATGCTCTTGAACTATTCAGCTCCCCCTCAACTGTTAATGTCCCAAAACATATATTGGTAAGATATTGAAACAACAAATCATCTGCTGAAGGAACTCAGTGAGCTGAGCAGCATCTGAAGGGGTGGTCAATGTTTCAGATTGAAATCTTGCATCAGGCTTCAAACCAGATGTAGACAATTCCTTTCCCCCAACAGATGTTGTTCAACCCATTGAGTTCCTCTAGCAGACCATCTGATGTTGCGGATTTCATCACAAACAGTCTCTTGTTATTAAGAAACTGCTTGTTATCAATTATCATCTGCTTGCTGATACTGGGTTTAACTGCCTCTTGGGAAGTCAGAGCGTGTGCTCACATGTTATTTGAGAAAAGAACTAAAAGCACCTGAAAGACTGGCTCTTCTTCTGAGGAGGTAGCAATGGAACTGGTGGAGAAGCAAGAAGAGAAAGAGTAATTGTAGGTAGAGCAGTGCTTGGTACAACTTCTCCACTAAAACTCTTTACCAAGTCAATTGATTGGTTGTCTGTCCTATCTGACCATGACAATCCACAAAGAAACTTGTGAGGGAGAGACTTTAAAGTGGAAAAGATGAAGCACTGGGCCAGTTCCACTCTCTCAGTCTTGGAAGTCTGGGTCCAGTTGTACGTGTAGTCATCTAGGGTCTTCCTTAGAAAGGAAGGAAAGGCAGCTTGCAACAGCACAGCAAATCCGAGGAGCAGAGGGTAAATTTTATTCTGATTATAGTTGCTCAAAGAATGTGGGCTATGTAGGCTGAGCCAGCACTTCATTACTCATCCCTAGTTGTCATCGAGAAGGTGGTGGTGTGCGGCCTTCTTGAACCGCTGCTGTCCTTGAGGTGTGGGTGCACTCACAGTGCAGTGTGATGTAGCCCCCCCGGCCACCCTCAGGGTCGCTTGGCTCGCTGTCGTCTAGGGAAACAGCCTCGGCCCCGCCAAACTGGATAATTCGTTTGTGTGGATGCTTTGTGAGGTACGCCACCCCGCCCAAATAACAGACAATACACCAGATGCAATTAAATGATTTACAGTGCAGTGTGATGTAGCCCCCCCGGCCACCCTCAGGGTCGCTCGGCTCACTGTCGTCTAGGGAAACAGCCTCGGCCCCGCCAAACTGGATAATTCGTTTGTGTGGATGCTTTGTGAGGTACCCCACCCCGCCCAAATAACAGACAATACACCAGATGCAATTAAATGATTTACAGTTTATAGATGTTACTGGAACTATATAATTAAAAGAGAATAAAATATAAAAGGAAAATAAAAGGCGCCAAAGTTCAATCTCTTCGTGCACAAAAACCGTTGGAGCTCAAGGACCTTTATCTTCACCCTGCGACCCCCTCGGACCACCTTGACCAGCCGCCTGGGACCAACAACGGTGGTCGACCAGACGCTCCACACGAGTCCGTCTCCGTCTCCTCGCCAAACGTCCCCCTCGGGGTCCGACCCCGTTAGCGGACTCATAGCACCTCGTCCATCCTCTGTCTCGCTCTCCCGCCTTCTGCCCCCAAAACCCCGCGCATACAGTATCTTCAAATACACCAAAACCATAACAACTATCCCAATTGGTTAATAGCACTCTCTTATCAGACTCTAAAGCAAAATCAAACTGTTAGCGCAAACTTTCTCAGTGTTTAACACAACAAAGCCGTATTCCCCAGATTAACATAACAAAGACGCCATTTTAATTAGCCTCTGCAGTAACATAAAAATCGAAACCCCCTTACAGTGAGAAGGTGTTCCAGGCTTTTGACCCAGCCACAGTGAAGGAATTGTGATATATTTACAAGTTAGGATGGTGTGTGGCTTTTAGGGCAATTTCCCACTACTGATGTCCCCATGCTTTTGGTGCCCGTGACCAATATAGCTGGAGACCAGCTGTGGACTGAAGGTGTTGTCTGAGGAGCTTTTGGCAAGTTGTTGCAGTACATCCTGGAGACGGTACAAATTACAGCTATTGTATAACGGTGGTCGAGTGAGTGGGTGGTTGTCGATAGGCTGTCTGCTAGGTGGGCTGCCTGTCAGGTGGTCTGTTTGTCAAGTGGATGGCCTATCAAGTGGATTGTCAGTGAACTGTCTGTCCAGTAGACTGTCTGTCAGGTGGACTATCTGGCAGGTGGACTGTCTGTCAGGTGGACTGTCCGTCAGGTGGACTGTCTGTCAAGTGGACTGTCCATCAGGTGGACTATCTGGCATGTGGACTGCCTGTCAGGTGGACTGTCCGTCAGGTGGACTGTCTGTCAAGTGGACTGTCAGTGGACTATCTGTCAGCTGGACTGCCTATCAAGTGGACTGTCTGTCAGGTGGACTATCTGGCAGTTGGATTGCTTGTCAGTGCATTGTCTGTCAGGTGGACTGTCTGTCAGGTAGACTGTTTGTCAGTGGACTGTTTGTCAGCTGAACTGCCTATCAAGTGGATTATGTGTCAGGTGGATTGTCTATCAGGTGGACTATTTGGTAGGTGGATTGCTTGTCGGGTGGACTGCTTGTCAAGTGGACTGTTTGACCGGCGGACTGCCTGTCAGGTGGACTGGCTGTCAGGTGGACTGCCTGTCAGGTGGACTGTCTGTCAGGTGGACTGCTTGTCAGGTGGACTGTCTGTCAGGTGGACTGCTTGTCAAGTGGACTGTCTGACCGGCGGACTGCCTGTCAGGTGGACTGCTTGTCAGGTGGACTGTCTATCAGGTGGATTGCTATGCTGCTGAGCTTCTGGAGGGAATAGGTGATAAATAAACAAAACATTCATGTGACAGGAGTCACTTGTTTTCAATTACATTCAGACGAATACAATAGTCACAAAGTCAAATTTGAAAGTTCAAAGTTCAAAGTACATTTATTATCAAAGTATGTCTATCATATACAATGTTCAGATCTGTTTTCTTGCAGGGACTGACAGGAAAACAAAGAAATAAGCCAAAAATGAGAAACATAACAAAGATCAACAAGCTTCCAAAGTGCAAAAGAGGACAAATTGTGCAAAATAGTAAAGATTAAACAAGTAATACAGAGAACATGAACTGCAGAGTCCCTGAAAATGAGCCCATCGGCTGCGCATTCAGTTCAGCGCTGAGGTGAGTGAAACTGGTCCAGAAGCTCGATGGCTGCAGGGCAACGACTGCTCCTGAACCTGGCGGTGTGGGACCCTAGATCCCTGCACCTCTTGCCTAATGGTAGTAGTGAGAAGAGAGAGAGACAAGTCAAACTCAGACAGACAGGAGGAGCTCAGGTGGGGGCGGTTGGGCGCTCGGCTGGCATGGAGTAATGGGCTCTCGGGCCTTGGCGCTTTAATCTAGCTTGAAGTCCACCTTGACCGTCTCTTCGTTTGCTGCAAGGTCCTATACCTGCATCCCTGAGAGTCAAATTCGCCGAGTCCTTTGCGAGATCATAAAATCTCTAGCCCGTTTAGACTGTTCGAAAGTATGTTTCTTAAAAGGGAATTGCAGGCATAGTTCAAAAGAAGCACATCTGGTAGAATATCTCATAGTTTCGTGAGCTGTTTGCAAAATGCCGCTGTACATTGCTAATACCATCTTGGAGCGCCAACTCAGAGGAAAGCAATGTTCACCAGATCAAGTTCACATACTGGCCCTGAGAAGTCTGGTGGAAGGAAATACAGAGTGTAGACAGCGTGTGTTTTGATTGCATGCATGGTAATTTTAATACACTGTGTTGTTAGTGGCCCTGACTCTTATATTTTCTGGAGTCTGATTGGTCAGGATGTATTCATATTAAAATATATTAATTATTACCTATATTAATAAAACACTTTTAATGACCAGGGGCTGTCCCAAGAAAGAATATTGAAGTTACAAATGTAGAAGACACATTAGGCAATTTGAGCACTGCAAGATCCCACAACTCAGTGTCATAATCCTGTCCAGGTAATCACTTCGAAGACTCAGCGGCTGCAGAGGGCTGCCCAGGTGCATGGAACTTGCATGCCAATAACAAACAAGTGACAAGGTGTGGAGGGAAAAGATGAAACAAACATCAGTGACTTAAAAGGTGGAACATGCCTTAAAATTAAATTTGCCCCTGTGTTTGAAAATGCCTGGGCTTATTTTTTCTCCTTTTGGCACAAGGGAGAAACAGGCTGCACAGACTTGTTTTGCAGACCATTAGTATGCAAGATGTGGAAACCTAAATTGACCTTTTCCTGGTCTAGTCCACCAGCTTCACTTGAGAGTGAGAGCTTTGAACATAGTGCTATTAATAAGTATCTCATCTGTATTAAAGGTCTCTCTTTGACCTAGAAGAAATCAATTTTAAAAAGAGAGGTACCTATAATTTTAAAATCAATTAATATGCTTTATATGGCACAGGATTTTAATTGAGTCATATTTGAACTTATCCTGGAACATTACGAGAATAATGTTTACCTTCTCATATTTCAGCACCTCCTGCCACTTAGTCATGTTTTTAAATGACAAGCAGGTTTAAAGATACCTTTGAAAAGCAGCCAGATGATCATCAAGTAAATTGCCCTTATTTTTTTATTCTCAAAGTGCACAGCAGAGTCACATATTTATAGTTAAATATGAGACATGTGATAAATGTTTATGGGCTATAAATTTATTCCTCCTTGTTTTAATAAAGGGTGTCATATTCTGTTTCTGATTTAGGAATGACTGGAAATCTGCTGAATTGTATGATGTCCAAAGCATAATTAAAACCTGGAAGCTTTTCTCTGTGGAAGACCGAGTTGTTCAAGACTCACCAAAGAATATTCAGTATTCCCAATGATGAATTGCTTCTTGTAAAGTGGCTCCAGATTATTTTACTTTGGGGAGACATGTGGCATTTTGGACGTGAAACAAATTGACCATGTTATTTCTGAAATGTCTAGTTACATGAGCTTGTGGAATTTGTTGGAGTTAATCAAATTCAACTAAATCATAACACAGTGTGACCCCGGTATGACCTACAGGCATTTTTTAATAACCAATCTTCTTTTAATTAAAAACAAACTCGGCTGAAGCACCAACCTATGTCATGTCGAATGTGACACAAATTATACAGTTCCTTTACACCCTAATAAATTCATTATTCAGTTTGATCTGTGCTGCCAGATGGGAAACTTGATAATATCATGTATTTTTGTGCAATACTGTAATTGTTGCTTGGTAGTTCATATTTTCTGGAATAGCCAATTAAAATAAGCAGAGGGGACAAATGATCACGTCGTTGAAAGTGTGGTATTTCATTGCATTCCAGTGCCTTGCCTTTAACCCCTTAAGTACAATAATGTGAGCCTGAGTCCAGCTTACAGCAAGTGCAGACCTCTAATTTTACATTCCCTGTGATCTGCCAACTGGTGACTGAGGGCGGAAATAATGTTCACAGTTTAAGATGATTTCCACATGCATTAATTCTGTGGCATGATTTTTATTCTCAGATGAAGTTGAAAGATGTGTCTAGTTAGAGCCCAAAGAAAATGTTCCATTTTTTCTTTATAAGCTCATTAAATGGCAGCAACTCCATTTGTCCAATTAAATTAGGCCATAGTGCCTTTTCTTCCTGTGTGGAACTTGCCAAAATATAGCTACTAGTCATCTGGGATGTTTTTTTGCGTTTAGAATTCTGACTATTCTAACTACAGCGGGCTTTTAGCTTACTGAGTTTCTGTGATTATAGAAATTCTATGTGGCCTGGACTATGAAGGTTAGTATTAATATGATGTCTGGAGATCGGTAAAGTAAAAATCTGCTCCTTTCTGCAATGACATTTAGATATGAGAAAGCATGCATATTTGTGTCACTTCATAATGACTTCATGGTGGGGCATAAATAGATGCATTGCCATTAGTAAGGAGCACTCTTAAACCAAAGTATAAGGTAAGGCACTGCATGCACCTTCAGCTGTTCAGCCTTGTTAATGAGCTGGAAGAAATTGTTTAAATGCAACTAAAAAAGTAACTCATAAATGTCTTTGATCAGTTCATTACAAAAAAGTAGATTAATAATCTTATGGACAATTACTTCCCTTTGAACCTCCATTGCGAAGTACCACAATGAAGCTAATGAGACCTCTTCTCAATTATTACCATAAATAAAATGTTGATTACTTGGCACCATTTATTATGCATGCATAAGCATCCATGCTAACCTGGTTCTCAAGTACCCAGGTTTAAAGTGAAGCTGGGTAGAGCTTGTTTCTTCCAGGAGATTTATTGAACGTCATTCAAGTAGCAGGCTGCAGCTTGAATTCAGATGCAGGTTTCATTCACACTGTATCTATGGTTTTCTTTCATAACTATGATTTTAAGCATTGCTCTGCACTTTGAGTTCAAAGATCTCTGCTGAGCTGAAAAAAGAGCAAATTGAAATCTGATTGAGGTTTATTCTGTTCATTGGACCCCTTTAAAAAGAAGGGCCAATTGGTTGCTCACCTCATGACAATAGTCTGCCTGCCACTGAAGTGTATTCTTTCTACCATCATGGTCCCAGTCACAGTTTTCCAATGGGAGGCCAGCTCTTTGGATCAGCCCAGTACAGAGCAGCTGATTGTGACATGATGCTTATCCTGACATAGATGGCCAACTACACTCATAGGATTCTGACATCTAATGAGCCCCTTCCCCATGGCTCACTGTCTGTCAAATTAGTAGCACAAGCAGCCTAATGCCAAACTTAAGGACTTCTACAAAGAAATGGGTGACGTGGTGGCACAGCTGGCAATAGGCACTGCTTTCGAGCATCAGAGACTGAGGTTCAGTCATAAGCTCTGGTACAGTCGGTGTGGAGTGTCCACATTTTCCCTGAGGCTGCATGGGTTTCCTTCAGGTCTACTGATTTCCTACTTACAAATGGGTTGGTAGAGATTGGATCCAAAAGCAAAGTCTGCAGGTGCTGGAAAACTGAAATATAGACAGAGAACTTCAAAGTTCAAAGTAAATTTGTTACCATATACGTTGAAATTCATTTACATGCAGATATTTGAAGGAAAAATGAAACACATTAGAATTTTATGAAGATCTACACATATCTGAACAAAGACTGACCAACATCAATGCATAACAGAAGACAAACTGTGCAGGTAAAAGTAATACTGAGAACATGAATTATAAACATTCCTTGATAGTGTGTCTCTGAGTCGTAGAATCGGTTGGGAGTAGTGGAAGTTTATCAATGCCAGTTCAGGAACCTGATAGTTGTAGAGTAATAATTGTTCTTGAACCTAGTGTTCCGTACATCTTGCCTGACAGTAGTAATGGGAAGAGGTCATGGCCTGGATGGTGGGGGTCTTTGATAATGGATGCTGCTTTCTCCTGGTAGTGCTCCTTGTAAATGTACTCAATGGTTGGGAGGGCTTTGCCTGTGGTGGAATGGGCTGCATCCACCACTTTCTGTAGTCTTTTCCATTCCTGAGCATTAGTGTTTCAATACCAGGCCATGATACAAGTAATGCTGTGAGTTCTCAGTGAATCAAGCAGCATCTGTGAAGAGAGTGTCACAGGTGATATTTCAGGTTGATGAAATTGAATGTGTGTGAATACCTGGCATATATCTATTTTTAATTGAGATACAGTGTGGAAAGGGCCCTTGTGACCCTTCAAGCTGCACTGTCCAGCAACCCCCGATAATCACAGGACAATTTACAATGATCAATAAACCTACCAACTGGTATGTTTTTGAAATATGGGAGGAAACTGGAGCATCTGGAGGAAATCAAGGAGAGAATGTACCGACTCCTTACGCACAGCGACGGGATACTCCAGGGAAACTGTAAAAAAGTGAAAATAATATGTAAAAAGAACGTTAAAAAAATTAAATAAAACTCTGTTATCAAGCACAATTAAAAATAAATTTAACTTCACACAAAACATTTTACTTACTCTTCTCCACAGTCATTCCTTTTGATTGATTTTAATGGGGCTATTGTACTCATGCAAGGATTAATGTGGTGCACGTTTCAATGTGTAGATCTTCCAGCCTGAGGGCTTGGTTAATGGTGCTCAGTTAACTCTCTGGAGGAGTCCATCATTACAGTAAAGGGCAGCCAGCAGCATAAGTAGCCTAATGCTAGGCTTAAGGATTTCTGCAAAGAAATGGGTAACACAGGAGCTCAGCTGGTATAGCCACTGCCTTAGAGCACTAGAAGCCAAGGTTAAATCCTGAGCTGAGCTACTGTCTGTGTGGAGTGTGCACGTTCTCCCTGAGTCTGAATGAATTTCCTCCAGGTGCTTTGGTTTCCTTCCACATCCCAAAGATGAATGGGTCAATAGTTTAGTTGGTCGCTGTAAAATTGTCCTTAGGAAGTCGGTGAGTGGGGGAGATGATGAGGATGTCAAGAGAATAAAAATGGGATTGATGTAAGATTAATATTTGATGGTCAGCACTGTCATGATGGGCTGAAATTTCTGTTTCCATTCTGTAGCATTCTGTTATTCTGTGACTGTAAGTTCAAATTTATCTGATATTAGCACAGGTGCTCAGGCTGAGAGCTTGCCCTGTTACATACACATCATGTTACTGGCCACTGCCTAACGAGGACAAGCACAAATCCTGACCTTTGCCAGCATAAATCCACTAGTAGCCACTGTTCAGTATTTAACACGATTGGCCCTTTTATGTTTTCTTAGCTTAATTTCCAAAGTACTTAAAACTAATATTTGATCTCTCATGGGACAGGACTGGTGGAACTCTTCCAGCATTGTTGCATTTGGCTTTAAAAACAAACCACTGGTTTCTGCACAATGGGACACATGTAGACCATTTGAGCCTGGAACTTGTTTCACTATTCCATAAGTGAAGAGTTGGCCACTGCTGTATCTCCATATACCAAGTTTTGTGTATTCTCATTAAGTCTCTGGGTTAAATAAAACCCAATCATCTCCAAGTTTAAATTGTCAACCGACCAAACATCAACTGCTGTTTTCAGAAGAATGTTCTAACCTTTTACTGCACATTAAAAGTGGTATTTCTTAATTTGTTCCTGAAGACATTGGTTCAAATTTATTTTCAGTTAAACCCGCTAGTCCTAAATTCCTCAACTATCCAACTAGCTTTTACTTTTGCAAGCATTCTAGTAATTCCCCAGAACATTTTGATCAAATAACTCTTAAATATTCAATATAACCATAGTCTGTATAAACTCTCTTTGTAATTTAATCTTTAATAGATAGGTTCTTGATCGGCAAAGGGGTTAAGTGATGCTGGGAGAAGGCAGGAGAATAGTGTAGGAAAATAGGTTGAATGGTGAAGCAAAATTGATGGGCTGAATGGCAAATTCTGCTCCAATATCGTATGGTATTATGGTCTAACAGTCTTAAGTTGTAGGGAATTTTGCACATCAATACTGTCCTCTGCCCAAGGTTAGATATTTTTCTTGAAGTGTGATGTCAAGAACAAATCATAATTGAAGTTATTTTTTAAACACTCATTAGACACAGAAGTGTGTCTGATCAGGACTTTGTGTTAAAGAATAACTTCAAAACCCTTGTATTCCAGCTTTTCAGATGAAGAGACCAGCATTCCATTCTGTTTTTTTTTGTTTCTCCCACAATATGCAAATATAAATTGTGCAGATCATTGTATGCACAGAATGTATGACACATTTATCAGTTCACAGTACATTGAACTCAAGAAGTGGAATTCAACACATTATTCGATGTTTAGCACTCAGAACAGAGGGCGGAATTTTATCCCTACATCTCTTTGGATTTTCACTATCATGACATTTCACCATTTAGAAAAGTCTGATTTGGGCCCTAATCTTGGCTCTATTGATGTCTGTTTGTCGCTTTGGCCATTTAATTAGTGTATATAATTTTGTGATAGTTTCGTGGTTTCATCACCACAGCATATAATGTTGCATATCTCTATGTTATTGCAATTGGAATATTTGGCTCTCTGTGCCCGTCACTTGGAATTTGGTCACACTTTTAGTATTCCAAAAAGGCTATTTGAATGTAAATGATCTGTCAGTCAGGAGCTTCTAAGCTATGCACTTCCACATGTTATTATAGTAACACATTAAGGTATTACTTGAAATAATTGTAGACCACAATATTATAATATTCAGGAAATGTGATTTGATTTAAGCCTAATTGAATTAACAGACAAATTATCACACTGCAAAAAGTAATATAATTTAGTCTTTGTTTGCCTCAGATAACTTTTCAAAGGTTCATTATGATAGTTATATAATAAGATAATCAATTCAGACTCTTTTTCTTGCACTAAATATCTTCCTTACTAATTTCCAAAAATAAATTGAAGTTATATGTAATCTCAAGCAGAGGAAGAAGCTGCAGGATTCAGACCCAATGATGGTAGATGAGTTTTTTATATATAGTAATTTTCTTTGCTGGAAATGAACTTACTCACCCTCAGGTAACCCTACAATTCCACTGCCTAAACCAAATGAAAATATATTGCTTAACATATCTCATTGCACCCTGAGTGCAAAATGTTCCAGTTTCATCTCACTTGTGATACAACAGCAGGATACCAAAAAAGATGTCATGCTTTATCTCATGATAATTTTTGTAAACTTGTCACTTTATTGCTGTGTTCTAAAAATGAGGAGAGCTGCGCTGTCATGCATCTATAATTACTAAGAAGAAAATGTTACCATGTAGAATACTGAAATCTCTGCATTAGCAAAAGAGGTTTAATTCAAAACTAGCAGCTGGTTATGGTTTGCAACTATTTTAGTAAGATTCAAGAACAAAAATAGCTGTAAATCTTAATGCAGATGTTTTGCTTCTGCAAAGTTATTGCCTGCCTGTCCTGAGCTAAGCTTTCTCTTCGAGTCTGCCCTGGAACAAACTTCTGTTTGACACCCACATCCAAAAGTCATCCAAAAATTATTAAAAAAACATTCCTGGGTATTTATTTAAGGTTAAAACATGCATAGAGACTTAAGAACACTTAAATGGCAAGTACATTTTTGAAAAGCTCCCCTAGCTGCTCCTTTGAATATGGTTGCTGTAATATACCAGGGTTAACCAGGTGCAGGCTCAAAAGATATTGAACAAATATAAGTAGCAAACTTGTCAATTCTTTACAATGGCTATAGGGGCAAATTAGATAATTATAAAGTTGTAAGGCTTTCTTCATGTTAAAATGCATAGAAGGGGCTCAGGAAATGTGTTCTGAATGATGTAACTAGGGTCACTGAAACATAACCTCATAATTTATCATTGCCTGATTGAGAGTCTGAACCACTGAACTTACATAAGCACAGATGCTTATACTTCATGCATAACAGCATATTTAGTAAAGATCAACATTATCAGGCACAATTAATGTGGTTTTGTGAACGTGAAATCATGTTTGACCAAATTATCCACCATCGACGCTGCCATCAAATGCATCTCTTCTATTTCACGCACGCCTGCTCTCATCCCATCCTCCAACCACCCTACCAGGGATAGGGTTCCTCTTGTCCTCACCTACCACCCCACCAGCCTCTGTGTCCAGCACATAATTCTCCGCAACTTCCACATCTCCCAACGGGAAGTCACCACCAAGCCCATCTTTTCCTCCCCCTGCCCCCCGACATTTTTTGCTTTCCACAGGGACTCCTTTGTCCATCCGACCCTCCCCACTGATCTCCCTCCTGGCACTTATCCTTGCAAGTGGAACAAATGCTACACATGCCCCTACGCATCCTGCCTCACTACCATTCAGGGCCTCAAACAGTCCTCCCAGGTGAAGCGACACTTCACCTGTGAGTTTGTTGGGGTCATATACTGTGTCTGGTGCTCTCAGTATGGCCTCCTGTATATTAGTGAGACCCAATGTAGATTGGGAGACCACTTCATGGAGCACCTACGCTCCATTTGCCAGAAAAAGTAGGATCTCCCAGTGCCCACCCATTTTAATTCCATTTCTCATACCCATTCCCAGTCCAATATGTCTATCCACGGCCTCCGCCACTGTTGTGATGAGGCCGCACTTAGACTGGAGGAGCAACATCTTATATTCTGTTTGGGTAGCCTCCAACCTGATGGCATGAACATTGATTTCTCAACCCTCCAGTAATAGCACCCCCCGCCCTCTCCACCATTCCCCATCCCCTTTTCCCTTCCTCACCTTACCTTCTTGCCCACCCATCACCTTCCTCTGGTGCTCCTCCCCCCTTTTCTTTCTTCTATGGCCTACTATCCTCTTCTATCAAACTCCCCCTTCTCCAGCGCTCTCTCTCCTTCACCAATCAATTTCTCAGCTCTTTACTTCATCCCTCCCTCCTCAGCTTTATTTTTTCCTCCAGTTCTGCCAAAGGGTCTCGGGGTCTCAGCCCGAAACGTGACTGCACTGTTTTCCTAGATGCTGCCTGGCCAGCTAAGTTCCTCCAGCAGTTTTTATGTGTTTATTGGAGATTGTTGAAGAAGCAACATGTGCTATGGATAAAGGTGAAATTGATATAGTTAGATCGTTCTAGAAGGCATTTAATAATGTATCCCCTTAGCTAAGATGGAGCCAAATGGCTGCCTCTTCAAGCTCATAGAAAAACCATAGAATCCATAGAAAAACTACAGCACAGAAACAGGCCTTTTGGCCCTTCTTAGCTGTGCCGAACCATTTTCTGCCTGCACACGGACCATATCCCTCCATACACCTCCCATCCATGTATCTGTCCAATTTATTCTTAAATGTTGAAAAAGAACCCACATTTACCAACTCGTCTGGCAGCTCATTCCATACTCCCACCACTCTCTGTGTGAAGAAGCCCCCCCAATGTTCCCTTTAAACTCTTCCCCCCTCACCCTTAACCGATGTCCTCTGGTTTTTTTCTCTCCTTGCCTCAGTGGAAAAAGCTTGCTTGCATTCACTCTATCTATACCCATCATAATTTTATATACCTCTATCAAATCTCCCCTCATTCTTCTACGCTCCAGGGAATAAAGTCCTAACCTATTCAACCTTTCTCTGTAAATGAGTTTCTCAAGTCCCGGCAACATCCTTGCAAACCTTCTCTGCACTCTTTCAACCTTCTTTATATCCTTCCTGTAATTTGGTGACCAAAACTGAACACAATACTCCAGATTCGGCCTCACCCAATGCCTTATACAACCTCATCATACATTCCAGCTCTTATACTCAATACTTTGATTAATAAAGGCCAATGTACCAAAAGCTCTCTTTACGACCCTATCTACCTGTGACGCCACTTTTAGGGAATTTTGTATCTGTATTCCCAGATCCCTCTGTTCTACTGCACTCCTCAGTTCCTTACCATTAACCCTGTAGGTTCTACCTTGGTTTGTCCTTCCAACACGCAATACCTCACACTTGTCTGTATTAAACTCCATCTGCCATTTTTCAGCCCATTTTTCCAGCTGGTCCAAGTCCCTCTGCAGGCTCTGAAAACCTTCCTCATTGTCTACTACACCTCCAATCTTCGTATCATCAGCAAATTTGCTGATCCAATTTACCACATTATCATCCAGATCATTGATATAGATGACAAATAACAATGGACCCAGCACTGATCCTTGTGGCACACCACTAGTCACAGGCCTCCACTTGGAGAAGCAATTCCCTACTACCACTCTTTGGCTTCTACCATTGAGCCAATGTCTAATCCAATTTACCACCTCTCCATGTATATCTAGCGACTGAATTTTCCTAACTAACCTCCCATGCGGGACTCATCTGCGGAAACATCTTATGTTCCTCTCTTTAATGCCTCCATGTTCCCTTTTCGAGGTGGCTGGAGTTCTGTCGAGGTCCCTGATCTGCAACAGCACTCAAACTGAGCTTTTTTCACGGCGATGAGTTCCCGCTCTTGGAACTCACCGACTGACTGGCTGTTTTTGACGTTCTCCGGGTGTGGCGTGTGTTGTTGCGTGATTAAAGTCACCGCAGAAAAGTACAGGTAGAAATGTGCTCCCTGATTCACGTCCGGCTGAACCGGGGTTCCCCAGCTCGGGAGGACTTCCTTAACTAGATTCCGTGCAGCAGTGTTGGCAGTGCAGTCCCTTGTTGGGAAAGCCTCTATCTACCAGGTGAACTGATCCATAATTACTAGACAGTAGCTTTTTCGGTGGTTTTTGGTCGGGGCCCCATGAAGTTCATCTGGATGTTTTCTTAGGGTCCCTTTGGCCGTGGGTGTTTTGCCAGCTGTAGCTTTATGCCCTTACTGGGGATATGCTGGGCACAAATGATACAACAGCAGCTGAATTTCTCAACATCCCTGCCCATCCCTGGCCACCACCAATCCACGATCATGCTGTGCCTTCCCTGATGCATCGTTCCATGATGTAATTTCAGTAATATCTGCCCAATACCTGGTGGTGCTACGACTCCTTCCTCCCCGTGTGTCCAGCTCCCATCTGGTCCCTCCCCTTCTCCACCATTTCTCCTTCTCTTCTGCCTCCTCCTCTCCATAAACTGGCTTCTGTCGTTTCTTCCTGCACACTCGCAATTTCAATTGCCTCATTTTCCTCTGCTGCCTTCTTTGCAGTAATGTCTGCCCACTCACTTCCTTTCTGCTCCTTACTGTCTGGTGAGCTTTTACTTTAATTACTGCCACCTAGGTTGGCAGACTCATTGCTTCCAGCAGTTGTTGAATTAGCTGCTCGTAATGAATACCTGCCCCTGTTGAGGTTATAAATCCTCATCCTGTTCAACCCATCAGATAATCATGCACCACCCCAAAGGCATATTGGTTGTCTAGGGTGCATCTGGTGAATTTCAACCATTTCCTTGAGCTTGTGCCAGAATTCCAAATTCCCACATGCGACTTTAAGTGATGGCAAGTCTGACAAAATGCTCTGTTCTCCCCAGGGGTGAAGGGCTTATGAATGGTTGTAATCAGAGTCATGGGCTGGCTTGGATCATCAGGGTTCTCGACCTAATGTTGCCTGACCTCAATAGGTGCCATCCTGACAGATGGGCTGCACGAAGGTATCCCACTCCTGATGCCAAATATTGTTGCGTGAATGAAGTTGTCAGAGAAAAGTACTGGTAGATGCAAAGCAGCTTCTTTATTTGATAAAACAAGGTACTTCAGGAATCATATGGAAACGCTTTTGGTTGAAGACTCTCACTGGCCCATCGTGGGTCTGGATATTTTTTGTGCTAAACATTGGAGGACAATTCCACATTTACAGTGTATCCACAATGCTTTCTTTGAAACTACACACAAAATTAACACCTCCCAATCTGCACCCACACCACAGACATCCAAAGGAATATTAATCGGCATTGTCTTGTCTTGGATTCATGGCTTTTAGGAACCCATTGCTCAGAGCTGCACTCCAAATTAAATCCAATTTATACTCAGACCCAAAGACTGGTGGCCCAAGTCATTTGCTAAATCCCAAAATCACTCTCAAAGCATGAAAGATGCTGGGGTGTGGCCCTGCAGAGCCCCGTGGATGACCAATTCCAGGCCGGAGCTGCTGACTGCGCTGTAGCGGCAGAAGGAACATCAGGATATTGTGGTGGCGGACATGCGGATGGAGTTGAGCGATCACTCTTTCTTACTTTCTTTCACTCGATGGTGGGGAGAGTTTTCTGCTGATTCTTGAAACGGAGAATCTCAGAATAAAAAGCAATGTGGCAGACTGTGACACCGTAGCAGCGACTGTTTGTCAGTCTCCACATTCGGTGTGAAATGGGAGACATCTCTCTGTCCCTTGTTAGTGTGAGAGAGAGAGCCTGTGGCATGTCGGACTGGTGGGCACTGATCCTTTCTACTGAAATGGGCAGGGTTGGGGTGGAGGTTGATGCTTTGCTGCTACTTGAGTGGGGGAGGGGGAGGGGGGCTTTAACCTGGGGTTCTAACCTTTTTCAGTCATTCATTCTTTTGGGATTTTCCTCTTTTCTGTGGATCTTCAAAGAGTAAGAATTTCAGATTGTATACATTCTCTGATAAATGATATTTGAACTATCATAGTTTATTGAAGAATGTAAAGGCTCATGGTTTAGAGGTAATATTTTGGCAGTAGATAGAAGACTAGCTGAATATTATGAAAATAAGAGTAAGCATAAATAGATCATAGAGTCATGGAGAGATACCGTACAGAAACATAAATAGATCATAGAGCCATGGAGAGATACCATACAGAAACATAAATAGATCATAGAGCCATGGAGGGATACCATACAGAAACATAAATAGACTATAGAGTCATGGAGAGATACCGTACAGAAACATAAATAGATTATAGAGTCACGGAGAGATACCGTACAGAAACATAAATAGATCATAGAGTTATGGAGAGATACCATACAGAAGCAGGCCCTTTGGCCCATAGTTTGTGTGGATCATCAACCATCCACTTACATTAATTTGACTCCTGTCGCATTCTATTAACTTCCCCAATTTCACTACTCACCTATATGCGAGAGGCTGTTTGCAATGGCCAATTAACCTATTGATCTGCATGCCTTTAGCATGTGGGAGGAATCTGGGACACCCAGGGGAAGCGCGCGCAGTCAAAGGGAAAATGTGATGACAGGATTGCACCGAGGCCTCTGGTGCTGTGAAGCATCGGCTTTACTAGATGTGGCAATCCCAAGATCTTTCTCTGGTTGACGAGGTGTAATGAGTGGATTTGTGGTATTGCCATGAAGAAAAGTTGAGCCTTAACTTTTAGAAATTATGTAAAAAAGCTGGATGAAGGAGGCAGATGTATGGTTGTTAAAGGAAGGAGAGAGACTCTCTGATACAACATTACAGAACATTTTTATATCTTAAAGATCAAAGGACAATTCATTACAATTTCATAGTTACAATGCTTTCTTTGAATTACATACCACTTTCACACCTCCGACTTTGCACCCATACTACAGACACCCAAATGACACCCAAATAATGACCTTAAATCAGCTTTGTCTGGTCTTCCAATTAACTGTGATTCACGGTTCTTAGGAACACGTTGTTCAGAGCTGCATTTTAGATTAAATCCACAGACCATATTCAGATCTGAAGGTTGGTGGCTGAAGTCAATTGCTGAAGTTAGCTGCTAAATGTGCTAACCCCAAGAACATTCTACCAGACCTTTGCTATAAAGATGCCTGTGATTTCTCTCCATAAGTTGTCACCAGCAACTGAAATCACATGTCTGGTCTTAGCTCTGTGCTTGTCTGGAAAGAGAAAGGGGACTTCTTAACAGTAACACCACAGTAAGTCCGTGTGGGCAGCAATGTCTCTAGTCCCATGACGCTGAGCACTGGCACTCCCAAAGCCTGCGTGCTCAGTCCGCTGCTGTTCACACTGCCGATGCATGATTCTGTCACAGAATTCAGCTCAAGCCGTGTTATCAAGTTTGCAGATGACACAACAGTGGTTGGCCTCATCAAGAACGATACCGAGATGGAGTATAGAGAGGAAGTGCAGTGGCTGGTAGGTTGTTGAGAGAAGAACTACCGAAGCTTGAATGTGGTGAAGACAAAGGAAATCACTGTGCACTTCAGGAAGGCTCCTCCATAGAGGGTGTAAGTGTGCCAAGCTCCAGGGAGTTGACATCATGGATGACCTCACCTGGTTCCTTAATAATACTTCCCTTTACAAGAAGGCACAGCGGCGTCTCCACTTCCTAGGAAGATTGAGGCAAGCAAGGCTCCTCACCCCCTGTCTTAAATGTGTTTTACAGGAGCACTATTGAGAGTGTCCTGACAAGTTGCACCTTCATCTGGTGTGGGAGAAGTCCAGCATCAGACCAGAAATCCCTACAAAGGACAGTGAGAACAACAGGGAGGATCATAGGGATCTCCCTACCATCCATTGGAGACATTTATCAGGAGCGCCGCATATGCAGGGCCCTTAGTATTAGTAAAGATCCCACCCATCCATCCAGCATCCTCTTTGACTCTCTGCCACCAGACAGGAGAGAATGATGCATAAAGACAAGAATGGTCGGGATGAGAAACAGTTTCTTCCCCCAGGCTGTTGGGCTTCTGAATTCCCTGCTGCACTGTATTTGAAATGTCACTGGTTAATCTTGTACTTTACAACATTTACATTTTGGGCTTATTTATGTGTGATTCATCTGTAGATTTAACCCTTACCTCCATAAGTTAGCGTGTGTTATGTGTACTACTGGGCTTTACACCCTGGTTCGGAGAAATGTTGTCTCATTTCTATATGCATTATATAGTTATGTATGTTATATACATGCATGTAGTTAAATGACAGCAAGCTTGACTTGACTTGAATTGCTGGTGATCAATGTACAATGTTAGAGTGGCACAGTACTGTGACAGTGAGCACAATGCTTTATAGCACTGGGGTTTGATTCCTGCACTGTCTGCAAGGAGTTTGTACATTCTCCCTGTGACCATATGTGCTTCCTCCTAGAGTTCCAGTTTCCTCCCACATTCCAAAGTTGTGGGCATTCTATGTTGACACTGGAAGCATGGCAACAATTCCAGGCTGCCTAGTACAGTCCTCGCTGATTTGATTTAATGCAAATAACACATTTCTATGTACATGTGGCAATCTTTATCTTTAATATGACTGTGTGATATGCCTAACTTGGCTGAATACCTGGCTGTGAGGCACCGGTAGGAGGTCTGGAGAGCGGAGTAGGTGTTTGAGAGTCTAGTATTCAATCTTTGCACTGAATGATAGAGATACTTGATAGGTAAATGAAAAGGATGCATACGATTGCTTTAAATTATGTAGTGTGGGGAGTGTATAGGATGGTTGGTGAGAATCAAGATTTGATCGTACCTTCACTCTCCTTGTCTGAATTTTTGAGCTAACTGAATGTATTATACCACCGTTTCATCTCTTCATACTCACCCCAATTTCTGCTCACCCCCTCTCTTCTTCACTGAGTACCAGAAGAACTTCAAAGCACCCTATAGATTAGAGGATCTCTCTACCCTTTGCCGTTCATCAAGGTGACTCGGGTGGGTGCTCTCACCCTTGTCCAGCTACCCACAAATGTGTAGGCTGACTTTTACTGTCAGTTGCAGCTGTATAGGACTTATTTTAAGGTGGAAGCTGGCTATAATTATCGATGGTCAATGAGGTACCAGCAGCAATCAGTTGGATACTGGGCACTTACTGAAACCATGTTAATAAGTTCGCTTCACTAATTTTGTGTGCATACTGTTTTAGGTTAAGTGGGTGTGAGTTAATGCTGCACTGCAGTCAAAAGCCCATATTCCAATATTTTCCAATTCTGTGTGATCAAAAGCTTTTATCTCATCACTGCAATGCACTCTTTATTTATTTTGAGCTCACAGAATTCCATCAGTTTTACTTTTATTCATCCTTAACATCTTGATGGCTGAGCAATTTTAATTTAATAGTATAAAAGCTTTTATTAAAGATTCTCTTACATGTGGTGAAAACAGGGATTCATTTCTGTGCTCTTGTTAAAAGCTGAAAAATGACATAAAACAGAAAGCATTCAAATCAATTGTTCTCCAATGACTAAAGTGTCCAAAACACACCATGAAAGTGTCAACATTTAATTTTCACCAAAGCAAAACGAACTTTAAAGAGAAAATAATTTGATATACATTATTCCCTAAAGACACACAACATTTAAAACTTTAACATTAATGGAAATAGCATAATTTTCTTTGACTGTGAATGTTAAACATGTTTTTGTACTACAAACTTTTATATTACTGCAACTGATTTGAATGGTAATGTAGCAGTAGACAAAAGACTATTATTTTCTGAATAAAAATGTCAATTGCATGCAGGTCAGTTAACTCTAAGAAAATTGAGAGAAGCTAGTCTTACAAAACTCATTCTTGGCTTCTGTAATGGGAAACAATTCCGGGCACTGAAAAACATATGTTAATGACAACGCAGTTCAAAATGGCTAGAGAACAGAGGCTATACCATGCATGAACTGAATTATTTTTCTTAACATTTGCAAAATATGGTCTTCAGTGCCAGCACTATAATACACTCCAGGGTTATTTCAGTAGCATTTATGCAGAAGTTCCCAAAATTTCTCAATACAGTAAATGCCTCTCTATTAAAGTGAATGACAGATGATATTCCCTGTCTGGTCCTAAAATGTGCTTGTTCAGCAGCTGGTGGAGAATAAGCCTCACCAACCTACTTGGAGAGAAAGAATATTAAAAAAATCGATCATATCCAAAATCAATATAGTTCAAGCCAACACGAGTTATTTCCCAAAGCAGTGGCAGTACACTCACTATTGTACCTTTTGTACCTAAGAAGACCAAAAGACCATAAGATATAGGAGCAGATTAGGCTATTTGGACCATCGAGTCTGCTGTACTATTTCATCATGGCTGATCCAATTTTCTTCTTAGCTCCTCCTACCTCCTGTCCTCTGCCCATCATACAAACTCTTCTCCCTCCTGCCATCTGGTAAAAGGCACCAAAGTATTCAGGCTTTCACGACCAGACTATGTAACAGTTTCTTCCCCCAAGCCATCAGACTCCTTAATACCCAGAGCCTGGACTGACACCAATCTACTGCCCTCTACTGTGCCTATTGTCTTGTTTATTATGTATTGTAATGCCTGTACTGTTTTGTGCACTTTATGCAGTCTGTAGTGTAGATTTTGTGTTGTTTTACGTAGTTCAGTGTAGTTTTTGTATTGTTCATGTAGCACCATAGTCCTGAAAAAGGTCTCGTTTTTACCAGCAGTTATGGTCAAAACGAAAATAAAAAGTGACTTGACTTGACTAATCAAGAACCTATCAATTTCTGCCTTAAATATGCATAAAGACTTGGCCTTCACAGCTGCTTGTGGCAAAGAATTCTACAGATTCACCACCCTCTGGCTAAAGAAATTCCTCCTCATCTCTGTTGTAAAAGGACAACCCTCTATTCTGAAGTTGTGTCTTCTAGTCTTAGACTCTCCCACCATAGGAAACTTCCTTTTCACATCCACTCTGTCAAGGCCTTTCACCATTCAATAGGTTTCAATGAGGTCGCCCCTCATTCTTCTGAATTCTAGTGAATACAGCCCCAGAGCCATCAAATGCTCTTCTTACGATAAGCCATTCAATCCTGGAATAATTTTTGTGAATCTCCTTTGAATCATCTCCAGCTTCAGTACATGCTTTCTAAGATAAGGGGCTCAAACCTGGTCACAATACTCCTACTGAGGCCTCGCCAATGCTTTATAAAGTTTCAACATTACATCCTTGCTTTTATATTCTAGTCTTCTCAAAATGAATGCTAACACTACATTTTTCTTCCTCACCAGAGACTCAACCTCCAAATCCTGCACAGGAACTCCCAAGTCCCTTTGCACCTCAGTTTTTTGTACTTTCTCTCCATTTAGAAAATAGTCAACACTTCTGCTGGAAGTGTTGATCATACAATTCCCAAGACTGTAATTCATCTGCCATTTCTTTGTCCATTCTCCAAATCTGTCTAAGTCCTTCTGTAGCCTTTCAGCTTCCTCAGAACTACCTGTCCCACCACCTATTTTCAAATAGTCTGCAAACTTTTCAACTAAGCCATCAATTCCATCATCCAAATCATTGACATATAATGTAAAAAGAATCAGTCCCAACATAGACCCTTGTGGAACACCACTAGTTATTGGCATTCAACCATAAAAGGCTCCTTTAATTCCCACTCTTTGCCTCCTGCCAATCAGCCGCTGCTTTATCCATGCTAGAATTTCTTCTGTAATACCATGGGCTTGTCGCTTGTTAAGCATATTTGGCACCTTGTCAAAGGCCTTCTGAAAATCAGAGTACACAATATCAACCGATTCTCCTTTGTCTATCCTGCTTGTTAGTTATTCAAAGAATTCCAACTGCAGCCTATTTTATCATGTGCCTCCAAGTACCCTGAGATCTCATCCTTAATAATTGGCTCCAACACGTTTCCAACCACTGAGGTCAGAATATCTGACCTATAGTTTTCTTTCTTTTGCCTCTCTCCTTTCTTGAAGAGTGGAGTGACATTTGCCATTTTCCAGTCTTCTGGAACCATCCAGAATGAATTGATTCTTGAAAGGTAAGAACATAAGACATAGAAGCAGAATTAGACCATTCATCTCATTGAGTCTGCTCCGCCATTCCATCATGACTGATCCTGGATCCCACTCAACCCCATACACCTGTCTTCTCACCATATCCTTTGATGCCCTGACCGACCAGTAAACAATCAAATTCTTCTTTAAGTATATCCATGGACTTGGCATCCACCACAGTTTGTGGCAGATCATTCCACAGACTCATTACTCTCTGGCTAAAAAAATTCCTCCTTACCTCTGTTCTAAAAGGTTACCACTCAATTTTGAGTCTGTGCCCTGTAGTTCTGGATACCCCAACTATAGGAAACATCCTCTCCACATTCATTCTTTCTAGTCCTTTCGACATTTGGTAGGTTTCAATGAGATCCTCATGCATTCTACTGAATTCCAGTGAGTACAGGCCCAAAGCTGCTTCACGCTCCTTGCATGTTAACCCTTTCATTTCCAAAATCATCCTCATAAACCTCCTTTGGACTCTCTCCAATGCCAACACATCCTTTCTGAGATATGGGGCGCACAACTGTTGACAATACTCCAAGTGCGGCTTGAGTAGTGTCTTCTAAAGGCACAGCCTTATTTCTCTTTGCTTTTATATTTTATTCCCCTTGAAAAGAATGCCAACATTGCTTTTGCCTCCTTTACCACAGACTCAACCCGTAAATTTAACTCCTGGGAGCCTTGCACCAGTCCCTCTGCACCTCTGATGTTTGAACCTTCTCCTAGTAAGGTCCCCCACCCCCCCTCTCCTTCACCATTTCCCATTCCCTTTTCCCTCTCTCACCTTATCTCCATCTCACCCATCACCTCCCTCTAGTGCTCCTGCCCCCTTTTCTTTCTTCCATGGCCTTCTGTCTCTTTCACCAATCAACTTTCCAGCTCTTTACTTCATCCCTCCCCCTTCAGGTTTCACCTATCACCTTGTGTATCTCTCTCTCCTGCCCCCACCTTTAATATCTACTCCTCAACCTTTTTTCTCCAGTTCTGCCGAAGGGTTTTTGCCTGAAACATAGACTGTACTTTTTTCTATAGATGCTGCCTGGTCTGCTGAGTTCCTCCAGCATTTTGTGTCTGTTGTCACAAGTTCATATGTTGTATTTCATTTCAGACAATTAATCGCCACCAATTTTCAGTTTGATCAAAGTCAACAACAGTAAAATGTGATTGTTGAGTACAACAATCAGCTAATACTCCAGTGACAAAAATGAACCCCTCCCCAGTTTTGATTCTCAGATGCTGAATGACCTGATCTCAGTTTATAGTTTGTTCAGCTGGTCAGGATGCAATAAAGACAAAATTAGAATATTGGTCTCTGATTTAGGGACTAAAGCACATTCATTTATACTAGTCTGTATACTTTAATTTGAAATATCTCCAAGAAGGGATTATGGGATTCAAGCAAAGAAGATGATTCACAGACAAGAAAAAATCTGTGGATGCTGGAAGTCAAAGTAATACACACAAACGCTGGAGGAACTTATGAGGCCAGGCAGCATCTATGGAAAGAGTAAACAGTTGACGTTTCGGGCCGAGACCCTTCATCAGGACTGGCAAAAACAGATAAGAAGTCAGAGTGGGGGGGGGGAGAGGGGACGAAGAAGTACAAGGTAGTAGGTGATAGGGAAACTGGGAGAGGGGAGGGGCTAGGAAGTCGATTGGTGAAAGAGATAAAGGTCTGGAGAAGGCAGAATCTGATAGGAGAGAACAGAAGGTCATGGAAGAAAGGGAAGAGGGAGGAGTACCAGAAGCAGGTGATCTGCAGGTAAGGAGATAAGGTGAGAGAGGGAAATGGGAATGGAAATGGTGAAGGAGAGGGAGGAAGCAATCATCGGAAGTTTGAGAAATTGTTGCTTATGCCATCAGGTCAGAGGCTACCCAGATGGAATATAAGGTGTTGCTCCTTCAACCTGAGTGTGGTGTTATTGTGGCAGTAGGGGAGGCTATGGACTGATGAATTCCAAGTCCATACCAGCCTCTACATAAAAACAATTTAGTGCTTTCCATTCCCTCATTTTTCCCCAGAGCTCTGCAAATCCTTTCTTTTCAAATGCTGATCCAGATCCCTTCAAAACTTTGCAGTTGACTCTGCATATTTACCCTTGCCTCTAGTTCATTGTTGCTCTTCTCATTCTTCCTATTCAAAGGTAACACTTCACATTTATCAAAATCAAAATTCTTCTACCACCAGTCTGCTCATTTCACCACCTTCTATATCCCCTTGGAATTTGATTGTCAAGTTCAAGTTTATTATCATTGGCCCATGTACATGTATGCTGCCAGATGAAACTACATTCCTCCAGATCATATATGTACTGATAAAATCAGAATCAGAATCAGATTTGTTATGACTAACATATGTCGTGAAATTTGTTGTTTAGTAGCAGCAATACATTAAAAATACTGGAAGTTACAATAAGGAAGATATATGAAAACATTATATGGGCGCTATGGTGGTGTAGCTCAGGACGTTCTGGAGTTTGGAGTTCAATACCAGCGCCATATGTAAGGAGTTTGTATCTTCTCCCTATGACCACGTGGGTTTCCTCTGGGTGTTCCACGGTTCAATGATGTACCTGTTATTAGGTTAATTGGTCATTCTAAATTGTCTTGTGATTAGGCTAGAGTTGACTAGGTGGGTTGCTGGGCGGTATGGCTCACTGGGCTGGAAGGGTCTGTTCTGTACAGTATCTCTAAATAAGTAAACAAAAAACAAACAAATAAAAACAGTAATGCAAATCAGTGAGGTTCATGGACCATTCAGAAATCTGCTGGTCCAACAGAAATCTGTTCCTACAACATTGAGTGTTTGTCTTCAGGCTCCTGTACGTCCTCCCTGATGGTAGCAATGAGAAGAGGACATATCTGAGGTGGAGGGGCTCCTAAATAATGGAGGGTGTCTTTCTGAGGCAGTTCACTAAACCTCCAAGTTTTATGTCACCTGCAAAGTTGGAAATCATACCAGCAAGAGTATGGTTAAAATGTCTCAATGACTACCGAGCACATCTATATGAAATGTTGCCATAGAAAAGCAGCATCCATTATCAAAGATCTTCAACCCTCAGGCTCTTTTCTCACTGCTGCCATCATCTGGAAGGTACGTGCCTCAGGACTCTCACTATAAGGTTCAGTAACAGTTACGACCCCTTATCCATCTGCCTCTTGAACAAAAGGGTTTAACTATGTTCATTCTCTTTCTGGTGTTTCCACAACCAAAGGTCTCATTTTAAAGACTTTACCTTGTCATTTCATACTTGTTATTTATTGCTTTTTATTTATATTTGCATTTATACAGTTTGTTGTTGATTGATCCTGTTTATAGTTACAGTTCTATAGAGTTGCTAAGTATGCCTGGAAAACTCCGTCCCGGATTGATTATTGGTCCCTAAATAATATCACTATGAAGAACTGCTACCCTCTTCCCCTGCTTGTCTCTGCGTTTGAACATCTCCAAGGAGCAGCCATATTTTCCAAGGTAGATCGGCGCAGTGCTTATAAACTGGTTCATGTTAGAGAGGGGATGAGTGGAAGACAGCTTTCAACACTACCACTGGCCACTATGAATACTTTGTGATGCCCTTTGGTCTTGCAACTGCCCTGCTGTTTTTTGGGCCTTAGTCAATGATGTGCTCGGGGACATGTTGAATCAGTTTGTTTTTGTGTATTTCAACGACATTCTCTCCAGGAACGCATTCAGCATGTCTGGAAGGTTCGCAGGTGACTCCTCAAGAATAACCTGAACGCCAAGTCAGAGAAGAACAAGTCCCATAAATAGAAGCTGTCATAGTTGGACTAGATACTCACCCCTTCCAGTGGTCAAATGGGTAAAGTTCTGGTCGTTATGCAGTGGCCCAAACCATCTACAGTCAAATTGGTGTGGCACTTCATGGCTTTACAAACTAATATCACTGCTTCATCTGAAATTTCAGCTCCATTGCGGCCCCCATAAATACACTCAGCAGGAAGGTCTCTGCACGATTCCATTAGACAAACAAAATCTGCCAAGCATTCTCGGAATTAAGGTGATGCTTCACCTCTGCCCAGTGCTTCAGCACCCAGACCCATCCCAGCCATTCTTTATTGAGGTGGATGCATCCGATGTCAGCATTGGAGTTGTATCTCTCAGTGCTCTTCTGCGTATAGCCAGCTGCACCATTGTGCCTTTCTTTCCAGTTGCTTGTCTCTGGCCGAGAGTAACTAAGATATCGGGAACCAAGAACTTCTGGCTGTCAAGGAGGATCTAGAAGAATAGTGACTGGCTAGAGGGGGAAGAGTATCCTTTATTGGTCTTAAGAACCTCTCTCACATTCAGGATGCTAAGTGACTCAATTCCCATCAAGCCTGTAGGGCTCTTTTCTTCTCCTATTTTAATTTCACCCTCACCTATCATCCCAGCAGCAAGAATACCAAGGTTCACACTCTCTCCCGGCATTTTGACAGGTCTGAGAACAATGCCAATCCAGAGCCAATCCTCCCTCACTCGTGCATTGCTGCTCTGGTGATTTGGGGATTAGGGGTGGAGGTGAGGGCAGCCCAACAGGTGGACCCAGGCCCAGGTGGGGACCTCCCAACCGGCTATTTGTCCCAGCTGTGATGTACTCCAAGGTGTTGGAATGGGGGCACTCCTCCCACCTGGATGGCCACCTGGAATTCAATGGACCCAGGGATGTCCACAACTTCGTATCTGACTGTCCCATCTATACTCAGAACAGATGTCACACCAGTGCCCTGTGGGTTTGCTTAGACTGCTACCTGTGCCCCACTGCCCTGGTCCCATTCTGGTAGTTGTGGATCAAATCTCCAAGGCTGCTCACTTCCTTGCTCTCCCGTCAGCTTGTGTGACTGCCACCTTCATGGTTCAACGCATGTTCAGGTTGCACAGTTTCCCTCAGACCATAGTATCTGATCAAGGACAACAGTTCACATCCCATTTTTGGAAGGCATTCTGTTCTCTTGTAGGAGCTATAGCCAGTCTCACGTCTGGTTTCCATTATCAATCTAATGTCCAGCCTGAGAGAGTGACCCAGGAGTTGGAGACAACGCTGCACTGCCTTGTCTCTTCCAACACCACTTCCTGGAGGTCCCAATGGTTTGGGCAGAGATTGCCCACGATAACTCCAGTTGTCCTCCACTGGTATGTGCCCCTATGAACACTGGAAGGGATATCAGCCACCACTCTTTCTTGATCAGGAGATTGATGTGGGAGTTCCTGCTGCCAATCAGCTGATCCAACACTGTAAGTGCACATGGCGATGAGCCAGGCCTTTTCTGCTACGAGCTCAGAAGCAACACATTCGACAGGCTGATCAGCTCCGCCTACAGGTGAGGCCTCTCAAGCCAGGAAAGAATGTCTGGCTGGCATCAAGGGATATTCCCCCCAAGGTCAAGAGCTGCAAGTTGGTCCCATGCTACATGGGGCTACTTGAAGTGGAGAAGGCTATCAAAAAGGTCTCATATAGGTTGCATCTATCAGCATTAATGTAGATCCACCCAATATGCCATGTCCCTGAGTTCAAGCTGGCTACTATCTTCCCTCTGATTCCAGTCACCCCACATCCCCCCTCCTCCCTGGCTTGTGGATGGTTCCCTTGTGTATAGTGTGCGGCACCTCCTGGCATCTCGCCGGGTACAGGGCAAGGTCCAGTACCCCATGGATTGGGAAGGGTATAGTCCTGAGGAATGTCCTTGGATCCTGGCGGATGACATCCTGGACAAGACTGGGACAGGTCTGTGGTGCCTCAACAACTGCCCCTGGGGAGTGGGCCCTGTCGCAGCCATGGACTCTGCTGTGGGGACTATATGCTCGTGAATATGCATGTCCCAGCTAATTACTGTTTCCTTATGGCAGTATTTAACTTCCCTCTTTTCATTGTGGTCTTGTTGAGACTTGACCAAAAGCAGAGCGTCGTTGTGCTCCCTGTTTACCTTGGTGCTTGTACAGCAATGAGGACCACCATTTTGACTGACACTGGAAAGGAGTAGTTTTCAATTAGTGTTCAGATTTTGCTTTCAGTCGTGATGTTGGCATTTAACTTTCAGTTTGAGAGCTTTAGTTAACAGCCCTATTGGCCTAGCATTTATTGTTTTCCTTTTCCTTTAAATTCTGCAGCAGTTCTCAATAGACTGTGAACTGTCGACCCTCATCAGTGTCTTCCTCTTTTTCTCTTTCTCTCTCTCTCTCTGCACCTGAGGCCATATCCAAACATTCTGACAGAAGGATGTGATTACACTGGAGAAAGTACAGAGGACGTCCTCTAGGATATTCTTCAAATCTGAGGAGATAGATATGGAGTGATTGGATAAATTGGGCTTTTTTATCCTGGAACATAGGGGCAGAGGGATAATCTGTTGGAGATGTATAACATTGTTAAAAATTATAAAAATAACAAACTGTGCAAATGCAAATATAAATGAATAGCAATGAATAATGAAACCATGAGGTAATAAGATAAAGGGTCCTTAAAGTGAGATCATTGTTTGAAGGAACATTTCAATCATTGGGCAAATGAGTGTAGTTATCCCCTTTTATTCAAGAGCCTGATGGTTGACGGGTAGTAACTGTTCTTGAACCTGGTGGTGTGAATCCTGAGGCTCTTGTACATTCTACCTGATGGCAGCAGCGAGAAGAGAGCATGACCTGAGTGGTGGGGATCTCTGATGATGGATGCTGTTTTCCTATAATAGTGTTTTATGTAGATGTGCTCAATGGTTGGGGGACTTTACCTGTGGTGTACTGGGCCAAATCCACTACCTTTTGTAGGATTTTCCATTCAAAGGCATCAGTATTTCCATACCAGGCTGTGATGCAGCCTGTCAATATACTCTCCACAACACATCTATAGAGGTTTGTCAAAGTTTTAGATGTCATGCCAAATCTCCTAAGGAAGTAGAGGCATTGCTGTGCTTTCGTTGCAATTGCACTTACGTGCTGGGTCCAGGACAGGTCCTGTAATACCCAGGAACTTAAAATTGCTAATCCTCTTCATCTCTGATCCTCCAACGAGGACTGGCTCATAGACCTCTGGTTTCCATCTCCTGAAGTCTATAACCAATTCCTTGGTCTTGTTGACATTGAGGGAGCAGTTGTTGTTATGACACCATGCAGCCAAATTTTCGATCTCCCTCCTGCATGCTGATTCATCACCACTTTTGATTCAGTCCACAACTTAATGTCATCAGCAAATTTGAATATGGTCTTGAAGTTGTGCTTAGCCACACAGTCATGGGTGTGAAATGAGTAGAGCAGGGGGCTAAGGACACGTCCCTGTGGTGGACCTGTGCTGATGGACATCATGGAGGAGATGTTTTTGCCAATCCAAACTGACTGGGGTCTACAAATGAGGAAACCTTGGATCCAATTGCACAAGGTGGTTTTGAGGCCCAGGTCTTGGAGCTTATTGATTTTGTATAGATATCTGGAACTTGCTGACAGAGGATGTGGTAAAATCAGATACAATCAGGTCTTCTCAGAGACGTTTTAAGAATCATATTAGGTTATGGACTTAATGCAGGTAAATTGAACTTGTGTAGATGGACAAGACACACTCACATTTTGTTATGGTTTGGCCATAGCCATGGGGAATTATCATTTGGTGGGGTACTGGATAATGTAATCGTCCATATTGAGTATTGTATTCCTGCCGGATCATTGAAGGTAGAGTGACTGAAGTGGAAAATTTTAAAAAGTCTGTGATAGCTTATGGCTATGTTGAATAAGATTCAGGTATATCATGGTTCTGGCTAATCCTATTCTCTATGCATTAGACAACTGTTTCATTGTATTGTGTTGTCTGTTAGCTGGGATTTAAACTTTTACTAAGATAGCTAAGAGCAGATATAGCAAGAGCATAATAATTCAATTTAGTGATTAGAGTTATGGAAGTGAAAATCAGGGAGCTTCCAGCTTCTGGTCACGAGATGTATGAGTGTATGAGTGAAACATCCAATTGGCACTCATCATTAAAGTTCAAAAAAATTGTTGCCAGTTACTGAGGGAAGATAAAAAATTACTGTTGATGAATGTGAAAAGGTCCATTATCTCAGATTTTGTATTTTATGCCAGTTCTTGCAATAGGCCTTTAAAGTTCAACGTAAATTTATTCTCAAAGTACATGTACAACATACACAAAGTACAGTGCAACCATTTACAACCCTGAGATTCATTTTCTTGCATGCATGCTCAGTAAATCAAAGAAACGTAATAGCATCAATGAAAGACTGCCTCCAACAGGACAGACAAGCAACCAATGTGCAAAAAAACCCAAACTTTGCAAATAGAAATGAAAAAAAAAGCAATAAATATTGAGAACATGCGATGAAGAGTCCATAGGTCGTGGAAACAGTTAAGTAATTGAACAAAATTGTACATAAAATTTAATTAATAATCAACGATGTCAATTACTCTAATTTAATACAAAATAGTAATGGAAGACAGATTAGTGCCAGGGGAGTAGGTCATAGTATTTTACTTTTAAACCTTCCTTTGGGATAACATAGTAATCCAGAGCAGATGTTGATAGCATTTTATTTTTATTTACAACTGTTGGTCGCGTCAAAAAGCATGTTTTTTTTTCCCAAGCATACTCAGAGCCTGAATTTTCGAATGGACTTTTCTTATGGGCTGTTTAGAGTGCAAGTCATAAATGTTTACAAGCCGGCAGAATCAAATGTTTACATGCTAATGGTAAACTGGTGACCTTATATTCATCTTGTGATTCAGAAATTCATATTTCTCCATTTCTTTGTTCAGAGATTTCCTAACTTTGCTAAATAAACCATGGCATAACAACTAATACATCAATGAATTTCTTGCAAGCCATGCCATGATTTATTTAACAATGATACTAGGCCAATGCTTCTCCACCATTGAAATCACTATTATTTACTCTGAGTGAACATGGTATACACACTCACTGAAGAGAGTTGAATAAATGTCAAAAGCCATCATAGAAATTGTTTATTATTCAAGTACCTTTAGACACATACTGTACATATTCTGCAAGTATTTTGCCGAAGCCTGGTATTATGGTTTTGCTGATTATCGGCATTCGTTTAGATGTTTCTTTTAGTTGCCTTGAGGCTATTACTAAACCTGTTAGTGAGAAGGTCCAGTGAACATACTGATATAAAAATGGAATATACTGGAAACTCTCACTGCATTAGGAAGCCTATGTGCAACAGAAACAGAATTATTTTTGGGTCAATGACTTTAAATCAGATTCAATAAAAGTCAGAGCCAAGTAAGTTTTAAGATGCAGTTGAAGAAAGAAGGCAAATGTTCTCAGGGAATTTGAGAAGTAAACAATAGCATCATGGATGAATATCTTCCTCATGATCCTTGAAGAAAATATGTGTCTTGAGGAGGCTGCAAGTGCTGGAAATGATGGAGGATAATCTGTTGAATGTGGAGGTGATTGGGCTGGAAGGATAATACAAGGAGAACTCTTTTGTGCTTCTGGCAGCTAGGGGAAAGGATAGGAAATGAAATGAGGAAATGGGCAGGCATATTGCAGAACTGCAGAAGTGGTGTAACTTTGGTTGAGGAAAATAGAAGCTGGATTGGAAGCACTGGCATGGATGGTGGAAACAGAGAGTAGAAAGAAAGTGTTGCCAAAGTAGCACAGAGAACTACTGGAAAGGCTGTTGTGGGCTTTGGTCACAAGTCTCTGACTGAGAATGAAGGTAGAGAAGTCAAGGAAGGGAACAGGATGAAACGTGTTTTTGAGTTTCTGCTAACAAATCACATAAATATAATTGTTTGGATGATCACAGGAAACTTGCTTTTAATTTTACCAACATCCCTTTGAAAGGTCACTCTGCTTTTAAAAAGTTTCTTCTTAAGATTTGACTGTTCTTCAAGAAGTTTTGCAGGACTCTTCCTCTCGTTGCCTTGGTGATCTTTCTCAAACTTTGATTCAGCAACAGCGGAGGAAGGTGATACATGTCCAAGTCAGGATAATGTCTTGGAAAGGAATAGCAGGTGATGGGATCCCCTTGCACTTGCTGTTACTGGGCTTCCCAGAGAGGCCGATTTCATCTTTTACTTTGCTGGCTCCCACACAGAAATTCACAGTATATACTGACCTTTGCTTCATTATCCACGACCTAAACTAAAAGCTTGATTGAGATCTGAAACTCTTCTATGCAAAGAATTATAGGTCCATCTAGATTATAGTAGTATGTTAAATGAAAATACCTTGACACGTCACTGAACAATGTTACTCTAATAAATCTCAGATTCCGAAGAGCCTAAAAGCTGATAATATTTTATTATTTTGGGATTTTGGTGTGGCCTTCAAAGAATTAATAGATTTTCTCCATGGAGCAATAATTTGCAGTAAGTTATTTAGTGCATCATATTTACCACTGAATTATGAGACACAGTTAGAGTTCCTCCAGGGGAATTATGTGATAATTTCTAGAATAATTACTGGCCTATGTTGCTAAGATACGCTCTCTTTTTCTAGCTTCATTACTTCTAACTGTGATGCAACCTTCTACATTTTAATAACCTACCAGCATATTTATTGTTCAAATGCATTGGATAAATAATCATCATGAATAAACATGCACCGTCTTTCTTTTAATGTTGAATAAACAGACCCTGTGCTGCAATGCCGTGTTAATTGAGTTAGGCTATATATCTTCCCTCAAACAATGTGCAATAAAGTGGAAGGTACATGGTTGATGGTGAAGGTGGTATAGTTATGACTGTGATTATTCTGATAGCCTGTTGAGAATTCTTGGGGTGTAATGAGGAAATGTGTGGAGGAGCAGCTGAAATGGAAACATAAAAAAATGACTGTTCCGACCATGAAATTCATGCCTCTATCAGTCCACCTGCTCTGATAGAGACTCCAGCAAATCTATTTATTTCCAACAGGAAACAAAACAGCCAGATTTTACAGTGTTCAAGTTACAGACTTCACATCTAAAACCGTTCACCTCTCATAAGAGTCCTTTCTTAGGAGAATATTTCAGTGGCCCAGAGCCCAGTTATCCACTGGAATTCAGTCATCTCTACGCTCTGATCCTCATAAATCCATCTCTAGACTTCAACAGGATTTTGTTACCTTTAATCCAAGTTGATGATACATTTTATGTTTGTATCTGTCCCTGGAGACAGTACAGAGAACATTCACCATGACGTTTTCTGGACTTGCAGACTTTAGATAAGGGGAGCGATTGGATAGGTTGGGCGGGTTTTTCTCAGAGTGGAGGAGGTTGCGGGGTGACCTGAAAGAGTTATCTAGACTTATAAGAAACATTGATGGGATAGAGAGTTAAATTTTTTTTCCCATGGTTGTGGTATCAAAAACAAGAAGCATCGGTTTTGGGTGAGGGGAATGAGTTTTAAAGGAGATCTGAGGGATAACATTTTTACACATGTAATGGTTAAGTATCTTAAATATGTTGCCAGAGGACATGGTGGATTCAGTTACAATTATTACTTTTAAGACAGATTACATTTTTATAACATTTAGACACTCAAGTAAGCAAGACATGAAAGGATGTTGTCCTAATGTAGGCAAATAGGATTAGTAGGGATGGGCTGAGGGATCTGTTTTTGTGTTGTACTTCTCTATGATTGTGTGGCTCTATCTGGTCTCTAACACAGAAGGGATATCTGTGCGGATGCAGTGCTCACTCACTCATTCAAGACATTGTTGCATTAGCGAAACCTAAAATAGCATTATCTGGATATACCATCAGATGCTGACCCGGATCAATGATAAAACACTCATCTTTGTGTAGATCGAATCTGAGCTGCAGAGACTGGGGTGAATTATCAAAACTGACACAGAGGGGCTGGGCTATGCGTGTGCTTCTTTGTCGGGCGCCCCTCCGTTCTCTCAAGTGGATGCAAATATCAAATTATTTAAAGGGGACAATTGGGATGTTAAGTGGCAAGAATTTAGGTTCAATTTGGATATCTTCAGAATGTGAGCATACATGTTGCAAACTTGTGCTGAGTTTCTTTCTGGTATGGCCTGTACAGAGAAATACCACATGAATTAGCAGAGCAAACCTGACATCCATAAAGATCTTATATTCAGAGTTGTACAACCCCCAGTTGTCTGTGCTTTACAGCTGGCCAAAGGTTACTGACTTTCAGTAGAGGAGATAGCTGATGACCTTAGGGGTTCTGAGAACAACCCTGGAGCTAGAAGCCCACTAGTAGACTCTGGAGTATCGGTAAGGATATCTGCTATCTGGGATCTCTGCCAGGAAGTGGCTCGTACTATGGGAGAATGTCATTGACAATAGAACCAGAGCTGTCTTCCTGAGTGAGTCACTAACAAGAGAAAATCTGCAGATGCTGGAAATCCAAGCAACACACACAAAATGCTGGAGGAACTCAGCAGGGCAGGCAGCATCTATGGAAAAGAGTAGACAGTCGACGTTTCAGGTCAAGACCCTTCATCAGAACAGGATGAGGTTGGAATTGGAGAGAGGAGTGGTGAAGTCAAGATGGTTGATGTCTCATCAGCAGTTAGCAATGAAAAGATCCCAGGCAGGCAGAAGACATGAGCAGGGTGTCCAGGAAGAGGAGGAGGGTTATCAGTGTGAGGAAGAGAGTCGCCAGTGTGGGGAGGAGAGTCCTTGCGAAAGAAAGAGGCACAGAGACAGAGGCAGTGGAAGAAGAGCTCAGTGTCATGGCGGGCGTGGAAGTCACTGAGGTGTGGGTGCAGGGTGACAAAGGTGAGGCCCTGACTGAGGACAGAATATTTTGCCTCAGAGAGGGTAAAGGGGTTGGTGGTGTCTGAGGAGAGGGGAGGGTTGGGGTGTTCTGGGAAGTTGGGGTGAGAGGAAGATAGAGCCTCTGAGGACCCAGGAGATGGCAGTGGGACCTGAGAGACATGGGATTGCAGAGTGGTGGAGGGGGAAGGGGGGGACTGGGGTTCCAGCGGTAGCGTGTAAAGTCCCGGCCTGGAGGTGCTGTTTCATCCTGATAAAGGGTCTCAGCCGGAAACGTATACTGTTTACTCTTTTCCATAGATGCTGCCTGGCCTGTTGGGTTCCTCCAACATTTTGTGTGTGTTCCTGAGGGAGTTCTGGATGTCCTCCCCTGAGGCAAGGCTTCAGTAATATTAGTAATCTGTTCAGTCGCTATGAAGCTCTGCAAACCTCTTCTATTGCTAATTTGCAGGAAAAATTGAAGCAACCTGAACCTACATTGTAACACAGATGCAAAACAGTGTAGTGAGGGAAGAGATGTGGGACTCGAAGGGGCATACGTCTCATTCTGGGTAGTTCTTGCTATCTATGTTTGTATGCCAGCTTGTCTTGCAAGAAAGAGGGAAGTTGTTAGTGTGAATTAAGCATTGTGTTGGGGTTCTCCAGATGCCAGAAACCTGTGGCTTATGGGTACGAGATTTGGAATGAAACTAAATGTGTGAGGTGAAGCTTATGAAAGTTGGATGCAAATCTTAACGGATAGAGGCTTTTTGGGAGTTGAGTATTATGAATGGATCAGTGACTGCGGCTCCTGTGCAGGTGGTGGGATGAGACACTTGGAGGTTATTGATCTACTTGCAACTCCACATCTGGTCCCTTAGGGCTTAACTCCTGGTTTTGAATGCTATAGCTCTCAGCTAACATTGCCATCTAAGTGTGTTCTTGGAGGGCCATTTGATCTCCAATAGATACAAAGTATTCAGCTTCTTCACTAAGGCCTCGAACCCATTTTCCAAAATCCTTGGAGTCACTTTTGCTCATTTTGTTGTTTCTCAGACCAGATTACCTTCAAGTACAATGGCCAGCCAATGCTCTGGCCACTACGCTCCTCTCTTTGAGGAGCTGCTATTTTGTAAGCAATGCAGGAGAAATTTAATGGCACTAATTAATATTAACCCCTTCTGATGCAGACACATCATCTGTTGGCATTTTCATTAATAGATGAAGTTTTAATATGCATCACATTTCCTGTACCTCTCCTTCCACACGATTATAAGTATCTTTTTTTCATCTACTGCATTGATTTAGAATACAAGCTGGGAAGTACAGTGTCAAGGCTAATAGTACTGCTGCTTCACAGTGATCTGGATTCAGTCTGACCTATGGTACTAACCATGCTGTTTACATGTTTTCGCTGTGACCCCAAGGGTTTCCTCCAATTTTCTCCCACATTCCATGGATATGCAGGTTGATAACAAGTGATAGAATCTGCGAGAGTTGATAGGAACTCAGGGAGGCTAATGCAGCATTAGTATAAGTGCCTGTGTGATGATGGATGTGGATGTGATGGCCTGTTTCCACATTTTACGATTTGAAGGTCTGTTGCAATTACTTGTTTAAATTATTGTGACATTGAACCTCACCATCTGTAAAGCAGAACATTCCATTAATAAAACTATATGCGGAGGAAGGAACAAACCAATTTAATTTATGTTAAATTATTGACAGCAGATTTGATAGTTTTCTTATTTAAAGACTTTTCTATGATATTGACTTACTTATTTAAAAGCCCTGGTAGAAATAAGAAAAATTGTAAAACAATAAACTTTGATTTATGGAGAGGGTTGATGCATATGGCTTCAGGTGTCTTTTACATTAAAATTGCTGAACTGCTATTCAACGTAACGAACATACAAACAATAACTGCTGTTTAGAGGGTGATTACATTTAAATGACAATGGGAACATGATAATATGAGACAGTTTCCTCGCCCTAAAGGCAATTTTCGCAGGAACTATGTAAATGCATTTTATTGCAGTCATAACCTCACTATAATTGAACAAACATTAACATTGAAAAGCCTGCACCATTATGACCACCATACAATTATTTTACGGAATTAATCTTCTCACTGAAATCAAAATGGCACTTGATGGAAGCAAAAGTTTGGAAAGTACATAATTCCCATGCTCCTTTTCAAAATGTTACTTTCTACAAGGGAACTTGTGTAAGCAGAATATTGCAACATTTTTAAAATATATATTTCAAGGAAAAATAATTGCTATGGAAATTCACGTAGCATATGTATCAGACTCTGATTATCAGTTAAACTAAAATGTAGAAGACAGCAACAAAATGCATGCAGCATGCAATATTTAATTACATGAAAAACATAATTTTATTTATGCCTATACTAATCCACATTTAGTTGTGTGAATGAAAATGGCCAAGATAGCAAATCATAAGAATACACCATAAAGAAAGCTGAAGATGGCCAATCTACTGAATGCAGCTTAGTGCAACCATCCAAAAAAAATCTTCAGTTCCCCGATCTTAAAAATAAGCCATGCTGAAATGACTCGGGGCTAAATATTCTACAACCATGAAGCAGTGTTGTGGAGGGGGACATGTCAGAATTCCTCAATGCTGCAGGGGAGCAATATTTTGATGTACATGGTGAATGAATAACCTGCAGCTTTACTTGCTGCTTTCTGGCTGTTCCTCCTTCAAACATTGTTCGTCTGACTAAATTAATTTTCTAGGAAAGTTGAAATGTAGTGAACCCGCAAAACATGTGGACTTTACAATTTCAAATGTATCATGTGTATTAGAATTGCAAAGACTGATAATGTTTGTGCATTATTACACATAAGACATCCATTAGATATAAAGAAAACATGAACCCTTCAAGTGGCAGGAAGCTGCCATTTCGACTTGGAGCACACTTACCCTGAGAACATGACAGCAATGAGGAGGTATATCATACACCTCCAATAGCTGATGGGGCATTGAGTCATTGGAAGAGTGTAGGTGGACACACTGATAAGCAGTCTGACGGTGAGAGAGCGTGTTAAACAGCCAATTGTAAGCACATTATAAACAGAGGGCATGTTTGTAATTTTCTCGTTTAGTAGTTGTGTTTTGCATAGAATTCTATTGCCAAGCACATAAACACATTTGCATCATTGGACACATTTTTGGGCCTCTACCTCTATTCTCTTTCCTGGCAGTTTATTGCAAAAAACTGTTTTATTTTATATACCCTATAAATAGGCAGTAGAAACAGACCGAGGGTAGATCACAAAAACTGGGCAGGTGTGATCTGGTCCCTGAGAATTTTGGAATGACTCACCTTTGTAGGATAGGTGCCTTCCCATGCCCATTATGTTTTCAATGGAATGGGAGTGTGTTTGTTACCAGCCATTGAGAAGTCCCGATTTGGGATTTCTTAATAAAGAATTACAAACCAGAATTCATTATTCTGTAGTAAAATGCTTCCGTTGGAGTTTGAGAGATTGCAATATGGCAGTGAACACTTCAATCCACTTACATTTGCATCTGCCCCTCACTGCTGTGAACTAAAACTTGTGCTTTACACACAATCAATTATTGATCCACCAACGATCCCTTGAGGAATGACTTCCTGTGAATGATCATTTCACTTCCTTAGCTACAGCTCCTGTCTCAGAAGTAAATCTGACTTCTCTTGAGGAACCACTAGTTTCCTTCTGTTGACTGCAGTAACTGCTGAGAAGGTCTAGTTTTAAGGTAAAGATCCTCCTGCCATAAATAATCGAACCTGCATTTCTCCTTTAATTGAGCACTGTTTTCACATTCTCCCTCCCCTTTTGACCTTAGCTAACTATACCTCAGCACTTTCCCCACTTTTTTATCTCCTCTGTTTTTATAGCGTTATAATTTTGCATGATATTCCAGGTG
Organism: Mobula hypostoma; assembly: GCF_963921235.1. NCBI lineage: Eukaryota > Metazoa > Chordata > Chondrichthyes > Myliobatiformes > Myliobatidae > Mobula > Mobula hypostoma. Next base: position 148,550,274 of record NC_086102.1, read on the forward strand.
GTCTAATGCAATGTCAGTTGTTACAATCAGGTAACAAGGTGAAGAAACAACGATTTCTGAACTTTTTTGCTGTTGAACCAAGCTAAATCCAGTGAAAATTGGCCCTGGTATTGGTTTATTATCATCTCATGCACCGAAATACAGTGAAAATCTTTTGTTTGTGTCCCATCCAATCAGATTACTCCATACACTGGGATAGTTAAAGAAAACTGCAGTGTTAAAGCCATCGGGAAAAAAAATTGTTACGCAAGTAAAAAAAGTCATGTGCAAGGGTCATGAGGTAGATTGGGACATCAAGAGTTCATCTTCAGTGAATGAGGAGTTAGTTTAAGAGTTTGATAACAGCAGGATAGAAGCTGTTTGATAATACATGCTTTCAAGTTTTTTTATCTTTTGCCTAACAGGAGAGGGAGAGAAGAAAGAATGATCAAAATCAAAAGATCAGAGGTGCTTGAAGTCTAAAATCTGAAATAAAACAGAAAATGTTCTTAAAGCTGTGCACTGTTAACAAGAAGCAGTTAACATTTTGCTACCAACCCTTTGTCAGAACTGTAAAAGAGAGAAAGTAAGGTGGTTCTACATTCCAGAGAAGGTTGCAGTAGTGTGGAAGGACAAAAAGAATATCTCCGATAGGATTCAGAATCATTTATTTATCACACGTATGTTGAAACAGTCCATGACATGCATAATATTTCTTTATCATCCAACACAACCTAAGGATGCGATGGTAGCAGCTGCAAGAGTCGCCACACGTTCCAGCATCAACGTAACATGGCCACCATGTTCGCAGAACAAGCAACAACAGAAGCACAAATAAAAACAGCAAAACAGGCCCCTCATGTCCTGACACCCACACATGCAGACAGTGGGATTGCCAGTTAAACTGTGTCAATGTGTGTTGTTCACCTTGCATTTTATCTCAGTTGTCATTCTCACCACAACAGGATTAAAGGATGATTACTTATTTTCTCTTGTGAAGGTTAGGATTGTTCAATAGACTGTTGGGCCTTATAACACCAAATTATAACCATAAACCATAAGACAAAGGAGCAAAAGTCGGCCATTTGGCCCTTTGAGTCTGCTCCGCCATTTTATCATGAGCTGATCCATTCTCCCATTTAGTCCCACTCCCCCGCCTTCTCACCATAACCTTTGATGCCCTAACTACTCAGATACCTATCAATCTCTGCCTTAAATACACCCAATGACTTGGCCTCCACTGCCGCCCGTGGCAACAAATTCCATAGATTCACCACCCTCTGGCTAAAAAAATTTCTTCGCATCTCTGTTCTGAATGGGCACCCTTCAATCCTTAAATCATGCCCTCTGGTAAATAAGGAGACCAAAACTGCCCACAGTACTCCAAGCGAGGTCTCACCAGCGCCTTATAGAGCCTCAATATCACATCCCTGCTCCTATACTCTATTCCTCTAGAAATGAATGCCAACATTGCATTCGCCTTCTTCACCACCGACTCAACCTGGAGGTTAACCTTATGGGTATCCTGTATGAGGACTCCCAAGTCCCGTTGCATCTCAGAACTTTGAATTCTCTCCCTATTTAACTAATAGTCTGCCCGTTTATTTCTTCTGCCAAAGTGCATAACCATACACCTTCCAACATTGTATTTCAATTATGCTGGATTAAATTCCACCTTGGCTAACTGGTTAAATAGGTCATTCATTGAGTGTGGTAATCTGTTCTAGCTTCAAACGGACAATGACCTGGTCTGAGGTCCCCTTTACCCTGAAGAGATCACACTAGATGTTAATGCGCAGTACCTCTTGAAACAGGCATTACATTGATGCCTGACTTTTAGTTTTGTTTTTATTGACTGAAACTTTGGGATTAATATTATAGTAAACTAATGGAATAGTTTGATTGTTTAAAAATAATTAATCAATTATTTCAGTTGAGGATCCCAGTAGATGTATGCAAATATTAGGGAGTTAGGAGTAAACATCCCCAGACGTTTACCAGATTGACTTGTTACCCACACTCATTTGTCTCCTGTCTACTGAGCCCATGACTACATGAATGAGTGCCCCATTGAGAGTGTTCTCAAGGAGACAGCTCTGATCTATTCAGTGAGATTCAGCAGAGTGTGGGACATTCTGATCCGAAATACTAAGGTACTACTGACAACCAACCTTAGTCTGTTCAAGAGCTTGAGTGTTTTTTAATGTCTTTGACATTTACAATGATTTAATAACATTCAACAATGAGTAAAAATTAAACGTTATTTACGAATTAAACCCACTAAAACACCAGGAAGTACATATATATATATGTAACACTCGCTTTGCCTAGTGGTATGAACTCGGGGTGATAACCACCTGCCCACCCAAACCTTAGGACTCTCGTTTGGGTGAATGCTGTGCGATGTGTCCCGTTTTAAATCAGTACCCCGTAATGACAAGCCGTACACAGGAGGCGGTTAAATAATTAAGATTTTATAATTCTTACTTGAGCTATGGGGTTTTTAGAGAACCACAGCTCAGCATTCAATTCTATCATCCCCTCAAAACTAATAAATAAGCTTCAAGACCTTGGCCTCAATACTTCCTTGTGTAATTGAATCCTCAATTTCCTTATTTGAAGACCTCAGTCAGTTCAGATTGGCAACAGCATGTCCTCCACGATCTCCATTAGCACAAGGTTGTGTGCTTAGCTCCCTGCTCTACTCACTTTATGTTTATGACTAAGCACAGCTCCTTTGCCATATTCAAGTTTGCTGACGACACCACAGCAGTCATCCCGAATCAAAGGTGGTGATAGATCAGCATATAGGAGGGAGATTAAAATTCTGGCTGAGTGGTGTCGCAGTAACAACCTCTCACTCAACGTCAAAAGAGTTGATAATTGACCTCAGGAGGATGAAACTACGAGCTAGTTCTCATTGGAGGGTTAGAGGTGGAGAGGGTCAGCAACTTTAAATTCCTCGGTGTTACCATTTCGGAGAATCTGTCCTGGGCCCAGCACATAAGTGCGATTACGAAGAAAGCACGGCCACACCTCTTCTTCCTTAGGAGCTTGTGAAGACTTAGCATGACATCTAAAACTTTGGCAAACTTCTATGGACGTGCGGCGGAGAAGATATTGATTGGTTGCATAAAGGCCTGGTATGGAAAAACCACCACTGACTACATTTACACAAAGCGTTGTTACAGGATCCATCATCAGGGATCCCCACCACCCAGGTCATGCTCTCTCTCGCTGCTGCCATCAGGTAGAAGGTACAGGAACCTCAGGACTCACATCAACAGGTTCAGGAACAGTTATTACCCCTCACCATCAGGCTCTTGAATGCAAGGGGATCACTTCACTCCACTTAACATATGCCACCATTGAAATGTTCCCACAACCTATGGACTCACTTTCAAGGACTCTTCATCTCATGTTCTCAATATTTATCGCTTAATCATTTATTATTATTTCTTTCTCTTTGTCTTTACACAATTTGTTGTCTTTTGCACACTGTTTGAATGCCCAAGTTGGTGCAGTCTTTCATTGACTCTATTGTGGTTATTATTCTATTATGGATTTATTGAGTATGCCTGCAAAAAAATGAACCTCAGGGTTGTATATGGTGACATATGTATTTTGACAATAAAATTACTTTGAAATATGAACTTTGAACCTGGTGCAGGAGCAGAAAGTGGTGGGAAAGTGCAGTAATTCACACTTCACAGTTTGGTCCTGGGAGGAATCTGCTGACTGCACTATGGCTCAGGCAGCAGTGATCAGCTCCACAAAAAGTGTGGACTTTGGCTTTTGTATACACTTTTATGGGAGCTCTAAGCTTTCTCATGGCAATGAGGTCATGAGATTATGAAGCACATGGAGCCACTTAAATATGCAAGCCAATAAATTACTGCTTTTGGGAATGAAAACAATTGGTGTGGGGAAAAAAATCAGATGCAATCCAATATGATCTGAAAAAGGAAGAGATTGAGAAACACTTTCACTTGGAAAAATGAGCAGGTTTTGTGGTGACTAGAGAAAACAAAACATTTACTTGCATCCGGTTTGAAATACAGTAGGCTCATTATGTGAAATAGTAGAAGTAATTCTGAATAAATCATACTGTAGTCACAGAATTAAAAATTGTGATAGAAGTTATGTTAAAACAAAAGTGTTCAGCAATCTGTTTTCTTTTTACTGTTCCAATGTACTAACCAATGTATAGCATGATTTATCTGGATGACAGACAAATCAAAAGCTTTCCACTGTATCTGGTCCATGTGACAATAATAAACTGACTCCAGAAACAAGTTTAGATCATAAATTGGTTGACAGATTAAGGAGAATCTAAAGAGCTATTGAGCAAAATATATTCACAGAGGTATTCAAGAGAACTAATTAAGAGGAAAAAGTGAACATGCTACTTCTGTTCCAATGGCCAACTCTTTAAAATTTTCTCTTGTCCTATCAATTAGTTCTGTAGTCTCATCTATTATTAGAGGTGAAATATAGTTTATTTAGTGAAGATAATAAATTATATTTGGTTAAGAGATTGCCATTTATATTTTGACTATATTTTGTGTGGGCGGAATTATTTCCGAGTTACGGTTCCTTGTATTTGATGTATATTGACCAAGTTAATTAGGAGGCTAGTAATTTATACTGCAATACTTATTAAGTAAAGTTATTATGTTGGGAAATGTTTATGAACCAATAAGTTTGCTAGGCTGCACCATTTTTCAAATTTATTTGTGCTTCAGACAGCTCAACAAAAATAAAATAATTAAGTTCATTTGCAAATGTTAGACCGCATCTATTTAAAAAACAGTCAGACATCGGAGCAGAATTAGGCTATTTGGCCCATTGAGCCTGCTTCGCAATTTGACCATGGCTGATTTATTATCCCTCTCAACTCCATTCTCCTGCCTTCTCTCCACAGCCATCTGTGACAATGAATACAACTACCCTCTGGCTAAAGAAATTCCACCTCACCTCTGTTGTAAATGGAAGCCCTTCTATTCTGAGGCTGTGCCCTCTGGTTCCAGACTCACCCACTATAGGCAACATCTATTCCACATCCATTCTATATAAGCCTTTCAATATTTTGATGGTTTTCAATGAGATCCCCCCGCCCCCCCAACTCTTCTAAACTCCGGTACAGGTTCAGAGCCATCAAACACACTTCATATGTTAACTCAAACATGAGGAAATCTGCCGATGCTGGGAATTCAAGCAACACACATCAAAGTTGCAGGTGAACGCAGCAGGCCAGGCAGCATCTCTAGGAAGAGGTACAGTTGACGTTTTGGGCCGAGACCCTTCGTCAGGACTAACTGAAAGAAGAGCTAGTAAGAGATTTGAAAGTGGGAGGGGGAGGGGGAGATCCAAAATGATAGGAGAAGACAGGAGGGGTAGGATGGAGCCAAGAGCTGGACAGTTGATTGGCAAAAGGGATATGAGAGGATCATGGGACAGGAGGCCTAGGGAGAAAGAAAAGGGGGAGGGGGGAAAAACCCAAAGGATTCTGCCACCCCACTAGGAATAGGGTTTTCAAACGCATCTCCCCCATTTCACGCACATCTGCTCTCACTCCATCCACCCACCACCCTACTAGGAATAGCGTTCCCCTTGTCCTCACCTACCACCCTACCAGCCTCTGGGTCCAACATATTATTCTCCATAACTTGCGCCACCTCCAAGGGGATCCCACCACTAAGCTCATCTTTCCCTCCCTACCTCTCTGATTTCCACAGGGATTGCTCCCTATGCGACTCCCTTGTCCATTCGTCCCTCCCATCCCTCCCCACCGATCTCCCTCCTGGCACTTATCCTTGTAAGCGGAACAAGTGCTACACATGCCCTTACACTTCCTCCCTTACCACCATTCCGGGCCCCAGACAGTCCTTCCAGGTGAGGCGACACTTCACCTGTGAGTCGGCTGGGGTGATATACTGCGTCCGGTGCTCCCGATGTGACCTTCTATATATTGGCAAGACCCGACGCAGACTGGGAGATCGTTTCACTGAACACCTACGCACTGTCTGCCAGAGAAAGCAGGATCTCCCAGTGGCCACACATTTTAATTCCACGTCCCATTCCCATTCTGATATGTCTATCCACGGCCTCCTCTACTGTAAAGATGAAGCCAAACTCAGGTTGGAGAAACAACATTTTATATTCCGTCTCGGTAGCCTCCAACCTGATCACATGAACATTGACTTCTCAAACTTCCGCTAATGCCCCACCTCCCCCTCGTACCCCATCCGTTATTTATTTATATACACACATTATATATCCTCACGCATTATACACACATTATATATCCTCGCATATCCCTTTTGCCAATCAACCGTCCAGCTCTTGGCTCCATCCCTCCCCCTCCTGTCTTCTCCGATCATTTTGGATCTCCCCCTCCCCCTCCCACTTTCAAATCTCTTACTCGCTCTTCCTTCAGTTAGTCCTGACGAAGGGTCTCGGCCTGAAACGTTGACTGTACCTCTTCCTAGAGATGCTGCCTGGCCTGCTGCGTTCACCAGCAACTTTGATGTGTGTTGCTAATACTCTTTCATTCCAGGAACTGCTGTTCCCTGTAAAGAGTTTGTACTTTCTCCCCGTGATCATGTGGGTTACCTCTGGGTGTCCGGTTTCCCTCCACAGTCCAAAGATGTACTGGTTGATAGATTAATTGGCCATTGTAAATTGTCCCATTATTAGGCTAGGATTAAATTGGGGGATTGCTGGGTGGTGCGGCTTGAAGAGCTGGAAGGGGCTACTCCGTGCTGTATCTGAATAAATTTATAAAAAGTAATATCATTCCCTTGATCTCTGGACTCTCTCCAATGCCAGCATGTGTTTTGTTAGATAAGAGGCCCAGAACTGCTCACAATACTCTATGCAGCCTGACCAATGCCTTATAAAGCTTCAGCATGACATCCTTGCTCTTATGTTGCAGTCTTCTCAAAATGAATGCTAACATTGCATTTGCCTTCCTTACCACTGACTCCACCAGCAAATTAACCTTTAGGAATCCTGCACAAGGACTCCAAGACCCATTGACCTCTGATTTTTGAATTTTCTCCCCATTTAGTAAGTCGTCTAAGCCTTTATTCCTTCTACCAATGTACATGGTACTATACTTCCATGCACTATATTTTATCTGCCACTTCTTTGTCCATTCTCCCAATCCGTCTAAGCCCTTCTGTTGATTCTTGCTTCCTCTACACCACTTGCCCAGTGTATCCAGTACTCCTGGAGTGGTCTCCTCTACATTTCTGATACTCGACGTAGATTGGAGGACTACTATGTCGACCTATACCTTTGCTTTGCCCACCGCAAAAGGTGGGATTTCCCAGTGGCCACCAATTTTTATTTGATTTCCCATTCCCATTCTGACGTGCTGGTCCATGGCGTGCAATTTTGCCGTGAGAGGTGATACTCGTATTCCATCCGGGTAGCCTCCAAACAGGTGGGGTGAGCATTGATTTCTCTAACGTCTGGTAATTTCTCCTCCTCCTCCTTCTGTCTTTTTCCATTGCGCATTCTGGTTCAACTCTCACCCCTTCTCCTCCTGACCTGCCTGACACCTCCTTCTGGTGCTCCTCCTCCTCCTGCTTCTTCTATAGTTCACTGTCCTCTCCTATCAGGTTCCTTCTTCAGCCTTTTACCTCTTCCACCTATCACCAATCTTTTCACTTCATTCCCTCTCCCCCACTCACCCAACTTCCCCCTGACCTGGTCTCACTTATCACTTTCAAAGGAGTACTCCTTCTCCTCCCCCTACCTTCTTACTCTGGCTTCTTCCTCCTTCCTTTCCAGTCCTGGTAAAGGGTTTCAGCTTTGAACATTGGTTTCTATTCCCCTCTATAGCTGCTGCCTGACTTACTGAGTTCCTCCAGCATGGTGAGTGTGCGACTCTGGATTTCCAGTGTTTTCAGAATTTCTTGTATTTTGGAAGTCTATCGGTGATGTAAATCCTGGAGTTTCCTTTCCAACAGCCAGTGGGAGTAACTTCACCAGAAGGAGGGCAGCTCACTGCCACTATGTTTAGGGCAATGAGGGTGAGTAATAAAAGATGGCCTTGCCTGAAAATGAATGGAAAATAAGCCTGAAAATAGTGGATGTACATCTTATCCAAAATAAGTTTTAGGGAGATTTGGTAAGGAATGTGTGAACAACATCCCATTCATGTTTGGATCTGCTCTCTTTGGGAAGGAATAGCCCTGCTTAATTGTCTTTGAGAAGATGATAGCAAGCTGTCTTCTAAGCTTTCTGATGAAGGCATAACACTATTGGGTAGAAAGTCCAGAGTTCAGAATCATTGTAACTGGATTTCTGAGTGAGGATATGTTGGAGGGGAACCTCCAAATGGTGATCTTTCCATGCCCTTGTCCCTCTCAAAGGTGAAGGCCACAGGTTTGAGAGATGCCATCAGAGTTATCTTTGTCACTGGATTGGAAGCTTATTGCTGTCCTACCTAAAGCAACATCTTGAATGAAACTATGCCTGAAGAATTAAGAATTACAGATGATGAGTTTTTTCTTTACTTTAAATATGCCACAATGACAACCCGTCACTCATTGTCAGCAAGACCAAAGAGCTGACTGATAACTTCAGGAGGAGGAAACCAGAGGTCCATGAGCCAGTCCTCATCAGGAGATTAGAGATGAAGAGGGTCAGCAACATTAAATTCTTCAGCATTATCATTTCAGATTATCTGTCCTGGATCCAGCATTTAAATGCTAGTATAAAGAAGGCACAGCAGTGCCTCTGCTTTGTTAGAAGTTTGCAAAGATTTGGCATTTCATCTAAAACCTTGACAAACTTCTATAGATGTGGGGTGGAGAGTATACTGATTGGTTGCATCACAGGCTGGTATAGAAACACTTGAATGCAAAAGCTTATAAAAAGGAGCTTGTTACAGCACAGTCCATCACAGGTAAAGTCCTACCCACCACTGAGTACATCTACAAGGAGTGCTGTTGCGGGAAGCAACATCCATCATCAAGGACCCCCACCATCCAGGCCATACTCTTTTCTCGCTGTTGCCATCAGGAAGCAGATACAGGAGCTTCAGGTCCTACACCACCAAGTTCAGGAGTAGTTATTATCCCTCAGCCACCAGGCTCTTGAACTAGAAGGAATAGCTTCACACACCCCGTCACTGAATTGATTCCACAACCTTTGCACTCAATTTCAAGGACTCTCTCGTTCTAGATATTTATCATTTATTTATTTATTATTATTTTGTTCTTTTTTCTCTTTTATATTTGCACAGTTTGTTATCTTTTGCACATTGGTTGTTTGACAACCTTTGTTGTGTGTTTTTCTCACTGATTCTTTTGTTTCTTTGTATTTACTGTGAAGACCTGCAAGGAACTAAATCTCTGGGTACGGTATGGTGTCATATATGTACTTTGATAACAAATTTACCAAATGTGCTTTGATAATAAGTTGAAGGAATGTAATTGCATGCCTGGAGGCAGATGAGAAATTATCAATGCTGGAAATCTGGAGCAAACCACACAAAATGCTGGAGGAATTCAGCAGGTCAGTGTCTCGATCCAAAACAATGACCGTTCATTTCTCTCCACAGATTTTGCCTGATCTTCTGAGTTCCTGAAGCATTTTATGTATAATTGCATCTCTAGGTGTTCGTTGATTTTCACAAAATATGTGACTTGATGACACCCATCTTAGTGATGCGCAGGTTAATAGTCTATAATCATAATTGAGTGCTTTTTAAGCAGTTGACACAATTTATATATCAGAACAACTCTGGAAAAGATGTTAACCATTTTATGTACATATGTACTGTACGTGTGTGAATTTTCTGTCATTGTAAGTAGTTTAATGAAGTTTATAGCATCCAGCCATAGTAGTAACCAAGCAATTAAAACACACACCCAAATAAACTCCAAAGCTGAATTTCAATGTCTTTAGAATCAAATATTAATAGCCAGGACAACCCAGAAATTGATCCAATCTGAATTTTGATAAGAGCAAATTTTGTTTGGAATCTATATTTTACCATCTTGCCACACAGACACAGGGAGTGTGGAAGAGTGCTGTTAAATGGTCTGAAACAAATAGAATTTTTAATACAAAGTCAAAATCAAGAAACATCAATGCCAATATTTCCATTACATATTAAAGAAGCATAAAAATAGATTTTTCTTGGAACAATTCACCAAAACAATTTTAATGCAATTAATGTAGAACTACTCCAATAAAAAATTACTTCTCAGAGATTATAAAAAATCTAACCTAATGTCAGAACAAGAATTTCCTTTCATTTTCCCTTCAAGCATACAGATTAATAGTAATAATATTGATAGCCCTTGAGTAAGAAAAATAACGTGCAAAAACATGAGCTTTGAGCAACTTTCAGTTTTCCTTTCATGTTCTTGTGGGATCATTTTAAGAAATATCTGTAGGGGGCTGAGTCGGTAATCTTCTGAATGTGGACATCAGGATTGTATTGTGAGATTATCAAATGCCTATTGATTACAAAATAGACAGCATCTCAAATAAGTTCTGTCTGGTTTATTCTTCATTTGCAAACTTACAATCCGCTAAGAGTAGGTTCTAAAAGAGGAGATGCATCATGGCTGAAGGAGGTGTTGAGCATTTTAATTTGTGGATCAGCAATGCAACAGACTAGAAGTTACAAGTTTTTGGATAAAACAGTGGAGCCCTAGATGAAGGAAGGGAAAATTGTTTTTCTATATCAAAGTTCAAAGCAAATTTATTATCAAAGTACACATATGTCACCATATACTACCTTGAGATTCATCATTTTTCAGGCATTTAGAGGAAAATGAAGAAATAGTATAGAATTATGAATAAAACTACACATGACAAGGAGAGTCAAACAACCAATATGCAAAAGAAAAGTAACTGGGCAAATAATAAAATAATAAATAAATATTACTGAGAACATGAGTTGTGGAGTCCTCGAAAGTGAGTCTGCAGATAATCAGTTAACCCTTCTGGAAATATGCACTCGAAGCAGCAAGAGGAGATAACGGAGAAGGTCAATAGGGTGGTACAGTGGCATAGGCAGTAGAGCTGCTGCCTCACATCGCCAGGGACCTGGGTTCAGTCCTGAACTCTAGTATAGCATGTATGGAGTGTACATGCTCTTCCTGTGATCACATGGGTAGGTTGACTGAATATTGCAAGAATTTGCATCTAATGTGCAGATGAGTGGCAGATGCTTGGGATGTGGGTGCGGAAGGGAGAGTTAATGAGATTATAGGGAGATTTAGAATGAGATTAATGTAGAATCAGTGTAAATGTGTGCTTGATGACCAACCAAACTCAATGGGATGAATACCCTGCTTCCATGCTGGATGGGTCTATGACCTTATCCTCGTATAACCATCGAATGACATGCACAGGCCAGATCTGCTTCATGATTCCAGCTCTTGGTCCATGGCCCTGATTGTTTTAGTAGATTAAAGTTCAAGTGTTCATGTAGCTTTTCTTTAAACATAAGCAGATTTCTGTCTCCAATACCATTTCAGGGGCTAATGAGTTCCAGACCCCCATAGCTCTCTTGGATTCTTCCTCAACACCTTCTATCAACTAACTTAACTTTTACCCTCTAGATAATGTCTTTGGTAAATGAAACACACTTTCTCTGCTCACACTGTCTGTCATAACCACAGATTATGCAGCGCAGCAGATTCAGGAAATGCACTCGTGAATATGCACGTGCCAGCTAGTTATTATCTCAATGTAATAGTATTTATCTCCGTTCCATCAGAGTGTTTGTTGGGACTTGAACCCAGGACATTACTACGTTTCGTTATCTGCATTCCACCTTGCCTGAGAAATTGGACTGTCGAGCCAGCTGGCTCTGAAGATTAGCGATATTTATTTTATTCTTGGTTGTTCTTTTCAGCCACACTGGGCTTTGTTTTCCATTTGAGAGTTTTAGTTAATGGCCCTGTTTGGCCTAGCATTTATTGTTTTCTTTTCCCTTTAACACTGTTCGCATTAAAGTCTGTAAACTATCGACCTGCTTCAGTGTCTCTCATTCCACACTTGGGCCATGTCCGAACCTGGTGACACTGTCAAAGCTAATCCTAATTTTCTGTCTCACTTGAATATCTAATTAAACTCCTTTGTTCCAAAGAGAACAATGCCAGCCTAGCCAATCCTGTTCATAATGAAACTAACCGTGTGTCTTTGGAATGTGGGAGGAAACCGAAGCACCCAGAGGAAAGCCACGGGGTGACGGGGAGAACGTACAAACTCCTTGCAGACAGTGGTGGGAATTGATCCCTGACTGCTGCTGCTGTAGAACATTGTTCTAACTGTTATGCACCCAGCTTGGCTGGTAATTAAGAAACTTGGACTAATGATGTTGAAGTCTGAGCTCACATCCCATTGTGATAGCAGATTAAAATAAAATTCAGTTAACTAAGTAAATCTGGAGTACCATTTCTAGCCTTGGTACTGTAGGATTGCCATGAGAACAACGAATTGCTGGGCTTTACTTGTCTAATGTAACCCAAGATTCTCTGGCTCCGGAACCTAGGCTGTAAAAATTCAAAGTCTTTATTTGAATGCACATGGCATTTGCAATAAGATAGATGAGAAGGCAGCACATATAGAAACATACGAGTATGATCTGATAGCTATTACAGAGACGTGATTGCACTGTGACACAATATTCCTAACTATCAAATGTTCCAACAGAATAGGAAAAAAGGAAAAGAGGGCTCTTTACCAAGGAAGGTAAAAGAGACTTCTATAGGCCCCAAAAAGTGATCATGCAATAAGACAGGAGGTAAATGTCACAGGATCAAAACCATTGTTTTCAACTGATACAAGGGCAATTATAATGATATGAAGCTGGAGTCGTTGAAGGCGGATTGGAAAAATAAGTGTAGGGTTCTCAGTAATGTTAACTGCTAAGGCTGATGAAATGCCTTCTCTGTGATGTTAACTGCTGATGTAATGGTTTCTCTATAGCAGCGATGTTTGGGTTATAGCTACAGATAACTGATAGCTAACCAATGGGAGAGATGTTATTCTATTTTATATGTCTGCGAACCGAGATTTTAACTTCCCTAATGTTAATTGGCATCTCCTTAGCGCAAGGGTTTAGATGGGGTGGAGTTTGTGAGGAGTGCTCATGAAGGTTTCCTGATGCAATATGTAGATAAGCCAACGAAAGGAGAGGCTGTACTTGATCTGATATTGGGAAATGAACCTGGTCAGGTGTCAGATCTCTCAGTGGGAGAGCATTTTGGAGGTAGTGATCACAACTCTATCTCCTTTACCATAGTGCTGGAGAGGCATAGGAGCAGAAAATTTCGGAAAACATTTAATTGCGGTAGGGGAAATATGATGCTATTAGGCAGAAACTTGGTAGCAGATATTCTCAGGGAAATGCATGGCAGAAACGTGGCAAATGGTCAGGGAACACTGGCATGGCATTCTGCGTAGGTATGTTCCATTGAGGCAGGGAAAGGATGGTAGGGTAAAAGAACCATGGCATACAAAGGATGTAGAAAATCTAGTTAAGAAGAAAAGAAAAGCTTAAGAAAGGTTCAAGAAACTAGGTACTGTTAGAGCTCTAGAAAATTACAAGGATGTCAGGAAAGAGCTCAAGAATAAAATAAGGAGAGCTAGAAGGGGCCATGAAAAGACCTTGGCAAGAAGGATTAAGGAAAACTCCAAGGCATTCTGTTCTACAAGTATGTGAAGAGCAAGAGGATGAGCAATGTGAGAATAGGACCAATCAGGAGTGAGATTATAATCATGTGCATGGAGCTGGAGGAGGTAGCGGAGGTGCTTAATGAATACTTTGCTTCAGTATTCACCAGTAAAAAGGACCTTGACAATTGTGGGGATGACTTAAAGCGGACTGAAATTATTGAGTGTATAGACATTAAGAAAGAAGATGTGCTGGAGCTTTTGAAAGGTATTAAGCTAGATAAGTCACCGGGACTAGATGAGATATACCGCAGGCTACTGTGGGAAGTGAGGGAGGAGATTGCTGAGCCTCTGGCAATGATCTTTGCATCATCTATAAGGATAGGAGAAGTACCAGAGGATTGGAAGGTTGCAATTGTTGTTCCCTTGTTCAAGAAAGGGAGTAGAGATAACCCAGGAAATTATAGGCCAGTGAGTCTTACTTCGGTGGCATGCAAGTTGTTGGAGAAGATCCTGAGAGGCAGGATTTATGAGCATTTGGAGAGACATAATCTGATTAGGGATAGTCTGCATGGCTTTGTCAAGGCAGGTCATGCCAGATGAACCTGATTGAATTCTTTGAGGATGTAACAAAACACATTGATGAAGGTAGAGCAGTGGATGTAGTGTATATGGATTTCATTAAGGCATTTGATAAGGTTCTCCATGCAAGTCTCATTCAGAAAGTAATGAGGCAAGGGATCCAAGGAGACCTTGCTTTGTGGATCCAGAATTGTCTTGACCACAGAAGGCAAAGAGTGGTTCTGGATTGTTCATATTCTGCATGGGGGATGGTGACCAGTGGTGTTCCGCAGGGATCTGCTCTGGGACTCTTCTCTTTGTGATTTTTATGAATGACTTGGATGAGGAACTTGAAGGGTGGGTTAGTACGTTTGCTGATAAAACAAAAGTTTGGGGTGTTGTGGATAGTGTGGAGGACTGTCAGAGGTTACAGTGGGACATTGATATGATGCAGAACTGGGCTGAGAAGTGGCAGATGGAGTTCAACCCCGATAAGTGTGAAGTTGTTCATTTCGGTAGGTCAAATTTGAAGACAGAATATAATATAAATGGTAAGACTCTTGGCAATGTGGAGGATCAATGAGATCTTGGGGTCCATGTCCATAGGACATTCAAAGCTGCTGCGCAAGTTGACAATGTTTTTAAGAAGGCATATAGTTTGTTGGCCTTCATCTGCCTTGGGATTGAGTTCAAGACTCTGAGGTAATGTTACAGCTATCTAAGACTTTAGTTAGACCCCACTTGGAGTACTGTGTTCAGGTCTGGTCACCTCACGACAGGATGATGTGGCTACTATAGAGAGAGTGCAAAGGAGATTTACAAGGATGTTGTCCGGATTGGTGAACATGCTTTTTGAGAATAGGTTGAGTGAACTTGGCCTTTTCTGCTTGGAATGACGAAGGATGAGAGGTGACCTGATAGAGGTGTATAAGATGATGAGAGGCATTGATCGTGTGGATAGTCAGAGGCTTTTTCCCAGGGCTCAAATGGCTAACACAAGGGTGCTTGGAAGTAAGTGCAAGGGGGATGTCAGAGCTAAGTTTTTCGCTCAGAAAGTGGTGGATGCATGCAATGCCCTGCCAGCGAAGGTGGTAGAGGCAGATACAATAGGGTCTTTTAAGAGACTCTTAGATAGGTACATGGAGATTAGAAAAATAGAGGGAGGGCTATGCGGTAGGGAAACTCTAGGCAGCTTCTAGTGTAGGTTACATGGTAGCCACAACATTGTGGGCCAAAGGGCCTGTAATGTGCTGTAGGTTTTCTATGTTCTATAATGTTAAGTTGAAAAGTAGGGCATACAAAGTGGAAAAGGCCAGTGGTAAGCTTGAAAACTGTGAAGTTTTTAAGATTCAGTAGTTGATGATGCTATTAAATAATACTGTTGTGAGATCTTTCCTGCATTTCATTATGAATTCAGTATTGAGCAGAAATGATAAAATGGCAGTCATGGTATCAAATTAACTTTGCACACTAAGTAAAATCATGATCTATCAACTTTGATACTTAGGGGAGATGTTAGCTGCATGTGGACTGATACTTACATCAGATTCCATTGAGTGTGCATACACTGCATATTATTGCTATTCCTAAATGGCACATGCTATGCCCCATTTTACAAACCCCATTTTCATGGTCTACCACTTAGGGTTAAATGCCCCCAAAGAATAAATTGACAGAACCCTGTTAAGAAAGGCTTCTTTGTAAAATAAAAGAATGAGAAACATTTGTTACATAAATGGGAAGTTACAAATAATATTTTTGGTCAAGGTGGTTTCTGGGTACTCAAATTAGCTTGATGGCAACAAGATTGAGAATTGTGAAACTTTAATCATTGGAACTGGATAAATACTATACAAATTTCTATCAGGTAAAATTCAATTAATTATTGGATTATACAGACTGTTTGTAACCTTGAAAATTAAAAATCCAGAGGAAAGCTCGGAAAACTTTCTATTATTATTTTGTTTAATTTAAGCCAATAGCATACAACAGTAATATGCCTTGTATTGAAATACAGCAGTATTAGTAATATGATTTATAAAGGCAGTTTATTGTATCTGATGATCCTGTGTAGAAACATAGAAACATAGAAAATAGGTGCAGGAGTAGGCCATTCGGCCCTTCTAGCCTGCACCGCCATTTATTATGATCATGGCTGATCATCCAACTCAGAACCCCGCCCCAGCCTTCCCTCCATACCCACTGATCCCTGTAGCCACAAGGGCCATATCTAACTCCCTCTTAAATATAGCCAATGAAGTGGCCTCAACTGTTTCCTGTGGCAGAGAACTCCACAGATTCACCACTCTCTGTGTGAAGAAGTTTTTCCTAATCTCGGTCCTAAAAGGCTTCCCCTTTATCCTCAAACTGTGACCCCTTGTTCTGGACTTCCCCAACATCGGGAACAATCTTCCTGCATCTAGCCTGTCCAATCCCTTTAGGATTTTATACGTTTCAATCAGATCCCCCCTCAATCTTCTAAATTCCAACGAGTACAAGCCCAGTTCATCCAGTCTTTCTTCATATGAAAGTCCTGCCATCCCAGGAATCAATCTGGTGAACCTTCTTTGTACTCCCTCTATGGCAAGGATGTCTTTCCTCAGATTAGGGGACCAAAACTGCACACAATACTCCAGGTGTGGTCTCACCAAGGCCTTGTACAACTGCAGTAGTACCTCTCTGCTCCTGTACTCGAATCCTCTTGCTATAAATGCCAGCATACCATTCACCTTTTTCACCGCCTGCTGTACCTGCATGCCCACTTTCAATGACTGGTGTATAATGACACCCAGGTCTCGTTGCACCTCCCCTTTTCCTAATCGGCCACCATTCAGATAATAATCTGTTTTCCTATTTTTGCTACCAAAGTGGATAACTTCACATTTATCCACATTAAATTGCATCTGCCATGAATTTGCCCACTCACCCAACCTATCCAAGTCACTCTGCATCCTCTCAGCATCCTCCTCACAGCTAACACTCCCACCCAGCTTCGTGTCATCCGCAAACTTGGAGATGCTGCATTTAATTCCCTCATCCAAGTCATTAATATATATTGTAAACAACTGGGGTCCCAGCACTGAGCCTTGCAGTACCCCACTAGTCACCGCTTGCCATTCTGAAAAGGTCCCGTTTATTCCCACTCTTTGCTTCCTGTCTGCTAATCAATTCTCCATCCACATCAATACCTTACCCCCAATACCGTGTGCTTTAAGTTTGCACACTAATCTCCAGTGTGGGACCTTGTCAAAAGCCTTTTGAAAATCCAAATATACCACATCCACTGGTTCTCCCCTATCCACTCTACTAGTTACATCCTCAAAAAATTCTATGAGATTCGTCAGACATGATTTTCCTTTCACAAATCCATGCTGACTTTGTCCGATGATTTCACCGCTTTCCAAATGTGCTGTTATCACATCTTTGATAACTGACTCCAGCAGTTTCCCCACCACCGACGTTAGGCTAACCAGTCTATAATTCCCCGGTTTCTCTCTCCCTCCTTTTTTAAAAAGTGGGGTTACATTAGCCACCCTCCAATCCTCAGGAACTAGTCCAGAATCTAACGAGTTTTGAAAAATTATCGCTAATGCATCCAATATTTCTTGGGCTACTTCCTTAAGCACTCTAGGATGCAGACCATCTGGCCCTGGGGATTTATCTGCCTTCAATCCCTTCAATTTACCTAACACCATCTCCCTACTAACATGTATTTCGCTCAGTTTCTCCATCTCACTGGACCCTCTGTCCCCTACTATTTCTGGAAGATTATTTATGTCCTCCTTAGTGAAGACAGAACCAAAGTAATTATTCAATTGGTCTGCCATGTCCTTGCTCCCCATAATCAATTCACCTGTTTCTGTCTGTAGGGGACCTACATTTGTCTTTACCAGTCTTTCCCTTTTTACATATCTATAAAAGCTTTTACAGTCAGTTTTTTTATTCCCTGCCAGTTTTCTCTCATAATCTTTTTTCCCCTTCCTAATTAAGCCCTTTGTCCTCCTCTGCTGAACTCTGAATTTCTCCCAGTCCTCAGGTGAGCCACTTTCTCTGGCTAATTTGTATGCTTCTTCTTTGGAATTGATACTATCCCTAATTTCTCTCGTCAGCCACAGGTGCACTACCTTCCTTGATTTATTCTTTTGCCAAACTGGGATGAACAATTGTTGTAGTTCATCCATGCAACCTTTAAATGCTTGCCATTTCATATCCACCGTCAATCCTTTAAGTGTCATTTGTCAGTCTATCTTAGCTAATTCCCGTCTCATACCTTCAAAGTTACCCCTCTTTAAGTTCAGAACCTTTGTTTCTGAATTAACTATGTCACTCTCCATCTTAATGAAGAATTCCACCATATTATGGTCACTCTTACCCAAGGGGCCTCTCAGGACAAGATTGCTAATTAACCCTTCCTCATTGCTCAAAACCCAGTCCAGAATAGCCTGCTCTCTAGTTGGTTCCTCGACATGTTGGTTCAAAAAACTATCTCACATACATTCCAAGAAATCCTCTTCCTCAGCACCTTTACCAATTTGGTTCACCCAGTCTACATGTAGATTGAAGTCACCCATTATAACTGCTGTTCCTTTATTGCACACATTTCTAATTTCCTGTTTAATACCATCTCCGACCTCACTACTACTGTTAGGTGGCCTGTACACAACTCCCACCAGCGTCTTCTGCCCCTTAGTGTTACGCAGCTCTACCCATATCAATTCCACATCTTCCCGGCTTATGTCCTTCCTGTCTATTGCGTTAATCTCTTCTTTAACCAGCAACGCCACCCCACCTCCCCTTCCTTCATGTCTATCCCTCCTGAATATTGAATATCCCTGAATGTTGAGCTCCCATCCCTGGTCACCCTGGAGCCATGTCTCTGTGATCCCAACTATATCATAATCATTAATAACAATCTGCACTTTCCATTCATCCACCTTATTACGAATGCTCTTTGCATCGACACACAAAGCCTTCAGGCGCTCTTTTACAACTCTCTTAGCCCTTATACAATTATGTTGAAAAGTGGCCCTTTTTAATGCTTGCCCTGGATTTGTCGGCCTGCCACTTTCACTTTTCTCCTTAGTACTTTTTGCTTCTACCCTCACTTTACACCCCTCTGTCTCTCTGCACTGGTTCCCATCCCGCTGTTGTGTAGGCAAGTGATTTAGAGTGGCTGAGTTGTACAGGATAGAAATAACCCTTCAGCCCACTATATCTATAGTGCTCATTATGCCTTGTTCTCCTGATTCCACTTGCCTGCATTAATTCTATACACCTCCATTCCTTGCTCAGTCAGGTACCTTTCAAGATCCTCTTAAATGTTGTTACTGTTGCTGTCTCCTCCACCTCCTTTGGGACCAGACACCAACTATGCTGTGAAAAATTTTCCCCTCAGATCCTCTTTAAACCTCGTCCCTCTTCACCATAATACTATTCTCTCCAATTTTAGATACATGCTGGCTATCTACTCTACTATGCAAACACGAGGAACTCTGCAGATGCTGGAAATTCAAGCAACACATAGTAGAGTGTTATCTACTATGCCTCTGAGAGTTTTATATATCTTTATCATGTCTCTTTTGCTCCAGGGAAATTAGACCTAGCCTATTTAATCGCTCCTTTTGAATTCAGCTCTCTAATCTCGACATCCTCGTAAATCCTTTCTGCACCCCTTTAAGATTAATCACCTTCCTATAGTGTTGTGACCAGAACTGTACACAGTACTCCAAGAGCGACATACCAAACTATTTGTACTACAGTTACATAATCTTCCAACTCTTACACTCAATGGCTTGTCCAATTTTCTATACCTTCTTCCAGCATTAACTGTCTCACATTTCCCAACATTTTTCCCCATGTCATACCCATTTAATTTGTCTATGTCCCACAAATTTGGCTTCCTACTAATGTTCAGTATGAAAGCTACTTCCAGCTTCCCAAGAAAAACATTTTAATTCCCATTGAATGTGATGAACTTCAATTGCAGGTTCAACATTTCTTTAAATATTTCCCAATTTTATCCTGTAAATCTCTTGGCTATTATTGTGTTCCAATTAACCTTTTTAAAACTCTTTTTATCTTTCCTCCAAGCCAACATTTTAAAGGTCAGTATTTTTCCTGGCTCTGTCCTATTTGCATAGATTCATGAAATTCCGGTCCTAATGAGACTATACCCAGTGGTATCAAGCCATAAACAGAGAACAGATGAAATATGAAGGTAAGCTAGTCAATAATATAAATGAAGATACAAAATTTTTTTTCCAGATATATAAAGGGAGAAAGAGAGATGAGAGTGGATATTACACCATTGGAAAATTACACTTTTGAGAGGTAATAATGGGGACAAAGTAATGGTGGACAAACCGAGTAAGTATTTTGCCTCAGTCTTCACTGTGGAAGACACTAGCAGAGTGCCAGAACTGTGAGAATGTCAGGGGCAGATGTGAGTGTCATTGCTATTACTTAGGAGAATGTGCTTGGGAAGCTGAAAAGTCTGAAGGTAGATAAGTCACCTGGACTATTTTCTAAATTAAAAAAAAATTCAAAAATCAGAGGTGCAAAGGGAGTCTGATGAACCTGATGAAGGGTTCCGGCCGGAAACATTGACTGATCGTTTCCACGGATGCTGCCCAACCTGCTGAGTTCCTCCAGTATGTGTTGTGAGTGTTGCTTTGACCCCAGCATCTTCAGAGTATTTTATGTTTACAAGAATGATCCCAGGGATGAAAGGATTAACATATGAGGAGCTTTTGATGGCTCTGGTCATGTACTCACTGGGGTTTAGAAGAATGAGAGGCAATATCACTGAAATGTATCAAATATTGAAAGACAATATTTGATAGATAGAGTAGATATGAAAAGAATATTTCCTAAAGAAGAAGAGTTTCATGCCAGAGTGTGCAGCCTCAGAGTTAAGGGACAGCCATTTAGAACAGAGATGAGGAAAAATTACTTTAGCCAGAGAGTGGTGAACCTGTGGAACTTATTGCCATAGATGGTTGTGCAGGCAAATTGTTTGTGTATATTTAAGGTGAAGGCTTGATTAATTAGGGTTTCAATGGTTATGGGGAGAAGGCAGAAAAATGTGGTTGAGAGGGAAGATAAATCAATGTGGAACATACTTGAAAGCTAACTGATCCAATTCTGTTCCTATGTCTTACGGTATTTCGGTCTATACATCTTTAAACTACTTAGTTCTCATTGGTGGAATGTTCCCCAAAACTGGAAAAAAAAAACTTCATAATGAAGCTTTCAATAAACTGATAAAGAATGTCAGAATCATTTCTAGATGTGTTTCTCCCCTCACTATGTGGATAATTAAATTCCCTCTTTCTCAGGCTTCCAAGTTCATTCTAAGTATCCTCAATCACTCATCAGGAAGTGTGTGACAGCAATCAATCATTACTTACAATTTGGAATCAGCTTTATCTCCACAGCCATGAACTGTAATCTGTTTACTTCACTTTTTTATCACTGATATTAATAAACAAAATTCTCTACCTTGCCTGTGTGGCCACATTTGTGCTAGATTATAGTTGTCTCTGCCAGAATACTTAACCCATGTTTTAATGCCTCAATTTTGTCTGCATTACTTTTGCTATATCATTTATCTTTCAATGCGTATGTTCCCATTCTGTAAATTTAATTACTGCATTTCTGAATAAATTCAACATGTTTTATCCTAGCTTACTAATTCCTCAGTTTTAAAAATTATTGTGAGGGCTTTACGATGAGGGTAACCGTTATAGAATTGGTACCTAATGAAAAAAGAAACATTTCCAGACTTTCTAAGACCCAGAATGAAAATACAGGATACCTATTACAACTACAGACAAATACTTACAATTTTCATTTGAATAACAATGAGTGATTTCTTTTTTCACTTGGGTCCTGATTATTTGTCTTTGAAATGAAACTAATTGTTTGCTTTCCAATTTTGTTCACGAATGCATGAGCTTTAAATTTTGATTATTTTGTTGAGTGCAAGTGCATCTTATACCGTTAATATTTAGTAGAATTAATAAGATATGATTAGATGTGTTATTCCTCCCTTTTCCTCAGTTCACTGGGTTGAAGTAATCATCCAGTAAATCCTATAGAATGCCCATCTATGAAATTATTGAAAAGCTAATCAAATTCTTGCTCGAAAAGCAAAAAGATAGCCAACTTTATTTGCAATAATGAATTATTTTAATTTCCAAAGCATCATGTTAAATACAGTTAGTTACAAAGCTATTTAACATACTATCCCTTCCAGCAAATACATTTTCTGGGTTTTAGTATTCTTGCCATTGGCATAAAGCAATAGATATTCCAATGAAGCCATATGTTATCCCACTTTATACTGGATTCATCAAAACAATGCTGCACTGACAACAGAATGTGCAATAAACCATGTGTCCATACTTGGTGTTGCTCTGAGAATTCTGAAAGCCTGCTCAACAAAACTGGAGAGGAAGAAAGCTTTTTATCCGCTTAATAAATGTCCAAATTGCACCATGACATCCTTAGGACATCTTTTGCACTTTACAGCAGATGGGTGCCAAGAAACTCATCTCCAATTAGTATTACTTTACACCGCACGCTGTCAGAGCAGTGCTGCCAGGATAATCAAGGACACGACCCACCCAGCCAACACACTTTTTGTCCCTCTTCCCTTCGGGAGAAGGCTCAGGAGCTTGAAGACTCGTGTGGCCAGATTTGGGAACAGCTTCTTTCCAACTGTGATAAGACTGCTGAACGGATCCTGACCCGGACCTGGGCCGTACCCTCGAAATATCCGGACGTACATCTTGGTTTTTTTTGTACTACCTTACTTTCCATTTTTTTATTTTCTATTTATGATTTATAATTTAAATATTTAATACTTACTATTGATTTGTAATCCAGGGAGTGGGAAGTGCAGAATCAAATATCGCTATGATGATTGTATGTTCTAGTATCAATTGTTTGGTGACAATAAAGTATAAAGTATAAAGTATAATACTAAATGTGCTATAATATACCATGAGCACATTGTACCCTGCTCTCAAGATCATTCCACTTATTTCAATGCAATGAACTTTGAATGCAGATGACAATGTCCTGGCATTTCTAATGACTACATTCAAGCACTATTGACTGGAAATACACTTGGTTATTGGGATGCCCTTGAATTGCAGTTTAATTGTATGGAGAGTGTTTGCAGCAGAAATACAAAACCTCAAAGTAACTTTTAGTTATTTTTGGCGATGTTGTTCAGGATATGAGCAGAATTCTTTAAATGTTAAGACTGCAACAGTCTAATAAAGGCCTTGGTTTAACTGGTTGCTCTTCCAAGTATATATATATATAAACTCAGTGAAACATGAACTTTCATCACAGACTCACAGCCCATTGTGCAGCTCAAGATCAAACCTAATCTTTATGTTGAACACCATCCATGCAAGATGAATGATTTTCAGTGGGAGAGGGCAAAATAAATAACCAAAGTGAGTATGAATCAAGAGGAAGGAGAGGATTTCGGATTATCACCTACTCTGGTATGTATAAATTGCACATCACATTCGCGGTAGTGATTGACAAACACCCTTCACAGAAAAAGTGTGATGGTAGGAGTGTGTGTCTGAATAACAGAACAAATCTCCCCTCATGAATTAGACTGCCTGTATTGCATTGACTTGCAGAGGCAATCCCCCATCCACAGTGAAGGCCATTGATACTCTTAAAACCTTCATACAACATAGAACATAGAACATAGAATAATACAGCACAGTACAGGCCCTTCGGCCCACAATGTTGTGCCGACCCTCAAACCCTGCCTCCCATATAAGCCCCCACCTTAGATTCCTCCATATACCTGTCTAGTAGTCTCTTAAACTTCACTAGTGTATCTGCCTCCACCACTGACTCAGGCAGTGCATTCCACGCACCAACCACTCTCTGAGTAAAAAAACCTCCTCTAATATCCCCCTTGAACTTCCCACCCCTTACCTTAAAGCCACGTCCTCTTATATTGAGCAGTGGTGCCCTGGGGAAGAGGCGCTGGCTATC
Source organism: Mobula hypostoma (assembly GCF_963921235.1). Taxonomy (NCBI): domain Eukaryota; kingdom Metazoa; phylum Chordata; class Chondrichthyes; order Myliobatiformes; family Myliobatidae; genus Mobula; species Mobula hypostoma. The sequence goes on from NC_086102.1 coordinate 148,574,499, forward strand.
CACTCTATCTATTCCTCTTATTATCTTGTACACCTCTATCATGTCTCCTCTCATCCTCCTTCTCTCGAAAGAGTAAAGCCCTAGCTCCCTTAATCTCTGGTCATAATGCATACTTTCTAAACCAGGCAGCATCCTGGTAAATCTCCTCTGTACCCTTTCCAATGCTTCCACATCCTTCCTGTAGTGAACAACAGGAATTCTGCAGATGCTGGAAATTCAAGCAACACACATCAAAGTTGCTGGTGAACGCAGCAGGCCAGGCAGCATCTGTAGGAAGAGGTGCAGTCGACGTTTCAGGCTGAGACCCATCGTCAGGACTAACGGAAGGAAGAGTGAGTAAGGGATTTGAAAGTTGGAGGGGGAGGGGGAGATCCAAAATGATAGGAGAAGACAGGAGGGGGAGGGATAGAGCCAAGAGCTGGACAGGTGATAGGTAAAAGGGGATAAGAGAGGATCATGGGACAGGAGGTCGGGGAAGAAAGACAAGGGGGGGGTACCCAGAGGATGGGCAAGAGGTATATTCAGAGGGACAGAGGGAGAAAAAGGAGAGTGAGAGAAAGAATGTGTGCATAAAAATGAGTAACAGATGGGGTACGAGGGGGATGTGGGGCCTTAGCGGAAGTTAGAGAAGTCGATGTTCATGCCATCAGGTTGGAGGCTACCCAGACGGAATATAAAGTGTTGTTCCTCCACCTGAGTGTGGCTTCATCTTTACAGTAGAGGAGGCCGTGGATAGACATGTCAGAATGGGAATGGGATGTGGAATTAAAATGTGTGGCCACTGGGAGATCCTTCAGAATGGGAATGGGATGTGGAATTAAAATCAGAATGGGAATGGGATCGTCTCCGTCTCCAAGCCTACTTCTTCGGCAAGGACTCTTCCACCCCCACCGATGACCCCTTCTCCCGTCTTCAACCCTCCTCTTCTTCATGGACACCCCGCTCTGGTCTTCTGCCTGCTCTGGATCTCTTTATCGCTAATTGCCAACGGGACATCAACCGTCTCGACTTCACCGCACCTTGTCCCCATTCCAACCTCACTCCTTCGGAACGCTCTGCTCTCCACTCCCTCCACACTAATCCTAACCTTATTATTAAACCCGCCGATAAGGGGGGTGCTGTTGTAGTCTGGCGTACTGACCTCTACCTTGCTGAGGCACAGTGACAACTCACGGATACCTCCTCTTATTTACCCCTCGATCGTGACCCCACTAAGGAGCACCAGGCCATTGTCTCCCACACCATCACTGACTTTATCTGCTCAGGGGATCTCCCATCCACTGCTACCAACCTTATAGTTCCCACACCCCACACTTCCCGTTTCTACCTCCTACCCAAGATCCACAAACCTGCCTGTCCTGGTCGACCTATTGTCTCAGCTTGCTCCTGCCCCACCGAACTCGTTTCTGCATACCTGGACACAGTTTTATCACCCCTTGTTCAATCCCTTCCGACCTATGTTCGTGACACTTCTCACGCTCCTAAACTTTTTGATGATTTTAAGTTCCCTGGCCCCCACCGCTTTATTTTCACCATGGATGTCCAGTCCTTATATACTTCCATCCCCCATCAGGAAGGTCTCAAAGCTCTACGCTTCTTTTTGGATTCCAGACCTAATCAGTTCCCCTCTACCACCACTCTGCTCCGTCTAGCAGAATTAGTCCTTACTCTTAATAATTTCTCCTTTGGCTCCTCCCACTTCCTCCAAACTAAAGGTGTAGCTATGGGCACCCGTACGGGTCCTAGCTATGCCTGCCTTTTTGTTGGGTTTGTGGAACAATCTATGTTCCGTGCCTATTCTGGTATCTGTCCCCCACTTTTCCTTCGCTACATCGACGATTGCATTGGCGCTGCTTCCTGCACGCATGCAGAACTCGTTGACTTTATTAACTTTGCCTCCAACTTTCACCCTGCCCTCAAGTTTACCTGGTCCATTTCCGACACCTCCCTCCCCTTTCTAGATCTTTCTGTCTCTGTCTCTGGAGACAGCTTATCCACTGATGTCTACTATAAGCCTACTGACTCTCACAGCTATCTGGACTATTCCTCTTCTCACCCTGTCTCTTGCAAAAACACCATCCCCTTCTCGCAATTCCTCTGTCTCTGCCGCATCTGCTCTCAGGATGAGGCTTTTCATTCTAGGACGAGGGAGATGTCTTCCTTTTTTAAAGAAAGGGGCTTCCCTTCCTCTACTATCAACTCTGCTCTTAAACGCATCTCCCCCATTTCACGTACATCTGCTCTCACTCCATCCTCCCACCACCCCACTAGGAATAGGGTTCCCCTGGTCCTCACCTACCACCCCACCAGCCTCCGAGTCCAACATATTATTCTCCGTAACTTCCGCCACCTCCAACGGGATCCCACCACTAAGCACATCTTTCCCTCATCCCCTCTCTCTGCATTCCGCAGGGATCGCTCCCTACGCAACTTCCTTGTCCATTCGTCCCCCCCATCCCTCCCTACTGAACTCCCTCCTGGCACTTATCCGTGTAAGCGGAACAAGTGCTACACATGCCCTTACACTTCCTCCCTTACCACCATTCAGGGCCCCAAACAGTCCTTCCAGGTGAGGCAACACTTCACCTGTGAGACGACTGGGGTGATATACTGCGTCCGGTGCTCCCGATGTGGCCTTTTATATATTGGCGAGACCCGACGCAGACTTGGAGACCGCTTTGCTGAACATCTACGCTCTGTCCACCAGAGAAAGCAGGATCTCCCAGTGGCCACACATTTTAATTCCACATCCCATTCCCATTCTGACATGTCTATCCACGGCCTCCTCTACTGTAAAGATGAAGCCACACTCAGGTTGGAGGAACAACACCTTATATTCCGTCTGGGTAGCCTTCAACCTGATGGCATGAACATCGACTTCTCTAACTTCCGCTAAGGCCCCACATCCCCCTCGTACCCCATTTGTTACTTATGTTTATGCACACATTCTTTCTCTCACTCTCCTTTTTTTCCCTCTGTCCCTCTGAATATACCTCTTGCCCATCCTCTGGGTCCCCCCCGCCCCTTGTCTTTCTTCCCGGACCTCCTGTCCCATGATCCTCTCGTATCCCCTTTTGCCTATCACCTGTCCAGCTCTTGGCTCTATCCTTCCCCCTCCTGTCTTCTCCTATCATTTTGGATCTCCCCCTCCCCCTCCAACTTTCATATCCCTTACTCACTCTTCCTTCAGTTAGTCCTGACGAAGGGTCTCGGCCTGAAACGTCGACTGCACCTCTTCCTACAGATGCTGCCTGGCCTGCTGCATTCACCAGCAACTTTGATGTGTGTTGCTTCCTGTAGTGAGGTGACCAGAACTGGACACAGTACTCCAAGTGTGGCCTAACCAGAGTTTTATAGAGCTGCATCATTACATCGCGACTCTTAAACTCTATCCCTTGACTTATGAAAGCTAACACCCCATAAGCTTTCTTAACTACCCTATCCACCTGTGAGGCAACTTTCAGGGATCTGTGGACATGTACCCCGAGATCCCTCTGCTCCTCCACACTACCAAGTATCCTGCCATTTACTTTGTACTCTGCCTTGGAGTTTGTCCTCACACTTCTCCAGGTTGAACTCCATCTGCCACTTCTCAGCCCACTTCTGCATCCTATTCATGATCAGGCTCTTCCCAAATATTCAGACGAGAAGTCGTGGCTGTTTCTGGCACTTTTCTAAAGGTGGCAGAATACTGACTTCCGAAGCTCGAGGACTGCAAAATGACCAAGGGAACCTCTACAAAGTTCTTTTCTGATTTCTTGGCAGTGTACCCCAATATTATCATATTGTATACATACCCACATACACACACAAACGCACACTAGTATGGTGGTCAGCTGTTAGCCTGTTAGTTATACCAGGGGACACTATAGAGCAGTGGTCCCCAACCTCTGGGCCACAGACCGATAACAGGCTGCGAAGCATGCAGTGGTGCAGTGGTAGCCGGGATGCACCTAGCATCATCATTATCATCAGGTGCCACGCCCAGTTTGAGCTTTGACTGCCATGGCGCACACACTCCTGTTTCGGGTCAAGTGGATCAATTCATTGGTATTCATTTCCAGTTCTCTGGTTGCTGTCTCCATCATCATGTGTCTTTGTCTTCCTCTTGCTTTCTTCCCTTCAATCTTTCCCATAATTACTGTCCATTCTAATTCCTCTTTCTTAATCACATGTCCAATGAAGTTAAGTTGCCTTTTCATGATCTCTGTTGGTGCATATACCTGTATAATTGCTAAATCAAATGGTTGTCCTCTAAATCTAACAAGGAGCACTCTTTCTGATATTGCCCAATGTCCTAAAACACTTTTTGCCATATTTTCATCCATAAGAATTCCTACTCCATTTGTATGGGATGTTCCACAAGAATAAACTAGTGTTTTATTTCTAATCTGACATGTTCCAGCATGTATCCAATGAACTTCGCTAATTCCCATGATGTTAATTTTCAGTCTTTCCATTTCATTTATCAGATTGTCCAACCTTCCTGCTTGATATAGGGTTCTTACATTCCAAGTGCCAATAATTTTCTTTTGTGTTACTTTAATTTTATGAACAGTAGCTTGATGATGGTTGGGGATCCCCTGCTGGCCAGAATCAACCCTACCAAGCGAAGCATCTTCCGAGTTGTCTTGAAGATCCTCTTGACGCTGCTGTTGTGTGATAGATTTTGTGAGTTTGACCATGGTTTTCTTAGCAAATAGCAATGGTGGTTTGCTATTGCCTACCTTTGGGTGAACTAAAGAAATCGCCATTTCTCTTCCCAAATATTCATCCGCCTATACTATAGCCGTTGACATTTGAGGTCATAGCTCATCCGCCTTCTCCGTCATAAGTTCAGTTACTGAACCTGCTGGATCTGCCGTTGGCCTTCGCTCGTATCCTGAGCAGGAACCCTTGCAAGTGCTACCATTCCGGGACAGAGCGGCCCTGGGACTAAGGGGTAGCTCCACTTTCCGCAGAGCTCTGAAAGTCCCCAATCAGAGCCTCATCACCGGTTGCAGTTCAGAGTCATACTCAGGACTGGCACCCAGCACATCCTTAAGAAAAACGCTGAAATAAACAAGCTAATTAATTAGGTGCCGCCCGGCACATAAATGTCTGCCCAGATCAGAGATGCTTGCCGATTTTACTTGCTCTGCACAATCAGCAATCACCCCTGATCTGGGCCAACATCTACGTGCTGGGCGGCACCTAATTAATTAGCTTGTTTATTTCAGCCTTTCTCTTAAAGATGTGCTGGGTGCATCCTGGCTACTGCTGCGCCACTGCATGCTTTGCGGCCCGGTATCGTCTGCGGCCCGGAGGTTGGGGACCACTGCTATGGAAGATGCATAAGAGGCCTACTCCATTGTGAAACTGAACAAGGGTCTGGTAACGATGTAGATCTGATGGTAGTATGATGGGAGAATGGAGGGCTGGGCAGTGGACAGTGTCGGTCCCATTTATAATACTGTGGAAGAAACAGGCCTGCAGTAACCCACAAAAGATCTCTGGAATCAGCAGAAGCACTCCTGTTTCTGGCCTCGCAATAGAATTTAAAAAACACTTTTTAGGGATCCTCATCAGCCAGGTTGCAAAAGGAACTACTTCGAATGTTTTGTTGAATTGTGTTCTGAAAGGAGTTTTGGGGTTCCATGTACGTCACAGGACTCTGAATTGTTAGGCTGACCGTGTGCAACATGTGGCATTCTGGCTGTCTAGTGGTTTCGATCGATCTGATTAGAAATGTGTTAACAACATTTTAGACGTGGTTTTGCCCTGATTCTGTCAGTAACACCAATGAACACCTCCAGCTTTCAGCTGAGATAGACTGGAAGTTAAAATAGTTAGACTTCCAAGTATGTTTTTGCCAAATTTGGAAAAAGTAATGAATTTGACATATCTGTGGCCAGAATACAAATCCATATATGTTGGATTTATGCATTGCTCGAAGATTGCAGAGATGTTCTTGGATGCTTAGGCTATTTATTCTTTCAGTTAAGCTGGCAAAGGAGCTGATACTTATAGGTGTCACAGAGGGGGGTGTTGGGAACGGACCCAAATGCAAGACACAGACACTGAAGTACTAGGAACAGGACTTGACTAGAGTAGGGACGTGACAGGATACAGACAAGAAGCAGGGACAAGAAAGCAGACTTGGGCTAGAGCATGGATTAGACAGGGAACCCGGACAAGGAACTATGAACTAGGAGCCTGGGCTTGGACTCCGAGCCAGAGACTGGACAAGGACCCAGAACCTGGGTCTTGCCTCGGGCTCGGACCCCAGAACTAGGCAAGGACATGACGTGGCTGGGGTCTTGAGGCTGCAGGCTGGGGTCTCGGCTCTAGATGCTGCAGGTTGGGGTCTTGGAATGTGGAGGCTGATAACTTGGAGGCTGGAGCTCTGAGACAGACTGGGAATTGTACATCAACATAGAGCCGGGACACTAACATGAGACTGGACAGTACATAGACATAGAGCCAGGGCTTATCCTTAGACAAGCCAGGACTCAACTTTATCTCCACACCAAGGTGGGACAGGTCCATCCATCAGGTAACGGCAGAACAGCCGGACTTACCCAACAGTGGCAAAGACAAGACAGGTCCCCCCGTGGGGCAATGGCAGAATGGCCTGACTTACCCCACAGAGGCGAGGACAAGAAGAGACAAACACCGAAGAATGACAGACAGTTCCATCTCTGCATTGGGGTTGCTCAGAGTTGCAGTTACGGCCAACTACCTCGGCTGGCAGAAACAGCCGGATCCCTACCTAGCTTGGAGTGGCTGATGGCCACTCAGTTGGCCCAGGAAACAGCCGAATCCATACCACAAAGACAGCCCCGGCTATCGACAGCAAGGCTCCATGAGGCGACGGTTCTCCAATGCAGCCCAAAGATGGCAAATGGCCGCTCTAGTCTTCCACCAGCAGGTTGCTCTGAGGGGATCTTGATAAGACAAACCAGCAGCCCACACTCGACCCCAAGACTACTTATATTCCAAGCCCCAAGATGGGAATCAGGTGTCTATGATTAACCCAACCGAAACAAGGGATAGCTGGAAGACCCAGAGTCCTGAGTCCACGGACTGGACCGTGAACCAGAATGCGGATTTCACAGACCAGACCATGACAATAGGGATATAAAAATTGGTTGTTTGCAAGTAGTAAAGTCAGATTTCTCTCCAACCAGCAACCTCAGCAAAACATTTTCAGTCAGGAACATTTGTTTTAATGTGGTGCTCCAAACCTCTATGTTAGTACACAAACCTCAAAGGGAACAAGTGATTGGGAACACCACAAGTTTGCTAGTTACCTCACTCCTCATGCCCCACCCCAAGTAGCACACTATCCTGACATGGAATTATATCACTACTCCTTCAGTATTGTTGGATCTAAATCCTGGAACAACCTCCCTTACAGCACGGTGGCTGCACCTTCAACAGAGGTGCTGCAGTCGTCAAGAATTGGATTGACTTTATTATTTACATCCTTCATACACGAGGAGTAGAAATCTTTACGTTACGACTCTAAATGTGCAATGTGCAATTATAAGTAATTTATAATAAATAGTATGTACAACAGGATAGTCAATATAACATAGAAATACTGTTGTCTCAGCTTGAGTTAATCAATCTGATGGTCTGGTGGAAGAAGCTGTCCTGGAGCCTGTTGGTTTTGGCTCTTATGCTGGAGTACTGTTTCCCAGATGGTAGCAGCTGGAACAGTTTGTGGTTGGGGTGACTCGGGTCCTCAGTGATCCTTTGGGCCCTTTTTACACACCTGTCTCTGTAAATGTCCCGAATAGTGGGAAGTTCACATCTACAGATGAGCTGGGCTGTCTTCACCACTCTCTCTGCAGAGTCCTGTGATTGAGGGAAGTACAGTTCCCATAGCAGGCAGTGATGCAGCCAGTCAGGATGCTCTCAATTGTGCCCCTATAGAAAGTTCTTAGGATTTGGGGGACCACACCGTTTGAGATGAAAGAGGTGCTGTTGTGCCTTTTTCACTATACAGCAGGTGTGTACAGGCCACGTGAGATCCTCGGTGATGTGGATGCCGAGGAATTTGAAGCTGTTCACCCTCTCAACCCCAGATCCATTGATGTCAATTGGGGCTAGCCTGTCTCCATTCCTCCTGTAGTCCACAACCAGCTCCTTTGTTTTTGCAACATTGAGGGAGAGATGGCAGATCACCACCTTTTTACCATCTTCCCAAGAGCATTTAGGGATGGACTATAATTGCTGGCTTTGCTGGTAATGGTCAAATCCCAGATATTAATATTAAAAAACTGACGGTTGGGCCCAGTGTGCTGGGCCCACAGAGTAGTGGTCTATCTGTGCATTGCTCTCTGCTTCTGAAATTCTGTTCCACTGATGCAATGGTAGAAGTGGAGTACATTGCGGAGCAACTTACCAATGGTTTTGTACCCCAAAGAGCTTTCAGTAAGCTTATCCTTCAGTTAAAATTCAGAATTACTGGTATAAGTTGAATGCTAGCTGAATGCTAATAGACCAAGGAGTGAAAAAACAACAAAACGAAGCGTGACTGCAGTGGAACAATAGATTCTGAAGAAATTATGGTGTTTGATAATGTATGATATCACTTACCCTATAGAACACAGGTTGTTATGTTTCTTTCTTTAGTAAGAGAAAGGTTAGCAGGCCTGAAACATAGATCAGCATGATTACCCATGGGGGTATTAGAGACAAAATAAACAAGGAGAGTGTGTTGTCTGAAGGCGTGAAGGTGTCCCTCTGAAAGGAAGACAAGCAGCTGTTATTTCAGCTAGCCACGCCAAATGAAACCCACAGTGCAATTATCAGGTACATTCAGGACACAAGGCAGTTTAGAAAGTTTCAAGAAAGTTTGCCAGGGAATTGGAGAAAAAAAGTCAAAGGTATTCAACAAAAGGATGCTTTAAATTACATGAGCTATGAGAACACATGCTTCTAGTTCTAAAATGCACAAAGTGAAATACAAAACATTAGCATTTGGATAATATTGTGAAAGGTGTGGAAGGAATAAAATATGTAAGAATAACAGTGACACACAAACCTCACTGAAGTTGTAAAGGAATATTTTCTCCTAACATTTAAATCCTGGCTATAAATTGACCTCAATACAAGGAGTTGTTTCCCCTTATTCTTCTATGCAAGAATAAGTGTCCCTCTGTAATTTTTTCAGTTGCTAGTCAGAGTTACGTGTACGAACTTGACTTCCCAATTCTAATGGCTGGGACTGAAATTCATTTAAACCTTTGGATCGTCTAAAACAAAGGAAATTTTAACATTAGATATTAATGGTATTAGGATTTACCTAATGTTTGGAATTAGTCATTAATTAGGGCCTATCTGAGAGCAGGTTAAAAGGTCAACACAACATCTTGGGCCAAAGTGCCTGCATTGTGTTGTAGTTCTCTGTTCTCTGTATGGGCAAAAAGGCAGCCATTATAATTGAGCTAAATTCAAATAAAAACTACAGATTCTGAAAGTCGGAAACAAATACTCAAGGTGCAGGAAATACCCAAAGGGTCAGGCCACACCTGTTACCGTCATGAACATTTGCTTTAATAGGGCCTTCCAAACCTCTGCATTAGTCCTCAAACCTCAATAGGAACAAGTGTTTGGGAACAGCAGAGCTTTGCAGGTAACCCCACTCCCCACACCTCTGCCCAAGTAGCACCCAATCCTGACATGGCAATGGCATCAACATGGGTGATGCCAACAGGCTCAATAAACCGATTAGAAAGGCTGGCTCTGTTATAGGAGTCAAACTGGATACACTGGAGGCTGTGGTAGAACAAAGGATCCTACAGAAAATCCTGGCAATACTGGACAATGCTTCTGACCCTCTGTATGCCTCATGGCTGAACAGAGGAGCACTTCTAGTAATGGACTAAAACAACTGCACTGCTCCAAAGAGCGCTATATGAGGTAATTCTTATCCTCAACCATTAGGCTCTATAATGAGTCAACCTATAGCTGGAGAAGTGATGACCCCCTACTGTTAGACTGTTTGACGTAACTTATTTTTCTTTTTTCTTACTTCTTTTCCAATTAATAATATATTTGTATATCTGTGCACTTGTAATGCTACTGAGACACTGTAATTTATCTTGGGATCAATGAAGTATCTATCTATCTGTCTGTCTGTCTATCTATATCACTGTTCTTTCAGTATCGTTGGGTCTTAATACTAAAATGGACTATTTGTTTTATGACGACAAGTTACCTATGACAGGTATGAAGTATATATTCTTCTCTCTCTCTCTCGGAGACTTTGGGACTTTGGTACTGTAGGGTTTTGCAAATTAAACACGCAAGAGTCATTTTATGTGCTTAACAAAAGCTGCTGCTCTTTACTTCCATCAGAAACCAAAAGCGGGCACCTTACACTGATGTCATTAAGTCAGACACTGTCCCTCAAAATGAACACAACAACTCAATAATGGTGCTTGTGAATTATGTAGAACAGTTTCTATTATGAACAATATATATCAACTGTCACCCATCACATTATTGTATAGTACTCTTATTGAAAGGCCAGTAGAAGTAGAATTATTGATCATTTTTAAGACTAACATAGATAACTATTTAATAAGCAAGAGGATGAAAGGTTGTCTCAGGTAGACAGGAATGCAAAACAGAGATTGCAATCAGTCATGATCTCAATGAGTGAAGGAGTAGGGTCAGAGGACGTAATCGTGCTCCTAATCCATCTGTTCATTATCTTCTCCATCTTTTAAGCAGTTTGCACCATTTATAGTGGCTTTTTCCCATTACTGATTTTAATCACATGCCTCTAGGCACATTTCAGCTTTGCGTAGTTGTTGACACAAGTGATGACATCATCAATGTTTGCTGCAATGTTTTTGGCCCTTTAACAGAAACTGGAGTGACACTGTAACCATAACCTGCAATTTTAACTCCGAGTTAAACAAGGAGCACACCACACAGAAAGTTGACAACCAGGCATTTCTACTTTGATCTTTCATGAAGTCATATAGTTTTAACTTTTCTAAACCAAGCAAAGTGCCTTCTTGATCCAGTCACATTTGCCTGAATTTGGCCCATATCTTTCTAAAGCTTTCTGATCCGTGTACCTGTCCGAATGTTTTTTTTGTGTGCCAGACTGCTAGAAAATATTCATAATCACAGCATAAAAATATATTGAGATCACCACGGGTTTATGAGCCATTTCCTTGGAGAAGTGTTATCTACTTGTCTGATGGGAGAGCATTAATGACAGTGATCCTGGGAAGGAGAGTGGAGGGGATAAGGTAATGCAATTTTTGTACGCACTTGGAAATTGCTGCCTGAATTGGTGGTTGGGGTAGAAAGCCTTGTCACATTCAAATTGCAGTTGGATGTATCCTTGAAACAGGAATGCTGGTCTATTGTAGTAAAGTGTGATTAATCTGGGTAGCTCTTTTTTACCCAACATATTCACCATAGGCCAAATGGTATCCTTTTGTGTCATCAGTTTTCTTTATTTTGAAAGCTTGGAGATACATGAATAAGAAGTTAGCAGATGGATCTTATCCCAAGAGTAATAGCTAATGGATGCTGTTTGGATTGCCTTTTCTTTGAAGTTACAATTACTCTTCGCTCCCTTGACCTGCTTCCCTATGATAAAACAGATTAGATTATGGAGGACAGTTATAGCAGATTTAGAAAGATCTCTGATGCAGAGAACACTTGATATTCTCTTTTGAACCTTGTGAACATGAGGGCACCGCCAAATTAAAGGTGAAAATGCTGTAAGTACTCAGCAGATCAGGTATTCACCTTGTGGAGAGAAAACCAGATATAGTGGTCTGGATCATTCTGGACTGAACCATTGAAAGGGCACATAACCCACTATCCTGTCTGTACATATTTGCTCAGTCTACACTGCTATTGATTAACCTTGTTCTTCCTCAATGCACTGTGTAATGATCTGATCTGTGTGAACGGTATGCAAGACAAGCTTTGCTCTGTATCTCAGTTGGGACAACAATAAACCAATTACAATTCCACCCAACAGCAGTCCCACAAGGTGGATTGAACTCTTAAGTGTCAGGAAGCCTACCCTAAAGCCCCATCCTGGAACAGCCTGGTAACCTTTGATAGCTCATTGGCTGTAAACAGTCTTTGAATTGATTTTAAATGATTAGAAGCAGTTGAAAATGTAATATTCATTAATATTGGAAAAAAGTACATTTCATTAAAAGTTTATCAGAATCAGGATTAATATCATGAAATTTGTTGTTTTGCGGCAGCAGTGCATTGCAATATATAATAAAGAACTATCAATTACATTAGAATATATGTTAAACCTTAAATTAAATAAGTAGTGATAAAAGAGAGCAAAAAAAAGAAAGAAAAAAATAGAGGTAGCTTACATAGGTTCATTATCCATTCAGTAATCTGTTGGTGGAGAGGAAGAAGCTGTTTCTAAAACATCAGGCTCCTCGACCTCTTCCTTGATGTTCGCAATGAGAAAAGGGCATGCTCTGAGCGATGGGGATCCTTAATGTTGGCTGCTGCCTTTTTGAGGCATTCTGTAAAAGGGCTGGATGGTTTGGAGCTTGTAAAATGTGAGCAGGATAGTTTTTTGCAGCATTACATAGAGGTACCAACTAGAGAAGGGGCAGTGTTGGATCTTCTGTTAGGGAATGAGATAGGGCAGGTGATGGAGGTTTGCGTTGGGGAGCACTTTGGGTCCAGTGATCACAATGCCATTAGTTTCAATATAATTATGGAGAAGGAAAGGACTGGACCCAGGGTTGAGATTTTTGATTGGAGAAAGGCTAACTTTGAGGAGATGCAAAAGGATTTAGAAGGAGTGGATTGGGACAATTTGTAATAGAGAAATGGAGGTCATTTAAGGGTGAAATTTTGAGGGTACAAAATCTTTATGTTCCTGTTAGGTTGAAAGGAAAGGTTAAAAGTTTGAGAGAGCCATGGGTTTTTAAGGGATATTGGAAACTTGGTTCGGAAAAAGAGAGAGATCTATAATAAATATAGGAAGCATGGAGTAAATGAGGTGCTCGAGGAATATAAAGAATGTAAAAAGAATCTTAAGAAAGAGATTAGAAAAGCTAAAAGAAGACATGAGGTTGCTTTGGCAAGTAAGGTGAAAGTAAATGCAAAGGGTTTCTACAGTTATATTAATAGCAAAAGGATAGTGAGGGCTAAAATTGGTCCCTTAGAGAATCAGAGTGGACAGCTATGTGTGGAGCCAAAAGAGATGGGGGAGATTTTGAACAATTTCTTTACTTCAGTATTCACTAAGGAGAAGGATATTGAATTGTGTAAAGTAAAGAAAACAAGAAGGGTAGTTATGGAAACTATGATGATTAAAGAAGAGGAAGTACTGGCGCTTTTAAGAAATATAAAAGTGGATAAGTCTCCCGGTCCTGACAGGATATTCCCTAGGACCTTGAGGGAAGTTAGTGCAGAAATAGCAGGGGCTCTGACAGAAATACTTCAAATGTCATTAGAAACGGGGATGGTGCCAGAGGATTGACGTATTGCTCGTGTGGTTCCATTGTTTAAAAAGGGTTCCAAGAGTAAACCTAGCAATTATCGGCCTGTAAGTTTGACATCAGTGGTGGGTAAATTAATGGAAAGTGTTCTTAGAGATGGTATATATAATTATCTGGATAGACAGGGTCTGATTAGGAACAGTCAACATGGATTTGTACGTGGAAGGTCATGTTTGACAAATCTTATTGAATTTTTTGAAGAGGTTACTAGGAAAGTTGACGAGGGTAAAGTGGTGGATGTTGTCTATATGCATTTCAGTAAGGCCTTTGACAAGGTTCCACATGGAAGGTTAATTAGGAAGGTTCAATCGTTTGGTGTTAATATTGAAGTGGTAAAATGAATTAACAGTGGCTGGATGGGAGATGCCAGAGAGTAGTGGTGGATAACTGTTTGTCAGGTTGGAGGCCAGTGACTAGTGGTGTGCCTCAGGGATCTGTACTGGGTCCAATGTTGTTTGTCATATACATTAATGATCTGGATGATGGGGTGGTAAATTGGATTAGTAAGTATGCAGACGATACTAAGATAGGTGGTGTTGTGGATAATGAAGTAGGTTTTCAAAGCTTGCTGAGAGATTTGGGCCAGTTAGAAGAGTGGGCTGAAAGATGGCAATGGAGGTTAATGCTGATAAGTGTGAGGTGCTACATTTTGGTAGGACTAATCAAAATAGGACCTACATGGTAAATGGTAGGGCATTGAAGAATGCAGTAGAACAGAGGGATCTAGGAATAATGGTGCATAGTTCCCTGAAGGTGGAATCTCATGTGGATAGGGTGGTGAAGAAAGCTTTTGGTATGCTGGCCTTTATAAATCAGAGCATTGAGTATAGGAGTTGGGATGTAATGTTAAAATTGTACAAGGCATTGGTGAGGCCAAATTTGGAGTATTGTGTACAGTTCTGATCACCGAATTATAGGAAAGATGCCAACAAAATAGAGAGAGTACAGAGGAGATTTACCAGAATGTTGCCTGGGTTTCAGCACCCAAGTTACAGAACAAGTTAGGTCTTTATTCTTTGCAGCGTAGAAGGTTGAGGGGGAACTTGATAGAGGTATTTAAAATTATGAGGGGGGTAGATAGAGTTGACATGGATAGGCTTTTTCCATTGAGAGTAGGGGAGATTCAAACAAGAGGACATGTGTTGAGAGTTAAGGGGCAAAAGTTTAGGGGTAACACAAGGGGGAACTTTTTTACTCAGAGAGTGGTAGTTATGTGGAATGAGCTTCCAGTAGAAGTGGTAGGGGCAGGTTCGATTTTGTCATTTAAAAAAAAAATTAGATAGGTATATGGACAGGAAAGGAATGGAGGGTTATGGGCTGAGTGCAGGTAGATGGGACTAGGTGAGAGTAAGCGTTCAGCACGGACTAGAAAGGCCGAGATGGCCTGTTTCTGTGTTGTAATTATATGGTTACCTTTTGAAGATGTCCTTGATGCTGAAGAGGTCAGTGCCCATAATGGAGCTGGCTGAGTTAGCAACTTTCTGCATCTTTTTCTGATCCTGTGTGGAGTCCCCTCCATACCAGACAGTGATGCAATCAATCTGAATGCTCTTCACAGTACATCCGTAGAAATTTGTGAGGGTCTTTGGTGACATACTATTCTTCTCAAATTCCTGATGAAATATACTTTATACTTTATTGTCACCAAACAATTGATACTAGAACGTAGAATCATCACAGCGATATTTGATTCTGCGCTTCCCACTCCCTGGATTACAAATATTAAATATTTAACTATTAAAAATTTAAATTATAAATCATAAATAGAAAATAGAAAAATGGAAAGTAAGGTAGTGCAAAAAAACCGAGAGGAAGGTCCGGATGTTTGGAGGGTACGGTCAGATCCGGGTCAGGATCCGTTCAGCAGTCTTATCACAGTTGGAGAAGAAGCTGTTCCCAAATCTGGCCGTACAAGTCTTCAAGCTCCTGAGCCTTCTCCCGGAAGGAAGAGGGACGAAAAGTGTGTTGGCTGGGTGGGTCGTGTCCTTGATTATCCTGGCAGCACTGCTCCGACAGCGTGTGGTGTAAAGTGAGTCCAAGGATGGAAGATTGGTTTGTGTGATGTGCTGTGTCTTCTGCAGCTCCTTTTGGTCTTGGACAGGACAGCTTCCATACCAGGTTGTGATGCACCCTAGAAGAATGCTTTCTACGGTGCATCTATAAAAAATTAGTGAGGGTTTTAGGGGACAAGCCAAATTCCTTTAGTTTTCTCAGGAAGTAAAGGTGCTGATGGGCCTTCTTGGCAGTGAACTCTGCTTGGTTGGACCAAGTCAGGTCATTTGTGATATTGACCCCAAGGAACTTAAAGCTTTTGACCTCAAAGAACTTACAACTTTTGATCTGTTCCACTTGCGCACCACCGATGTAAACTGGGTCGTGCGGTCCACTACTCCTTCTGAAGTCAACAACCAATTCCTTCATCTTGCTGACGTTGAGGGATAGCTTACTGTCTTCGCACCATGCCACCAGGTTTTTAATTTCCTCTCTATACTCAAACTCATCATTACCCGAGTTGTGGCCTGCAATTGTTGTGTCATATAACTATTGTCATGCTTTCTTTGTAAGTGAATCAATATGTTGGGCCCAGGATAGATCTTCAAAGATGTTGACACCCTGGAATTTGAATCTGCTAATCAAACAATAACAATTAATTAAAACATTTAAATAAAGTAGAAATTAAAGCATTTAACAATGTCTTTCTTTTTCTAAGGGGCTGCTAATCCCATAGCAATGAATGCAGTCACTCTTCCTTCTCCTGTCTGTCCTAGGGTATGGTTGAAGATTAGATACAAAATGCATACAATCCCTTTACTTTGAGAGACAAACTCAGCGGGTGGATGAATACCGAGATGAACTGGGCTCTGACCTGCAGAATTAGGTAAGCCTGCATGTCTGACTGTTGGTGAGTACAGGTCTGAGTTGCTGGTAGATGATGACTGGCAGAATCGTTATCCTACAGGTGGCACTATTGAGTTTTAAGTCACAAAACTCGTATCAATGATCTTTGGCTTGAAGCGTCACCTCTGTTTCTCTCTCCACAGATGCTGCCTGATTTTCTAAGTCCACTTATTTCAGATCCCCAGCGTCTGCAAAGTTTTGCTTTTGCACCAATTTATCAATGGTCCTAGCATTCACTAAACGTCTCCATCTGCCTCTGTTTAACATTGAAAAGAAAGAACATTTATTTATTTAACATCTTCTGTGATCTTGGGGCCTAAAAGCTCTTTATAACCAATGAAGTCCCTTTGAAGTCTAGTCATTATGGAGATCAATGTAGCTAATCTCTGCATTACATCTTCTTAAAACCAGCAATGAAATATTGACCAGATCATCTGTCCTCAGAAACGTCTATTAATTTTTGATATTAGCCAAGAAACTGAAGATCGCTTACCTGCAAATAGCAACTCCAAAGCAAGAAAGATGCCATAGAGTTACTGCCACATAAAAACTATATTCTCCTGTAGCAGCTATCTCATAAAATTGTGTCGTGCCTTTACAAAATACATGTAAGAAATTACTGATGAAAGACTTAAATCCTCAGTCATCCATTAGTCAATACAGTGTTTTTGAAATTCGTTCTGTGCATGAGTGATCTAATTTACTGTTTTCCACAGCTGGAGTGCAAAGATTACCTTTAAATTTGAAAGGAGAGAGAAAATGAGAACACATATGGAACGTTGTGCTCGTAGGAGGCCGAAGCAAAAAGGGACTAATTAAGTAGAACAACTGCTTGGTAAGACTTAGGTTAAAATTCTATCAGATAATTATTAAATTTCTTTTGTCAGAATGTCAAAACAGACCCAGCTGGGAGTCAGAAACACCGATAAAACGATTCAGAGCATTAGTCCTAACAAGCAGTAAATAAACCAGGAATTTGACCCACTTGACAACAAACGTAGCTGCAGCTGCCTGATTACTACAAAGGCAAGATTCTGTATATTCACCAATGTAAGAAAAATGTATTATCAACAAAAACCACCCTAATTATGTGAAGATGCCAGCTACAGACTAATTCACCGTGACTTTATTTTCTGAGGTAAATATATTTTGATTGAAAATTTGCAAGGAAGGAGCACAGATAAGATTATTCATGAGTTAAATAATAGTTTGTGAAATCTGATGGCTGCTAAGCTGTAAACGGAGGCACTGGCCCTGCCAAAAAGACTGTCTCTCGTGCTCATAGAGGCATGCAATGAAGCATCCATTCAGACTAGAATATTGTGTAGTCTGTTGCCAAATTATGCTGAGTCAAATCAAACCTTTGGCACTAAAGGACAACAGAGCTTAATTATACATTCTGTTCTTTCATAAACCTTGCAAAATTTCATATAGAATTTGAGACCTGAAAAGAAATCATGGTCAAACATATGCACCATTCGGACAAGGTTATGTTGTGTGGAGCTTAATTAAATAAAAAGCATTTCAGGGTTCATTTTTCACACAATGATGTGTTAGAACTTAAAGATAACCTGCTAACTGGCGAAGTACCAATAGAGTCCAAGGAAGGGAGGGTGGTTTCCATGATGGGCTGAGCTGTGGCCACAAGTCTCTGCTATTTTTTGCAGTCATGAGCAGAGCAGCTGACGTACAAAGTTGTAATACAGCTTGGATGTGTAATATTAAGGATCAATGGGGACATGCCAAATTTCTTTTGCCACCTGAGAAAATAGAGACATTGGTGAGCTTTGTTGGTGATGAGTCTGATGTAACGTGAACAAAGCCACCGGAGAGACACTGAGGCTAGTGGATGTAGAAGTATTTTATCCAACAAAAACGAGCAGCAGGCGTCATATTGAGATACTCTCGGAGGAAGGGGCCTCCCAGCCCATTATTATAAGACGTTTTTATAAAGGTAACATCTTCCTTTGGAAATGGTTCCTTTGAAATACATACAGTTTTCACACACTTCCTTTTTTGCAGACACCCAAAATGAAAGTTAATCAGCATTGTCTGGTTTGCAATCTACTCCAGTCCACAGCTCCATGAAAACTGTTGTTCAGGACTGATTTTAAATTCAATTTACAATCCACATTCATGTCTGAAGACTGGCAAAATTATTATTTGCTATACACCTTAACTTCAGAGTACACCCTAACAAGTCTACGAGGTTGGACCAGACAGGCTATTGATGATGTTCGCTGCCAGGAATTTAACGAACTCAGCCCGCTCGAAACGTAACAATGCAATATTAAGGATGTGATAGCAGGACGTTTAGAAAATCATAAGACAATCAAGCAGAGTCAAGATGGCTTTATAAAAGTGAAAAGCTATTTGACAAATTTGTTAGGTGTTCTTGGAGAATGTGTCAAGTATGTGGATAAAGGGTAAAAAAAGATGTAACATATTTTGATTTCCAGAAGGCATTTAGTGAAGTGATACTTAAAAGGTTACTGCATAAGAATGCAAAGGATATAGGTTAACAGAAAATAGAGAGTTGTGACAAATATGTCATTTTATTCAGTAGCTAGTGAGGTGTCACAGGAATCAGTGCTGAGGACTGTAGTCTATATTGATGACTTGAACAGAGGAACTGACTGTACTGCATACAAATTTATGTGCAAATTTTCTGATGATGCACTAACATACCGGATGCAGCAATTCAGATTGACAGGTTTACAATACACCATCAGGATAGATCAAAAGCAGAGGTGGACGAGTATGCCTCATGATCAACTCTTCTTGGTGCACAAATATATCAGTGTTCTCCCAATTCTGCTCACCAGACCGGGAATATCTAGCAGTAAAGTGCTGTCCTTTTTCACCTACCACAGGAGTTCTCTGGAGTCATTTTGGTAGCAGTTTACATTCCACCTCAGGCCAATGTCAAGCAGGCTTTAGATGATCTGAGCAATGGGATCAACATGCACAAAACAATGCAACCTAATGCCTTCACCATAATTTTGGGAGATTTTAACCAGCCAGTCTGAAAAAAATAGCTAAGCAATTACCATCAACAGATCACTTGCAGTACTAGAGGAAACAACACACTGGACCATTGCTACACCACCATCAAGAATGCCTATTGTGCTATTCCACGTCCTCACTTCAGGAAGTCTGGTCATCTGGCTGTACTTCTACTCCCTGAGTATAGGCAGAGACTGAAGACTGCAGCACCAGTCGTGAGGACCAAGAAGGTATGGACAAGGGAAGCACAGGAGCACCTACAGGACTGCTTTGAATTGGTGGACTGGACTGTATTCATGGTTTCATCTTCGAACCTGGATGAGTATGCTGCAGTTGTTACCAACTTCATTAAAACCTGTGTGGATGAGTGTCTGCTTACAAAGAGTTACTGTACACTCCCAAACTAAAAGCTGTGGATGAGCCAGGACGTATGTCGTCTGCTGAAGATTAGATCTGTGGCATTCAAGTCTGGCGACCCAGGCCTGTACCAGAAAACCAGGTATGATTTGCGGAGGGCTATTTCAAGGGTAAAGAGACAATTTAGAATGAGGTTGGAGGTGACATCGGATGCATGGCAACTCTGGCAGGGTCTGCAAGACATTACTTCCCACAAAGCGAAACGCAATAGCATGAATGGCAGCAATGCTTCACTACCAGATGAACTCAACACCTTCTATGCATGCTTTGAAAGGGAGAACACAACTACAGCTGTGACGATTCCTGCTGCACCTAATGACCCTGTGATCTCCATCTCAGAGGCCGATGTTATTCCATCTTTAAAGAGAGTGAACCCTTGCAAGGCAGAAGGTCCTGATGGAGTACCTGGGAAGGCTCTGAAAACCTGTGCCAACCAACTAGCGGGAGTATTCAAGGACATTTTCAACTTCTCATTGCTATGGGCGGAAGTTCTCACTTACTTCAAAAAGACAACAATTATACCAGTGCTTAAGAAGAATAATATGGGCTGCCTTTATGACTATCGCCTGGTAGCACTTACATTGACAGTGATGAAATGCTTTGAGAGGTTGGTCATGACTAGTCACCTGCCTCAGCAAGGACCTGGACCCACTGCAAATAGGTCAACGACGGATACCAATTCAATGGGTCTCCACGCGGCTTTAGACCACCTGGATAACACAAACACCTATGTCAGGTTGCTGTTCATCGACTATAGTTGTGCATTTAATACCATCATTCCCACAATCCTGATTGAGAAGTTGCAGAACCTGGGCCTTTGTACCTCCTTCTGCAATTGGATCCTTGACTTCCTAACTGGAAGATCACAATCTGTGCAGAATGATGATAACATATTCTCCTCGCTGACGATCAACATTGGCGCACCGCAGGGGTGCATGCTTAGCCCACTGCTCTACTCTCTATATACACATGACTGTGTGGCTATGCATAGCTCAAATACCATCTACTGTATAAATTTGCTGACAATACAACCATTGTTGGTAGAATCTCATGTGGTGACGAGGAGGCGTACAGGAGTGAGATATGCCAACTAGTGGAGTGGTTCCACAGCAACAACCTGGCACTCAACGTCAGTAAGACCAAAGAGCTGATTGTGGACTTCAGGAAGGGTAAGATGAAGGAACACATACCAATCCTCATAGAGGGATCAGAAGTGGAGAGAGTGAGCAGTTTCAAGTTCCTGGGTATCAAGATCTCTGAAGGTCTAACCTGGTCCCAACATATTGATGTAGCTATAACAAAGGCGAGATAGTGGCTATACTTCATAAGGAGTTTGAAGAGATTTGGCATGTCAACAAATACACTCAGAAACTTCTATAGTTGTACCGTGGAGAGCATTCTGACGGACTGCATCACTGTCTGTAATGGAGGGGCTACTGCACTGGACCGAAAGAAGCTGCAGAAGGTTGTAAATCTAGTCAGCTGCATCTTGGGTACTAGCCTACAAAGTACCCAGGACATCCTCAGGGAGCGGTGTCTCAGAAAGGCAACTTCCATTATTAAGGAACTTCAGCACCCAGGGCATGTCCTTTTCTCACTGTTACCATCAGGTAGGAGGTACAGAAGGCACGCACTCAACGATTCAGGAACAGTTTCTTCCCCTCTGCCATCCGATTCCTAAATGGACATTGAATCTTTGGAAACTACCTCACTTTTCTTTTAATATACAGTATTTCTGTTACTGCACATTTTTTCATCTATTTAATTTACATATACTGTAATTGATTCACTTGTTTATTAATTTTATTTTATTTATTATTTTTTTCTCTGCTAGATTATGTACTGCATTGAACTGCTGCTGCTAAGTTAACAAGTTTCATGTCACATGCCAGTGATAATAAACCTGATTCTGATTCTGAACATGAGACTTAGCAAGTTGTGAACTTGCAAAAGGGTGTAAGTAGATTAAGCGAGTAGAAAAGAAGTTGGCAGATGGAAGATAATGTGGGAAATTATGAGGTTATCCACATTGGAAGAAAGAATAGGAAAGCAGGATACCACTTAAATGGAATGAAACTACAAAATGCTGTGGTACAGAGGGATGGGGGGAGTTCATGCATATGAAAAATATAAAACTAGCAGGCCGACACAACATGTATGTAATCCGGAAGATGAATGGAATGTGGGTTTGTGGATTATAAAATAGGAAAGTTTTTATTAAACTGTTGGTAAAGCAGTAGCTGGTGTAATGCAAGTTGCTTCTGTTTCTAAATTTGTGGAAGGAGGTGCTGGTGCTTGTGTTAGAGGCAATGTAATGCAGATTCACTAGGATGATTCCTGGAATGAATAAAGAAATTCTGAGCAGTTGGACTTATTTTTATTGAAGCACAGAAGAATGAAATATGATCTTACTGAAACATATTAAAATTCTGAGGAAATTGGCAGGTAGATGCTGAGATGATGGTTCTTCAACTGAGATTAGTGGATATAGTTTCAGAATAAGAGATCACCCATTTAAAATGGAAGTGAGGAGGTATTTCTCCTCTCAGAAGGTTGTAAATCCTTGGAGGCTTATGAGGCGCTCCAGGGTTGTTTTGAGGTGACAGACGGGCAGGCACTCTGTGAGCCACATGGAGAGGATATTGATGGGCTCACAGAATGCATCACTGATTACATCAACTTCTGTGTGGACTGCAATGTTCCGACAAGAACTGTCCTTTGTTATTCAAATAAAAAGCCATGGGTAACAAAGGACATTAAGGACATCTTGGATGCTAAAAAGAGGGCGTTTAGAGATGGAAATAGGGAGGAGCTGAGGGCAATGCAGAGGGACCTGAAAGCCAGGATCGGGGAGGCTAAAGACAGGTACAGGAGGAAGCTTGAGTGGAAACTCCAGCAGAACAACATGAAAGAGGTCTGGAGTGGGATGAGGACCATCACTGGGTTCCGGCAAACTAGCAACAGAGGAGCTGAAGGCAGTATGGACAGGGCCAACGAACTTAACCTGTTCTTTAACAGATTTGACATTGTGGCCCCTGCCCATCCCCCACATGAGCCATCTGTTGTCGGCCCCCAACCAACATATATTCCACTCTCCCCTCCTACCCCTCCTCACAGTTCCCCACCCTGCTCTCATGACTATACCCCTTCCCCACACGAAACCACCACGGTGGGCTTCACAGCTGAACAAGTGAGAAGACAGCTGAAATGTCTCAACCCAAGCAAGGCTGCAGGACCGGATGGTGTCAGTACCAGGGTGCTCAAAGCCTGTGCCCCTCAGCTATGTGGAGTACTTCACCATGTCTTCAACCTGACCCTGAGGCTCCAGAGGATTCCTGTGCTGTGGAAGACGTCCTGCCTCGTCCCTGTGCTGAAGACGCCGCGCCCCAGCAGCCTCAATGACTACAGACCGGTGGCATTGACCTCCCACATCATGAAGACCCTGGAGAGACTTGTTCTGGAGCTGCTCCGGCCTATGGTCAGGCCACACTTAGATCCCCTCCAGTCTGCCTACCAGCCCCGACTAGGAGTTGAGGATGCCATAGTCTACCTGCTGAACCGTATCTATGCCCACCTGGACAAGCCAGCGAGCACTGTGAGGGTCATGTTTTTTGACTTCTCCAGTGCATTCAACACCATCCACCCTGCTCTGCTGGGAGAGAAGCTGACAGCGATGCAGGTGGATGCTTCCCTGGTGTCATGGATTCTTGATTACCTGACTGGCAGACCACAGTACATGAGCTTGCAACACTGTGTGTCCAACAGAGTGATCAGCAGCACTGGGGCTCCACAGGGGACTGTCTTGTCTCCCTTTCTCTTCACCTTTTACACCTCGGACTTCAACTACTGCACAGAGTCTTGTCATCTTCAGAAGTTTTCTGATGACTCTGCCATAGTTGGATGCATCAGCAAGGGAGATGAGGCTGAGTACAGGGCTACGGTAGGGAACTTTGTCACATGGTGTGAGCAGAATTATCTGCAGCTTAATGTGAAAAAGACTAAGGAGCTGGTGGTAGACCTGAGGAGAGCTAAGGCACCTCTGACCCCTGTTTCCATCCAGGGGGTCAATGTGGACATGGTGGAGGATTACAAATACCAGGGATATGAATTGACAATAAACTGGACTGGTCAAAGAACACTGAGGCTGTCTGCAAGAAGGGTCAGAGCCGTCTCTATTTCCTGAGGAGACTGAGGTCCTTTAACATCTGTCGGACGATGCTGAGGATGTTCTACAAGTCTGTGGTGGCCAGTGCTATCATGTTTGCTGTTGTGTGCTGGGGCAGCAGGCTGAGGGTAGCAGACACCAACAGAATCAACAAACTCATTCGCAAGGCCAGTGATGTTGTGGGGATGGAACTGGACTCTCTGATGGTGGTGTCTGAAAAGAGGATGCTGTCCAAGTTGCATGCCATCTTGGACAATGTCTCCCATCCACTACATAATATACTGGGTGGGCACAGGAGTACATTCAGCCAGAGACTCATTCCACCGAGCTGCAGCACAGAGCGTCATAGGAAGTCATTCCTGCTTGTGGCCATCAAACTTTACAACTCCTCCCTTGGAGGGTCAGACACCCTGAGCCAATAGGCCAGTCCTGGACTTATTTCCTGGCATAATTTACATATTACTATTTAATTATTTATGGTGCAACTGTAACAAAAACCAATTTCCCCCGGGATCAATAAAGTATGACTGACTATGAATTGTCTCCCTCATAATGTAGCGATGGAGTCATTGAACAGATTTGGGGCAGAAATTAACAAATAAAGGAAGTACAATAGATGTAAGGGGATAGGGGAAGAGAGTGGGAAAGTGGTGTTGAGGAGAAAATTTATTCTTATTGAATCGTGTGGTAAACTCTGGGTTTGATTGACCTACTCCTAATCTGTCTTCTTATGTTCTTACATAACAATTGGGTCAAATTATAGCTCAGGCTCAGCTTGTTTGGGAGTCATAGTTATTCTTCAAAGATTGGTGAGAAGAGGATTGTGTGTTATAATGAACTAATTGGGTAAGTAACAGTTTTCTTTAGGGCTGAAATAAGCTTATCTATGATTAAGCAGAACAGTAAGCAATCTATTAAATGTGCATCCATGTGTTCTCTGTGATTCAGTGAAATGCAGTCGTTGTAAAAGCAAACAATGTGGTACCCTAAATCGCTTACTGCAGCAAAATGAACAATAATTGGAAAACTACTTTTCTGGACGACACCAGTGGAACATTAAACATCGTACACATTTAACCACAGGGAATTTTTGATTCTAGAATAAGGGCAAAGAGCAAAGGATTACACTAGTGACTGTAAGAAAAGACAAATACTACAGGTAACTCAAGCTCAATGCAGCCTGGAGACATTGGCTGCTTCTTTTGATGTCACTTCCTGACCTATCCCACATCAGCAATCATCTGGAACGTACCGCCGGAGAATTGAGTTGCGACAGAAATGAGGTAGGAGCAGAAGAGGAATGAGAGACAACACTGATGACTTAGAATTAAGGTAAGTAACTGTGTGCTATGACCATACACTTGGAATATTATGTGCTAACAAATGGTATTATTTCTATCTATCTTAATTACATAAAACATATTGCAGTGAGCAGAATGATGAATAGTTTGTAATGTTGGACTCAGTGGTCTGGAACACCAATTTGTCTGGGACAGGCACACCTCCCAAACAGGAGTCTGTCTTCTCCAATGAGAAAAATCAACTGGGGGTGGGGCAGTTGACTACTTGTATACATAAAGAGCAAACAATGTTCATGTTAACAGCTGCGAAGAGCAAAGTTCTTGGGGGGGGGGGTGATGTTTGTTGGGATACTGTCTGAGACCAGTCAGGCTGAAATTATATCATATACTTCTGTCTGTCTGGGTACCATATCCAATGCGGACTTTGGTGACCATGATTTTCCATATAGATGTATCCTTCGTTTTTTGGATGACTTCCATTTCCTCGATGTGTAGCCACCTGGCTATGCTTTTGATGTACGTGTACATGTGGCACTGCAGTATTCCGTTTTTAGTGTACGTGCTCACCTTTCTGTCTGTTAATATAGTCTTCATTTTTTGGAAAGCTTCTTTCGCCATTGCTATTCTGTATTTGATATCTGTGTCACAACTGCCATTACTTGTTATTAGGCTGCCAAGATATTTGAATTTGTTGACTTGTTTGATGATCGTATTTCCGATCTTGATCACACATTGTGGGAAGTTTGTCTTTCTGGAGATGACCATGCTTTCTGTCTTCTTGGTGTTGATTGAGAGGCCTCTGCGATTACTTTCTGCTGCCACTATAGTGAGCAGTTCTTGAAGTTTTGTTTCTGAGTTAGCCATCAGTACGATGTCATCAGCATATCTGATGTTACTTATATTATGGCCTCCAATTGTGAATCCTTTGATGTCTTTGATACTTCTCAAGATATTTTCACTATACAGGTTGAATAAGTCCGGCGAAAAGACACAAACTTGCCTGACTCCTCTCATGATATTCACATACTCACTCACTTCTCCTTCTATTCTGATGGATGCTGTCTAGTCCCAGTATAAGTTTCTTAAGAAACGTATATCTTTCCCATCTATGTCAAGATCTTGAAGCATTTCCAGAAGATCTTGCTGTCTGACCATGTCAAAAGCTTTTGTATAGTCAATGAAACATATGTAGATGTCTTTTTGTACCTGGATGGCTCGTTCACAGATCATCGGTAGCATGAAAATTGAGTTTCTGTTTCCAGTGTTTTCCATAAAGCCGCATTGTTCTTTACTGATTTCTGGTTTTATACCCAGTGTCTTGGTCTCATCATGATTACTCTGAGAATAATTTTTGCCACGTGGCTCATCAGGCTTATTGTACGAAGTAACTCACATTCTGTTGCTCCCTCTTTCTTTGGAAGTGTGATGAACACTGATTTACTTAAATCATATGGTATCTCCCATGTTCATAGATTTCATTTGCTATTTCTGTTATTTTTTCTATTCCAAAATCTTCTAAGGCCAGTATCATTTCAACAGCGATGTTGTCTGGACCAGTTGCTCTGTTATGTTTTGTTTTATTTACGGCTGCTCGAATTTCTGATTTTAGAATGCTAGGTCCTTCAAGATTCTTCTTTATGTCGGCTTTTCTCCTCTTTGGTCTTCTAAAAGTTCTTTTATATATTCTGTCCATCTGTTTAGGATTTCCTCTTTGTTCATAAGGCAATTTCCCTGTTAGTTCTTTAATCTTATTGTGCATCAACTTTGTTCCAGGGTTATGGGTTTGTAGCATTTCTATCTCTGAGCATTTCTCATTTAGCCATCTGTCTTTAGCTTCTCTGCGTTTTCTTTTTATTGTCTTATCAAGTTGTTTGTATTCTTATTTGTTCTTAAGTATTCTTAAGTTGTTCATATATTTATAAACACAAAATACTGGTAATTCTTAATAAAGCAGTCTCAGCCATGAAAAGGGAAGCTTGGTTAATTTTTCAGCTCAGTGGCTTTTGGTCAGAATTGGAATCCCAGAAAAGGAAGCACAGAGGCAGCTGAAAGCAAATTATAAGAGACTTTATTGGGTTTTATGTTAAAAATATCACAAAATGTTTTTCTTTCCTGACAAGAGAAAGTGAATAAAAGGAAGAGTAATTGGGCCGAGGGGATAATCTGAGCTGGTGTGCTTTATCAGTTTGTTCACTCATTTAGGTGCAGTGGGAAGGGGAATTCCATATTTCACACTAACCAGCTGCAAGAAATGGTTTGTTTTGAATCATTTGTCCAAAATGATTTCTCTAGAAACGTGCACTCCTTTCTCATTTCCAGAATTCAAAAACTTTGCCCCTCTCCCTGTGACTCACCCCAACAGCAAGTAACCAGGGAGATCTGTTAATATACATCTAATATTCATGTGGTGGTACACTTATTGACTTCAAATGCCTCAGGCAACTTACCAATATGCAATTATTTTCACAGCTGATTTCATGCTCCTTTTATGAATTTGAAATGTGTGTTAATCAAAATTGAGAAAGTCGGGAACATATGAATATTAAGCAAGGGACGTAACTAGACGGTTTATTAATGAGGAGTTTCTAAGAGTATGTGAAAACAATGAGTAGTCAGAAGGTTGCAACAATTAAAGAAGGAAGACAAACCAGTCAAAACAGTTTGTGAAAATTCTTGTCAGCTGCCAACTTTTGGATTCTCATGGAGTATTTATTGAGGGAAATAAATGAGCAACAATCCATAAACCCCCAAGAAAGCTCATTAAAATGGTACTACTTGGAGAACCGATGCCAGTTGAATCAGGTTCTGTTTTTTTAAGCTCTTGCTTTTGGTCCCACACGTCACCCAAGAACATGCATGTTTTTGAGGAGCTAAGTGAAATCTTACTATCAGTTCGGTTAATCACTAGTAATTTCAAAAGTCTTCCACAGGAGTGCTGGTCCTTGAAGCTTCAGGAAGTTATGTACAAATCCTTGCACCTACAGAAGCTGACGGATCTCTGGCATCAAAACAATGAGCTGGAGGAGAAACTCAGTCAGTTAGGTAGCATCCGTGGAGGGAAATGCGCAGTGGACTGCTCCAGTTCAGATGAAAGGTCTGTACCATGTCCCTCCACAGACAATGGCTGTGCCACTAAATTCCTTCAGCAGCTCAATTTTTGCTGCAGATTGCAGTATCTTCTGTGTCTCAAGATCTCCACTGTCACTGCCTCTGAATGCATTAATCCTTGCACAGTTGTATATGGGTATATGGCTTTTGGAAGAGAATTGGAGGATAGTCTTTTGTCCGCTTCAACAAAGCACCAAGACCATCAATTAGCATCTGCAAAATGCAGCAATGTTACCCTGGCTCTCGCACAGATTCGTAGCAAGAATTCAATGCTCAGTTCTCAGCTGTGAGCAACAATCACTCAGCAAGTGATTGACCTCTTTAAAATGTTCAAATACAGAGCTCACTCTTGCTATTACAAGGGTAGGCAGAAACTTTGACGATGCTGTTAGGCATTGAACTTATTTCAAGAGTAGGGGAAGCAGCCTACTAATTCAAATGAGAAACAGTCTTCAAATAAATATTGTTTACACATAACTTCCCCACAGCAATCAAAGCAGACACCATTGTCTGTTTAAAGTCATATTGATGCTTGTACAATAGTACTTAATCCAACAATGTGACACCCACTGATGCTTTAAGGACATCAAAACCAGCCATTCACTGTGGGATATTCCAAATCTGTACCATTGTAACAATGCACACTAGACAATACATAAATACTTACATTAACTAACCCTATTGAAACCCTCATGATGAGATCAGGGAAGGCATTAAATGACCATTTTCCTGCATAACACTTCATTAAGCATATACCTCTGTCACTTAATACATAGTTCAGGTCATGCCTGTTTTGTAAATTAATATTCTGGCTGTTTACAAGCCATTCCACAGTACTGCAGCAAAAGTGATATGTTTACTGCGTCTGGTGTTGTGTTCTCAGAATCCCTTGATGCAGCTACTGTTATCTGAGTACTTGAAGGATTTCTGCTAATTGAGATGTGCACCCATTGTAAATATGTAATTCTGAAAAGTTATCAATCTATAGTACTCAAAATGCTAAAGTTAAATAGGTAATCATAATCACTAAAATGTATGAAGTTTGTAATTATCTGCTTATTATCTCTGTTTTTGAAGAATATAAAAGATTCTATTGATGTCAGTGGAGGAGAAATAAATTTTCCAGAAGACCTACTTGTGATCAATAAAGACATTTTACATCTACCTGCTTCAGTCTTCAGTGGCTAAGCCACAGTCACAGCAGATGCAAGGTAATTTCACAGCATTCTAAGTGTGTTCCCAGGCCTCTTCTGTGAGTGACTTGCTCACACATTAAGGCATTCAGACATAAACAAAAAGTTTGTACTATGCAAGAGAATCTCAAAATTCTTATACTTCTGATAATCTAACTGAAGAGTGCATTTACTATAAATTAATAAAGATGATAAACAGACAGCAGCTTTAGATAAATCACAACAGTGAAGGGATTCATCTTTGATTCTGAATGAGTGCCACAGCTGTCACTGACTTCATTAAAACCTGTGTGGATGAGTGCGTGCCTACGAGAACTTACTGTACATACTCAAATCAAAAGCCATGGATAAACCAGGAGGTTTGTAGTCCACTGAGGGCTAGACCTGTACCAATCAAGTCTGATGACCCAGGTCTGTACAGGAAAACCAGATACGGCTTACGGAAGGCTATCTCAGGAGCAAAGGAAGAGGTTGGAGGTGGAATCGGGTGCACGTCAACTCTGGCAGTGTTTGCAGGCCATTACTTCCTACAAAGTGAATGGCTCTGATGTTTGACGCCCAGATGAGCGCTGTGCCTTTTATGTGTGCGTTGAAAGGGAGAATAAAACTACAGCTACGGGAATCCCTGCAGCACCCAGTGACCCTGTATTCTCTGCTTCGGAGGGTGACATCAGGCTGTCTTTCAAGAAATGAACCCTCACATGGTGACGGGCCCCGAAGGAGTACCTGGTAGGGCTCTGAAAACCTGTGCCAACCAACTGACAGGGAGGCATTCAAAGACATGTTCAATTTCTCATTGCTACAGTCAGAAATTACCACCTGCTTCAGACTGGCAACAATTATACCCGTGCCCGAGAAGAGCAGGGTGAAATGCCTTAACGTCTATTGTCCAGTAGCGCTCACATCTATGGTGATGAAATGCTTTCAGAGGTTGGTTATGGCTAGAATTAACTCCTGCCTCAGCAGGAACCTGGACCTACTGCAATTTGCCTATCCTCTCAATAGGTCTATAGCAGGGGCAATCTCAATGGCTTTTCACATGGCCTTGGATCATTTGCAATACAAATACCTATGTCAGGATGCTGTTTATTGACTACAACTCAGCGTTTAATATAATCATTCCTACAGTCCTGATCGAAAAGCTCCAGAACCAGAGCCTCTGTACCACCCTCTGCAACTGGATCCTTGACTTCCTAACCGGAATTGCACAATCTGCGCAGATTGGCAATAACATCTCCGCCTCGCCGACAATCATCACCTCAGGGATGTGTGCTTAGCCCACAGCTCTACTCTGTCTACTCGCTCGACTGTGTGGCTCAAATGCCATCTCTAAATTTGCTGATGATACAACTATTGTTGGCAGAATTTCAGATGGTGATGAGAGAGCATATAGGAACTTCTGGTCAAGATGGCATCAGCGAACAACGATTCCTTGGGTGATATCTTCCAGATAGTCAATTACTTCATTTCTTCTACGCCTTCTACTTGTTCTTTTTATTTTAATTGTGTCGGAGCCTGTGACTTACAGTTTGGAGTTCAACGAGTGATCTAGTGCTCTGCTGTCCTTAATAAAATTCCAGGAGAGGACGGGAGCACGAACCAGAAGATGGGGTGCGGGGCATGATGGGCTGTATATCTCACCAATCAAAGCATCGAGCAAGATTGAAACATCGAGATAGATTGAAATATCAAGGCAAATGTGGAGGAGCCCGTGTTTGCAGTTGTTCTCCATGAGAAACCGGAACGATGCTTGCTCTATGAGCTGGCTGCATCGGGTCGGTGGTGAGAGGCTGCATCGGCTAGAGGTTGGGGGACTGCTGGTCAGCAGACACTCCCTACAGGAGGACTGAGTTTGAGCTGTCGCTCTTCTCGATGCAGACAGAGGATGTTTTCAAAATTCTGAGACGTGTGATTATTGGTGTGGCCTGTACTATATACAGTATGGTCTCTTTCAGTTTTCTGTGTTTTATTTTTTGTTGCTGCTGGGCCGGTGGACAATATGTTACTTTTTGGGTGAGAGAGGGGTTGGGATTTGGGATCTGGTGTTCTTGTTGGTCTTTTTCTGTGTGGGTGATCTGTTAGTTTTTCTGTGTGTGCAAGAGAGGGGATTGGGGTTTGGTGTTTTAGCTGCCGTTTTCCAGGTGGGAGATCTGTTAGTTTTTCTGTAAGGGGGAGTTTGGGATTTGTGAGTTTTGCTTCTTTTTCTTTTTTTATGTGTTTGGGGGGGAGGGCTGTTGTCTTTTCTTTCAACGACTTCCATGGGTTTTCTGTATTTAATGGCTATCCGGAGAAGATGAATCTCAGAGATGTATTTTGCATAAATACATTGATAATAAAATGAATCTTTGAGATATATCGGCTAATTGAGTGCTGTCATGGCAACAACCTTGTATTCCTTGCACTCAGTGTCAGTAAGACCAAATAACAGATTGTGGGCTTCAGAAAGGGTAAAATGAGGGAACACACACCAGTCCTCATGGAGGGATCAGAAGTGAAAGGAATGAGCAATTTCAAGTTCTTGGGTGTCAATATCTCTGATCCTGGACCCAACATATCAATATGGCTACAAAGAAGTGTGACAGTGCTATGTTTCATCAGGAGTTTGAGGAGATTGGTTTGTCTCCAAAGACACTCACAGATTTCTGCCATAGAGAGAATTCTAACTGGCTGCATGTCTGGTATAGGTGGTGGTGGGGGGGGGGGCGGGGGGGGGAGGACTAATGCACAGGACTGAAATAAGCTGCAGAGAGATGTAAACTTAGTCAGCTTCATAATGGGCACCAGCCTCCTTAGTATCCAGGACATCTTCAAGGAGCGCTGCCTCAAAAAGGTGGCATCCATCATTGAGGACTCCATCACCCAGGTCATGCCTTCTTCTCATTACTATGATCAAGAAGGAGCCTGAAGGCACACACTCAATGATTCAAGATCAGCTTCTGCCTGTCTGCTATCAGATTTTTGAATGAACACTGAACTCATGAATACTACTTCACCACTTTTTAAATTTCTATTTTTGCATTACTTATTCAATTGAATTATTTTATGTATATATACTTACTGTAATTCACAATTTTTATTATTATGTATTGCAGTGTACTGCTGCTGCAAAGACAACAATTTTCACAACATATGCTGGTGATATTAAACCTGATTCGAATTCTGAAAAGTGTTTTTTTATAAAACAGCAATTGTTTCAAAACTTCAGAACTTTCATTTCCTGGAACAAATCTCAGAGGAAAGGCTTGCAAATGAGCCTGCGGTTCACATTTACTTTGTGCTGCAAAGGTTTGACAGCAGCTCAAATGCTGAACTATGCAAAGTGCGTCCTTTTCATGAGGCCAGGCAACTTCTGAGCATAAAGCTACTGTCAAAGGTGTCAAATGCCCTTCCCCCAGAAACCTTTTTTTTCATTTCTTTATTCATTTCTATGACAAAGCGGTTCGGTGAGTTTGACACAGAGCAGCTCCTGTTGTGACAGGCATCTAACTGGTAACCCCTGAGCCTGCTAAAATACTAGGCAGAATAGGGTAAAGTATAAGGATCAGAGCTAGTGATGCATGTTAATCATAAACTCATACAATGAAAAAGTAGGCCATTCATCCCTTTGTGCCAGTGTTGGATTTTTGGAAGACCTGTCCAATTAATCTCATTCCTCTTTGACTATTATCATCTGAATCAACGTTACGTCAGCTCTCAATTGCTAACTAGGAAGATGAAAACTTCCATTTCACCAGTGTGTCCCTTGCCTACTTTTTCCTTACATGTACTTAAAAAAGAATCTGAGATTAAGAGGGTCTCAATAGCATCCTTTTCACGCAGAAATGAATCGCTGATGTATATACTCTGAATGCCTGACTTCCCTGTTCGAAGCTGATAAAGTGCTCACTCACTGCAAATTTCCACAGAGGATTATTAAAAAGGTTAAAATCTGTTACAAAATGAAACTAAATAGGTTTCTGATCCATCCACAGACAACTAATCTCAGAGCAGCCCTGGGCTAAACTTTGCAAATGTACTGGGGAGTACAGTTGTGTAAGTGGACTGCTCAGACTCAGAATTCGATTCAGCAAACTGGGAATGGAATGGCACAACTTTGAGAGAATTTAATCATCCGTCCTTGACATTCAATCGTACTATCATAGCTGAACTCTTTAGAGTGAATGCCCTGCGGTCACCAATGGCTGGATCTCCACCTTATGAATATAGTTGATACAAGAGCAGGTCAGGGTTTAGGTATCATATGGCCTCATGTGGACCTCTTTCCACTTACTTGGATGAGTGCAACTCCAACAAGGTTCAACAATCTTGAAATTATTCAGAACAAAAAGGTAATTTGATTGGTACCACGTCCACCACCCTTCTATCCTTCTATTACAGGTGTGCAGGGGCTGCAGTGTGTAACGTCTCCAAAATGCACCATAGTTATCTACAGTTCAAAGTAAGCTTATATTAAAGTACATATATATCACCATATATTACCTTGAGATTCACTTTCTTGCTAGCATTCACAGTAACTACAAAGAAACACAATAGAAACGATGAAAAACCACACATAACAAAGATGGACAAACAATCAATGTGCAAAAGACAACAAACTGTGCAAATGTAATAATAATAATAATAATAATAATAAATAAGCAATAAATACTGAGGACATGGGATGTACATTCCTTAAAAGTGAGTCCATAGGTTGTGGAATCATTTTAGTGCTCAAAGAGTGAAGTTATCCCCCCGGTTCAAGAGCCTGATGATTGAGGGGAAATAACTGCTCCTGAACCTGGAGATGTGTGTCCTGAGGTTCCTGTACCTCTATCCTGATGGCAGCAGTAAGCAGAAGGTTTGGCCTGGGTGGTGGGGTCTTTGATGACGGATGCTGCTTTCCTGTGACAGCATCGCTTGTAGATGTGATCAGTGGTGGGGAGGGCTTTACCCAAGATGGACTGCACCGTAGCCACTATTTTTGTGTGCTTTTCCATTCAAGAGCATTGGTGTTCTCGTACCAGGTCATGATGCAAGCAGTCAGTATATTCTCCACTACACCCCTATAGGAGTTTGTCAATGGTTTAGATGACATGCTGAATCTGTGTAAACTTCTAGGAAATTAGAGGCACTGTTATGCCTTCATTGTAATGGCACTTATGTGCTGGACCCAAGTCAAATCCTCTGAAATGATAATGCTGAGGAATTTAAAGTTGATGACCCTCTCTATCTCTGATCCCCTAATGAGGACTAGCTCATGGACCTCTGGTTTCCTCCCCCTGTAGTCAATAATTAGCTTCTTGGTCTTGCTGAGTAAGAAGCACCTGCAGACTTTCTCTTGTTTTTCAGTAAGAAGTTCTTGTGGCGCCATTGAGCCAGAATTTCATTCTCCCTCCTATATGCTGATTCATCACTACCTTTGATTTGGCCTACAATAGTGTGTCGTCAGCAAACTTAATATGACATTGGAGCTGTGTTTATCCTCACAGTT
This sequence comes from Mobula hypostoma, assembly GCF_963921235.1. Classification (NCBI taxonomy): domain Eukaryota; kingdom Metazoa; phylum Chordata; class Chondrichthyes; order Myliobatiformes; family Myliobatidae; genus Mobula; species Mobula hypostoma. The sequence continues at coordinate 148,609,565 of NC_086102.1, forward strand.
ATGAGTGTAAAGCGAGTAGAGCAGGGGGCTAAGCACACAGCTTTGTGATGCACTTGTGCTAATGGAGATTGTGGAGGAGATGTTGTTGCCAATCTAAACTGACTGAGGCTGCACGTGAGGAAATCGAGGATCCAATTGCACAAGGAGGTATTGAGGCCAAGATCTTGGTAGTTATTGATTAGTTATTTACTAGTTTTGATAGCATTTTCCAAAGTAGCAGCCTTTACTACCAAAAAGGATGAGGAATTCAAGATTGTTTCATCCCACTTCCAGTACACAAGTGTAAAGGGGAATGAAGTAATAGCTACTCTGAAGCAGCTGAGAAAAACATACTAAGATGAAGAACACAATAATAAAAAAAATACAATAAATATAGATACATAAGATAGCTTGAGTGCATAGAGTGATTGTATATTCACAATGTGACGCTAGGCACAGGTGTGTTTGTACATAAGGTAACTGACAGGAAGTGATAAGGTAGTGGTGGTTGGAGGTGCGGGGGAGTAGATCAGCCCTACTGCTTGAGGAAAGTAACTGTTTTCTGAGCCTGCATGGGAACAGCACTTCCCAAGCCACATACAGTCCTGACTGAAAAATATATCACCATTGGTTCATTATTATTGGTTCTGAATCCTGGAACTTCTCCTCAAACACTGTTTTCAGAGTATCTCCATGAGAGAGAACACAGAGGTTCAAGAAGGCCAGTCACTGCTACCTTCTCAAGGGCATCTATGGATGCTTAAAGTTTACTGGCCTTGTAACCGAGTCCTACAGCCCAAAAATGAATAAAACAAAATAGCTACTGCACAGTAAAGATACTGCCGCAGACAAATAATCAACAAAATAGTGAAGCAGAGAAAATAAAAGTCATTTAATGAAAAGATGAGCATTTACTGCCAAGGGGTACATTTTTTTAAACTACAAGGGCTTGCAGAACACCCACCAAACTCTGTTAAAGCAATTCTGTTGCTTTCAATGTTAATGTGGAAACTATGGAGCTTTTTATATGAAATAGAATTCATTTTAACTGAGGAAGTGTTGTTACTTTGAAGTTTAACTTGTTAGAAAAAATGATTTAAGTAAACCAAATGTCTTGCTGCTCCATTTCCCTCTCCTTAAGGAAACAAACTCAGTGAAAGATGTTGCATGGAGCTTTGTTGTCTGCTCTGAATGGGATAATTACCCCCTCAACAGTTATCAAGGGGAAAAGATAAAGAGATAGCAAGGCAACGGATCACGAGAAGAGAATCAACAGCAGTAATCAGAATCATATACTGTCCACTGATCTCCAGGCCTATTAAAAAAGGAGGCAATCCAATTCCAGTCTAAAACTAAAGGCATATAAAGCAGCCACCATGACCTTGACCATTGTGTACCCCTTATAAAAAGCTACCTTATTGACATCTTTTCCAGTCAAAAATTGATATATTTTAGTTGATGACTGGAATGGATTCCATCCCTGAACATACCAGCTGCGGATCATTTATACTCTGTATTTCACCCTGAGATAACCTGATGTTTTTTTAAGCCGCTGCTATGATGCTTGGAGCCTGGTGCAGCTTTCATTAAATAGTGACAACTTTCTTGCAAGTCATTTGCCTGCTTTCCCCTTTTTGTCTGTTTCTTTCTTGAGATCGGTTAAGACTTTCTTGGCATTCTGAGCAAGCACTGAAATTAAAGGCTGCGTGAGAGGATGTTAAAATTACCCTTGCTTCTCAGTGCATTAGTCAACAGAATGTAATGATGGGTTCTCCTATCTTGGTTCATAGTCTACACCTATTAACAATATATTAAAAGTGCCAACAGATATATAATTTGTAGTTCATGGTATGAATACTTGGTAGCTTTTCAATTCTTTGTTCAAAGAATTTCTAAAACTAAACCCCTAATAAAAAGACTTCACCAACCCCCTCTATTCAGTAGTCTTTCCAAGGTTCTAATTACGTTCACACAGTCTCGTGGGCCAAAGGGCTTGTTCCTGGGTTATATTCTTCTACGTTCCAGAAGTTTAACCTTGAACTGAACTTGCAATAAGTCACTGTGCATTGTGTTCATCTTCAGAAATATAAATCCTGAAAACAAACTTTGGAAGTGGAGTGTAATGCATAATCACTACTGTATTGTGCAATTAGCTTATGTAACTGAAAATTATTTCAACAAATAGGGTATCTCTTCAACTTATGACATTACAGCCAAAGGTATAACAAGTGTAGGCAGGATGTTAGTTAAGACAGTGGAATGCTCCGCCTGTGAGATATGAAATTGCGGGGTGCACAACGGACATCCTGATGACTACATCTGCAGAAGTGCACCCAACTTCAGCTCCTGACTGATAAGGTCAAATAATTAAATCCGGAGCTGGATGTATTCTGGACCATCTGGGGGTCCGAAGACCTCAGAGATGAAATTGAGGTGGTTGCATCCAGCGTGCAGACTTCAGCTAACAGATGAGTGACCACCAGGAGAAGTAAGAGGAGTAAGCAGATAGTACAGAGGTCCCCTGTGGCCATTTCCTTCAGCAACAAGTATACTACTGGAGGACACAGCAGCAGCAGTTAGGCCAGCGGCACTGTGGGCAGCTCTGAGGCTCTGCAGGGTAGTGTAACATCAGGTGATAAGAGATTCGATAGCTAGGAGGATGGACAGAAGAGGGTGTGGCTGCAAAGAAGATGCCAGGATGGTGTGTTGCGTCCCAGCTGCTTGGGTCAAGGACATCTCAGAATGGCTGCAGAATATTCTCTAGATAGAGGGTGAATGGCCAGAGCTCATGGTGCACATTGGCACCAATGACATAGGTAGAAAAAGGGAAGCAGTCCCATGCGAGGAGTCTAGGGGGTTAGGAAGAGACTGAAGAGCAGGACCTCCAAGGTACTAATGTCTGGATTACTCCCAGTCCCACATGCTAGTCAGGGAAGGAATAGGCTGATTTGGCAGATGAATGAGTGGCTGCGGATCTGGTGCAGTGGCAGGGTTTCCGATTTCTGGATCATTGGAATTTCTTCTGGGGAAGTTATGACCTGTAGGATAGAAGATTGGACAGTTGGTATACAAGTAGAATCAGTGTGGATTGAGACTGCGAGCAAGGACAGGCTGAAGATAGGGCAAAATTCGAGTCAGCGGGATGTTAAAAATGTAACATGGGGGCCAAAATCAAAAAAGTGTGATGAATACAGGACTGAGCGTGTTATATTTGAATGCACACAGTATATGGAATAAGGTTTATGATCTTGTAGCATAGCTGGAGACTTACAGCTATGATGATTGGGCATCACTGAGTCATGGCTGAAAGAAGATCATAGTTGGAAGCTTAACACACAACAATACACAATGCATCGTTGGCAGGTAGACAGAGGGGGTGGGGTGGCTCTATTGCTAAAAGATGAAATCAAATCCTTAGAAAGAGGTGACATAGGATCATAAGATGAACAATCCTTGCAGGTAGAGTTAAGAAACTGCAAAAGTAAAAAGACTGTGATGGGAATTATATACAGGCCTCCGAACAGTAGCCAGAATGTAGGATAAATCAGAATGGGAGATAGAAAAGGACGATGTTACAATAGTCATGGGGAGTATGCAGGTATATTGGGAAAATTAGGTTGGTGCTGGATTCCAAGAAAGGGAATTTGTAGAATGCCTACAAGATGGCTTTTTAGACCAGCTTGTGGTTAAGCCCTTTAGGAGAAAGGCAATTCTGTATTGAGTGTTCTCTAATGAACCAAAACTTACCTGTGATGAACTAAAGGTGTAGCTATGGGCACCCGTATGGGTCCTAGCTATGCCTGCCTTTTTGTTGGGTTTGTGGAACAATCTATGTTCCGTGCCTATTCTGGTATCTGTCCCCCACTTTTCCTTCGCTACATCGACGACTGCATTGGCGCTGCTTCCTGCATGCATGCAGAACTCGTTGACTTTATTAACTTTGCCTCCAACTTTCACCCTGCCCTCAAGTTTACCTGGTCCATTTCCGACACCTCCCTCCCCTTTCTAGATCTTACTGTCTCTGTCTCTGGAGACAGCTTATCCACTGATGTCTACTATAAGCCTACTGACTCTCACAGCTATCTGGACTATTCCTCTTCTCACCCTGTCTCTTGCAAAAACGCCATCCCCTTCTCGCAATTCCTCTGTCTCCGCCGCATCTGCTCTCAGGATGAGGCTTTTCATTCTAGGACGAGGGAGATGTCTTCATTTTTTAAAGAAAGGGGCTTCCCTTCCTCTACTATCAACTCTGCTCTTAAACGCATCTCCCCCATTTCACGTACATCTGCTCTCACTCCATCCTCCCACCACCCCACTAGGAATAGGGTTCCCCTGGTCCTCACCTACCATCCCACCAGCCTCCGGGTCCAACATATTATTCTCCATAATTTCCGCCACCTCCAACGGGATCCCACCACTAAGCATATCTTTCCCTCCCCCCCCTCTCTGCATTCTGCAGGGATCGCTCCCTACACAACTCCCTTGTCCATTCGTCCCCCCCATCCCTCCCCACTGATCTCCCTCCTGGCACTTATCCGTGTAAGCGGAACAAGTGCTACACATGCCCTTACACTTCCTCCCTTACGACCATTCAGGGCCCCAAACAGTCCTTCCAGGTGAGGCATCACTTCACCTGTGAGTCGACTGGGGTGATATACTGCGTCCGGTGCTCCCGATGTGGCCCGACGCAGACTGGGAGACCGCTTTGCTGAACATCTACGCTCTGTCCGCCAGAGAAAGCAGGATCTCCCAGTGGCCACACATTTTAATTCCACATCCCATTCCCATTCTGACATGTCTATCCACGGCCTCCTCTACTGTAAAGATGAAGCCACACTCAGGTTGGAGGAACAACACCTTATATTCCGTATGGGTAGCCTTCAACCTGATGGCATGAACATTGACTTCTCTAACTTCCGCTAGGCCCTACCTCCCCCTCGTACCCCATCTGTTACTCTTTTTTATACACACATTCTTTCTCTCACTCTCCTTTTTCTCCCTCTGTCCCTCTGAATATACCTCTTGCCCATCCTCTGGGTCACCGCCCCCCCCGTCTTTCTTCCCGGACCTCCTGTCCCATGATCCTCTCGTATCCCCTTCTGCCTATCACCTGTCCAGCTCTCGGCTCCATCCCTCCCCCTCCTGTCTTCTCCTATCATTTTGGATCTCCCCCTCCCCCTCCAGCTTTCAAATCCCTTACTCACTCTTCCTTCAGTTAGTCCTGACGAAGGGTCTCAGCCTGAAACGTCGACTGCACCTCTTCCTACAGATGCTGCTTGGCCTGCTGCGTTCACCAGCAACTTTGATGTGTGTTGCTTGAATTTCCAGCATCTGCAGAATTCCTGTTGTCTGTGATGAACTGGGCTGATTCCACTACCTTTTGTAGGATTTTCCACTCAAAGGTATTGGTGTTCCCATACCAGGCCGTGATGCAGCCAGTCAGTATACTTAACACCAAACATCTAGAGAAGTTTGCCAATGTTTTTGATGGCATGCTGGACCTCCGCAGACTCCTAAGGAAGTAGAGGAGCTTTTGTGCTTTGTTCACAATAATATTTATATGATGGGTTAAGGACAGGTCCTCTGAGATAGTGACAGCCAGGAATTTAAGTTACTGACCTTCTCCACCTCTGATCCTCTGATGATTACTGGCTCGTTGACCTCTAGTTTCCTCTCCTGAAGTCTACAATCAGTCCCATGGTCTTATTGACATTGATTTAGAGGTTGTTGTCATTACACCACTCAGCCAAGTATTCAGTCTCCCTCCTGAATGCTGATTTGTCACCCTCTTTGATGCAGCTCTCAAGAGTGGTGTCATCAGCGAACTCGTATGTGGTGTTGGATCTGTACTTAGCTACACAGTCATAAAGCAAGGGAACAGGAGGCTATGTACACATCTCTGCAGAGCTCCTGTCCTGATGGAAATTGTGAAGGAGATGTTTTTGCCAACTTGAACTGACTGAGGTCTACAATCCAGGATCCTCTTGCACAAGGGTATATTGAGGCTCAGGTCTTGGAGTTTACTGATCAATTTTGAGGGGATGATGGTGTTAAATGCCAAGCTATAATCGATAGAAAAGAATTCTGATGCATGCATCTTTGCTGTCCAGATGTTCCAGGGTTGTGTGAAGAGCCAATGAGATAGCAGCTACAGTAGACTTCTTGCTTCAGTTGGCGAATTAGTGGATCCAAGTCACCATTCGGACAGGAGCTGATATGCTTCAACACCAGCATATCAAAACACTTCAAGATTGGAAGGGGACACTAGCAGGGATGATGGTAGAACAGTGAAGACTGGAGTTTTGGGGGGCCATTCAGAACGTGCAGATTATATATACCCCAAAGATGAAGAAGTATTCTAAAGGGAGGATGAGGCAACTGTGGCTGACAAAGAAAGCCAAAGACAGTATAAAAACCAAAGTGTGGGCATATAATATAGCAAAAATTAGTTGGAGGTTGGAGGATTGGGAAGCTTTTAAAAACCAACAGAAGGCAACTAAGTAAGCCTTAATTTATTAATTTATTGAATGACACAGCAGGCAGTCAGCCCTTTCAACTTTTCAAGCCATGGTGCCCCAGCAGCTCCACCACCCCGGATTAACCCTAACCTAATCATGGAATAATTTACAATGACCAATTCAACTACCCAGTACATCCTTGGACAGGGGAGGAAACCAGACCACACCAGAAAAACCTACGTATTCCACGGGGAGGACATGCTGAGACTTCTTACAAAACAGCACCGGAATTAAACTCCAAATTCTGTCACACCCAGAGCTGTAATAGTGTTGTACTTATTGCTATGCTAATGTGGCGCCCAACAAGGAGAGAAAAGGTGAAATCTTAAGGTAAGCTAGCTGGTAATATAAGAGGATAACAACAGTTTTTTACAAGTATAAAAGGAGTAAAATAAAAGTGAGAGGGGATACCAGACCATTGGAAAATGACACTGGAGAAGTAGTAATACAGGTCAAAGAAATGGTGGATGAACTTAGTAAGTATTTTCCATCAGCCTTCACTGTGAAAGATGCTAACAGTATGCCATCAATTCGAGAGTGTCTGGGGCAGAAGTGAGTGTCTTACTATAAGTAAGGACAAGGTGTTTGGGAAACTGAAAGGTCTGAAGAAAGATAGTTTACCCGGACCAGATGGGTTACACCCCAGAGTTCTGAAAGAGGTATCTGAAGACATTGTGGAAGCTTTAGTAATGACCTTTCAAGAACTGACATTCATAGCAAGAGGATTCGAGTGCAGGAGCAGGGAGGTATTACTGCAGTTGTACAAAGCCTTGGTGAGACCACACCTAGAGTACTGTGTGCAGTTTTGGTCCCCTAATCTGAGGAAAGACATTCTTGCCATAGAGGGAGTACAAAGAAGGTTCACCAGATTGATTCCTGGGATGGCAGGACTTTCATATGATGAAAGACTGGATCGGCTAGGCTTATACTTTCTGGAATTTAGAAGATTGAGGGGGGATCTTATTGAAACGTATAAAATTCTAAAGGGATTGGACAGGCTAGATGTAGGAAGATTGTTCCCGATGTTGGGGAAGTCCAGAACGAGGGGTCATGGTTTGAGGATAAAGGGGAAGCCTTTTAGGACTGAGATGAGGAAAAACTTCTTCACACAGAGAGTGGTGAATCTGTGGAATTCTCTGCCACAGGAAACAGTTGAGGCCAGCTCATTGGCTATATTTAAGAGGGAGTTAGATATGGCCCTTGTGGCTAAAGGGATCAGGGGGTATGGAGAGAAGGCAGGTACAGGGTTCTGAGTTGGATGATCAGCCACGATCGTACTGAATGGTGGTGCAGGCTCGAAGGGCCGAATGGCCTACTCCTGCACCTATTTTCTATGTTTCTATGCTTCTAGAATCACTGCATTCTGGAATGGTTCTGTAGGACTGGAAAATTGCAAGTATCATGCCACTTTTCAAGAAGGGAGGGAGGCAGAGAAAAGGAAATTATAGGCAAGTTAGTCTGACCTCAGTGGTAGGGAAGTTGTTGGAGTTGCTTGGTAAGGATATGATTTTGGGTGCTTGGAGGGACATGATAAAACAGACCAAAGTCAGCATGATTTCCTTAAGGGGATATCTGTTAGAATTCTTTAAGGAAATAACAGGCAGAATAGACAAAGGAGGGTCAGTGTATGTTCTTTACTTAGAGTTTCAGAAGGCCTTTGATAAGATGCCACATGTGAGGATGATATTACACACCCGATATTACAGAAAAGATACTAGCATGGAGAGAAGATTGGCTGACTGGCAGGATGCAAAGCGTGAGAATAAAGGGGGCATTTTGGAAGCAAGGATGTGATGCTGAGGCTTTATAAGGCACTGGTGAGGCCTCACCTGGAGTATTGTGAACAGTTTTGGGCCCCTCATCTTAGAAAAGAAGTGCTGGCATTGGAGAGGGTCCAGAGGGGTTTCATAAGGATGATTCCAGAAATGAAAGGGTTATCATATGAGGAACGTTTGATGGCTCTGGGTCTGTACTTGCTGGAATTCAGAAGGATGAGAGGAAATCTCAGTGAAACTTTTTATATGTTGAAAGACCTAGACAGAGTAGATGTTTCCCATGGTGGTAGAGTCTAGGACAAGAGGGCACAGCTCAGGATAGGAGGGCACCCTTTCAAAACAGAGATGCGGAGAAATTTCTTTAACCAAAGGCTGGTGAATTTGTGGAGTTTGTTGCCACATGCAGCTGTGGAGACCAGGTCGTTGGGTGTATTTAAGGCAGAGATTGGTAGGTTCTTGATTGGATATGGCATCAAAGGTTACAGAGAGAAGGCTGGGAACTGGGGTTAGGGAGGAGATGGAGAAAAAAGGATCCGCCATGATTGAATGGCAGAGCAGACTCAATGGGCCAGATAGCCTAATTCTGCTCCTGTGTCTCATAGTCGTATCTACAAGTTAGCTGCCTTTGATTAGTGGTGTTCCACTGGGGTCAGTATCAGGACTGCTTTTCATGTCAATGACCTGGATGACAGAATTCATGGCTTTGTGGCTAAGTTTGCAGATAATAGGTAGGTGGAGGGCAAGTAATGTTGTGGAAACAGGGAGTCTGCAACAGGGCGTTCAGCTGTTCATTTTATTGACAAAGTATGCATGTAAAATATAATGCTGATATTTGTCTTTCCAGATAGCCATGAAATACAGAAAGAGGATGAGAGTTGTTGAAAGCAAAGACATCAACTTCCTCACCTCCCCCACTGGCACAAAAACAGAAAAAGAAACAAAACTCTCAATCTCCAAAATCCCCCATCCCCTCCCCGCAGAAAACAGCGACTATAGCATCAAATCCCCATCCCATCTCCTGCAGAACAAAAAGCAGCAACAATAACAATCCCTGACCCCTCACTAGCAGAAAAGAACAGCAACAACAGCATCAGAATCCCCAGTCCTTTCTCACACCCAAAAATAACAGATCACCCACCCACAAGGAAGAAAACACCAAAGTGCTGAAGGAGACCAATATACAGTCCAATAATCACATAAATCTTAAATACTGAAAACATATTTCCATCAGCATATAAGGAGAGCGGCCACATAAACTCAGTTCTTCCATGAAGACTGACCACCATGCCAGGTCAGAATGCAGCCAACCCAGCTGCTGTCCATCGTCATCCTGGTGGCTTCAGTTGGGAGCCATCGCTGACCCCCTCTACATTCACCTCAATGCTTCAATGTTCCTTGCTGCTTTGAGATGGAGTCATTCATGACCCCCCACCCCACCTCTGCTCTTTCTCTTGAGTCTGCTCGTGTTCTTGGCCCTAGGAAGGACTTAGACAGATTGGGAGAATGGACAATGAAGTGGCGTATGGAATATAGTGTAAGAAAATGTATGATCATGCACCTTAGTAGAAGGAATAAAATCTTAGACTATTTTCTAAACAGGGAGAAAATTTAAAAATCAGAGCAGTAGAGAGACTTGGGTATCCTTTGCAGAATTCCCTACAAGTTAACTTGCAGGTTGAGTCAGTAGAAAGGAAGGCAAATGCAATGTTCACATTCCTTTCAATCAGACCAGAATATAAGAGCAGGGATATAATGCTTTATATGGCATTAGTCAGACCACATTGTGAGCAGTTTTGGGGCCCTTATCGAAGCAGAGATATGCTGGTAATGGAGACGGTCTAGAGGAGTTCACAAGAATGATTCCTGGAATGAGAAGCATTTGATGGCTCTGGGCCTCTACTTGCTAGAATTTAGAAGAAAGAGGAGGGATCTTATTGAAACACATAGAATATTGAAAGGCCTAGATAGAGAAGATTTGAAGACCATGTTTCCTATAGTGGGTGAGTCTAGGACCAGAGGACATAATCTCAGAATAGAAGGATGTCCATTTAGAACTTAGATGAAGAGCAATTTCTTTAGCCAGGGGGTGGTGAATCTGTGGAATTCATTGCCACGGATGGCTATGGAGGTCAAGTCATTGAATATACTTAAAGTGAAAGTTGATAGTTTCTTCATGATTTAGGGAGTCATAGGTTACAGACAGAAGGCAGGAGAGAGTGGTTGAGAGGGATAATAAATCAGCCATGATGGAATGATGGAGCAGACACGGTGAGCTGAAGCATAAAAGTTGCTGGTGAACGCAGCAGGCCAGGCAGCATCTCTAGGAACAGGTACAGTCAATGTTTCGGGCTGAGACCCTTCGTCAGGACTAACTGAAAGAAGAGCTAGTAAAAGATTTGAAAGTGGGAGGGGGAGGGGGAGATCGGAAATGATCGGAGAAGACAGGAGGGGGAGGGATGGAGCCAAGAGCTGGACAGTTGATTGGCAAAAGGGATATGAGAAGATCATGGGACAGGAGGCCTAGGGAGAAAGAAAAGGGGGAGGGGGGGAGAAAAAGCCCAGAGGGTGGGCAAGGGGTGTAGTGAGAGGGACAGAGGGAGAAAAAGGAGAGAGAGAAAAAGAATGTGTGTATATAAATAAATAACGGATGGGGTACGAGGGGGAGGTGGGGCATTAGTGGAAGTTTGGGAAGTCAGTGTTCATGCCATCGGGTTGGAGGCTACCCAGATGGAATATAAGGTGTTGTTCCTCCAACCTGAGTGTGGCTTCATCTTTACAGTAGAGGAGGCCGTGGATAGACATATCAGAATGGGAATGTGACGTGGAATTAAAATGTGTGGTCACTGGGAGATCCTGCTTTCTCTGGCGGACAGGGCATAGCCTCCAACCTGATGGCATGAACATTGACTTTTCAAGCTTCTGCTAATGCCCCACCTCCCCCTCGTACCCCATCTGTTATTTATTTATATACGCACATTCTTTTTCTCAATCTCCTTTTTCTCCCTCTGTCCATCTCACTATACCCCTTGCCCATCCTCTGGGCTTCCCCCCCCTTTTCTTTCTCCCTAGGCCTCCTGTCCCATGATCTTCTCATATCCCTTTTGCCAATCAACTGTCCGGGTCTTGGCTCCATCCCTCTCCTTCCTGTCTTCTCCTATCATTTTGGATCTTCCCCTCCCGCTCCAACTTTCAAATCTCTTACTAGCTCTTCTTTCAGTTAGTCCTGATGAAGGGTCTTGGGCCGAAACGTCAACTGTACCTCTTCCTAGAGATGTTGCCTGGCCTGCTGCGTTCACCAGCAACTTTGATGTGTGTTGCTTGAATTTCCAGCATCTGCAGATTTTCTCGTGTTTACGATGAACTGAATGGCCTGATTCTGTTCCTATGTCTTATGGTTCTATCTCAGTGGTTTTTGAGTTCGGCATCAGCAGTCTCATAGCAGGAGATGGCTTTGTGAGTGCGTTTTTTACCTCTACTTTCTTAAGTTGAGGAGATTGCTGCTGCTTATGGAAGACCATTTTGCAGTGTGTTAAGATCTCTTTTAAGCAATCTTTGTAGTATTTGTTTCTTAACTATTCAATTGATTCCTAGTTGTCAATGTGCCATGCCTTCATTGATATTTGTTCATCAGATATTCATACCACATGACCTGATATATCAAAGGTCAACACTGGAAATCACAGAAAAATTGTGGCAATAATGGACCTGCAAAGGGATTATGTAATAAAAGTAATACACTTTTCATTTATTCTTTTAACTCTGGGTATGGCAGCCATTTGTTTTTCATTAAATGGTATCGCAGGGCTAGCATTTTATGTTTTGTTGCTCTCAGTTGTGACAAAGCTCTGGCTCAAGAGTTTTATTGGGTTAGCTGCTTGTATTCTCTGTGCTTTTTATATCTAAAACAACATCAACCAAGGAGAGTAATAAAATACAGTTCCTACCAAAACACTGAAATACTTACTCTATAGTGGTTAGCACCAACCTCGAATGTGAAGTTCTTTTATCACCTCAATCATATTGGTTGCCCCTACCTTGTTTGGAAAACTATTTTACTGCAGGTTTTAATTGATATTATCAAGCATTTTACAAAACCACTTTGTTGAAACTCCTGCTACCTTATTAACCCTCCCATATTGTTGCATTTCGAGCATCTTACCAGCATGTTATCCTGTTATTGCTCAGTGGAAGAATAGATGGGTAAGCTATTTAATTTAATGTCTTTAGACAATTATTTGTACTTTCATCTATTATTAGCAGAGATCGAGTTTTGAAATAAGTTGCATCCTCACTTCAAAATGAATCTCCCAAAATCAATGTCTATTTTTTCACAAGAATAATTGTTAATCACCTTGTTAAAATCTTGTTATGTTTACTACTGTTATCTTTGTCAGGGTATGATCAAAGATGACTTACATATAAATTGAGCTCTAACCCACAGCTTTTGTTGGCATCGAGCTGTTTTTATTTTCCTGGTTAACTGAACTATAAGTTAGAATTAATTCATAAGATACTTGGACAGATGTAATGGTGGCTTCAATTAGCTTGAAGTATCAAAGATTGACTGTTTGAAGCACTGACATAGCTTGATGTATAAATTCAATTTCTGATTGGTGAGTCATTAAGGGAAAATATCCTCAATCTCAGAATACATGAGAGCTGCCTTCAAAAGCCATGTTGCAACATGAGAGGATGTGCATGTGAAAAGCAATAGTATGGGTTGCTGATTTCATTCACCTGAGTCTGGAACACCCTGGATACATTAGCAAATTCTATGATTCTATGAGTCTGCATTGCATCTTGAGGACACGTCCCTGCCATTTCATGATTATCCAGTAGCTGATTAACCAGCTTGTCTATTAACAGTGTAAGGTGACATAAAGCCCACACCTCCAGAATAGACATACCGGGCCCAGTGGGAATTGGCTTATCACTTCCTCATGTGGAAATTCAGAATCAGGATCAGCTTTATTGTCATTGACTTATGTTTTCCAGATTTGATGTTCTGCAGCAGCATTACAGTGCAATACATAAAAAAAATTACGTTGCGATAAGAAGTATATCTAAAAATAAATCAGTAATGCAAAAGGGAGCAGAGTAGTGAGGTATTGCTCTTGAGTTCATGGATCATTCAGAAATCTAATGGCATTGGTGAAGAAGCTATTTCTAAAACATTGAGTATGACTTCAGGCTCCTCCCTGACCTCCTTCCTGATGGTAGTAAAGAGAAGCGTGCACGTCCTGAGCGGTGAGCATCCCTAATGACGGAGATGGATCGGCACGTGGCTCTGTGGCCCACTCTCGGGCTTGAAGTGTGCACGTCCTGAACGGTGAGCACCCCTAATGATGGAGGTGGATCTGCACGTGGCTCTGTGGCCCACTCTCGGGTTTGAAGTGTGCACGTCCTGAGCGGTGAGCTCCCCTAATGACGGAGATGGATCGGCACGTGGCTCTGTGGCCCACTCTCGGGCTTGAAGAGTGCACGTCCTGAACGGTGAGCACCCCTAATGATGGAGATGGATCGGCACGTGGCTCTGTGGCCCACTCTCGGGCTTGAAGAGTGCACGTCCTGAACGGTGAGCACCCCTAATGATGGAGGTGGATCTGCACGTGGCTCTGTGGCCCACTCTCGGGCTTGAAGCTCATCTTGCTGCTTTTGGACAGGTGAGCTGCAGGAGGCCACGCATTTGATCAGGCAGAGCAAAGGGAAGGAACTACTGCTGTACTTTCTGGTAAGATGGCAGCAGGCTTGGACATAGTGGCTTCTACGGGGTCAACCAAAGGTGTTATCATCTTTTTTAAGCATATTTTTTATGATCACAAGACCTTGCTAGGCATTGAGAACGTAAAGTACTGCAGGTCTACCCCATCAGCATGTTGCTCATTGCTGGAGAAACTGAAGGAGCTGGACTTGCTTCAGCCTGCAACAGGGGCATCAGTGTGCGAAGGAGGTGTGCAGTCAAGCAGCAAGTAATCAGCTTAGTCACTTTTCTTGTGATCGCAAGACCCTCTTGGACATTGGTGGTGTGGAATACTGTAGTCTGATTCATTGGTTTATTGGTGAATGCTGGGGGCGGGGGAGGTGGACTGCATGGCCTCGGTCATAGCAAGGACTAGGCCTCAAGCTGCGGTGTTGCAGTTGCCTGGGGCAGTGCTCCAACAAACTGCTGGATGTATTGTGCCATTGTTATCCATGCTGGAGTTGGTCGTGCTGCAACCACCCCCCCCCCCCAGTTTCAATAGACAATAGGTGCAGGAGTAGGCCCTTCGGCCCTTTGAGCCAGCACCGCCATTCACTGTGGTCATGGCTGATCATCCACAATCAGTACCCCGTTCCTTCCTTCTCCCCATATCCCTTGACTCCACTATCTCGCTTGGCAGAGGAGAAGCTGGATTGCATTCAACTGCAGATTGCTGAGACATTCATGGATTCAGCGACTTGGACTATATTTTCTGTGTGACTGTATTTTAACTGCTGTCTTTTATATGTGCCTGGGGTAGGTATTGGGTTTTGCACCTTGGCCCTGGAGTAAAGCTCTTTCATTTGGCTGTATTCATGGGTATTCATGTATGGTTGAATGACAATTAAACTTGAACCCAAACAGAGCTGAGTGCTGAAGAAGTTGTAGCAGCACATAATTTGTTTTCCTGTCTACCCAGATACGTTTGCACTTCTGAGAAGGGCTTGGTGGTAAAGCATGCTGAGGACAAATGTTCCTGCAGCCATTCTAAGCATTGTCCAGGTGTTTGTCCAACTGTTAGAAGAGGGATGTGGTTTGGAGTCAGATCCAGCAGCTCTGTTCCTGTGGAGGTTTGTCCAGGTGCATGGTCTGAGTATGACCAGGTTGCAGAGGTCTTGTTGGAGGCAGCTGCAGGGGGTGCAGAATATTGCAATATAGCCCACGTGAAGCATGGAATTGAATAATACTGCACAATCTGAGAGTGAAAGTGGGGAGAAGAAATCTTGGACTATTTTCCATTGTAACTGTTTCGTACTTGAAGTGTAACCTGGTTGTAACTAACTTCACTGTAATTGTCTGTTCTCACTAGCAATAGACAGTAACTGACATATGTCATGGCAAGCAGTTGACAGAGATATAAACAGACAAAGAGAACTCTGGTTTGGTCAGGATGTTGATGCAGGGTTGTCATGGTGCTGGGGTGGCCAAGTGGGAAGCTTGGGCGTAAAATCATGTAAATTATCAGGTCCTGGGGATTTATTGGCTTTTAGCTCTGTTAATTTGTAAATGATTTTTAAATTTAATATTAGTTTTCTTTAATCCCTGGTTTTCCCAACATCCTTGACAACCTAAAATTTCTGCAAGTTATTTGTGATCCATTCCATGAGATAAGTATTAGGGATCGGAGATTAAAGATCAACTTTATTCGCCATATATATATTTACATATATTAGGAATTTTCTGTGATGTGTTGGTCAGGGTGCGGCATCGACAAAAAATAACAACATTTTACAATTATAATGAATTATATTAAAAATGTTAGAGGTTAAAGTACAGATATGGAGCAAAAGCTGCACTAATACACAAATGCACAGAAAGCAGTGTATTTGTTTAATTACTTTATTCTACATTATAAATTCTTTTTATTTTTGACAAAGAGTTTACAAGTGCCTTCACTAATGTTTTTTTTTAAATTTCTACCTGCTGTACTTGCCCTCTTGGACTGCTTTGCTGCGTTCAAAGTTGCTGCCATTCCTCAGGTTTGCTTGCTTTTCTGGAACTTTGTATGCCTCTTCTTTGGATCTAATATTGTTATCATATTTCAGAGATCGCCGGCAGGTGGTAAGGGTGGACTCCCTGACTTCTGCCCCTTTGACCCTCAACACAGGTGCCCCTCAGAGCTGTGTCCTAAGCCCCTTCCTTTACTCTCTGTATACCCATGACTGTGTCACCACCCACAGCTCCAATCTGCTAATTAAATTTGCTGATGACACTACACTGATTGGCCTAATCTCCAATAATAATGAGGCAGCCTACAGAGAAGAAGTTTTCACCCTGACACAGTGGTGTCAAGTAAACAACCTCTCCTTCAATATTGCAAAAACAAAGGAGCTGCTTGTGGACAACAGGAGGAATGGAGACAGCCTCTATTGATGTCAATGGATCTGGGGTTGAGAGGGTGAACACTTTATGTTCCTCGGCATACACATCACCGAGGACCTCACGTGGTCTATACATACTGGACATGTGATGAAAAAGACACAACAGCACCTCTTTCATGTCAGACAGTTGAAGAAGTTTGGTATGAGCCCACAAATCCTAAGAACTTTCTACAGGGGCACAATTGAGAGCATCCTGACTGGCTGTATCACTGCCTGGTATGGGAACTGTACTTCCCTCAGCTGCAGGACTCTGCAGAGAGAGTGGTACGGACAGCCTAGCGCATCTGTAGATGTGAACTTCCCACTATTCAGGACATTTACAAAGACAGAACCCACAACCACAAACTGTTCCAGCTGCTACCATCTGGAACCGGTCCCGCAGCATAAAAGCCAGGACCAACAGGCTCCGGGACAGCTTCTTCCACCAGTTCATCAGACTGGTTAATTCAGGTTGATACAACTGTATTTCTATGTTATATTGACTGTCCTGTTGTACATACTATTCATTATAAATTACTATAAATTGCACATTGCACATTTAGACGAAGACGTAATATAAAGATTTTTTACTCCTCGTGTATATGAAAAATGTAAGAAATAAAGTCAATTCAATTCAATTTAAATCCTTTGCTAGTTATGTTTGGGTCATTTTCCTTTTGTGTTTTGTTTGCACCAGAAAGGAATCTATTACATTCATTCCTTAACTACTGTTAACACTGCCCATCTATCATAGCCAATTCATTGCCTATAGTCTGTTTTCTTTAGCTCTAGGACCCTGATAATCAGCTCTCTGACTGTTTGCCATTCCAACGGTTATGGTCTGGTTCACTGGATAATCATCTCCCCGCTTACTTTAAGATCAACACGTTCATTTTCCCACACTCCCTTTAAAATAGTCAGGTTCGTGGAAATATTTGCTATATCTGAAAAGAAGTGAGGTGAAAGTGTGTTGGGGACTGACAGTAATAACATCCAACAGTAGAGGAGGTCTCCCAGCCCAGCCTCCATTTGCAACCTAGTGAAGAACTCTATCACAGAACATAGAACAATACAGCAAAGAAACAGGTTCTTCAGCCCACAACTCTATGCTAAACTATGTGAGGTAATGATGCCTAATTAATCCCTTCTGCCATCCATGGTCCTTATCCCCCTATTTTTTCCATATTCATGTCCTGTACCTATCTAAGAGTCTTTTAAATACTTCTGTAATATCTTCATCCATCACCGCCCCCAGCAGTGCATTCCAGTACCCACCACTCTGTGTGAAAGAATGTCTGTACATCTCTTTTGAACTCCCCCCCCCCCCCACCTTAAATGAATGCTCCCTAGTATTAGACATTTGGACCCTGGGAAATAAATACCAGCTGTCTATCACTGCCTCTCATAATTTCATGAACTTCTATCAGATCTCTCCTCAACCTTCGCCACTCCAAAGAAAACAACCCTAGTTTGTCCAACCTCTCATTACAGCACATACCCTCTAATCTCGATGGCATCCTGGAAAACTTTTTCTGCACCTCCTCCAAAGCTACTACATCCTTCCTATAATGGTGTGACCAAAACTGAATGCAATAATTTAGATGTAACCTAACCAGAGTTTTATAATGCTGGGACATAACCTCCTGATTTTTCAACTAAGTGCCTCAAATAATAAAGATCATAAGACCATAAGACTTAGGAGCAGAAGTAGGCCATTTGGCCCATCGAGTCTGCTCTGCCATTCAATCATGGGCTGATCCACTTTATCCAGTCATCCCCACTCCCCTGCTTTCACCCCATACCCTTTGATGCCCTGGCCAATCAAGAACCTATCTATCTTTGCCTTAAATACACCCAATGACTTGGCCTCCACAGCTGCTCGTGGCAACAGATTCCACAGATTTACCACCCTCTAACTAAAGTAATTTCTCCGCATCTCAGTACTAAAACGATGTCCTTCAGTCCTGAAGTCGTGTCCTCTTGTCCTGTCGTGGTTTCTCATTTCTCACAAACGACAAGGAGATGCAGAAAACCCGTCAAGACGTTTTAAACTTTAATTTGCAAATCAAAGCTGAGACAATCAGAAAGCTAGTAGCTGACTGCCCGTCGAGGCTTGTATACAACATTTTTTATAGCAATTTTCCTATCTTAGTTACATTATCATATCCAGTCAGCCTGTGATTACATATCATCAATATATCCGCTCTTGACTTTCCCTGTTGTTTTACTCCCCAACTTAATTATGTCCTAGTTTACATTTTAGACCATATGTCCTCTCATCCCTAACCACAGTGATTTCTTAATTAGTCTTGTGTTGACATACTGCCACATATTTCATCACCTTACTCGCCACCGTTATCTTTCTACTTGGTTTCATTCTAGTTCTCTTCATGAATTAATAGTGAACAGGTCAAAAGTCATGGCTATTCTATTGAGTGAATACCTTCTATTGAGCTAGCAGTGGTTACATAGTAAATATAGAAAATACAATGTGTGCATTTGAGTAAATACTGTAATACGTAGAAAATACAATGCATGCATTTGCATTTTCCAATAGTCCTAGAATCCCTGACCATGGGAAATAACTTTGCCATATCTAATCTGATCAGACCTTTTAACATTTGGAATGTTTCTATGAGATCCCCCTTCATTCTCCTGAACTCCAGAGAATACAGCCCAAGAGCTGCCAGATGTTCCTCATACAGTAACACTCTCATTCCTGGAAACATTCTTGTGAATCTTCTCTGAACACTCTCCAATGTAAGTATATCCTTTCTAAGATAGGAGCCCAAAACTGCACACAATACTCCAAGTGTGGTCTCACGAATGCCTTATAGAGCTTCAACATCACATCCTGGCTCTAATATTCTATACCTCTAGAAATGAATGCCAATATTGCATTTGCCTTCTTCACAACCGACTCAACCTGCAGGTTAACCTTTAGAGTATCCTGCACAAGGACTCCCAAGTCTCTTTGCATCTCTGCATTTTGAATTCTCTCCCCATCTAAATAATAGTCTGCCTGTTTATTTCTTCCACCAAAGTACATGACCATACACTTTCCAACATTGTATTTCATTTGCCACTTCTTTGTCCATTCCCCTAAACTATCTAAGTCTCTCTGCAGGCTCTCTGTTTCCTCAACACTACCCGCTCCTCCACATATCTTTGTATCATTGGCAAATTTAGCCACAAATCCCTTAATACCGTAGTCCAAATCATTGCCATACATCGTAAAAAGTAAGGGTCCCAACACCGACCCCTGTGGAACTCCACTGGTAACCGGCAGCCAGCCAGAATAGGATCCCTTTATTCTGACTCTCTGTTTTCTGCCAACCAGCCGATGCTCCACCCACGCTAGTAACTTCCCTGTAATTCAGTGGGCTCTTATCTTGCTAAGCAGCCTCATAGAACATAGAACATAGAACATAGAATAGTACAGCACATTACAGGCCCTTTGGCCCACAATGTTGTGCCGACCCTCAAACCCTGCCTCCCATATAACCCCCTACCTTAAATTCCTCCATATACCTGTCTAGTAGTCTCTTAAACTTCACTAGTGTATCTGCCTCCACCACTGACTCAGGCAGTGCATTTCACGCACCAACCACTCTCTGAGTAAAAAACCTTCCTCTAATATCCCCCTTGAACTTCCCACCCCTTACCTTAAAGCCATGTCCTCTTGTATTGAGCAGTGGTGCCCTGGGGAAGAGACACTGGCTATCCACTCTACCTATTCCTCTCATTATCTTGTACACCTCTATCATGTCTCCTCTCATCCTCCTTCTCCAAAGAGTAAAGCCCTAGCTCCCTTAATCTCTGGTCATAATTTCTCATGTGCGGCACCTTGTTAAAGGCCTTCTGAAAATCCAAGTACGCCACATCTACTGCATCTCTTTTGTTTACCCTGCTTGTAACTTCTTCAAAGAATTGCAGTAGGTTTGTCAGGCAGGATTTTCCTGATCAGGAAACCATGCTGACTTTGGCCTATCTTGTCATGTGTTTCCAGGTACGCTGTAATCTCATCCCTAACAATCGATTCCAACAACTTCCCAACCACTGATGTCAGGCTAACAGGTCTATAGTTTCCTTTCTGCTGCCTCCCAGCCTTCTTAAATTGCAAGTATGTCATACTTCCTTTTTCCACTCTGTCAATTTGTAGAGCCAGTTACATAGAATTATGGACTTGGACTCCAAGATCTCTTATATTTTGCTTATTCTTTCCTAAAGACCCCATGCAACAAGATTATTTACTAACCTGGTCAAATTGAAACCAATCACGGGCAGTTCCTTTGGCTTTTTAAATTGCTGGATCTAAATAAAAGAGTGTTTTATGGTGTTTATTGTCCTCGGTATTATTGTGATTTTGACTTGATGTAGATTGAAGTCATTCATGAATCCTCCAGTTATATATCCACTAGCAAATGATTTTGAAGTGTTATTTTGAGTCAAGACAGCAAGATAATTTCTCAATATGTAAAGTGCTTGTGGTAGTCTGAAACTGTACATTTTTGTCAATGCACTTGAAGAGCGCCTTCTGGGAAATGAATAGTGAGCAGAAATATTTCATTGTCACAAGCTGCAGATAATGTGGCAAACAGCAAAATGTGGTTAGCTTTATAATCTTAGACTGAAAATGTATGCCCCCTCTGCCCTCCACCAGATGCGCCTGCTGTCTCCAGTACATCAAAATTTCATGCAGCTTTTGTAGTTTATAAACCCAGTGCTTCACTATTTCATTTGCAATACTCGTCACATGAAAATCTCCCCAGAACTAAGGCAGAATACAGCACTTTTCCCAATATGAAAATGAATATTCACAAAGGCTTTACAGCAATACAACATCTGCCTTCTGAATTATTTTGGAGTAATGATTAAAAAGAATATGAAATGGTGCTTGAGGAATATCTGAAGGAAGGCTGCCTCACCAGTTTTTCTATCATGTATTGATATCACAAGTGAGGTACAGATAAATAGCTTGGTAATTTACTGGGTCATTCAGTTGGAGTGTGATTCTAACTGGGTCCCATAAGAATTTGTTGCTAGTCCTAATTTCAAGCGAAAACTGAGTCAGGACCAATTCACTGCTGACTGGGCGGTCATATCCCATGGTGTACCATATAATTATAATGACTGTGAAAACACCTAAATATTAAAAATGCTTATTCAGAAACACTGGTCATTATGTTGTATCATTTACATATTCTTTTTAATGAATAATGAAGGTGCTGCTTTCATTTATCAGTTCACAATTAAAAACACAAGCTGAGGAACTTTAGTGCTCACTGTTAGGTGAAAATCACATAAAAATTGTTTAACCTCGAGCAGATTACCACTGATTATTTCAGGGTGAAGTTGTGAAGAATTGGATATAGCATTTCCATACACAAAAAAGCTAGTGCATCTGTCTTTTCCCAGTATCAGACACGTATGACATGATGTCATGATTTGCTGCCTTGCTTGGTCTGTACTCTCTGTAGAAGCAACAATTACATTATTCACCATTTTCACCTCATGATATTTCCAAGGGGCTACAACAGATCTCTGCTGTGTCTTCTGATTTGCTGCTCAATACTGTATCAGTGAGGTCACCCAGACACTGTACTCACAAAGAAATGATTTTATCCACTCTGATTTCAGTGATGAGCCAGTGTTTTTTCAGTCAGAAGAATTCATTCAGTTTGTCACATGAGTGCCGATGGAATGAAATGTATCGCCTTCCTCACAGGTGCAGTTGGATTTGGATCATACGAATTTCCCTATGGTCAAATGATTACTTCATCTTCAGGGAGACAATGACTGTCATTTTTCACAACTGCACTGCCCAGATGGGCAGGAGGTACAGGAACTGGAGGACCCACACTCAATGTCTTAAGAACAGCTTCTTCCCCTGTGCCATCAGATCTTTGAATGTTCCCGTATCTCTGAACACTACCTCGTTATTTGTCTTTTGCACTATTTATTTATTTTGTAAATTACCACAGTCCATGCTGACCAGTGTGCTTCACAATTTCCTACACTTGGTTCATATCCCTCTAAGCCATGTCCCTCCATGGACCTATCCAAGTCCTTCTTAACTGATATCATTGTATCTGTCCCAACCACTTCTGGCAGTTCGCTCCATGTACTCACCATCCTCTGCATGAAAATGTTGTTCTCTAGGTCCCTTTTAAATTTTTGCTTTCTTACCTTAAGTCCTTTAACCTGACAAAAAGTTTAACTTCACAGTATTAACTTTCATAGAGATGTATAAAACATGTTTAATTCAGATTGTTTTGATAAACATGGACATCAATGTTTGAATTAATTGTCACAATAGTACCCTTATCACTTCCTGTATATTGCATGACTTGTTTATATCAACTGATGTTACAGATTTCCGAAAAAGTGTAATTAAGCACCTTTTGTGACAATTCTGCTTAAAATATCAATCACCATGACTTTTAAACTGTCTCCACAACTTACCCTTCTGAAGGGTTTTTGTCTTGTATTTAAATAGATTGCCATTTTGACCACTGTTGAAATACAAATGTATGAATTCCTTATGCTTTATTCTTGCTGTTCATTTTTTTTTATTAAGCTCGCAATGTAAACTTCAGAAAACTTCTGTTTTGTATATTAGTTTTCATGACATTTATTGTCTTCAAATTTTGGGGTATTTTAAAATCTAGGCATTGTGGACTGCATTTTGATATTATCTATATTTTCCATAGGGATGGATTTTCTTTTTAAATCCCTTCATTGTTCATGTTCCACTTCTGTACTCCACTTACTCAACCCTAGAGGCCCAAGCTACAAAACTAATCCTCCATGAAAGTTATTCACAACCATATTGTTGCTTTTGACCTTGTTCCATATAACAACTAAACTTTATCCTGTAACACTTTGTCTCTCATAATTGAACCTCTTGGTACTTCTTCATCTCCCAATTCACAACAAGTCATAACTAGCTCACCCATTCACAGCAAAAAAAAAATCAGGCATACTCTTCTCAATAGCTGGATAGCTGGCCTGATCTAACCTCAATTGTTAAATTGGTGTCATCTCATTATTTGCAATCCACTTCTCCTTTTTATTTTAGATACAATAAAATGGCTAAAATGAACAGCAAATCCATTATTTCTTCTGTATATTCTTCCTTTTACTTCAGTAGATGCCTCATGAGTTAAATTGGAACCTTGTTTCTCAAGATTATTGTCCTTTTAAATATTTTCGGATAGTAATTACCAAGCTAATTAAATTAAGGAAGACAATATTTTAATTAATTGCTGTTTATGAAATATACCAAACTATTGATATAAATATGCTACAATAGTTTAAGATCTGTTCTCCTGCTGGTATTGATGGTGAAAGTAGCAAAGTTTAACTTTATAGTTGGTTACTTGCCTTAAGATAAAAATGAATTTGAAGATATATCTTATCAGGACCATGACTACAAATGAGATCAAGTTTTATCACCATCAGCTCTGCTTTTCCATGTCGTCGACACAAAATCTTTCCATGGAAATTTAATAACAGAATGTGTAGATTTGACATTGGTGAAAGTGGTGGGAAAGTTAAAGCTGACGGAAAACAGGTCAGAAAATGTTTTTTTTGCACTTAACAAAGTGTGGGTTGAATATGGGAAACATCCTAAGAGAGGCTGGTTTGCAATTTTGATCCTCCAGGTGCTCTGGTTTCCTCCCACATCTATCAAAGATGTTTGAGTTAGTATGTTAATTGTTTCACAAGTGTGCAATTGGACAAAGTGGATTCTTTAGGCAGGAAGGGCCTGTTAGAGTACTGTATCTCTCTCTCTATCACTAACTCATAGGTCATATCAGGAGGTTTATTAAGAAATTTCTGAGAAAACGTTGGTAGAATTTTTACAGGCTCTGAATTCATTGGACATTACAGCTTCCATGGCTACATTATCTTGGGTCTTCATCCATTCAGACACCCATGTCACCTCGAGAAGGGGGCCAGTGAATGATGGCAAGAGCACACTGCTTGTCAAATATCTGAAGCGGTCTCGGAGAGACAGGAACTCACAGGAAATCAGACCCTCTGTGCAGAGTACACCAGCAGAGAATTGGCATCTGAGCTGAAACAAAACAATTCAAATTGGGATGCTTGTTTGGCACTTTGAAGATCACCCAGCAAGGAGCATTTACTTTAAAGTGGCCTTGTGGGCAAATGCTGGCGCTGATGATTGCAAATCAGAGTCACAGAAAACTACAGCACAGAAATCGGCCCTTCTGCCCATCTAGTCCATGCTGAAACCATTTAACCTGCCTACTCTCATCAACCTCCACCGAGACCATAGCCCTCCTTATTCCTACATATCTTTACTACACATGTACCTATTTTGAAACTAATGGCACTGTGATCACTTGATGCAAAGTATTCCTCTACATGACCTTCTGTCACCTTCCCTGTCTCATTTCCTTATAGCAGATCAAGCATTGCATGCTCCCTTGTTGGTACTTTGACATACTAATTAAGGAAATTTTACTGAACACATCTGACAAAACTCCATCCCATCCAGTCCTTTTACAGTATTGGATTCCCAGTCAATATGTGGAAAGTTAAAATCACCTACCCTAACAACGCTATGTTTATTGCAACAGTCTGTAATCTCTCTGCAAATTTGTTCCTCTAAATCCCTTGGACTGTTGGGTGGTCTGTAATATAGCCCAATTAACATTGTCATACCATTCTTATTTCTCAGTTCCATCCTCAATGCCTTACCAGATGAGTTACCCAATCTGTCCTGACTGAGCAATGCCGTGACAATTTCCCTGACTGGTATTGCCACCCCTCCTCCTTTAATCCTTCCCGCTCTTTCGCATCTAAAACAACAGAAGCCTGGAATATTGAGCTGGCAGTCCTAACCCTCCTGCATCCATATCTCACTAAAATAAAGGCATCCGTTAGTCTTGCGAGACCATGGATCTGCGCCTGGAAAGTCTTCACTCTCCAGGGCAAAGGCCTGGGCAAGGTTGCATGGAAGGCCAGCAGTTGCCCACGCTGCAAGTCTCCCCTCTCCACGATACTGATGTTGTCCAAGGGAAGGGAATTAGGACCCATACAGCTTGGCACCAGTACATCTCACTAATGGCTACAACATCATAATTCCAGGTGTTGATTTATGCACTGAACACACCCACCTTTCTGACAATACTTCTTGCATTGAAATATATGCAGTTAGGATACTAGTTGCACCATGCTCAACCATTTGATTCCTGACTTCGTATGAGGTCTTACCAACTTCTGTCTCCATAACCTCTCCACTAACTGTTCTGGCATTCTGGTTCCCATCCCCCCGCGACTATAGTTTAAACTCCACTGTGTGGCACAAGCAAACATTCCCACTAGGATATTAGTCCCCTTAATAGTTCAGGTGCAAACCAACTCTTCTACGCAGTTCTCACCTTCTCTGAGAGAGAACCCAATGATTGAAATATCTTATGCCTTCCCTCCTATACCAACTCCTTAGCCATGCGTTAAACTGTATGATCTTCCTACTTCTGGCCTCGCAAGCACAAGGCATAGGTAGCAATCCTGAGATCACAATCCCGGAAATCCTGCCCATTAACTTAACACCTAACTCCCTGAACTCATTTGCACAACCCCATCACTCTTCATACCCATGTCATTGGTACCTACATGGATCATGACCTCTGGCTGTTCACCCTCCCACTTAAGAACGCTGAGGATTCAATCTGAGATGTCCCGGGCCCTGGCACAGGGGAAGCAACATACCTTCCGGGAATCTCGTTCTCAATCACCCAACTTCCTTTCTGTTCCCCTAACTAACAAAACCCCTTTCACCACAACTTTCCTCTTCTTCCCCCTTCCCTTCTGAATTGCAGAGTCAGACTCAGTGTCAGAGACCCAACTGCTATGACTTTCCTTTGCTCGGTCATCACCCCCAACAGTATCCTGCTAGGCCATCACCCCCAACAATATCCAAAGTGGCATACCTTTTGTTGAGGGGGATGGGCACAGGGGTACTCCACACTGGCTGTTTAACCAATTTCCCCTTCCCAGCTTTCACCAAGTTTCCTGTGTCCCACACCTTGGATATAACTGCCTCTCTATATGTCCTAACCTCTCACATCCTCAGCCTCCTGAATGATCTGAATTTCATCCATTTCCAGCCCCAACTCCTTAATGCAGATTGTTAGAAACTACAGCTGGATGTACTTCTTGCAGGTGTAGTCAATAAGGAGACTGGAAGTCTACCTGACTTCCCACATCCTGCAAGAGGAGCATTCCACTCTACTGTTCTAACTGAGCAAATCTAGAAACATGGTGGGGGCAACTCTACCTACAGCTTTTTTTTGCCCTCTCTGGCTGAAGCCTCAAAGTGCTGAAGCCTTAAAGTCTCCACTCTGACTCTGTCCACTCCAATGATGGCTGCTCTGCTTGCCCCGCCTTACTTTAATTTGTCCTTGCTAATGAATCCCGAATGATTATTAGCTACTGCTCAAAGCTCCAAAACTGTCACGAGTCACTGCTTTTTCAACTCAGTCAGCGAACCCGAGTGGACAACGTCTTCTCAGGTTTCCAATCTCTCTGATTGAGCACTGCTCAGAGTGACATGAAAATTGTTTACTTGTTGACCATGATTATTTTAGTTATTTCATTCAGCTAACTAGATTGATTTCAGCAGCTACTCACAGTAGTTTGAAGGAATTTCATGTAATGTTTACTTAGTCTGGAAAACCAAGTAAAGGCTCCCACTTTAAATGTATAAATTCTGTGACAAGATGAGTCGTGGAGTTTTATGAAGCCCTTATATTCACAATCAAGTTCCAAGGCATGGGGTATTTTGCATGCTACAGAAAGACCAGACAGAGCTTCATTTTACAGCTCATCCTAAAATTGTCTTCAGTGGTGCCGCATCTAAGTATCAGCCTCAGTTTTAAGGTGATTGGTCATTGCCACAATACAGGACTGTGCAAAAATCTTTGGTACATGTAAAAAAATTCTGTAAAGCAAAGATACTTTCAAGAAGAATGAAATATCAAATATCAAAAAAAAAACTACTATGAAGATCAGTAAATGGTGAACAATGAGATCAAATCAATATTTGATATGACCACCCTTTGCCTTTAAAACTGCATCAATTCTCTTCAATACACTGTCATTCAGTTTTATAAGAAAATGGGCTGGTAGGTTTTTCCAAGCATCCTGGAGATTTGCCACAGTTCTTCTGCATACTTTGGCTGTCCCACTTGCTTCTGTCTCTGCAGGTAATAGAAACATAGAAACATAGAAAATAGGTGCAGGAGTAGGCCATTCAGCCTTTCGAGCCTGCACCGCCATTCAGTATGATCATGGCTGATCATCCAACTCAGAACCCTGTACCTGCCTTCTCTCCATACCCCTGATCCCCTTAGCCACAAGGGCCATATCTAACTCCCTCTTAAATATCGCCAATGAACTGGCCTCAACTGTTTCCTGTGGCAGAGAATTCCACAAATTCACCACTCTCTGTGTGAAGAAGCTTTTCCTAATCTCGGTCCTAAAAGGCTTCCCCTTTGTCCTCAAACTGTGACCCCTCGTTCTGGACTTCCCCAACATCGGGAGCAATCTTCCTGCATCTAGCCTGTCCAATCCCTTTAGGATTTAATCCCTGGCAGTCTCTGATGATGTTGAGATCAGGGCCCATACCATCTGAAGTATATAAAAAAAATCTAGAGTGCTGAAGACTTTTGCACAGTCCTGTAAAACAGTTATACTTTCTGTGTTCCTTTTCTCTTACAAAGCATGAGTCTCTAAATCTTTAGGTTTTGCCTTACTTCCACATATTTCCATTTCATTTTAATGCCCCTGTTCTCTTCTCTTCAGCATGGAGGTTGAACCCTGGTAAATACTCTTGTTTGAGAGTTAAATGTGGTGCTCAATGTGTATTTTTCTCATCCCTTGTGGCTTGAGGCCCCATTTTCTAATCCTGCCACAATAATCTGGGCTAGCTCTTCAGTGCAGTGCAGCTGAAGTGTTATATTGCTGGAGGTGCTATCTATTGGATTGGAAAGAAACAACCAACACAACACTTCTGTAAAATTAAGGTAGAACAGAAAACAGTAATTTTGGGGAAACTGTAGTCTAAATATGAAAGCAAGAGACTGAGATAAAGCAAGAGAGAAAATAATATCAAGGAAACTGTCAGTCTAAAACTTTTTAACAATGACCATAAGACCATAAGACACAGGAGCAGAACTAGGCCTTTCAGCCCATTTAGTCTGCTCCATGGTGATTTATTTTCCCTCTCAACCACTTTCCCCTGCCTTCTCCCTGTAACTTCGATGTCCTTACTAATCAAGAGACTATCATCCTCTCCTTTAAATATACCCATTCAGTGGTATATCCAATCAGTGTTATCAGTGAAAGAGGAATGGGCAGAACATTTTCTTGTTCAGGGATTGGATGCTAAACTGATCTCTGAGCTGAACTAAAGGATTCCATCATTTGGGAAGGAGAAGAGAAGTTATTCTCCACAAATTGGCCAATAATTAATCCCTCAGTCAACAGCACTAAGAGTGACATAACATCTGGTCATTATTGCTCTAATTACGAAGCTCCCCTTCGACATGGGCAGCCTGGGAACAGCTCTTAAATCAAACAATGTCGCATTCCTGTCAGCTACCAAAACGAGCTCATCGGCCAGATGGCGTGAAACCTTAGGTGCCTCATCTGTCTCGCAGCTTTGACTTGTCAGGAGGCTGCAGCAACATCACAGCTGTAGGGACTGGTAACTTCCACTGATCAGGCAGGGTGGGACAACCCACTCAAGTGATGCAAATCACTCTGGAGAAATCAAAAGGAAAATACTGGTTTCAGGAGTTTTAGCAGCTTCCACATTTCTAATAGTTTCTTTTCAATGTGGACAGGATAAACCAAATTTAGAAATAAAGAAACATATAAAGGTAGGAGAGACACATCTGGGTCTGTTCCACATTCAGTGCAATCATGGCTCACTATTTATCTCAATACCATATTCTTGCTTTCTCTCTATACCATCCCGAAGTTTATCTGTCTCCTTAATAAACATCTTCACTGAATCAGTCTCTGTGGTAGTCAGCTGCACAGGTTCACCATCCACTGAGTGAAGAAATTTCTGCTCATCTCTCTTTGTCATTGTCTGTGTCCTGAGATCCTTGCCCCTTGTTCCAGACACCCTGGACAGAGGAAACATCCTCCTTGCATTCAGTGAGAATTTTTTGGGTTTCAGAGAGATCTCTTCTCAATCTTCTAAAGGCCAAGATGCATCCCTTAGCACATATGAGTTAAATTCCATTCTCCATTCCTTTTCTACTTTCCTAGTTGATCTAGATCCTGCTGTAACCTTAATCAGACTCTTCACGATGCACTATTATTACCAATTCAAGTATCATCTGTAAACATTAATCATGTCATCTATAATTTCATCCAAATTGTTAATACATATGACAAACAACAAGGGGCCTAGCACTGATCCCTATAACAAAATGCATGTCTCAGATCTCCAATCCTAGAAACAACTGACCACTACCATGCTTTGAATCCTACCACCAAGCCTATTTTGTATCTAGTTGCGTAGCTCAGACTTGATCTCATATGATCTAGCCTTCCAGACCAACCTACTGTGTGAGACCTTGTCAGCTGCCTTCGTGACGTCCACCAGCTACCATCCTGCACTCAATTCTGTTGGTCACCATGAGTTCAGACATCTGTAAGGAAATAAGAAAGCTTGTTCATTTCTTCAGGATTTGATGTGTTGCTGAAGAGTAGGAGATGTCTCTGCCACTTTGCTCCATTGTTGCAGCAGTTATAATACTTTGCTGCAATATTTTTAACGATGAGACTGAAGAATTTCATTAACACTCTTCACTCAAAGCTGAGAATGTCTTGATTTCAAAATATAACAAAGCAGACTCAAACAATGCTATAGAAGTTAAATTTTAGAAATGGAATTCAACATTGTGTTCTTAGCATTGTGACCAAGGATGAATTTCTCTCCCATTATGAATTAACAGTGCAGGTCCTCCCTGGATTACGAAGGCCCGATTTATGACTAATCCATGCATATGAATGAAGATTTGGAACAATTAGCAGCTGGCTTTAGCCACGCAGAACTAGAAGTACTGAAAAGACTTACTTGCTCACTCATTGAGTCAGTGAGGCTGGCTGTTTGGTGTCCGCTCTTCCTGAACCACCTCTCTTGCCCATCACAGCTGTTTCTGAGATGCTGTCCCATTGTTCCTACTTATGAACAATTTGGGTTACAAGCAGTTCTCAGGAACAGAATCCTATTGTATCCTGGACTGCCTGTATACGTATTCCTTCTGCTTTGCTCAACAATATGGGCAGTTTCTCAATATTGGAGATAATTTTTTCCATTGTTGTTCAAACAAGAATCCCATCCAGACTCAAAGTAAGCATTCCTACGTACTCCTCAAAAGCTCAATCAAATAAGCACTAGGTCCTTTAAATGCACATTTAGGTTCTGAAGGATATGTTGTGAAAGAAACCACAAGGATCTTAATTTGATTTATTTCAAGAAGAATAGAGTTGTTCAGTCTCTGGAGATCTTAGCTTAAAATGATGTCTTCACAGTTTGAATAGTGCACTGGTTTCTCGAGTACATTTTCAGTTCTATAATGCATTTCACCTGCCTAGTTTAGTGATTACCACTGCTAGACTATCACTACTACAGAGCTTATTGTGAATGATATCACTTTGCTATTTGTTTTACTATGAAACCATTATAAGGCATTCTTAAAACAAGATAGTGTTTTTTATGTTGTTTTGCTTTTTCTCTATCAAAAGAGCAAGAAATGGCTGGATCACTTGTGGTTGATGATATATTAAATTTTGCCAGCAAGCTATTCCAATGTTTAATTTATTCCTGTTTAGCAATTTATAATGTTGCATCTGCTTTTCTTCACATTTTTCTTTCTTTTGTAGGTTGTAAGTGATATAATATTATTTAGCTTAGGAAGTAGGCTCCTTAATCTTGCAGTCGAGCATGCAATAGGGTGCAATATATATTTCAACCATTTTCATCTTTTGCTGAATATGCAGTGATAAGTGGCTATGGGTGATACAAGCATGCTTACCTAGCTGTGAAAAGGGCCTCCTGCAGGAATTAAGCATGCCATATTAATTTTACTGAGTGGCCTTATACTCAGGATTATTTTTCAGATCCAAATTTAATAAGCTATCATACTTATGCGGAGAGGTAAGAGACAATTTGTTGTGTCAAGTTCATGTGAATTATGGTTTGATAGCACTAAAGAAACTGACAAATGTATTCACCATTTGTCTTTCCAGCAACTTTTATTCCTCTCTGAGCTGTCAGCAAACATGGGAGTAAGTTAGTCAGTAATGTCTGAGGTAATTTCTTCAGTCACCATGGCTTTGTTCAGTGGTGCATCACTTCAGATACCCTGATAATATTAGAGATATTGTAGGTATTCTGAGTAGATGCTAACTTCTTTTACAATCCAAGATACAATTTATGCACCAACGTTATCTTTTCTAAAGTAGCTTGTGTGATTTCAGGGTTTAGGTGCATGTAACTGTGGAGTTGACTGATAGGATCCTCTCAAAACAATAGGCAGCAAAAAATTGTGACTAGCAACCAGCAACTAAAATGGCAAATGCTTTGCTGGTGTGCATTGCTGAAGGATTTGAACACAAGAATCAAGAGTGTTTAATTGTAACCTGATAGGGCCAGTAATGCATGCAATGGGTCCAACTATCAGAGTATTGTGAACAATGCTTCACCACGTAAGTAAGTGACAGCAGCTGTGTACCATACGTTTGTCAGGTTTATTGAGCTTTGTAACTCCAAAAACATAAAATTAATTGCAAGAAAAAGACGGGAGCCCAGAAGAACAGGTCTTAGTTTTGTTTTTACTTTAAGAGCGATGATGTATGCCATTCACATACTTTTACATATAACCCGTAATGAATTTTTTAAATGAACAAGAATGCTTTATCAAACAATATATTTACAATATTATACAAGTATTACTGAAATATTAAACACATACCACGTGTCCCTGCTTTGCTATAAACTCCAACTCAATATAGAATGCAGCTCAACTGATATACACAGTATACTATATAATACAACTACCATACCGACATCCACAGCACAGTAAATTTAAAATTGTCCCATGTGGATTTATTTACTTATTTTAATTTATTTAGCAATACCACATGGAGTAGGCCCTTCCAGCCCTTTGAGCCATGCCACCCTAGCAACCCCACAATCCTGATTAACCTTAATTTAATCACAAGATATTTACAATAACCAGCTAACAAACCCTATATGTCTTTGAACTGTAGGAGGAAGCCAGAGCACCTGGGAAGAACCTATGGATTCTATAGGGAGAATATATAGAAACTCTATACAGAACAGTGCTGGAACTGAACTCTGGACTCCGGAACGCCCTGACCTGCAATAGCTTTGCACTAGCTACTACACTACTATGGTGCCCTAGTTTCACTGCTGTGGAGGATTTCTTCGTCTTGTGGGATAACATCTTTCCTGACTGGAGGGTGGGGGTTGGGGGTCACTCTGCTTGGCAGGTGAGACTTGTGGCTGTGAAACAATCTCAGGTTCTGGGGCCTCCTCTGTGGTGGTTGACTCTGGTGCAACAGGAAAGTGACTCTGACAGTACTGTCTAAGATGCTCCAACAGCATTTTCATAATTAGTTTTCCTCTTGAATTTGATCTTGTAATTGTGTCCTCCAAGAAACAGAGTTCACCTCTGCATCTGTGCTGCTGTTGCTAGTGGAACCCCCTTCTGTGGATCGAAAATGAACACCAGTGGTTGGTGATCAGTAATGAAGTAATGAGGGTAAATTCTCTCCCGTACAGGTACTGGTTGAAACATTTTACATCCCAAACCAGACTTAAAACCTCTCTGTGGATCTTTGTCAATTTTTTTTCCTGCATTGGTAAGGGAATGTGATGCAAAGGTCATGGGGCATTTACTTCCATCACTCATAACATGTGACATGACTGCACCTATACCACAAGCAAGCTTCACTGGCCTATGTGGATTATAATGCGTGAGTACAGTGTCTGATGTAATTTTTTCCTTTACCTTTTTGAAAGCCCTCTCACACTGCTTTGTCTATTGTCATGTCTTTCCGATCTGTAGTAATGAGTTCAAGGGATAGAACACAGTAGCCAGGTTTGGCAGGAACCTATTATAGTAATTAACAAATCCTAAAAAGTACCACAACTATGAAATGTCCTTTGGCTTGGAGCATCCACCACTCTTATGTAATTCTTGTGTGTCAATGGTGTGAACACAGTAAGAGATGCTTTGTTTAAAGAATTCACACTTGCTGTGTTGTGCTCTGAGCACATCATATTCCAATTTTTTTTAACACTGTCTTGAAATTTTGGAGATGTTCCTTCTCATGCTGACCTGTAACAATGATGTCATCCAGGTAACACTGAGTGCCTGAGCAGCCTTTCAGCACCTGGTCCATAGCTTTTTGCCAGGTACAGATACTACTCCAGAAATAGGCCTACTGTAGAGATAAAGCCCTTTGTGAGTGTTCATGTGAGAAACTCTTTGGACTCTTCTTCCATCTCCATCTGTAGTCCACTTTGCCAAGATGTTTCCCTCCAGAAAGGTTTGCAAAGATCTCCTTTATCTTGGGCAGAGGATATTGATCTAATAGTAATGGGTTGATGGTGACCTTAAAATCACTACAGATCCTGACAAACCCATTCTTCTTGGCTACTAGGACCACTGGCGTTGCCCATGGGCTCCACTCAACCTTGGAAAGAATTCCTTCAGCCTCCATGTGATCTAGCTCACTGGCTACTTTATCACAGATGGTATAAGGAACCAGATGGGCTTTGTAAAACTTGGGCGTGACATTTTCATTTAACATTTGATATGTTAGAGCTTTCCAATACCATCCTTGAGCACTGCTGTGACATCATTTCTTAATTTTCTTTCATTTGACTTTATTGCATGAGATACATCTAATCACGTTTGAATTGTCACAGCCACATATGTCCCCATAACGTTGTCTCAGCCACTCATGTCCCTGGTGCCCAAGAAGAGTGAGGTAAACTGTCTAAATGACTACTGCCCAGTGGTAATTACATCCACAGTGAGGAAGTGTTTTGAGAGGCTGGTGTTGAAGCATATCAGCTCCTGTCTGAATGGTGACTTGGATCCGCTGCAATTCACCTACCTTAGCAACAGGTCTACAGCAGATGCTATCTCGTTGGCTCTTCACACAACCCTGGAACATCTGGACAGCAAAGATGCATACATAAGTGTGCTCTTTATCAATTACAGTTCAGCATTTAACACCACCATTCCCTCAAAACTAATCAGTAAACTTCAAGACCTGGGCTTCAATACCCCCTTGTGCAATTGGATCCTGGATTTCCTCACTTGTAGACCCCAGTCAGTTTGGATTGGTAAAAACATCTTTTCAATCTCCATCAGCATAGGAACACCACAGGGATGTGTACTTAGCCCCATGCTCTACTCACTTTACGCCTATGACTCTGAACAGCTTCAACACCATATACAAGGTTGCTGATGACATCACTCTATATTAAAGAGGGTGACAAATCAGCATGCAGGAGGAAGACCGAATACTTGGCTGAGTGGTATAATAACAACAACCACTCATTAAACGTCAATAAGACCAAGGAACTGATTGTAGACCTCAGGGGAAGGAAACCAGAGGTACATGAGCCATGAGGATCAGAGGTGAAGAAGGTACGTAACTTCAAATTTCTGGGTGACACTATCTCAGAGGACTTGTCCTGGACCCATCATATTAATATTATTGCAAAGAAAACATGACAACGCCTCACATGAAGCTGTTTAGCAAGACAAAATCCTATGGTGTTACAGGAAAGATACTAGTATGGATAGAGGAATGGCTGACAGGCAGGAGGCAGTGAGTAGGACTAAGAGGATTTTTTTCTGGTTGGCTGCCAGTGACTAATGATGTTCCTTAGGGGACAGTATTGGGACCGCTATTTTTCATATTGTTTGTCAATGATTTAGATAGTGAAATTGATGGCTTTGTGGCAGAGATTGTGGATGATATGAAGACAGGTGGAGGGGTAGGTAGAGCTGAGGAAGCAATGTGTTTGCAGCAGGACTTAGACAAATTGAAAGAATGAGCAAAAAAGCAGCAGATGGAATACGGTCTTAGGAAACGTATGATATAGCATTTTGGTAAAAGGAAGAATTGTGCAGACTATCATCTAAATGGGGAGAAAATTCAAACATCAGAGGTACAAAGGGACTTAGGAGTCCTCGTGCAAAGCTCCCAGAAAGTTAATTCACAGGTTGTGTCTGTGGTAAAGAAGGCAAATGCAATGTTGGCATTTATTTAGAGGGGAATAGAATATGAAAACAAGGAGATAATGCTGAAGCCTAAAAAGACAGTGGTCAGGCCTCACTTGGAGTTTTGTCAACAGTTTTGGGCCCCTTATCACAGAAAGGATATATTTTCATTGGAGAGAGTCCAGAGGAGGTTCACGAGGATGATTCCAGGAATGAAGAAGTTAACATATGAGGAGTGCTGGGCAGCTTTGGGCCTGTACTCACTGGAATTTAGAAGAATGTGTGGGGATCTCATGGAAACCTATTGAATGTTGAAAGGTCTAGATAAAGTGGATATGGAGAGGATGTTTCCTCTGGTGGGGGTACCCAGAACAAAAGTGCACAGCCTCTAGACAACCTTCTAGGACAGAAGTAGGAGGATTTTTTGTAGTCAAAGTGTGGTGAATCTGTGGAATGCTCTGCCACAGACTGCAGTTGAGGCCAAGTCCGTGGGTATATTTAAAATGAAAGTTGATAGATTCCTGATTGGTTATAAATCTGATTGATTTGAGATTTGGGACTTCCGGTAGCGCTCATGGAGTGAAGTCGCGTTCTTGACTCGCTCCATTACCTCTGAGTTTTTTTTTCTCTATGGTCAGCTATACTTTAATTAACCATTAAGGCATCAACTCTTACAATACTTTGAATTAAACTGAATTCTCCGACAACTGGATGGAACTTAGATCTGCTATGTCTAAGAACGAGAAAGACGGCAAGGATGGTAAACCTCCGGTTAAACCGAAAGCTACGGATCCCCCTCCGACTGAATCACCGGTGACTTTGAAAGCGATATCGGAGTTAATTCAGAGGGAAATTTCAACCTCTGTTAGGGAGATGATTCGTACGGAAATTGCAGGCTTTGTTAAAGACCTGATTCATACGGAAATCTCAACTAATTTCCAGAAAATTGCCGATTTAATTGATAAGATGCAAACATGTATTGCGGAACATCAGTCGGCTATATCTGATCTTCAAAAATTCGCGCAACAAAGTGAGCTTAAGATGGGGAAAATCGAAGAAACAATTAATGTAATGAAGAAGAAACTTGACTTTTTGACTTTTAAAAACTCTGACTTGGAATCTAGAATGCGACGGCAGAATTTACGAATGATTGGCGTGAGGGAAGCCGCTGAAGGTAACAACCCCATGAAATATTTCTCCCAACTTTTAAAAGATGCATTCCCTACTGTATTTCCTGACCAACCACCGCTACTGGATCGTGTTCACAGAATCCCATCATACTCGTCTAGGTCAGATAGACCTAGGCATGTTATCTTACGTTTTCATTACTTTCAAGACAAGGAGAGACTGTTTCGATTCGCTCGATCTAAAGGTTTCATTGATTTTTCGGATCTTAAGTTCCGATTCGTGGAAGATTTCAGTAAACCAATCTGGGACCAACGGGTCCGTTACAGATCCGTGATGTCGGAATTCTATAAGAGGGATTTAAGACCAGCGCTGCTGTACCCTGCACGTCTAAGGATTCGCATGTCAGATGGAGCCCTTCGTTTTTTTGATTCTCCATCGGATGCCCAGAGTTATCTGGATCAACTTTCATCTCCAACATCTTAATTGCTTTCTTTTTAATTTTCTCCGTCGATCGGAGGCTGTGAATTGGTTGGTTTTAAATTTTCTGTGCCCTATTTGGGCAGAAAAGTTTACTTTCGATTTCTTAATATGGCTACTAAACTTTCTTTTTAACTGCGTCATTTCTTTCTTTTCCCAGGGGATTCTGGGTGGTTATTTCCCTTTTGTCATCTTACGTATTTCCTGTGCGGCCTTAAATTTTGTAGTTTTTGTTTAAATTTTATTCTGTTTTGCTTTTTATAATCACTTTATGTTAATAATCCTATTTTTTTTGTTGCTGTGTCTATTCATGAGTTTGAGGTTTATTGTGGTTTTTTTTTAATATATATTTTCCGGCTTTTGTTCTGTTCTGTGTGTATTCTAATTGAGCTAACTTTTTTTTACTTATTTTTTTACTGTTTTACAATTAGCTGATCCTTTTCATATTTATACCTTTTTTTTAGGGAGCGTATACCGGAAGTCATGGGGGTAGTTTTAGCGCTTGCTTCTTTCTGGCGGGTCTGCTTTAGATTTTGCCTTGGGGTCTTGGGCTGGGGGGTGGAGGGAGGGGCTTCACGTTTTAGTTTGTTTTTCTTTGGGCTATATACATTATTGAAGTACTGGTTGCGTCCTTTTCCCCGGTATCTTTTGTATGCTCTGTTTCCTCTCCGGGTTTGTGGGTCGCGCCTATTGTCAATCCTCCTTGTTGTGGGTTGACTTTAGGATTTATGGAGTCTATTATTAATTTTGTCTCCTGGAATACTAATGGTCTTAATCATCCTATTAAAAGAAAAAAAGTTTTTAAAGTGTTCCGGAGACTTAAAGCACAAATTTTATTTTTACAAGAGACCCATGTACGGAGGGGGGACAGACTACGTTTTTTCAAATTCTGGAAGGGAAAACAATTTCATTCGAACTCCAATGCTAAGATTCGAGGCGTTTCTATTTTTATAGATTCCTCAGTTACTTTTATACAACAGGATATTATTTCTGATCCGAATGGTAGATTTTTATTGGTTAGTGGTTTACTATTTAATAAAAAAGTAGTTTTGGTTAATGTTTATGCTCCTAATATGGATTGTCCGGAATTTTATAAATCATTGTTTGATCATAATTTGATTAATTTTTTCCTTTCTGATTCTGGGTCGACGGATATTTGGCGTTTTCTGCATCCTCAGGAAAAAGATTTTTCCTTTTTTTCACATGTTCATCATTCCTATTCAAGAATTGATTATTTTTTTATTGATTCTCGTCTCATTCCTTCAGTGATTAAATGTGATTATGATTCTATAACCATTTCGGATCATGCTCCACTTAAGCTTTCTATTAAAATTATGGCCAATATACCAAACAATAGACAATGGCGTTTTAATTCGCTGTTGCTTCAGGACTCGGACTTTGTTAATTTTATGAATGAACAGATTGAGCTTTTTTTTATAATTAACCATACAGAAGATATTTCGGTTAACACTCTTTGGGACACTTTTAAAGCCTATATTCGGGGTCAGATTATTTCGTATTCCGTTGCTTTGAGGAAGAAACAGAAGCAGGAGGAGATGGCAATTGTGGACAAGATTAAAGAAATTGATAAGAAATATGTTATGGCTCCTTCTGAGGAGCTATACAAACAAAGAACTGAACTTCAAATGGAACACAGTTTACTACTCTCGTCCTCGATTGTAAACCAATTAAAGAAAACAAGAAGTGATTTTTATGTTCACAGTGATAAAATTGGCAAGCTGCTGGCTAATCAATTGAAATCTAATTATGTTAAATCTCAAATCAATCAGATTTATAACCAAAATGATCGATTGATATTGGATCATGTGGGGATTAATCAAACCTTTTGTGATTTTTATTCTTCTTTATATCAATCAGAGTCTCCTCGAGATTCTAAATATATGAATGATTTTTTAGATAAGTTAGACTTTCCTCAGATTTCACAGGATATGTCTTCTTTATTAGATACTTCCATTACAATGGATGAGATTAAGAATGTTATTTTTTCTATGAATTTGGGGAAAGCTCCTGGCCCTGATGGGTTTACCGTTGAATTTTATAAATGTTTTGCTTCTTTATTGATTCCTTGGCTCTATAAGGTTTTTGAGGCTTCTTTGAAACTTGGTAAACTTCCGGAATCTTTTAATAGAGCATCAATTTCTTTAATACTAAAGAAGGATAAAGACCCTGCTCAATGTGCATCTTATAGACCAATATCTTTATTAAATGTTGATTCTAAAGTTTTTTCTAAGTTATTAGCAAATAGACTAGAAAAAGTACTTCCTTCTATTATTTCGGAAGACCAAACGGGTTTTATTAAAGGTCGTTACTCTTTTTATAATATTCGTACATTGTTAAATATCGTTTATACTCCCTCACAAAATGTTCCTGAGTGTGTTATTTCTTTAGATGCCGAGAAAGCTTTTGATAGAGTAGAATGGCCTTATTTATTTAAGGTGCTTGAAATGTTTAATTTTAGCCTGAAATTTATATCCTGGATTAAACTGTTATATCACTCCCCTGTAGCCTCGGTTCGTACTAACTCTTTAAACTCACCTTTTTTTCCTCTCTTTCGTGGTACTCGACAAGGCTGTCCTCTTAGTCCCCTATTATTTGATATTGCATTAGAACCTCTTGCAATTGCTATTCGAGAATCTTCAAATATTACTGGGATAACTCGGGGATTAAAGTCCCATAAATTATCACTCTATGCTGATGATTTACTTT
The DNA here is from genome assembly GCF_963921235.1 of Mobula hypostoma. NCBI lineage: Eukaryota > Metazoa > Chordata > Chondrichthyes > Myliobatiformes > Myliobatidae > Mobula > Mobula hypostoma. Next base: position 148,649,591 of record NC_086102.1, read on the forward strand.
TATATATTTCTAATCCTGAGAGATCTATTCCTGCTGTTTTAGAGTTATTAGCACAATTTGGTCTTTTCTCAGGTTATAAATTAAATCTTAGTAAGAGTGAACTTTTTCCGATTAATAAACATCTTCCCTTATATTATAAATTTCCATTTAAATTGATTAATAATTACCTTTCATATCTTGGGATTAAAATTACTTGTAAACATAAAGATTTATTTAAGACTAACTTTTTACCATTAATAGACCATATTACTCAACTTTCATCTAAATGGTTTCCTTTATATTTAACTTTGATTGGTCGTATTAATGCAGTTAAGATGTTTTTTTTGCCAAAATTTTTATATGTATTTCAGGCATTACCAATTTTCGTTCCTAAATCTTTTTTTGATAAAGTCGACTCTAAAATTTCTTCATTTATTTGGCAGAATAAGAATCCGAGACTGGGTAAAATACATTTACAGAAAGCTAAGAGAGATGGAGGTTTAGCATTACCTAACTTTAGATTTTATTATTGGGCTATTAATATTCGACATATGAAATTTTGGTTACTTGACCGGGATATACTATCTATTCCTAAATGGGTAGCATTGGAATTACAATCTGTTCAGGGTTATACACTTGGTTCTATTTTAGGTTCATCTCTTCCTTTTGATTCGAAACGCCTTAAGCAGGTCTCTAACCCGATCGTTAAATATGCTTTGCGTATTTGGTTTCAATTCAGAAAATTTTTTGATCTTAATCAATTCGGGTTAGCGATTCCTATTTTAGGTAACATATTTTTTCCTCCCTCTTTTACGGATCGCGCTTTTCAAACTTGGAAGACTAAGGGTATTTTACGGTTTTTGGATTTATTTTTAGATGGTTCCCTTATGTCTTTTGAACAATTATCTAATAAATATAACCTATCAAGAATACATTTTTTTAGATATTTACAAGTTAGAAATTTTCTAAGTACTATACTTCCTTCCTTTCCAATGCTTCCTCCTATATATATTTTAGATTCGATAATTAACCTTAATCCATGTCAGAAAGGTGCATCGGCTATGATTTATAATATTATTATGAAACTCAGGAAAGCTCCATTTGATAAGATTAGGGTGGATTGGGAACAGGAATTGGGGCTTACCATTTCTGTGGATGATTGGGGGCAGATTTTACAATTAGTTAATACTTCCTCTATTTGTGCTAAACATTCCCTAATTCAATTTAAAGTGGTGCATAGAGCACATATGTCCAAAGATAAGTTAGCGCGTTTTTACTCGCATATTAATCCTTTCTGTGATAGATGTTCGGGGCAGATAGCCTCTTTAACTCATATGTTTTGGTCTTGCCCTACTTTGGAAACTTTTTGGAGAGATATTTTCAATATTATTTCTAAGGTATTAAATATAGATATCTCTCCTCACCCTATTACTGCTATCTTTGGACTACCTAAAATTTCTAGTAATCTTTCCCCTTCAGCCCGTAGAATGATTGCATTTCTTACTTTAATGGCGAAAAGATGTATTTTACAACATTGGAAAGAGCTTAATGCTCCAACTACCTTTTTTTGGTTTTCTCAGACGATTTTATGTTTGAATCTGGAGAAAATTAGAAGTAACCTTTATGATTCTTCATTTAAATTTGAACAGATTTGGGGACCTTTTATTCGATATTTTCATTTAATGTAATATTTACCCTTCTTGTTTTTTTTCACTGTTTTAATGGAGGTCGGGATTGAGGACGTGATTTTAAGTTTAACTCTGTTTGGTTTCAAGTTAGCCCATTGCTTTGCTTTGCTTTTAGTTAGTTGCACGGTGGGTTTTTTTTGGGGTTTTTTTTTTCTTTTTTTCCATTGATATATATAAAATCTAGTATACTATTATGTTATTTTGGTTTCTTATGCTTAAATTACATTGTTTGTAGTATTTTCTTTTTGGTATTGTTATCTTTTGGAATTTTATTATACTTTAACATTGTATTAATGTTTATATGGCTTACCTTTTTTGTATACTTACTCAATAAAAAGATTTAAAAAGAAAGATTTGAGATTTAACATAATTAGATTTCAATTGATTAGCCCGCAGCTTGCCAATTTTGTCACTGTGAACATAAAAGTCACTTCTTGTTTTCTTTAATTGGCTTACAATCGAGGACGAGAGTAGTAAACTGTGTTCCATTTGAAGTTCAGTTCTTTGTTTATATAACTCCTCAGAAGGAGCCATAACATATTTCTTATCAATTTCTTTAATCTTGTCCACAATTACCATCTCCTCCTGCTTCTGTTTCTTCCTCAAAGCAACAGAGTACGAAATAATCTGACCCCGAATATAGGCTTTAAAAGTGTCCCAAAGAGTGTTAACCGAAATATCTTCTGTTTGGTTAATTGTAAAAAAAAGCTCAATCTGTTCATTCATAAAATTAACAAAGTCCGAGTCCTGAAGCAACAGCGAATTAAAACGCCATTGTCTATTATTCGGTATATTGGCCATAATTTTAATAGAAAGCTTAAGTGGAGCATGATCCGAAATGGTTATAGAATCATAATCACATTTAATCACTGAAGGAATAAGACGAGAATCAATGAAAAAATAATCAATTCTTGAATAGGAATGATGAACATGTGAAAAGAAGGAAAAATCTTTTTCCTGAGGATGCAGAAAACGCCAAATGTCCGTCGACCCAGAATCAGAAAGGAAAAAATTAATCAGATTTGCAGATTTATTAGGTAAAGTCCGTAAAGGAGCCGAACGGTCCAAAGCTGGAGACAAACAGGTATTAAGATCTCCGCCCCAGATCAATGAAAACTCGTTCAAATTCGGAAACTGATCAAACAATGATTTATAAAATTCCGGACAATCCATATTAGGAGAATAAACATTAACCAAAACTACTTTTTTATTAAATAGTAAACCACTAACCAATAAAAATCTACCATTCGGATCAGAAATAATATCCTGTTGTATAAAAGTAACTGAAGAATCTATAAAAATAGAGACGCCTCGAATCTTAGCATTGGAGTTCGAATGAAATTGTTGTCCCTTCCAGAATTTGAAAAAACGTAGTCTGTCCCCCCTCCGTACATGGGTCTCTTGTAAAAATAAAATTTGTGCTTTAAGTCTCCGGAACACTTTAAAAACTTTTTTCCTTTTAATAGGATGATTAAGACCATTAGTATTCCAGGAGACAAAATTAATAATAGACTCCATAAATCCTAAAGTCAACCCACAACAAGGAGGATTGACGATAGGCGTGACCCACAAATCCGGAGAAGAAACAGAACATACAAAAGATACCGGGAAAAAGGACGCAACCAGTACTTCAATAATGTATATAGCCCAAAGAGAAACAAACTAAAACGTGAAGCCCCTCCCACCACCCCCCACCCCAAGACCCCAAGGCAAAATCTAAAGCAGACCCTCCAGAAAGAAGCAAGCGCTAAAACTACCCCCATGACTTCCGGTATACGCTCCCTAAAAAAAAAGGTATAAATATGAAAAAGGATCAGCTAATTGTAAAACAGTAAAAAAGTAAAAAAAAAAGGTAGCTCAATTAAAATACATACAGAACAGAACAAAAGCCGGAAAATATATATTAAAAAAAACCCACAATAAACCTCAAACCCATGAATAGACACAGCAACAAAAAACAATAAGATTATTGACATAAAGTGGTTATAAAAAGCAAAACAGAATAAAATTTAAAAAAAAACTACAAAATTTAAGGCCACACAGGAAATACGTAAGATGACAAAAGGGAAGTAACCACCCAGAATCCCCTGGGAAAAGAAAGAAATGACGCAGTTAAAAAGAAAGTTTAGCAACCATATTAAGAAATCAAAAGTAAACTTTTCTGCCCAAATAGGGCACGAAAAAGTTAAAACCAACCAATTCACAGCCTCCGATCAACGGAGATAATTAAAAAAAAGCAATTAAGATGTTGAAGATGAAAGTTGATCCAGATAACTCTGGGCATCCGATGGAGAATCAAAAAAACGAAGGGCTCCATCTGACATGCGAATCCTTAGACGTGCAGGGTACAGCAAAATGATCGATTGATACTGGATCATGTGGGGATTAATCAAACCTTTTGTGATTTTTATTCTTCTTTATATCAATCAGAGTCTCCTCGAGATTCTAAATATATGAATGATTTTTTAGATAAGTTAGACTTCCCTCAGATTTCACAGGATATGTCTTCCTTATTAGATACTTCCATTACAATGGATGAGATTAAGAATGTTATTTTTTCTATGAATCTGGGGAAAGCTCCCGGCCCTGATGGGTTTACCGTTGAATTTTATAAATGTTTTGCTTCTTTATTGATTCCTTGGCTCGGTAGGGTTTTTGAGGCTTCTTTGAAACTTGGTAAACTTCCTGAATCTTTTAATAGAGCATCAATTTCTCTAATACTAAAGAAGGATAAAGACCCTGCTCAATGTGCATCTTATAGACCAATATCTTTATTAAATGTTGATTCTAAAGTTTTTTCTAAGTTATTAGCAAATAGACTAGAAAAAGTACTTCCTTCTATTATTTCGGAGGACCAAACGGGTTTTATTAAAGGTCGTTACTCTTTTTATAATATTCGTACATTGTTAAATATCGTTTATACTCCCTCACAAAATGTTCCTGAGTGTGTTATTTCTTTAGATGCCGAGAAAGCTTTTGATAGAGTAGAATGGCCTTATTTATTTAAGGTGCTTGAAATGTTTAATTTTAGCTTGAGATTTATATCCTGGATTAAACTGTTATATCACTCCCCTGTAGCCTCGGTTCGTACTAACTCTTTAAACTCACCTTTTTTTCCTCTCTTTCGTGGTACTCGACAAGGCTGTCCTCTTAGTCCCCTATTATTTGATATTGCATTAGAACCTCTTGCAATTGCTATTCGAGAATCTTCAAATATTACTGGGATAACTCGGGGATTAAAGTCCCATAAATTATCACTCTATGCTGATGATTTACTTTTATATATTTCTAATCCTGAGAGATCCATTCCTGCTGTTTTAGAGTTATTAGCACAATTTGGTCTTTTCTCAGGTTATAAATTAAATCTTAGTAAGAGTGAACTTTTTCCGATTAATAAACATCTTCCCTTATATTATAAATTTCCATTTAAATTGATTAATAATTACTTTTCATATCTTGGGATTAAAATTACTTGTAAATACAAAGATTTATTTAAGACTAACTTTTTACCATTAATAGATCATATTATTCAACTTTCATCTAAATGGTTTCCTTTATATTTAACTTTGATTGGTCGTATTAATGCGGTTAAGATGTTTTTTTTGCCAAAATTTTTATATGTGTTTCAGGCATTACCAATTTTCGTTCCAAAATCTTTTTTTGATAAAGTTGACTCTAAAATTTCTTCATTTATTTGGCAGAATAAGAATCCGAGACTGGGTAAAATACATTTACAGAAAGCTAAGAGAGATGGAGGTTTAGCATTACCTAACTTTAGATTCTATTATTGGGCTATTAATATTCGACATATGAAATTTTGGTTACTTGACCAGGACATACTATCTATTCCTAAATGGGTAGCATTGGAATTACAATCGGTTCAGGGTTATACACTTGGTTCTATTTTAGGCTCTTCTCTCCCTTTTGATTCGAAACGTCTTAAGCAGGTCTCTAACCCGATAGTTAAATATGCTTTGCGCATTTGGTTTCAATTCAGAAAATTTTTTGATCTTAATCAATTCGGGTTAGCGATTCCTATTTTAGGTAACATATTTTTTCCTCCCTCTTTTACGGATCGCGCTTTTCAAACTTGGAAGACTAAGGGTATTTTACGGTTTTTGGATTTATTTTTAGATGGTTCCCTTATGTCTTTTGAACAATTATCTAATAAATATAACTTATCAAGAATACATTTTTTTAGATATTTACAAGTTAGAAATTTCCTAAGTACTATACTTTCTTCCTTTCCAATGCTTCCTCCTACATATATTTTAGATTCGATAATTAACCTTAATCCATGTCAGAAAGGTGCATCGGCTATGATTTATAATATTATTATGAAACTTAGGAAAGCTCCATTTGATAAGATTAGGGTAGATTGGGAACAGGAATTGGGGCTTACCATTTCTGTGGATGATTGGGGGCAGATTTTACAATTAGTTAATACTTCCTCTATTTGTGCTAAACATTCCCTAATTCAATTTAAAGTGGTTCATAGAGCACATATGTCCAAAGATAAGTTAGCGCATTTTTACTCGCATATTAATCCTTTCTGTGATAGATGTTCGGGGCAGATAGCCTCTTTAACTCATATGTTTTGGTCTTGCCCTGCTTTGGAAACTTTTTGGAGAGATATTTTCAATATTATTTCTAAGGTATTAAATATAGATATCTCTCCTCATCCTATTACTGCTATCTTTGGACTACCTAAAATTTCTAGTAATCTTTCCCCTTCAGCCCGTAGAATGATTGCATTTCTTACTTTAATGGCGAAAAGATGTATTTTACAACATTGGAAAGAGCTTAATGCTCCAACTACCTTTTTTTGGTTTTCTCAGACGATTTTATGTTTGAATTTGGAGAAAATTAGAAGTAACCTTTATGATTCTTCATTTAAATTTGAACAGATTTGGGGACCTTTTATTCGATATTTTCATTTAATGTAATATTTACCCTTCTTGTTTTTTTTCACTGTTTTTAATGGAGGTCGGGATTGAGGACGTGATTTTAAGTTTAACTCTGTTTGGTTTCAAGTTAGCCCATTGCTTTGCTTTGCTTTAAGTTAGCTGCACGGTGGGTTTTTTTTGGGGTTTTTTTTTCTTTTTTTTCCATTGATATATATAAAATTTAGTATACTATTATGTTATCTTGGTTTCTTATGTTTAAATTACATTGTTTGTAGTAATTTCTTTTTGGTATTGATATCTTTTGGAATTTTATTATACTTTAACATTGTATTAATGTTTATATGGCTTACCTTTTTTGTATACTTACTCAATAAAAAGATTTAAAAAAAAAGAAAGATAGATTCCTGATTGGTTGGGGCATCAAGGGATATGGTGACAGGGTAGGTGCATGGGGTTGAATAGGATCCAAGATCAGCTATGATGAAATGGTGGAGCGGACTTGATGGGCTGAATGGCCTAATTCTGCTCCTATGTCATATGGTGTTGTGGTCTTACATCCTCAGGAAAATCCTGCAAAAGGTAGTTGATTTGGCCCAGTACATCATGGCTAAAACCCTCCCAATCATTGAGCACATCTACATGAAATGTTGCCATAGAAAAGCAGCATCTATCATTAAAGATCCTCACCACCCAGCCCATGTTCTTTTCTTGCTGCTGCTATCTGGTAGAAGGGACAAGTGCTTCATGACTCACACCAACAGGTTCAAGAACAGTTACTACCCTCAACCATCAGGCTTTTGAACAAAAGGGAACAATTATACTCATTTAAGGACTTTATTATATTGCTATTTCATGCGCATTATTTATTGCTATTTATTTTTGTCCACATTTGCACAGTTTGTTTACAGTCTACAGGTCTTGATGTTTACAGATTACAGTTAGATTTGCCAAGTATACCTGCAGATAAAGAATCTCTGGGTTGTATGTGGTAATATGTATGTACTCTGATAATAATCTGGCACTTATCCTTGTAAGCGGAACAAGTGCTACACATGCCCCATACATCAAAGTTGCTGGTGAACGCAGCAGGCCAAGCAGCATCTAAAGGAAGAGGTGCAGTCGACGTTTCAGGCCGAGACCCTTCGTCAGGACTAACTGAAGGAAGAGTGAGTAAGGGATTTGAAAGCTGGAGGGGGAGGGGGAGATGCAAAATGATAGGAGAAGACAGGAGGGGGAGGGATAGAGCCGAGAGCTGGACAGGTGATAGGCAAAAGGGGATACGAGAGGATCATGGGACAGGAGGTCCGGGAAGAAAGACGGGGGGGGGTGACCCAGAGGATGGGCAAGAGGTATATTCAGAGGGACAGAGGGAGAAAAAGGAGAGTGAGAGAAAGTATGTGTGCATAAAAATGAGTAACAGATGGGGTACGAGGGGGAGGTGGGGCCTTAGCGGAAGTTAGCGAAGTCAATGTTCATGCCATCAGGTTGGAGGCTACCCAGACGGAATATAAGGTGTTGTTCCTCCAACCTGAGTGTGGCTTCATCTTTACAGTAGAGGAGGCCGTGGATAGACATGTCAGAATGGGAATGGGACGTGGAATTAAAATGTGTGGCCACTGGGAGATCCTGCTTTCTCTGGCGGACAGAGCGTAGATGTTCAGCAAAGCGGTCTCCCAGTCTGCGTCGGGTCTCACCAATATATAAAAGGCCACATCAGGAGCACCGGACGCAGTATATCACCCCAGTCGACTCACAGGTGAAGTGATGCCTCACCTGGAAGGACTGTTTGGGGCCCTGAATGGTGGTAAGGGAGGAAGTGTAAGGGCATGTGTAGCACTTGTTCCGCTTACACGGATAAGTGCCAGGAGGGAGATCAGTGGGAAGGGATGGGGGGGACGAATGGACAAGGGAGTTGTGTAGGGAGCGATCCCTGCGGAATGCAGAGAGAGGGGGGGAGGGAAAGATGTGCTCAGTGGTGGGATCCCGTTGGAGGTGGCGGAAGTTACGGAGAATAATATGTTGGACCCGGAGGCTGGTGGGGTGGTAGGTGAGGACCAGGGGAACCCTATTCCTAGTGGGGTGGTGGGAGGATGGAGTGAGAGCAGATGTACGTGAAATGGGGGAGATGCGTTTAAGAGCAGAGTTGATAGTGGAGGAAGGGAAGCCCCTTTCTTTAAAAAATGAAGACATCTCCCTTGTCCTAGAATGAAAAGCCTCATCCTGAGAGCAGATGCGGCGGAGACGGAGGAATTGCGAGGAGGGGATGGCGTTTTTGCAAGAGACAGGGTGAGAGGAGGAATAGTCCAGATAGCTGTGAGAGTCAGTAGGCTTATAGTAGACATCAGTGGATAAGCTGTCTCCAGAGACAGAGACAGAAAGATCTAGAAAGGGGAGGGAGGTGTCGGAAATGGACCAGGTAAACTTGAGGGCAGGGTGAAAGTTGGAGGCAAAGTTAATAAAGTCAACGAGTTCTGCATGCGTGCAGGAAGCAGCGCCAATGCAGTCGTCGATGTAGTGAAGGAAAAGTGGGGGACAGATACCAGAATAGGCACGGAACATAGATTGTTCCACAAACCCAACAAAAAGGCAGGCATAGCTAGGACCCATACAGGTGCCCATAGCTACACCTTTAGTTTGGAGGAAATGGGAGGAGCAAAAGGAGAAATTATTAAGAGTAAGGACTAATTCTGCTAGACGGAGCAGAGTGGTGGTAGAGGGGAACTGATTAGGTCTGGAATCCAAAAAGAAGCGTAGAGCTTTGAGACCTTCCTGATGGGGGATGGAAGTATATAAGGACTGGACATTCATGGTGAAAATAAAGCGGTGGGGGCCAGGGAACTTAAAATCATCGAAAAGTTTAAGAGCGTGAGAAGTGTCACGAACATAGGTCGGAAGGGATTGAACAAGGGGTGATAAAACAGTGTCGAGGTATGCAGAAACGAGTTCGGTGGGGCAGGAGCAAGCTGAGACAATAGGTCGGCCAGGACAGGCAGGTTTGTGGATCTTGGGTAGGAGGTAGAAACGGGAAGTGCGGGGTGTGGGAACTATAAGGTTGGTAGCAGTGGATGGGAGATACCCTGAGCGGATAAAGTCGGTGATGGTGTGGGAGACAATGGTCAGTACGCCAGACTACAACAGCACCCCCCTTATCAGCGGGTTTAATAATAAGGTTAGGATTAGTGCGGAGGGAGTGGAGAGCAGAGCGTTCCGAAGGAGTGAGGTTGGAATGGGGACTCGCCCATGCCCTTACACTTTCTCCCTTACCACCATTCAGGACCCCAGACAGTCCTTCCAGGTGGGGTGACACTTCACCAGTGAGTTGGCTGGGGTGATATACTGTGTCCGGTGCTCCTGATGTGTCCTTCTATATATTGGTGAGACCTGACGCAGACTGGGAGATCATTTTGCTCAACACCTATGCTCTGTCCGCCAGAGAAAGCAGGATTACCCAGTGGCCACACATCTTAATTCTACATCCCATTCCCATTCTGATATGTCTATCCATGGCTTCCTCTACTGTAAAGATGAAGCCACACTCAGGTTGGAGGAACAACGCCTTACATTCCGTCTGGGTAGCCTCCAACCTGATGGCATGAACACTGACTGCTCTAACTTCCGCTAATGTCCCACCTCCCCCTCGTACCCCATCCGTTATTTATTTATATACACACATTCTTTCTCTCCCTCTCCCTTTTCTCCCTCTGTCCCTCTGACTATACCCCTTTCCCATCCTCTGGGTGTTTTCTCCCCTCCCCCTTTTCCTTCTGCCTGGGCCTCCTGTCCCATGATCCTCTCATATACCTTTTGCCAATCACCTGTCCAGCTCTTGGCTCCATCCCTCCCCCTCCTGTCTTTTCCTATCATTTTGGACCTCCCCTCCCCCTCCCACTTTCAAATCTCTTACTAACTCTTTCTTCAGTTAGTCCTGATAAAGGGTCTCGGCCCGAAACGTCGACTGTACCTCTTCCTAGAGATGCTGTCTGGCCTGCTGCGTTCACCAGCAACTTTGATGTGTGTTGGTTGAATAAATTTTACTTTGCACTTTGTTGGCTCTCCTGTTTTTACCACATGCAAACCCAATATTACCTTTCCTCCAGTAGAAGTCATTAGTTGGCTTCAGCGCAGTATCTTTGAAATGCTGTTCAAACTCATTCTGTGGCCAAGCCAGTGTCTGATTCCAATATTATTAACTTTTTGTTCATTTCTGGTATATGTTCTATTGCTTGTTTCATTTTAGTTTTTTTCATTGTAAATCTCAAGGGCAACCCAGTCCCATATCGCTCTCATCTATTCAATCTATTCAATATACATATACTGTAATTGATTTAGTTATTTATTTATTATTATTTTTTTTTCTTGTATATTATGTATTGCATTGAACTGCTGCTGCTAAGTTAACAAATATCACATCACATGCCAGTGATAATAAACCTGATTCTGATCATTATTAGATTTTTCATTAACAGTAGGCAGATTAGTGCTCTTTTTGAAACTGCATCTTGACTTTCTGTCTTTTTCTCTTCTCTATGCAGTCCATTTATTTTTGTCTGCATAAAATAGTATATGTATGTGCCCTATTTTGCTGTACATTCTGCCTTTTAATCTGCAGTAGTCTGTTGTATGTGAACCCCTGCCACAACAATAACACTGTTTGTTCAGCCAGGCCTGTTTCAGTTTAGATGTTGCAATTTTGTTCACACTCACTTTCATTCCTGAATGCACCTCAGTTGCACCTCTGGCTGCTGTTTCCATTGATACAACAACTGTAATTATTCTTTTAAATGTGAGTTGTGCTTCAGTTAGTCTCTATTTTTGAATGCTTGCTTGTAAGATTCCACAAACTAAATAATCTCTCAGTGCACCATTAAGCCCATCACAGAACTGAAAATGCTCCAATTTCTTCACTTCAGCCACATAAGTTGAAATGGACTTCACTTCCTTTTGATTCTGCTTATGAAACCTAAAGCATTCTGCAATCAACAATGGATTTAGTTCTAAATGTTCCTGCATCACTTTCACAATATCAGCAAAGCTCCTTTCTGCTGGTTTGGTTGGAGCAGTCAAACTTCGAAGCAAACTGTGTGCTTTTCCACCCTGTGCACTCAGAAGAACTGATACTTATTTCTAATTGGCTATTTCACTTGTTTTAAAATACTGCTCAATTCACTTAGTAGACATATCCCAGTTATCCCTTCTGTAATCAAACACATATATCTTTCCAATATAGCCTGCTATTTCTGAATTTTTTAAATTATCACTTTTTTAATATCACAGTACTCACTGTTTATGAACCTTTTTTGTCTTTTTTAAAAACTCAAATGTCTCTTCCCTTCTGAAGAATGCACGCTGTGATTTGTTGTAAGTCGAATGTCTTGCTATTTTTTTTTAATCTCAGACATCTCGCTGTGCTTTAACAGATAGATAGACATCCTGGGTTAGTATAATACATCCTTGTTGCCACTGTTATGCTGTGTGACCCCAAAAGCATCGAACTAATTACAAGAAAAAGACGGAAGCCCAGGCAGCGCGTAAGACGTGGTGGCATGATGACGTATGTCATTCATGTTGTTTTACATATAACCCAAAATGAATTGAATTAATTAAACACGAAAGCTTGATCACATAATATATTTAAAATATTGCTCAACTCTTATTGACATATGAAATACACAACAAGGTTAATTCATGGAATGTGTGATGTCATAATTAAGTTTTTCCTTAAAAAGGAACAAATATTCACTGTCCAAATCTAACATTTAAGACAAATGATACATTTTTTCATACTAACCTGTACAAACTGGACCAAATCTGTAACGAAGGCTAGCTAAAATAATCTTCAATTAGTTAAACTTGGCTCTGTACTCTGCACCTTATAACCTTTTGTACCCCAGCGTGTTGTTGGAAGTCCCTAGTGATTGTGGATCTAATAGGAAAACAGTACCAGAGTGAGCTGTGCAGACAGTAATGCATCTCCTAACACAGAGTGAAGAATTGTAAATCGAACACAGTGAGAAAGTGGGAGTTTCAAAGGGAGCACTCTCCTCTCGTATAAGATTCCTTCTTCTTCAGCTCTTTGCCTTTTCCACCTATCACTTCCCAGCTGCACCTTCCTCCCCCACCCACCTGCCTTCCTTCTCACCTGGTCGCTCCTTCCCTTTCCCCACCTTCTTATTCTGGCTTCTTCCCCCTTCCTTTCTAGTCTGATGTAGGGTCTCGGCCTGAAACATTGACTTTCCATAGATGCTGCCTGACCTGCTGAGTTCCTCCAGCATTTTGTATGTGTTACTCTGGATTTTCAGCATCTGCAGAGTGTCTTGTTACGCCAATTACTTTAAAATCTTACCTTTTCTGTTCATGTTTCACTATTTCCTAATTCAGTCTTTCTGTTCTTTAAATTTCTTCCTATAATCTTATATTTGACATAGAGTCTTTCTGCAAAGTTTAAATGTATAAGACTCCACACTTGATTTTCTGTGCCCAAGAGCCTGGCTGAAGTAATTAATCCTTAATCATGTCATTAAGAGGCTGTAGTATCAAGAGTTTAGGTGATGAGCTCAATGAGAAAGCTAGATTAATTCCTCCCAAAAAATGTTCCCTAATGAAAGGTTAGCTAAGGAGAAATAATGTACCTGCATCATTCGCAGCAGAGCTGTACAATTAATGAATATTCACACCAAAGCCATGCAAGTGTACTTCAAATATTGTTATACCATTTCCTTGTCAGTAACTGTATCATTAATTTTGCTGTTGTATTGAACGCAAAAATTGCCAGAATGTGTAACGTTTCATGTGCCGGTTGGAAAGAATTTAATATGATGCATGCAAAGAAAACTCTACAATAAGCAAGATTTATCTCTGTACTAAAACACTGAGCTTCAGTTAAACCTGGTATTTATTTATTTACTCCATTATATCAGTTCCACTGTAAAGATAGCTTAGTATTAAGCCAGAAATAAAAACAAAATATGGTCTTTAGCAAGAACACATGCAAATGTAGCTCATCGAATGTAAAAAGGCATCCAAGAATATAATGGGAGCATTATTTAGGAAAAGCTAGCTAGACAAAATTGGACACAGGCCACTATAGGGGATGTCAGACTAGATAGACTAAGCTTGGAACATTAGAATAAAAAAGAAATATAATTAGAAGTAGGCCATTCAGCCCTTTGTGGGCATTCTGATCTTCGGAATTTATAGCTAGTAGTTTAACTTCTGCACCATTTTCCTGCGTTAAACTTGCAACACTGCACTAATCAAAGGTTTCAAAGGTATATTTAATGTCAGAGAAATGTATAAAATATACATCCTGAAATGCATTTTCTTTGCAACTGACCACAAAAACAGAGGAGTGCCCCCAAAGAATGAATGACAGTTAAATGTTAGAACCTCAAAGTTTCCCCCAGCTCGCCTTCCTCCTGCGCGCAAGCAACAGCAAGCAACGATCCTCCCTCCCCCCACTGGCAAAAAAAAGCATCGGCACTCGCCACTGAGCACTCAAGTGTACAGCAAAAGCAAGAGCAAAGGCACAGACTTGCAGTTCTCCAAAGACTACGTATTCACCTGGTATTCGACATACCACAGGCTCTCTCTCTTTCCTTAATAAGGGAGAAAGAGATTTCTCCATTTCACAGTGAGAGGGGAGACATAACAAGTAACTTTCTGGTTTACAATGTTAAAAGGCCGTTGTGTCGCTTTTTCCATGCTCTGTGCCCAAAGATCTCAGGTCTCTGGACTCTCTGGACACACAGCCAAAGATCTTCCAGCTCCCATGACACACCGGTCTGTCGGGACACCGAACTTCGATCCACCCGTCTCCAGAGCCTCGAGATCGTAGGCCTCCAAAGGCAAGTCGAACTCTTAAGATGCACCCTTGGCATGTCAGATAACGGCCAGTCATGAAACCCCGAGAGAGGGTCCCATTCCTGCAAAGAACCAAAGTTAGTGTGTAACTCCAGGTCAGTGTCTTCAAAAGAACCCTGAAAGGGAAAAATAGACATATTAAAGATGGAAATAGAGCTTTTTCTGAATGCAAGCAAAGGGTTTGCCGTCTAGAGCCATCTTGACTAGGCTCCGCCTTCTGAAGATTGTCATCACCAAATCATAAAAAATTTAAAAAGGAGCTCAGGAGCCACTTCTTCATGCAAATGAATGATCTGCCAAAAAATGTCTAAGCCTGGGCTGCTTAATCTCTCTTCATATTTCAAATCCTTCTCTGCACTAGCTTTATTGTGAGTCTTTTCTTCCTGACATGGTCTCATCTGGCCTAAGAAAAGGTGTCTCCATTCTTGTACCCTAATTCTCTTGCAATAAAGGCCAACATAACCTTTGACCTCCTAACTGCTTGCAGTATGCTTTTCTTAATTTTTTGGGATTCATGTGGAAGGACGCAGCACCCTTTCCTTTTCCTGGTATTTTTTTAACTCTCACTGTTTAAAAATATTTCCTATATTTCTATTTTTGCTATCTTGCATTTTTTTTTCACCTTATGTTCCATGTGAAATATTTTTGCTCTTTCACATAACCTAGTTGTATCCTCCTGAAGTCCCTCCTTCTCCTCCTCATAGAAATTTAAGAGACTACTAGACAGGTATATGGAGGAACTTAAGGTGGGGGGTTATATGGGAGGCAGGGCTTAAGGGTCAGCACAACGTTGTGGGCCGAAGGGCCTGTACTGTGCTGTATTGTTCTATGTTCTATGTTCTATGTATACTGCGTCCCAGACTTGTGTCATCAGCAGCTTTGAATATCTTACAAGGAACACAAGAGATCCTGCAGTTGCTCTAAATGCAGAGTGACACAAACAAAATGATGGAGGAACTCAGACGGTCAGACAGCATTTGTGGAGAGGAATGAACAGTCAGTGTTTCAGGCTGAGACCTTTTATCAGGACTGATATTACATTTTATCAATATTATAATCCCTTATCTATTGTCTGGGCACGTGGCCAGGTGGTTAAGGCATTGGACTAGCGACCTGAAGGTCGTGAGTTTGAGCCCAAGCCAAGGCAATGTGTGTTGTGTCCTTGAGCAAGGCACTTAATCGCACATTGCTCTGCGATGACACTGATGCCAAGCTGTATGGGTCCTAATGCCCTTCCCTTGGACAACTTTGGTGTTATGGAGAGGGGAGACTAGCAGCATGGACAACTGCTGGTCTTCCATACAACCTTGCCCAGGCCTGCACCCTGGATAGTGAAGACTTTCCAGGCACAGATCCATGGTCTCGCAAGACTAACGGATGCCTTTTTTAAAAATCTAAATTATTGATCTGAGCATCCAGCTTTTCAGCACCAATTGTTCTGTCACTCCATTAATCACAGTTTTCTAACCCTATATATATATATATATGGTATATATTTCTTTTCTGTGTTTTCTACTTATTAAATAATCATTGGTTTCCACCAGAACTATGCCCTTACTTTTGCACAATTTTTGTATAGCACCTTATCAAACATCTTCTGAAGGTCCAAAGGTACGCAGACACTGGTTTACTTTTACTGTTTTCTCATTGAAAACTCAAAATATTCCAACAGATTTTTAAAATATGACTTCCCTTTCATAAATCCAATACTGACCCTGCTCACTCCTGTTAATATTTTCAAAGTGCCTCGCATTTTTCCCAAGATGGCACCTACAATCCTTGGTCACTTTCTATGGGCTGCAGAAAATTGTTCCAAAATTCCTCTGAAATATACTTCTTTTGAATTACTTTCACTACAACCTGCAGCATGTAAACTTCCTCCTAACAATGGACTTCCAAAATACATCAATGATCTCATGATCGGCTGAAGAACCTGGGCCAGTCAGACATGGTGCCTTTAAGGCTCATCGCCATGGCTGAAAGTATGGCAGGAGAGGGGTAATCCAAGCAAGGATGAAGCGCAGAATGATGAGGACTCTACCCAGTACCTTGCTGGTGATCTTGCAGTCGCTGGACAATGAAGTTCAGGATGTGAGGGCAAGACTGTTGTATCAGAGGCAGATGAGAAACACCTCAATTATTTGCTGTATTGAATTTTGGCTATCAACAGACATGCCAGATGCAGAAGTCAGACCAGAAGGATTTATGATTTACTGAATGCGCCAAACTGCGGACTCAGGAAAGACAAAGGGAGAAGGTTCATGTCTTAGGGTCAATTCTCATTGGTGCTCCGACATGGTGGTTCTGTCAAAAAACTGTGTCCCCTGACTTGGAACACATAATGGTCAAATGCAGTCCATTCTATTTACCTTGGGGGTTCTCATCTGTGACCCTGATGGCAGCTCTTAAACCATCAACAGCCAACTATAATCAAGCATTGGTGATAGTGCCGGATGTCGTCTGCAGACAAGAAACAGCCCATCCTGACACATTTCAAATCATAATGTGAGACTTCAACAAGGCTTGTTTGAAGAAAACCTGGCCCAATTATCACCAGCATATAACCTGTAGTACTAGAGGTCCCAACACACTAGACCATGCTGCACTACAATAAGGAACGCCTACTATTCCTTGTCCAGATCGCATTTAGGAAAATTGGATTACTCGGCTGTTCTCCTCCTACCTGCATACAGGCAAAGCCTGAAAAGCAAGGCTCCAGAGATCAAGACAAATAAGAAGTGGTCATGAGAAGAAGAGGAATAATTACAGGATTGCTTTGAGTCAGTGGACTGGGCTGTATTCAAGAACTCATCTAGAGATTTGAACGAATGCACCATGGTTGTAACAGGCTTTGTTAAAACAGTTGTAAATGAGTGTGTCCCCACTGGGTCATTCAGAGGCTTCTCCATTCAGAAGGCCTGGATGAACCATGAGATGCAAAATATGCTGTGAGGGCCTGATCAGAGGCATTCAAGTCTGGAGACGAAGAAAGCTGCAAGAGGTGCAGGTATGATCTCTGGAAAGCCATCTTACGGGCGAAGTGGAGATTCAGGATAAATCTTGAATCAAAAAGTGATGCTCGACAGCTGTGGCAGAACTTGAATGCTAACACCCCCTACAAAGTTAAATCAAACAACATGGGAAACAGCAGGGCTTTGCTTCCAGATGAGGTTAACGTCTTCTATGCTCTCTCTGACCATCAGAACATGGAGAAACCATTGCGAACCCCCACATCTCCCAATGATATTTTGATTTCAGTATCTGAAGCAGACTTGCGGACTGCCTTCAGGAGGGTGAAGCTATGAAAAGCATGCGGACCAGATGGAGTACCTGGACACGTACTAAAGTCCTGTGCTGACCAGTTGGTTGGTGTGTTCACTGAGAACTTTAACCTCTTGCTTTGACAGTGTGTGGTACCCCCCCTGCTTCAAATATACCAGTACCCAAGAAGAGGGTGGTGACCTGCCTCGATGACTATCGCCAAGTCATGCTCGCATCCACAGTGATGAAGTGATTTGAGAGGCTGGTGATGAATTTGGCTCAGCTGGGGCTTTATTCCTTGGAAAGTAGGAGAATGAGGGGCAACCTTATAGCAACGTTTAAAATTATGAGGGTTACAGATAAGAAGGCAATAGCAATTTAATGCCTCAGAGTAGGGGAGTCTGAAACTAGGGGGGCATATATTTAGAGTGAGAGAAGAAAGATTTAAAAGAGACCTCAGGGGCAACTTTTTCACGCAGAGGATGGTGAGAATATAGAATGTGCTGCCAGAGGAAGTGACTGGGGCAGGATCAAATGTATCATTTAATAAATACCTGGATAGGTACTGTACATATAATTGTGGGACTTAGGGGGATATGGGTCAAACACAAGCAGTTGGGACCGGTTGTGTGGGGACCATGATTGGCATTGACTTGTGCTAAAAGTCTTGTATCTGCGCTGTGTTGCTCTATGGCTCTACAATACATTCGTCCACTCTTTACGTGCCATGTTGTATTACGTGGGCGATCATGGTCTTTCTATGATCATAATTATTCTTGGCAAGTGATTCTCCAGAAGTGGTTTGCCATTGGCTTCTTCTTGGCAGTGTCTTTACAAGACGGGTGACCCCAACCATTATCAATACTCTTCAGAGATTGTCTGCTTGTCTTCAGTGATCACATATGCATCAGCTGCTCAAATGACCATCCACCACCTGCTCCCATGGCTTCATGTGACACTAATCTGGGGGTGGTGGGGCTAAGCAGGTGCTATACCTTGCTGAGGGTGACCTGCAGGCTAGTAGAGTGAAGGAGCATCTTACACTTGAAGTTTCTCCAACCCACCACCCTCTACAATACATTAGAAACATTAAAAAATTGAAGCTTTTGCCTTTAAAAGAAGATAAGGAGACCGGAAAATAAAGCAGTATTTTTTTTAAATTTCCAGTAAATGGCTGAAACACTTTATTAGAATCCAAATGTGAATCAGAATCAAAATGAGAATCAGGTTTATTGTCACCAGCATAGATTGTGAAATTTGTTGTTTTGTGGCAACTGTACAATGCAGGCACAGCAAACTACAAGTTACAATAAAAATGAGTAAACAGTGAAAAGAGAAATAGTGAGGTCGTGTTCATGGTCTCATGGACCGTTCAAAAATCTGTTGGCAGAGGGAAAGAAGCTTTTCCTAAAACACTAACTGTGGGTTTTCACGCTCCTGTACCTCCTCCCTGATGATAGTAGTAAGAGGAGAGCGTATTCCAGATGCTGCGGGTATGGAAGTAATGGTAAGCAAAGATAGCCTGGGGCACCTGTAGTCAAGCAAAACCTTTGACGTAAGACCATCAGATACACCTCTGCTTACTACAGATGAGATAAGCTGGGTGACTCTGGCTGTGTGTACTCAAACCAGCTGCGTGAGGCCTCTGTAGTGAGGATTTTCCAGAAAGGTCTTCCTGATGTATAGTATCCTTTTGCATAATAAGGGTGCTGGAGACAAACGAGATAAGAATAATGGAAGGATGTGAAACATTCCCAACAACTAAGGCAAAATTGTCTTTACTCACCTCAAAATAACATCAGCTGTCTGCTTGAAGTTTTGATCGACTTTAACGCCTTCACTTTGAATAGCGATTGATCTTGCAGGTAAGGAGTTCAAACATACATAATTTACAAAAATCAATATCTGTAACTGATAAGACAATTCTGTATAAAAAATAGCAGCTTTCTGTTCAGAGTTCAGGACAGTGTGGGTGATAGGGACCATGCTGCTCTCCTTGTGCACAAGTAAAATAAAAAGAATGCTTTAGTCATAAGAGCCCTTGTGCTCTCGTTCCAGTTATTTTAGTTATTTAATTTTATCTTCTTATTGATGACGACAAAGGTTCTTTATGATGGACACTGCTTGCCCGAGGCACCACCTATGCTGGAGACTGCTCTTCAATGGTGGAGAGGCTTATGCCAATCTGTTTCGTAGGCATCAGATTATGCCACAATAACACCAAGTGTTTAGTTTAATGACAGATCTTCAAAACATAATCCAGTCATGTAATTAATCTTAAATTTCTCTTTAAAATTAATGAATTACTTTGTTCAACGATAGCCAGCCATGATATTGCACACAAGGAGCATTGCTGGTTATTTCTATACTGGTTTCTAAATTAATCATTGATATACCAAATGAGATGATGTATCTGAAGCAATAAGGTATCAATAACTTGTAATTGCTATTCTGATTAGTCAAGGATCACTGACGAATCGAATATTTTCCCAAACTCACAATACTTTGCAGCAGAGATGCATTTTAAAAACATACAGGGCAGTTAGGGAAGTTTTAATCTCAGAGGGTGGTTTTTTTTTACTCTGTTTTACTGACAGCAGCAGGAGTTATCTGCAGACACCAGCCTAGCTGTCTTCAGATGAATCTGACGTTTGTTGGACTGCTTCTGAACTGAAACTCTGCTCCAAGCCCTTCATTCACAGCACATTCATTGCTTTGGTTTACAGTACTGATTTTCCTGCAAGGTTTGCCCTTGGACTAGTGTGCAGAGTAGGCAATGGCCATATTCAAGACAGAGCACTGGCATATATGATGTCATGGTTTCCCATCAAATCCAGATAAAATTCAGTTAATAATTTCTCCCTGACTCTACCATTCAGGCAACTGTTTGATGAATATTGCACCCAGGCACTTTAGGAATCTTGCCAGCAGATGAATTTAAAATGCTTGTAAGCTTTAACAAAGTTATTCCTTGCTATTTAATCCTGTTATATAAAGAACTCAGAAATAAGCTCAAAACTGAAGGAACAGTTTTGTAAAGACTGGCCAATCTATCGCTGATATTCATCATTTTATATCATTTTTTCTGTAAAAATGTGACTTACAATGCAGATTCAGATTCAGCTGTTTATCACATGTACATGCACTGAAATGTAACATTGCATTAACAACCAACACAACATGTGCTGAGGTACTGAGAGCAGCTGCTTGTGTTGACATGCATTGTAATGCCAACATAGTATACCCACAAAGTTCAGCTGAACAACTCAAACAACAACTGCAATAGGAACAAAACAAATCCACAACAGCAAAATGAATCCCTTTCCCACCTTCCCATCCACTCATCCACCTGCCTAATTACACACACACACACACAGACATACCTCCAATGCAGAACAGGTCACTTCCAGGCTTCTGGCCTTCATTACATCCTTCGGTGTGTTGGTTGTAAATGCAAATGATGCACTTCACTGCAAGTTTCAATATCCATGTGATAAATAAATCTGAATCTGAATCTAATTCGAGCTCTTGGGAATAATTTCTGGGAATAATACAGAACGTGAAGGATCAGTTCATTCCAAAGAGGAAAAAATGGTTCTAAGGGGAGTAAGGGGCGACCGTGGATGACAAGGGAAGTCAAGGACAGTATAAAAATAAAAGAGAGGAAATATAATATAGCAAGGATGAGTGGGAAGCCAGAGGATTGGGAGACTTTTAAGGAGCAACAGAAGATAACTAAAAAGGCAATGCCGGGGGAAAACATGAGGTAAGAAGGTAAGCTAGCCAAAAATATAAAGGAGGATAGTAAAAGCTTCTTTAGGTATGTGAAGATGAAAAAATTAGTTAAGACCAAAATTGGGCCCTTGAAAACAGAAACAGGTGAAATTATAATGGGACAAGGAAATGGCAGACGAGCTGAACAGGTACTTCGGATCTGTCTTCACTAGGGAAGACACAAACAATCTCCCAGATGTAAGAGTGGCCAGAGGACATAGGGTAACAGAGGAACTGAAGGAAATTTGCATCAGGCACAAAATGGTGTTGGGTAAACTGATAGGACTGAAGGTTGATAAATCCCCAGGGCCTGATGGTCTGCATCCCAGGGTACTTAAGGAGGTGGCTGTAGAAATCGTGGACGCATTGGTAATCATTTTCCAATGTTCTATAGATTCAGGATCAGTTCCTGCGGATTGAAGGGTAGCTAATGTTAAACCACTTTTTAAGAAAGGAGGGAGAGAGAAAATAGGAAATTATAGACCAGTTAGTCTGACATCAGTGGTGGGGAAGATGCTGGAATCAATTATAAAAGATGTAATAGCGGCGTATTTGGATAGCAGTGGCAGGATAGGTCCAAGTCAGCATGGACTTACAAAGGGGAAATCATGCTTGACTAATCTTCTGGAATTTTTTGAGAATGTGGCTATGCAAATGGACATAGGAAAGCCAGTGGATGTAGTGTACCTGGACATTCAGAAAGCCTTTGATAAGGTCCCACATAGGAGGTTAGTGTGCAAAATTAGAGCAAATGGTATTGGGGGTAGGGTGCTGACATGGATAGAAAATTGGTTGGCAGACAGGAAACAAAGTGTAGGGATTAATGGGTCCTTTCAGAATGGCAGGCGGTGACCAGTGGGGTACCACAGGGTTCAGTGCTGGGACCGCAGCTATTTACAATATACATTAATGATTTAGATGATGGGATTAAAAGTAACATTAGCAAATTTGCAGATGACACAAAGCTGGGTGGCAGTGTGAAATGTGAGGAGGATGTTATGAGAATGCAGGGTGACTTGGACAGGTTGGGTGAGTGGGCAGATGCAGTTTAATGAGGATAAATGTGAGGTTATCCACTTTGGTGGCAAGAACAAGAAGGCAGATTACTATCTGAATTGTGTCAAGTTAGGAAAAGGTGAAGTACAATGAGATCTAGGTGTCCTTGTTCATCAGTCACTGAAAGTAACCATGCAGGTACAGCAGGCAGTGAAGAAAGCTAATGGCATGTTGGCCTTCATAACAAGGGGAACTGAGTGTAGGAGCAAAGAGGTCCTTCTGCAGTTGTACAGGGCCCTGGTGAGACCACAGCTGGAGTATTGTGTACAGTTTTGGTCTCCAAATTTGAGGAAGGACATTCTAGCTATTGAGGGAGTGCAGCGTAGGTTCACGAGGTTAATTCCCGGGATGGCGGGACTGTCATATGTTGAAAGATTGGAGCAACTGGGGTTGTATACACTGGAATTTAGAAGGATGAGAGGGGATCTGATTGAAACATATAAGATTATTAAGGGATTGGACACGCTAGAGGCAGGAAACATGTTCCCGATGTTGGGGGTGTCCAGAACCAGAGGCCACAGTTTAAGAATAAGGGGTAGACAATTTAGAACGGAGTTGAGGAAAAACTTTTTCACACAGAGGGTTGTGGTTTTGTGGAATGCTGTGCCTCAGAAGGCAGTGGAGGCCAATTCTCTGGATTCTTTCAAAAAAGAATTAGATAGAGCTCTTAAAGATAGCGGAGTAAAGGGATATGGGGAGAAGGCAGGAAAAGAGTACTGATTGTGGATGATCAGCCATGATCACAGTGAATGGTGGGCCTGGCTTGAAGGGCT
Source organism: Mobula hypostoma (assembly GCF_963921235.1). NCBI lineage: Eukaryota > Metazoa > Chordata > Chondrichthyes > Myliobatiformes > Myliobatidae > Mobula > Mobula hypostoma. The sequence goes on from NC_086102.1 coordinate 148,672,889, forward strand.
GAATGGCCTACTCCTGCACCTATTGTCTATTGTCTCTTGGCCCCAGACTCTCAGACTCACAGACATCAGGCCCACGAATTCCACTTGCTGGCCTAGTCTTGCAGATTTGCAGACATTAGACCTCCGAGTCCCATTCATGCCAATCCAGCGGATCTGCTGACTTTGGTATTTTGAACTTCAAGCTTTGACCTCCAGCGTCAGGATCAGAATCAGAATTAGTTTAATATCACTGCCGTACGTCATGAAATTTGTTGTTACACAGCAGCAGTTCATTGCAATACATAATAATAAAAACTGTGAATTACAGTTCAAAGTATATAAATATTTAAAAGTTAAATTAAATAAGTAGTGCAAAAGAAGTAGTGAGGTAGTGTTTATGGGTATTAACCTCAGGACTCTCTCATCAAGGGATTTCAACTCTGGGCCTTGATCTCCATACTCACATGGACATCTGCCCCCGGGATTCCCAACTTTTGGGGACACTGCACTTGTGCCCCCTGCCCTGCACGGACCTTGGGACTCACCAATCTGAGGAGGTCTCTACTGCCAGGAGGCACGAGGGCCGGTGTTTTGCAAAACTAAACTAAAGTTTGTACAGTTTTGTAAGAGCCCAATGATCATAATTAATAATGATAGCCCTTTACAGTACACCAATACACTGCACGTATAACATGCACAAAGTCATAAACTGAAAAGAATGAAAAGAAAATAAAGCATATATTTCAGAATGGTTGCTTTAATGTCTACTAACTTTAGAGTTATATTATCTGAATCTGTCAAGTAAGCAAAGATTCAATACATTAGCTGAGAGCTGGCAAAACAAGAAGTTATAAAGACTGTCACTTTAAATAGCTGAAGCTGGGGATAAAGAAATGAAATCCTAAAGGTAATAATTTTATTTAGTGATGCAAAGAATTCCTCAGTTGCTTTGTTTTATTATAATCCTCATTAAATCCAGAAGGAATGACTTTGAAGTGTTCTTTGCAAGATTGGCAGAGTAGACATTTTTCAACATACTAACTTCTGTGAGTGCCTATATTTTTAAAATTTCACCATATATTGGAAAGAAAGATGGACCTGAAATAACTCTTAGTAAACAAAAAGGTTCAGTTCAAAAATCCAAAAGTCTTTTCTTTTTATTTGCTGCATTTGTTGGTTCAACTCAACAATAGTTATTGCTGCTCAGTCATTAGTACTCAGTAAAATTGAGGAGGGGAGGTTTAGGTACAGAATTGTTAAATACAAAAGTATTATGAATGGCAAACAAGTCCTGTTAATCCAGATTAAAGTACTCCTGCTTGCCTAACATATACCTCTTACACTTGATACGTTGCAATATATAACCACATGCCCTTTGGGAATTGGAATCCTTTTCACAGGGGATAAAATAACTTGACAGTTTGTAATACAGATTTTCATTGACCTCCACTTGCTGTCACGATAATAAAGATCATTACCATAAAAGAAAACGTTATTTCTCCTTTTTTGCCAATTGAATGGATGTCTAATTCATGTTCCCAATTTTTCTTAGTCACATTTTCCTGACACCTTTTTTTATTTTCTCATCATTTATTTACATTCCATTACAATTTCTTCATTGTTTTATCCTCCTTTCAGCTTTGTGCTTGCAATTTCCTATCAATTATTTTGGCCCAGACCTAGATTACTCAATTAGTTCTTATTATACCTCTGTTTCAATTATTACACCCAAAGGCACCTCCTGAGAAAACCTGGTGAAGTCACTAAGGTTGATCCTCAGCAAAATAACTGTAAATGCAACGGGTACTATCAGCTATATCATGTAACATCCATAGATTTTGAGTGCATCGGGACCTAGAAATGCAAGTACAAACCCATGAGCCTACCAGTAGTTTAGGAGGTAAATGCCATTTTGTCTTTATTATAACCATATAACCATATAACAATTACAGCATGGAAACAGGCCATCTCGGCCCTTCTAGTCCTTGCCGAACTCTTACTCTCACCTAGTCCCACCGACCTGCACTCAGCCCATAACTCTCCATTCCTTTCCTGTCTATATAGCTGTCCAATTTAACTTTAAATGACAACATCGAACCTGCCTCAACCACTTCTGCTGGAAGCTCGTTCCACACAGCTACCACTCTCTGAGTAAAGAAATTCCCCCTCATCTTACCCCTAAACTTTTGCCCACCAACTCTCAACTCATGCCTCTTGTTTGAATCTTCCCCACTCGCAATGGAAAAAGCCTATCCACATCAACTCTATCTATCCCCCTCATAATTTTAAATACCTCTATCAAGTCCCCCCTCAACCTTCTACACTCCAAAGAATAAAGACCCAACTTGTTCAACCTTTCTTTGGGACTTAGGTGATGAAACCCAGGTAACGTTCTAGTAAATCTTCTCTGTACTCTCTCTATTTTGTTGACATCTTTCCTATAATTCGGTGACCAGAACTGTACATAGCACTCCAAATTTGGCCTCACCAATGCCTTGTACAATTTTAACATTATATCCCAACTCCTATACTCAATGCTCTGATTTATAAAGGCCAGCATACCAAAAGCTTTCTTCACCACCCTATCCACATGAGATTCCACCTTAGGGAACTATGCACCATTATTCCTAGATCCCTCTGTTCTACTGCATTCTTCAATGTCCTACCATTTACCATGTATGTCCTATTTTGATTAGTCCTACCAAAATGTAGCACCTCACATGTATCAGCATTAAACTTCATTTGCCATCTTGCAGCCCACTCTTCTAACTGGCCTAAATCTCTCTGCAAGCTTTAAAAGCCTACTTTATTATCCACAACACTACCTATCTTAGTATCACCTGCATACTTACTCATCCAATTTACCACCCCATCATCCAGATCATTAATGTATATGACAAACAACATTGGATCCAGTACAGATCCCTGAGGCACACTACTAGTCACCGGCCTCCAATCTGACAAACAGTTATCTACCACCACTCTCTGGTGTCTCCCATCCAGCCACTGCTGAATCCATTTTACTACTTCAATATTAATACCTAACGATTGAACCTTCCTAACGAACCTTCCGAGAGGAACCTTGTCAAAGGCCTTACTGAAGTCCACATAGACAACATCCACCACTTTATCCTTGTCAACTTTCCTAGTAACCTCTTCAAAAAATTCAATAAGATTTGTCAAACATGACCTTCCACGTACAAATCCATGTTGACTGTTCCTAATCAGACCCTGTCTATCCAGATGATTATATATACCATCTCTAAGAATACTTTCCATCAATTTACCCACCACTGATGTCAAACTCACAGGCCGATAATTGCTAGGTTTACTCTTAGAACCCTTTTTAAACAATGGAACCACATGAGCAATACACCAATCCTCTGGCACCATCCCCGTTTCTAATGACATTTGAAATATTTCTGTCAGAGCCCCTGCTATTTCCACACTAACTTCCGTCAAGGACCTAGGGAATATCCTGTCAGGACCTGAAGACTTATCCACTTTTATATTTCCTAAAAGCGCCAGTACTTCCTTTTCTTTAATCATCATAGTTTCCATAACTACCCTTCTTGTTTCCTTTACCTTACACAATTCAATATCCTTCTCCTTAGTGAATACCAAAGAAAAGAAATTGTTCAAAATCTCCCCCATCTCTTTTGGCTCCGCACATAGCTGTCCACTCTGATTCTCTAAGGGACCAATTTTAGCTCTCACTATCCTTTTGCTATTAATATAACTGTAGGAACCCTTGGGATTTATTTTCACCTTACTTGCCAAAGCAACCTTATATCTTCTTTTAGCGTTTCTAATTTCTTTCTTAAGAACCTTTTTACATTCTTTATATCCCTTGAGCACCTCATTTACTCCATGCTGCCTGTATTTATTGTAGATATCTCTCTTCTTCCGAACAAAGTTTCCAATATCCCTTGAAAACCATGGCTCTCTCAAACTGTTAATCTTTCCTTTCAACCTAACAGGAACATAAAGATTCTGTACTCGCAAAATTTCACCTTTAAATGACCTCCATTTCTCTATCACATTCTTCCCATAAAACAAGTTGTCCCAATCCACTCCTTGTAAATCCTTTCACATCTCCTCAAAGTTAGCCTTTCTCCAATCAAAAATCTCAACCCTGGGGCCAGACCTATCCTTCTCCATAATTATATTGAAACTAATAGCATTGTGATCACTGGACCCGAAGTGCTCCCCAACACAAACCTCTGTCACCTGACCTACCTCATTCCCTAACAGGAGATCCAACACTGCCCCTTCTCTAGTTGGTACATTTATGTATTGCTGCAAAAAAACTATCCTGCACACATTTTACAAACTCCAAACCATCCAGCCCTTTTACAGTATGTCCAGCCCTGTCTATGTGTGGAAAATTAAAATCTCCCATAATCACAACCTTGTGCTTAATACAAATATCTGCCAATCCTTACAAAATTGTTCCTCCAATTCTCGCTCCCCATTTTGTGGTCTATAATACACCCCCATAGGTGTTACTACACCTTTCCCATTCCTCAATTCCACCCAAATAGCCTCCCTAGACGAGCCCTCTAATCTATCCTGCCAGAGCACTGCTGTACTATTTTCTCTGACAAGCAATGCAACACCTACCCCTCTCGTCCCTCCGATTCTATCACAGCTGAAGCAAATAAATCCAGGAATATTTAGTTGCCAGTCACACCCCTCCTGTAACCATGTTTCACTAATAGCTACCACATCATACTTCCAGGTATCAATCCATGATTTCTCATTCACCTTTCTTATAATGCTCCTAGCATTAAAATAAATGCATTTAAGAAATTTTCCACCTCTCACTCTGTTTATCACTAATGGTGCAAACAACTTTACTATTTTCTTTTTCTTCCTTCTCCCCTACATCTGTTCCTACACTCTGGTTCCTCTCCCCCCTTGTATCTAGTTTAAATCCACCGGAGCCTCTCTAGCAAACCTACCTGCAAGAATATTTTTCCCCCTCCAGTTCAGATGTAAACCGTCCCGCCAGAACATGTCCCACCTTCCCTGGATAACTGCTCAATTCTTTATAAATCTGAAGCCCTCCCTCCTGCACCATGTCTTCAGCCATGTGTGGATCTGCACTATCTTACTATTTCTAAACCCATCTGAACGTGGCACTGGTAGCCATCGTGAGATTGCTATCCTGGTGGTCCTGTCCTTTAACTTGGCACCTAACTCCCGAAGCTCACCTTTCAGGACTGCCTCACTCTTCCTACCCACGTCATTGGTCCCTACATGGACCATGACAACCGGCTGCTCACCCCCACCTCTTGAGAACAGCGAGAACTCGATCCGAGATATCACGGACCTTGGCACCAAGGAGGCAACAGACCATCCAGGATTCTCGATCTCTTCCACAGAACCTCTTATTTGTCCCCCTAACTGTCGAATCCCCTATCACTACTGCTCTCCTCTTTTCCCTCCTTCCCTTCTGAGTTGAGGGTTCCATCTTGGTGCCAGAGATGCAACCACTGCAACCTATCCTTGGTAGGTCATCCCCATTAACAGTATCCAAAACGATGTACTTATTATTGGTGGGAATGGCCACAGGGATGCTCCGCTCATTCTGTCTATTCCCTTCCCTCTCCTGACAGTCACCCAGCTCCCTGTCTCCTGACGGTTAGGGGTGACTATCTCCCTGTAACTCCTCTGCCTCCCGAATGGTCCGAAGTTCATCCAGCTCCAGCTCCAGTTCCCTGAACCAATTTCCCCCGGGATCAATAAAGTATGACTATGACTAACTCGGTTTGTCAGGAGCTGCAGCTGGATGTACCTTTCGCAGGTGTAGTCATCAGGGACGATTGTGCTTGCCCTGACTTCCCACATCCTGCAAATGGAGCATTCAACTGCCCTAACTGCTGCCTCCACTGCCTGCTAACTCACCCAACCTTAGCTCACTTGGAGTGAAGCTCTTCCTCAGCCTCTGCTCGCCAAAGCCTCAGGAGCCAAAGCCATCCTAATCTGTCTCCCTCTACTCCGGCGCCCGCTACAACATCGCCCACTCCATTAAAGTGCTCTCTTTTAAACACTCCTGCTGCCTCACGGTCTGACTTACACGCGCTTGCGCAGCCGTGCCCCGTACAACTGTCAAAGAAAATATTGCAAGAAGGCTGTTGTTTGCTAATAGTGAAGTACTGTTGTGATTGTACAAAGGTTCTCATGAGGCCAGACCTGGAGGGCTGTGCACAGTTGCGGTCCTCTTATTTAATAAAGAATATGCTAGAATAAAAGGCAGTTTAAAAAAAGCTTCACTCAGCTAAGTCCTGGGATAGAAAGATTGTCTTATCACAAGTGGCTTAAAAAATTGGTCTATGTTCCTTGGAGTTAGAAGACTGAGGAGGGATTATAACTGAAACACATAAGATCTTTAGGGGAATAACAAGATGGATAGAGTCAGCGAATCACACAGAAAAACAACAGCCCTTCAGATCCCCTTTTCATAACCCTTGGTGATCCATGTGCTGCTCTAGATAGTCTTTAAATGTGGTGCATGTTTCTGCTTCTACCTTCTTCTCAGGCGGTAAGTTCAAAACTTCATTATACCCCCGCTATTCCTCACCTTAATTTTCTGCTATTGTGATGGTTTTGGGTTTGCTGACCATGCAGTTCCAAACTCAAACAAAGACTGTAAGCCCTATCCGATATACAGTTGAAGTCAGAAGTTTAAATACACCTTAGCCAAATATACTTAAACTCAGTTTTTCACAATTCCTGACATTTAATCCCAGGAAGCATTCCCTGTCTTAGGTCAATTAGGATCACTACTTTATTTTAAGAATGTGAAACGTCAGAATAATAGTAGACAGAATGATTTATTTCAGCTTTTATTTCTTTCATCACTTTCCCAGTGGGTCAGAAGTTTACGTACACTTTGTAGGCATTTGGTAGCAATGCCTTTAAATTGTTTAACTTGGGTCAAATGTTTTGGGTAGCCTTCCACAAGCCTCACCCTTTTAACTCCAAACATAACAATGGTCATTATGGCCAAACAGTTCAATTTTTGTTTCATCAGACCAGAGGACATTTCTCCAAAAAGTAAGATCTTTGTCCCCATGTGCACTTGCAAACTGTACTCTGGCTTTTTTATGGCGGTTTTGGAGCAGTGGTTTCTTCCTTGCTGAGCAGCCTTTCAGGTTATGTTGATATAGGACTCGTTTTACTGTGGATATAGATACTTGTCTACCTGTTTCCTCCAGCATCTTCACAAGGTCCTTTGCTGTTGTTCTGGGATTGATTTGCACTTCTCGTGCCAAAGTACGTTCATCTCTAGGAGACAGAATGCGTCTCTTTCCTGAGTGGTATGATGGCTGCATGGTCCCATGGTGTTTATACTTGCGTACTACTGTTTGTACAGATGAACGTGGTACCTTCAGGCATTTGGAAATTGCTCCCAAGGATGAACCAGACTTGACATCATTTTCTGAACTCAATCCGATAGAAAATTTGTGGGCAGAACTGAAAAAGCGTATGCGAGCAAGGAGGCCTACAGACCTGACTCAGTTACACTAGTTCTGTCTAGAGGAATGGAACAAAGTTCCAGCAACTTACTGTGAGAAGCATGTGGAAGGCGATCCAAAAAGTTTGACCCAAGTTAAACAGTTGAAAGGCAATGCTACCAAATACTAACAAAGTGTATGTAAATTTCTGACCCACTGAGAAAGTGATGAAAGAAATAAAAGCTGAAATAAATCATTCTTTCTGCTATTATTCTGAACATTTCACATTCTTAAAATAAAGTAGTGATCCTAACTGACCTAAGACAGGGAATGTTTCCTAAGATTAAATGTCAGGAATTGTGAAAAACTGAGTTTAAATGTATTTGGCTAAGGTGTATGTAAACTTCTGACTTCAACTGTAGATAGCCACAGGTACCCTCATTAAAGGGAGGTTCTACTTTAGCTACCTACCCTTCAAAGACTAGTCCACTTCCTGATTTATTCTCCACAGTGAAATTAGTTGTGAGTACCCATTATTTGAGTGGCAGTTTCCCACCTTCCTACCAAAGGGGAACTACATCCAGTTAGTAAAGTAGTTTAAACACAGCTCATTTATTTATAGTAGTACATGTTTAAAACCAGACAAAATTCTTAATATACACTTAAAACTCACAGGGTTTTCTATCTTATATAAAAGATTTCCAAATTACAAAACCATTTCTAAAACACAAAGGGTTTCCAAAGGTATAATGCCTATAAACTAAAGGACATACCAACAAGTTGCAGATGAATGGATCATCCGTCACAGAAATCGAAGGCAGAGCAATGGATTCTTGCCCCTCCCCATCTTTCTGCCATTCTTCTTGTTGTTCTTGGACCATTGCTAACAAGCCTAACTACTCTCTACATTTATAACATTTTTCTGCCGCATAGGTTACACACGTACTGCATATGATAGTTTTGTAGATGCCTTTTTTATGCAGGTAGTCTAAATGCTTCTGGAGGCAAAGTTCCCAAACACCCACAATTAATGTTATGGAACTGACTCTTTGAGCATACAAATCTTCCAACTATTAATAGATCAGCTATTTGATGAGTTAAATAATAGTATCAATCTGGTCTGCAAGCTTCCTTGAACTAAATAATTTAGCCAGCATTGTCTGGTTTGATACAGGCCCAATTAATATAGCCTTTTGTCTTACACTGTACCACTTCAGCAGTTAGCCTCTTTTTGTAGGCCAATAAATTTGTGCTGTGTAGTCTGTACTTGTTTGCAAAGCTGTCCTTTAAATTTCAAACTGATTATTGCTTGTCATTTACATTAAGAACTGAAGACTGGCTCCCATTTGAGACAAGAAACTGAACAAAGAATATTGGTTGGAAGTTTAACTTGCTCAAAACAATCCTTTCATCTTCAGAAGTGCCAGCTGCTGTGTTTAGAATGCTGGGCTTGGCAAAAACAAGCTCTTGACCCTGGACAGTGAATATCCACCATATCATGTGGTTAAACGTACCTCTGCTATGGACCAAAGAGCTGAATCTCAAAGAAAAAGTGAAATTGACTGTTGTTGGCTGTCAGTGTTGGACATTACTCATTCCAGCCTCGGGATGTCACTGCAGGAATTCGCAAGGTGGTACCTAAGTTCAGTTGTTTCTTCAATGAATTTCCTTCCATCATCAGATTAGAAGCTGGGGTGTTTGCTGATTATGTATACTCAGTTCCAATCCCAGCTCTTCAAAAGATGAAGTGGCCCAGAAATGGACAATTTCCAGACAGGAGCTGATGCAGAGCAAGTAACATTCCCTTGACTCGGAGACAGAAAATGTCCATCAGCTCACAATACTCTTAACTACCATTGCGTTACAACCACCATCAACTTCTTGAGAAGGAGAGGGTCACAGACTGAACAAAATCAGTTACGTAAATACTGTGGCTTCAAGAGGAGGTCAGAGTTCATGCATTGTATAGTGGGTGCAGCACTTCCTGTTGTCCAAAGCCTTTTCACCTTCCACAGGACCAGGTTAGCGATGAATTCTCCATTTGGTTGGACAACAGCAGCTCCAAGCAGCAAGTCACCATCTCAGACCAAGCAGCTGGCACCTCATCTGACACCCAAACATTTCTGCCTTCTGCTACAAGATCACAGTGGCTACAAATTTCCCAGGCTACTGTGTCCTCAAACTAGCCGCCTCTAGAAACAAGCAGGTTGAGGGCACTAGGCCCGGGGAACACTATCACCTCTCCAAGAGACACAATTGTTCGATCAAAATGCATTGCCATTTCCTCATTGCTGCATCTGTCCTGGAACCATCACCCCCTCTCAGGTCTTCCAGGTGGATGCTGTCCTTCATGAGTACACTAAATGGTGGCTTTATCCATGACGTCCACTCCTCTGGTGTATTTAAAATAGTGTATTTCAAAAGATCGAATGCCTTCTCTTATCTCGTCATGCTGAAGCATGCAATCAGTTATAGTGACATCACTCCTCTCCATATCAGTACAATTTAAACGGTTCATTCGGGGTTGAGCTGTTGCTCGATTTCTTCTCACTTTGGCTGTCATCATACTGATCTTCATGCTTTTCAGAGTTATTTCCATTTCCAGAAGCCCACAAAGAGATTGGCAGCTGATGAAGGAGGCCTTTTGTTACTTAGAGGCTTTCGCACATGGCTGGCCTCCGATATGGGTGCTATAGCAGGCTTCCCTCTTGAAATACAGCGCAATAGGGGGGATCCTCAGAGGCCACGATGGGCCGGTGAAACAGCTACAAGACTGCAGACGATAACGGGGAGATGAAGATGTCTTGATCTGAGGTGTCGGAGGAGTAATTTATTACTTGAATCTCAGGGGGAAACCATGCATGTTCTCCACCAACAGTATTGTCATTTATATTTATCATTTGGTGTAGCTCTAATGGAACTCTGAAAAGAAGGTAAAGCTCAAAGTTCAAAGTAAATTTATTATCAAAGTACATATACAGCACTCTGTAAATGTCTTAGGTAGATATATATAGCTAGGATGCCTGAGGTTTTACACAGTACTGTATTTGTCAACGTAGAGTTGAGAATAAATTTGTATATCTGGCAGGAGCAAAGGAAGTTGGGAATGGCAAGGGTGGAGTGCCATGGGAGGGGTGTGGGACAGGTGGCAGAGAAGGAGTGCCAGGGCAGGGAGTGGTGTGGGTGCAGATACACCCAGACCTGAGACACCAGGCAAGGTCATTTGATTCCAAACATTTGGTTTATTGATCATTATAGAATGTCCCTCTGGTGCTTCCTGCTCACTCCCCTTTCCCTTCCCCCTTTCCCTTCCCCCTTTCCCTTCCCCCTTTCCCTTCTCCCTTTCCCTTCCCCCTTTCCCTTCCCCCTTTCCCTTCTCCCTTTCCCTTCCCCCTTTCCCTTCCCCCTTTCCCTTCCCCCTTTCCCTTCTCCCTTTCCCTTCCCCCTTTCCCTTCTCCCTTTCCCTTCTCCCTTTCCCTTCCCCCTTTCCCTTCTCCCTTTCCCTTCTCCCTTTCCCTTCCCCCTTTCCCTTCTCCCTTTCCCTTCTCCCTTTCCCTTCTCCCTTTCCCAACCGTGATTCCTCTCTCCCCATCCCCTTCCCACTCTCAGTCCACAATGGAGACTCATCTGAGAATCAGGTTTATCATCCCTCACATATGTCATGACTTTTTTTGTGTGGTAGCAGTGCAGTTCAATATATAAAATTACTGCAGTACTGTGCAAATTATATACATTATACACTATATGTGCCTATGACTTTTTCACAGTACTGTATGTCACCACATACAACCCTTAAAAGGTAAAAGCTGGCAATCTGAATAAAGTATAATTTATTAGAAGATTTCTGGCAGGAAGATGTAGAGTATGACTATTAGTTAAGTGGCCATTGCTCACAATGGGCTGACATCCTGTTTTCAAAACTAAGAAGCTGACGAAAGCAAGAAGACTCCAAGAACTATGCGGGCACAAATCCTAACTGCAGCTGCTTCTTGAGAAAAGCCATTCAGTTCTGAAAACCACACCTCCAGTCTCAGAGATGTGCATGATGCCATCATCAAACAAGGAACAGTCCACGCTAAAGAACTTCTCATCGAGATGTTGCTGCAGGAATTCGCAGGGTGGCAGCTAATTTCGGTCACTTCATCAATGAATTTCCTTCCATCATAATTTCAATCCGGGGATTTTGATCAGGCTTGTTTGAAGATATCCCTGCTCAATTACCATCAGCATATAACCTGTAGCACCAGAGGTCCCAACACATTAGACCACTGCTATATTAAGATAAGGAATGCCTACCATTCCATGCCCAGCAATCTGATCACTTCACTGTCCTTCTCTTACCTGCATACAGACAAAAACTAAAGAGCAAGGCTCCAGAGATGAGGAGTCGGTGACCAACAAAGAGTTGGTCACGGGAGCCAGAGGAGTGATTAATGGGATTGCGTTGAATCTGTGGACGGGGCTGTGTTCAAGGACTCAGCTGTGGGTCTGAATGATTACACCATGGTTGTCAGTCGTAGATGAGGGTGTCCTCACAAAATCATTCAGGCTCTTCCCTGGTCAGGAGCCCTGGATATACTATGAGATGCACAATCTGCTGAGGGCCAGATCAGAGGTATTCAAGTCTGGCGACCAAAAAAGTTTCAAGAGGTCCAGGTGTGATCTCCAGACAGCCATCTCATAGGCGAAGTGGCAATTCTGGACTAAACTTGAATTACTGAAGGATGCTTAACAGTTGTGGGAGGGGTTGAATGCTATCAGCTCTTACATAGTGAAATCAAGTGACATAGGTGACAACAGGGCTTCACTTCCAGATTAGCTCAATGCCTTCTATGCTTAATTTGACCACTGAAAACATGGAGGAACCATTATGAACTCCTGCATCCCTTGACGACCCTAAGATCTCAGTCTCTGAGGTCGATGTGAGAGCAATCTTCTGGAGGGTGGAATGCATCCAGCCCACTTGGAGTACCTGGCTGAGTACTGAAGACCTGTCTTGATCAACTAGCTGGAGTGTTCACTGAGATCTTTAAGCTCTCACTTTGGCAATCTGAGGTACTCACCTGTTTCAAGCAGGCTTCAATTACACTGGTGCCTAAGAAGAACATGGGTGACCCGCCTCAATGACTATTGTCCAGTAGCACTTACATCCACTGTGATGAAGTGTTTTGAGAAGTTGGAGACAAAGTACATCAACTCCTGCCTGAGAAAGAACTTGGATCCACTCTAATTTGCCTACTGGTACCACAGGTCCACAGCAGATGACACTTCATTGGCTCATTACAAAATCCTGAAGCATTGGACAGCAAAGATTCATACAGCAGGATGCTCTTTGGCTCTGGGCTGAACTTCTTCCACCTTTGAGCTCTCCACCATTTCCCAGGCATTTGCTTCATTTTTCGCCTCAGGGAGTTAGTTTCCTGACTTTGGACCACAACCCCACTCTTCTCCAAGGTAAATGACCCTTTCTGTGATTGGCAATCCCACCACTGCCACCATATGTTACAATACATGGGTTTTGACTGGAGAAATGATGACAACAGTCGCTTAGCACCATGGTGCAAGGGAGTTTATTAAGTGTGTCAAAAATCAAACTTACAAATCTCTCTCTCTGTCTCTCTCTCTTGAGCTCCACTCTTTTCTGGCCCCAGGATATACCATTTTTAATTACCCACAAAGGTAAATTAAGACTACACATGATTTAGAATATGAAACACCCCACAATGTAAGTACTATCATATTACAAAATAAACAGAAAAAATATACCTCAAATACAGTATACAAAAATATATACGTACACATTTATATGTCCCCATTACTAAATAAATAGAATGTTCTGAAGTGTATAGTGGGAAAGCACCATAAAGCCAATCTAAGCATATCAGCTCGGTTTAGGACCCGTTATGAGAATATACTGGGGGTGACACTGAAGTGCGTTCACTCAGCACAATAACAGCTGGATGACAAGGCAATGTTTGCGTGGGTGTGTGTGATATTATTTGTTAACCACATGGATTTTACCATCCATTGTTGCATCTAGGTTACTAATGTGGTCCATTCAAAGAGAGCTAACTGCATTTCATCCTCTCACATCAGAGGCAGGAAGAGAGAACATATAGTTTCCTGGGGTTTATGGCTTTCACAGTGTGCCACTGACTGGCCCCACATTATTTTGGAGGCCTTAATAAAATTCTAATAGGGTTAGTGTGGGGAAATGGGGTCCCCAAACAATGTGAGGAGGAAAGACAGCGTCTCTTAGTAACATTAAGCCCACATTCTCATCAAGTTTCTTTCCCATATTGTGACTGTACTCCTGACCTATTGCTTTTACGACCTTACTTAAACTGTACTTTAGAATGTGATGCTTTTGGAATGGCTTCACCATCGTTGCAAGTGCAGACATACTCTCTTCAAGGTGGCTTTACATAACAAACGTTAATCCCAAACTAACTCACAGATGATTGAAAACAATTAAAGTAGCATCAGGAAGGATTTCGAATTAGCTCCACTCAGGCACAGTGAAAAGAATTTGCAGTTCATTGTATCCATTACTTGATAGTTGTATTATATTGAGCCAACATCATGGTGAGTACTTTAAAGCTTCCCAATTAGAAATATATTTACATCTATACCTAAAAATTGGGCTCAGGCTTACAGTATATCCACTCACCAGAAAATGATCCCATTAAATTACCTGTTATTGGATTCCTGGCTTAATGGATCATTAGACATGGAAATGAAAAGTTTATAAGCCAAGGGTAATATATGATCAAGCATAAACTGTTTTGGCAATAATTAACCTGCTTTAACATTCATTTGAGAATGTATTGATTTTAACAGAGCATACAAGACAGTGGAGAGCAAAATCTGTGGCTGTGAATGTTGATTGTGTACCTCATGCTGTTTAGGTGCCGCAAGTTACAAATTGACGCCAGTAAGGCCAGCATGCATCTGTAATGTATGTCATGCCCGCTACCATAATAACAAAGATATTAGTGGGTCCACAACACATCATGCTGGTCAATGCTTCATTTTCTAGCAAAGTCAAGGTGCTTTAATTTTGTAGCCTTCCACTGGCCACCCACTGCTTAATCCACTACAATGAGCCAAAGCGTGAATGTGTGACAACGTCTGTTTACCAACAACAGTTTCCTTGCTTCTGATAAATAACACACTTAAAAGAAATGCAATGTTGCCACTCAAAGGATCTAAAAACAGACGGCCGGCAAACTGAAACCACTGTCCTGCTAGCTCGATTACTGTAGGGGAACCTCACAGCATTCAATAGATTAGGTCTCAAGATTCACAGTGATTCACTGCATACAATAGATCCCTATTATAGGTTTTGTTCTTTACCAGTCGATTAACAGAAAGCAGCTCTTGAACTGGAGAAGAAGAGGCAGGCATAGAAGTTGAAGAGGAAAAGGGAGAAGCCAATATTGGCCTGCAGTCCATGAGCAAACCATTTGGCTGTGCTGCCAATAAAATTCAAAGTCAATTTATTATCAAGGTACATATATGTCCTCATATGCAATCCTGAGATTCATTTTCTTATGGGCATACTCAATAACTCAATAATAGAATAATAATTATAACAGAATCAATGAAAGACCTTACCAAATAAAGTGTTTGACCAGTGTGTAAAGACAACGAACTGTGCAAATACAAAAAGAAATAAAAAGTAATAATGAATAAATAAGAAATAAATATCAAGAACATGAGATGCAGAGTCCTTGAAAGTAGTCCATTGGTTGTGGGAACATTTTAAAACTGAGGCAAGGGAATTTGAATGAAGTTATACCCTTTGGGTCAGGAGCCTGAGGATTGAGGGGTAATAACTGTTACTGAACCCGGTGGTCTGAATCCTGAGGCTCCTGTACCTTCTTCCTGATAGCAGCAGTGTGAAGAGAGCATGTCCTGGGTGGTGGGTGTCCCTGATAATGGAGACTGCTTTAGTGTGACAAAGTTTCATGTAGATATGGGCTATGGTGAGGAGGGCTTTACCCATGATGGACTGGGCCTTATCCACTACCTTTTGCAGATACAAAGACAAACCCATTCTCCTATTCACCAAAACTCCAGATGTTACCTGCACAGGTTAGAGGAGATCTGCTGGAGATCATGTTGCTGCACGGTTGTGACACCCTGCAGGTCCTTTTGGGCAATGGTATCCACATTCAGGTCGTGCAAGCCCAGGAAAATGTGGCGGAAGTCTGAGCTCCCGGATGATGATTGCAAAACAAGTCAATGATCAAATACTATATGGCATTTGGATCTGCTAATTTTGTAGTGGACTACAACATGTCTTGAACTGGCAAGGGTGGCCTGTAGTCTCTACACAAAGCCTTGTTCCCTATTGGTGCTGGATCCTATACACCTTTGCATCGCAAACAAGGTGCAAGCAAGTAAGTGATCAATCATCACACTCTTTGGCTTCCATGTGTACATCATAGACCCATTAAAATCCTCCTTGGGTTCCTCTGCAAAACAGCTCATCCGTGACTCCCTTCCTCCAGCTTACAGGCCTCCTAGCAAACAGCTTGGTCTGGGAACTGCTCTGCATGTGACCACAAGAAACTGTGGAGAGTAGTGGACACAGCTCAGCACGTCATGGAATCCAACCTCTTCTCTAAGGACTCTGTCTACACATCTTGCTGCTCTTGTTAAGGAACCAGCATAATCAGAGACACCACCCAACCCAGTCATTCTCTCTTTATTCTGCATTATTATTGTTTTACCTTAATTTAGCTCAATGCACTGTATAAACAGTAAGCTAGACAGGCTTTACACTGTATTTTGGTATATGTGACACCAATAAACTAATACTATTACCATTACCAGTACTTTTTTTTCTATCTGGAGTAAAGCAAAAGCAAATGCTGGAGAAGCTCAGCAGATTGAAGATTATCTGTGGGTGCGGGGGCAGAAAAGAACTGTTGCTGTCTCAGGTCAAGATCCTGAATCATAAGGTCACCAGTTCCTTTCAGAAGGGCTGTAGAATCTCGTGTGATTATGATTTGATGTTTGACCCACTGAATTCTTCCAGCACTTTGGTTTTCACTCCGGTTTCCAAGATTTGCAGTCTCTGTGCCTTCCTCCTTCCTCATTTCCTGCAGAGCATCAAGAAAGCTCACCTCTGTCCCAGGATACTGACGGACTTTTACCACTGTACCATTGAGAGCATACTCACCAACTGCATCTCAGTGTGGTATGGCAATTGTCCCGTATTGGACGCACTCCAGCGTGTGGTGAAAACTGCCCAGCAGATAATCGGCACCCAATTGCCCACCATTGAGAACACCTACCATAAACGCTTCCTGGGCAGAGCGAAAAGCATTATCAGGGATACATCTCACCCTAACCATGGACTTTTTACTCTCCTCCCATCCGGTAGGCGCTAGAGGAGCCTCCGCTCCCACACCAGCAGGCACAGGAAGAGCTTCTTCCCTGAGGTTGTGACCCTGCTGAACCTCACATCACAGTGCTAAGCAGTACTGCACCCATATTGTACTGTCTCAGTACTTTTATATTTGTGTGCTGTAGCACTTAATTTTTATTCGCAGTTATTTTGTAAATAACATTATTCCTTGCGTTTCTGGTCACATGTTGACTGTATTTCATTGGCTTTGTATCTGTACTCAGCACAATGACAATAAGTTTGAATCTAATCTAATCTAATTTTAGTAAAGTTCTCCAGTTCTAATTGACTCACTATCTACAGATCCTGCTGCCTAGAAGCAAAGGCTCCATTAATATTTAGCTTAGAGCTACACTGAGAATTGCTTTTTAATATTAGTTTTATTGTCACATGTACATTGAAATAGTGAAACATACAATAAAATGCGGTGCTTGTGTCAACAATCAACACAGTCCAAAGATGTGCTGGAGCAGCCTGCAATCACCATGCTGTCAGCACTAACATAGCATGGTGACAACTTATTAACCCATACGTCTTTGGAATATGGGATGAAACCAGAGCACTGAGAGGAAACCCGCATGGTAATGGGGAGAACATTCAAACACCTTACAGACAGTGACAGAAATTTAACCCTTATCACAAGTGCTGTACAGCATTATGTTAACCACTATGCTACCACACAGCCCACTTTGAAGTTGAGAGGGTTAAAGAGGTGTGACACCTTCCCTCTCTCATTACTTTCCTCTAACCTGGTCAGGAGGCATTTTCCTTCCTGGAAGGAGAAAATTACTGGAGTTGGACTCTAATGAAGATTGCAATACTATCTGCAGTTTATGAGTCAGAGGGATGTCTAGGGTAGGGAGAAGAATGATGTCGAAAAGGAGGGGTTAAGTATGAGGGGGCCAGCATCTTTTAAGGGTTTTCCACCAATGGATTAAGATAACCAGGAGAAAATAGGTGCTCTGCTGAACGTCTATAGTGCTGGTGATAAGGCCAGAGGCAAAGTTCCCTCTAATTTGTATTGATCAGTGGGTGCAAAAATCTTGTGTTATGCAATTTTTTTGACCAGTGATAAAACATATATAGAGGTATTAATTTTAACGGCTAGCAAAACAATGTCAGTAAGAAGCTTGCTCTCCTCTGGGTTTGATCATTTTTGCTCTTGCTCATCTGCACTCTCACAAAACATACGTACCAGGCCTGTAGCGGGTAATGAAGGATTTTCTTGCCTGGGCTTTTGCAGACCATCCATGTGTGATTTGCCTGGTAAATGATGCCTTAAAAAGTCAAGTTTCCAAATATTACTCCATTTCTTCCCACTTGCAAATTCTCCAGCAACTTCTGCATCGCAACAATACACGCAGGTAACACCAGTTTCTGTATTGTACATAAACTTTTCTTGTAGCTGCACGTTCCTGAGCTCGTGAGCTTTCAGTGTAGTAGGTTCTACAGTTTCATTAAGGCATTCTACTTTAATTGAACTAGCAGCTCTTTTGCACTTCATGCCCTTTGTTTCTTTGGAATTCGATATAGTGAATCGATAATTTCTTCAAAAATAGTATAAATAAGCCAGTTCTAAAATCTGCAGACAAATCATCATAAAATTCTATGTTGTTGACACCATCCGCTTCAGAAACCGAAAAAGGAAATGTAATTGTGTATGATCATGAAATATACTTGACATATTTAAAAGGAGGGGAGGAGAAGATGGCGGTGCAACACAACGTGCGCGGCCGCTCCAAAATGATATCGTATTTGTAAGTAGGTACCGTGCACAATCCTGATTTGACGGAGACAGACGTGAGAAGCACGAAGGAACATCTGGAGAAACTCCTGAAATGCCCGCTTCGCTGCCACTGCTACTGTGCGATCGAGAATCTCCGGAGAGGAAGGCCCCAAATCCTCGGCTTTGCCTATTGCTGGGGCCGGGGTCGAAGTGTTTGGTAGAGATGGTGCTCGGTGCTCGGCGTCGGAGGGCTGGTCGGAGGTTCAAAGTTTTCGGACAGACTCAAGAGTCGGTTGTGGTCGGGTGCTTCCAGGGTGCTGCATCGGCAAGTTTGCGGCGCTGGAAGCTCATGGCAGGGAGAGTTTTTTTCTTCCTACCGTCTGCGTGAGATGATGGGACTTTCGAGAGACTTTGAGACTTTTTTTTACCGTGCCCATGGTCTGTTCTTTATCAAATTACAGTATTGCTTTGCACTGTTGTGACTATATGTTATAATTTTGTGGTTTGTCAGTTTTTTTTAGTCTTGATTTGTCTTGTGTTTCTGTGATATCATTCTGGAGGAACATTGTATCATTTCTTAATGCATGCATTACAAAATGACAATAAAAGAGGACTGCATGTCTTCATAATCTAATCTAACCTAATATCAACAAGATAGAGGCTGACAACGTTTTGTGTGTAGTTAAAATTCCTTTGCTCTCAGTAGAAGCAAAAGATGTGTGCGCGTGCACATGCTCTCACCTTAGAGGGAACATTGGCCAGAGGACAGCCAGTCCTTCGCAGAAGGGAAAGCTACTTATTCATTGGAACAGTGCAGTATGTGGGGTAGGGTCTGATGAATGAACAGATTCTGTGCTTGCATCTGACATTGAGCAGACACACTTTGAGTCACGGTTAGGGTGGGATGTGGGGAGTGACACCATTGCACTGTTTCACTCTATTCAGTGGTGCTTTCTGCTGTGGCCATTGTCTGCCAAATGTAGGCCATGTGCTGGACAGATGTGCCTGTCACGGTTCAATGGTTGGCGCTATGCTCAGGCTGAGAGCCACAGCTACAGGGATGCAGGATGGTGTATTGAGTTATGGCGGTAATTAGGAAAGCTCTAGCATGGTTTCTGCCTCATGCTTTGATTGTTATTAAACAGGTAATGGAAATGGGGTGTGATGTTACTCCTGTAGTTGGTGGGTATGGTATGTGTTGGTGCATTGACTGATTTTGACCATTCATAGGAATTGACTTTCTTACAGCACAGACATAGGCCCATGGTGGGTAGATTATGACAGCTGCTTCCTCCCACATCCTTATGTGTGAGAGACTGGAAGTGGCTTCAGTCACCTTGTAGACAGAAGACATTTCCCATCCCTGCAACACCTGCCTACACCTCTTTTCCAACATCTCCAGTGCAAGTCATTGAATCACAGAGCGCATTTTTTCCTATGCTGTGCCATTTCTGAATTTCTCCCAGATCAGTTTCAGTTGTCAGCTTTTGTTGCATCCACAAAGAATCTCTAAAAGATGCAGCTTGGCTTCCTCTGGCTTTAGGGGCACCGACTATACATACTTTTGCTTCCTGAACATGGCGATAAGCAATTGAACCACAAGGCCAGAGATGGCTATGGCCTGTATCACAATATTGAGCAGGTATAGTCAATTTGGTCTCTGCTGCATGAATTGCAATTGATAGGTGTGGGTTAATCCTAGTGCCGAATTTTATGGGTTTATCCAATTTAGTTTCTTTTTCACTTTCTATTATCCTAATGTGCAGCAGAGTACGATATTAACCTAAAGTCAGTAAATTAAGTAGAACCTGGAGCATTGGTAGCATTCTATAATTTTTGTATTGTTTAATTATGTAAATGCTTCCTTGCTATGATTTTCTTTGGTGCAATGTTATAGTCCTTATAAAGAGACTCTACTCTTCATTAAACTTTACTGCTCTATAAAACTGTTTGTATGCATAATTAATTAATCTAATGATAGGGGTTAATAATTGTTGTAAAATTATTTGAATGCTTTGTATTTCGGATGAATTTCAGGGGGCGGAGTTTGGTACTGGAGGATACTTAAGAGGCAGCAGGAGATTGGTTGCCTGCTGATGCTGTCAAATCCATCTTAATTTCTACTGCCTACAGTAGCATAGAATGTAGCAGTGAGAAGGAATAAGATCCCCCATTCCAAGCACCAATTTGGGATGATCCGATCCTCATTCCAAGCACCAGGTCAGTATGATCCAATCCCCATTCCAAGCACAAATTCGGGATGATCTGATCCCCATGCCAAGCACCAGGTCAGTATGATACGATCCCTATTCCAAGCACCAGGTCAGTATGATCGGATCTCCATTCCAAGCACCAGCTCGGTATGATCCGATCTCCATTCCAAGCACCAGCTCGGTATGATCCGATCCCCATTCCAAGCACCAGGTCAGAATGATCGGATCCCCATTCCAAGCACCAGGTCAGAATGATCGGATCCCCATTCCAAGTGCCAGGTCAGTATGATCCGATCCTTATTCCAAATGCCAGGTCAGTATGATCCGATCCCTATTCCAAGCACCAGCTTGATATGATCACATTCTGTCTGCCCTATATCAGAAGCAAACACAGACTCTGTTCAAGATCATAATCAGGTTTAGCATCGGCATGTGTCGTGAAATGTGTTAATTTAGCAGCAGCAGTTCAATGCAATACAAAATATAGAAAAAAAACCAAAATAAAATAATAATAATAAATAAATCAATTACAGTATATGTATATTGAATAGATTAAAAATTGTGCAAAACAGAAATACTATATATTAAAAATGTGAGGTAGTGTCCAAGGGATCAATGTCCATTTAGGAATTGGATGGCAGAGGGGAAGAAGCTGTTCCTGAATCACTGAATGTGTGCCTTCAGGCTGCTGTACCTCCTACCTGATGGTAACAGTGAAAAGAGGGCAAGCCCTGGGTGCTGGAGGTCCTTAATAATGGACGCTGCCTTTCTGAGACACCGCTCCCTAAAGATATCCTGGGTACTTTGTAGGGTAGTACCCAAGATGGAGCTGACTAAACTTACAACCTTCTGCAGCTTCCTTCAGTCCTATGAAGTAGCAGCCCCCCCCGCCCCCCCACCACCATCATACCATACGGTGATGCAGCCAGTCAGAATATTTTCCACGGTACAACTATAGAAGTTTTTGAGTGTATTTGTTGACATACTAAATCTCTTCAAACTCCTAATGAAGTATAGCCGCTGTCTTGCCTTCTTTATAACTGCATCGATATGTTGGGACCCTATCCCACAGATCTCCTGCGTCATATCCAGTTCTCCTCCTCTTTCACATCACATTTCAGCCCTACCTTACACACGCCTCCTATTCTCCCTTGTTCTTCATGTCTCAGTGATGTAAGAAGCTGAGAACTTGTCCTAAAATGGCAGCAGAGGGTCTACAAACTGATAGCACCCATCTGTCCCCATTGCATCACCTTTTCCACTCTGCCAGACTTTCAACACATTTCTTGTCCCCCACTTCCCACACCACCCCCCCCGTCAATTTTGTCACAATTATTCACATTCCTTCTGGATCTCAGAGAAATCTTTTACTTCTCTCATTACTCCCCCCTTTTCGGGTCCACACCATTATTACGCTAGTTACTTAATAATCAGCCTTCCAGCTGGTCACAGACCATTTTCCTCTTCTAGTTCACATGACACATATCCTGCTTGTAAATTGTGAACCTATGGTACCTTCTTGTCATGTTGAAAGTACTTAAAGCTGAAATATTAACCTTTGCCCCTTACTCCACAGAACTCAGCCTGAACTCAGGATTTCCAGCATTTTCTGTTTATGCTATAGTTCCAAATGGCAGCTATTGGTCAATCAGACACTCAAACTCAATAATCACATGCACAATACTTAAGACTGAAAATCTTTATATTTATGTTAAAACAGTTGGATGGAGTTTTAGTATAAATTCTATGGTTAGTTCCATCTGCATCAAATTTTAGAGCTCAGAGTTAGGAATGTTGAATTTTCTCCTGAAAATCCAAACTCAGTGATTCAGGAACAGCTTCTTCACCCCCTCAAGCAAATTTCTGAAAAATCCATGAACTCGTTAAAACTATCTCATTATTCCTTCATATTGCACTATTTGTTTATGTTTGTATAGATTTTTACTTCTTTGCACTGTACTGCTGCAACAAAACAACAAATTTCACATGATATGTCAGTGATAGGTTAGATATATGGATAGATATTTTATTGATCCCAAAGGAAATTTGTGTCACAGTAGCATTACAAGTGCACAGATAAACAAATATACAAATATTAGTAGAGAAGTAAGAAAGAATAAAAAATGCTACCTCAAACAGTCTAACAGGAGGGGGTTCAAAACTTCTCCAGCTACATTATAGAGCCCAATGGCTGAGGGTAAGAATTACCTCATATAGCACTCTTTGGGCCAGTGCAGTTGTCTTAGACTATTACTAAAAGTGCTTCCCTGTTCAGCCAAAGTGGCATGCAGAGGGTGAGATACATTGTCCAGAATTGCCAGGATTTTCCGTAGGGAAATTTGTTCTACCACAGCCTCTACTGTATCCAGTTTGACTCCTATAACAGAGACAGACTTTCTAATCAGTTTATTGAGCATGTTGGCATGATGCCCTTGCCCCAGCACACCACCACATAGAAGATTGTACTGGCAACAACAGACTGGTAGAACATGTGAAAGAGGGGCCTGCATACTCCAAAGGACCTCAGTCCCCTCAGGAAGTAAAGGTGACTCTGGCCATTCTACACAGCCATCGTGTTGGTGTTCAACTCAAGTCTGTCATCCCTGTGCACCCCGAGGTACTTGAAGGTCCTCACCACATCCACATTCTCACCAGCTATAGCAACAAGGAGCAGTGCAGGTTTAGTCTTCCTAAAGTCCATCGCCATCTCCTTTGTCTTACTGATGTTGAGCTACAGATGATTCAGCTTGCACCATTTGACAAAGTTCTCCATCAGGGCCCTGTATTCATTCTTCCATCCTCCCTTTATGCACCCAACTATTGCTGAGTCATCAGAGAATTTTGCAGATGACATGACTCAGTGTTGTATCCAAAGTCTGATGTATACAGGGTAAACAGGAAGGGAGCCAATACCGTCTCCTGTGCTTCCAGCTCCGAAGCCGCACAAACTATGGTCTGCAAGTCAGGTAGTCCATCATCCAGAATATAATGGAAGTGCCAACCTGCATTGAACAGAGCAATGAGGGCTGTATAGTATTGAAAGCACTCGAGAAATAGAAAAAAATGATCCTTACAGTGCTGCCCTACTTATCCAAATAGGTATAGGCTCTTTTCAGCAGGTAGATGATTGCATCATTGACTCCATTGTGCCCCTGGTGGGTGAGCTGCAGGGGATCGAGGGATGATCTGATCAAGTAAATCTGATTTTATTCTGATCTCTATGAAACCCACCAAGATCATTGTGCCATGCTTACCGATGCTTAATACAGGTTTTCCAAGTCAATTCAGGTTATCTGTGCAGCTGATGGTATCACAAATAATTTCTTTCAAGAGTACTGTCACTGCAAGTTCAAAGTAAAGTTATAATTAAAGCATATATATGTCACCACATACAACCTTGAGAATTGTTTTCTTGAGGGCATGCTCAGTTAATCCAAGAGCCATAATACAATCCAATGAAAGACTGCGCCCAACAGTATGGACAAACAACCAATGTGCAACAGATGACAAACCGTGCAATACAAAAGAGAAAAAAAAAATCGAGAATATGAGATGAAGGGTCCTTGGAGGTGAGTCCATAGGTTATGGGTACAATTCAGTGATGGAGCAAGTGAAGTTGAGTGAAGTTATCCCCTCTGCTTCAACAGCCTGGAGGGTGAGAGATAATAACTGTTCCTGAACCTGGTCGTGCGGATCCTGAGGCTCCTGTACCTTCTTCCTGATGGCAGAAGGAGAAGAGAGCATGGAATGGATGCAGGAGGTCCTTGCAGATGGATGCTGCTTTCATGTTGGATATGATGTTGGAGCTGTGCTTAGCCTCATAGTCAGAAGTATAAAGTGAGTAGAGCAGGGGGCTAAGCTCACATTCTTGTGCACCTGTGCTGATGGAGACTCTGGAGGAGATGCCGTTGCCAATATGAACTGACTGGAGTCTGCAAGTAAGGAAATTGAGGATCCAATTGCACAAGGAGGTATTGATTAAAGTTATGCCAACTTGTTATAAAAGCTAGTCAAGCGACTTAATTCACTGTTTGCGAAGGCATAAGATTAAATATGAAATGAATGGAGGGTGATACTTCTGGTCAAGTGTCATCCCTATGGTGCATGATGTATCTGTCTCATGATCCCGGCCTCTCTGAATAGACTTATGCCTCCATTTATCAACGTTAAAATAATATGCTCTAAAACAAAAGTGCTCTGAACTACCCCTACTAAGACCTTTTAAAATTGGTAACAGTGCGATTATTCTTCAAATTCTACTCATCCAAATCTTTAGTGATTCATTTTACTGGAGGTTAAATCCTCGTCTATGAAGTTGTCTCCTCCATGTGTTTATGATTCCTTCCTGTCTTAATTAAACCACAGAATAAAGATCATTTATGTTCATATTTTAGACTAATTTATAATGTACAGAAGACCTACATTTGATGGAGAAGGAGCAACTTTGAGCAGAGATGATCAATATGTCATCGCAGATGACTGGATTCTGATAACTTGCACTCATTCTTCAATCTCTCTTCAGTTACCATTGCGCAAGGAAACAGCATGACACCTGTCATCAAACTTCTGAAGACTGAACAAAGAAATCTCATTTTTATACAGAAATTGACTTAGTTTTATACAGATATTTATCCAACTTTGTGCAATTCTGCATTCCATTATTTGCATATTCATTTACCAATCATAATACATATTTCTGGTGTTAATAAGCAATTAAACCTATGTAGTAAAGGCCAACGATACTTGAAAATTAGTAAAATAACTGTCCAATAGATGCAAATGAATCCTTCATTTGCATCTTTATCTTCCTATGCTTGAACAGAAAGGCTGTACGAGGTGGAATTAGGCTTTCAAGGGCAGTGTTCAGACTGGGTGTCTGCACACTGTCTCTGTCAGTTTATCATTGTGACTCTTGCCTCACTGAACTTACACAGGTAGAAAAGGCTACTGTACACAAGGTGTCTGCGCTCTGTTCTGTTAGCACACCATTTTAACTCTTTCCTTGCTGCAGCTTTCACATATACTTAGGTTTGTCAGTCAAGCTCTTCAGCATCTGCATCTCAGCGCTGTCGCAATTTGTCAGTCGCTACTACCTTGGTAATAATGCTAAAGGCTGAAAAATTTCTATTGCATGGCATTGCTGCAACTGGTACTTTAGAACTCCTCCTTTCGTGTTTTTACTTTGTTAAAAACATTTCTGCTACTTAAAGTAGCTGAAAATTTTGATGAAAATGTTTTAATGCTGGAGTAGAAAGCTTCACTATGCTTTTCAAACCAAATAAAATGAATGTGAAAGTTTATTCAGACTCTTTGTAACACCGCTCTTCCATTCTGGAGAAACCAAAATGCAAGAAGGGAAAACCAGCACCATGTGTATCTCAAAGATTGTTAGGGCAGCACTGAGGTTCATCAGGTAGTGCTGATGTCTCATATCTCCAGCAATCTCCCTCCTTCCCTGTTCAATCCTGACCCCTGGTGCCGTCCACTCAGAGTTTGCATATCCTCACTGTGACAACATCAGTTTCATACAGATTCTCCAGTCTTCTCCCAGATATACTGGCTGGCAGGTTAATGACCCTACTGAAGGGCAAGGAGGAAATGACAGGCACGTGAGAGAGATTGGGTTGCAGGGAACCAGGTGGGGAAATGGGACTGATTGTATTGTTCTGAGAGCCAGAATAGGCCTGATGGGCCTAATAGCCTTTTATGTCAAGACGTGAAATGTATGAATGAAGCAGGAAAAATGTAATACAGAAACCTAATCTGGTATCATCACCTCCTGAAGTTAGGAGAACGTGAATCAAATCTCACTCAACGAGCCTAACACACACTCTTAGCTTACAAATAAAAAAATACAAAAGTTATCCGTATGTTTGCACTGAATATTCCAGAAGGAAAGAAGAATGAATCTATGTGTGTAATCTGTTGATGCAGTATGAATCCAGTATATGGGTTGAGCATAGTGTTTTTCTATAAATGCCTTTAAAGTCAACTCGTCATGAATATGGGACAAAATTATACTAAATATAGTTGGTGGTACCCAAGAGGATGGTTGACATTAAGCTCCTCTCACATAAGTAGGCTCTGGATTGTACAAGCTGAGTTACTGCTGCCGGCACTCTGCCAAAATGCTCCTATGCTGGATACCAGGCATTGTGCAGCTGTGCAACGCTGATTCACTGGGATTTTCCAGCAATTTGCAGACCACAAATAGGATCAGAGATTCCTACCTGGAGACTTAGAAGAAAAAAGTAAGTTTAGAATTTTCCTCGCATCAGGTCTAGGTTAAGTGTGGGTAAGAGGAGACTGTGAGATCTGAGCCCGGATAATGGGGTGAATCCAAGGATTTACGCAAGTAAAGAGAAAATGCATGCTGGTTTCAACAAAGAGGTGTGGAGCTCTCTAAAAAAGTAGTCAAATTAAAAGGCTGCATTTTAAAGTTCTTTGAGCTGGTCAAATTTAATGATAATCAGTTGATTATTGGCTTTGTAATAGTCCAGCCTTGCAAAGGCTTCTTCATAAAGTTTTTGTAGTCCAGCAGTGAACTTTGTTAGAGGGCTATCATCAACAAAATGTGACATAGTTTGCATCTTGGCAGAGTGACAGTTTCAGTTATCACTAAGACTGTACCCACACACAAAATTTAACCCACCTAGAGCCTCTTCACCAAAGCCCATTCAGTTTAATAACATAGTTTCTCTTGTTAATATTTACAAAATATCCCACTAATTTGTTAACCTGTTAGTAAGGAAAATGTATCTCCTTACCGTGACACGTAGTATTAAGTAAAATAAATTAGGTTGGAAATTCATAATTTCATGGATCATTATAATTCCTAAAAGTATCAATGCATCTTTTTCAGGGGGATCTGGATGAGCACTTGCGAATCAAAAGAACTCTGCTGATAGGCTGGGATGGAAGAATGGGAGAGGTTTCACGTGGAGCACAGAGACGTAATTAAAATAATTTTGTGTTGTAAATTCCATGTAAGAAGAAGATTACATACTTTGTAGGGTTTCTTTCTTCATCAACTGAAGGGGGTAATTTTACAAAGAGTAGGAGCCTTTTGGAACCCTGTGCATTTGGTAATGTTCTTGATGATCACCACATTCTGAGCTCAATGTTACTCTCGCTTTAGGTTAGTGCTTGTATGGGAATTACTACATTAAAAAAAGGAGTGTGCATCCTTTCTTAATTCTTCATGTATACTTTAATGTCCTGCATTTCTTTGGCACAACTAGGAATCTACATTCCCTATAGCCTTAGCTCAAAAGACCCTGGTTATTTTCCTGCTAAGACTTCTGGAAAAGTAATGTTGATATATTTTATTTCTCATTCTCAGACAATGAGTTTTTTCATGCTGGTTATTTAAAGATTGTAGTATCCCCTCAGTGTTAAATAACCTCTTCCTTTAATGTGTATTTGATATTTGTATTCCTCCCAGCCTTGATGAAAATAAACTTGGATTGTTGCAACCACAAATCCAACCTAAAATGGAATGAAGATACCAAAATGCAAAACAAAATTAAGGCTTGGTGATATAAAGCAGGGACTGAGATAGACTGACATTTGTTAGGTGACCTTATAGAGGGCTGGAGAACAAATACTGAACGTAAACCAGTGATTGAACTAACTGGTAGAAATGGCTTAGTGCTAGACATTCTACCCCTGTTATGGCTGAGAAATTGTCAAGTCTTGCATTATATAAAGGCCCATGAACACTGCAGCTGGGAAATGAGAAGTTCAAGTTTATTAGGAATTCATTGGCCTGGGTTTTGCTAGCAGATTATGAACTTATCCTTTGATTCCTGTCATCCAACCAGTCAGTGGACATTGCTAAACTCAAAGTGGATCTGCAAGTCCATTAGGTTAAAGTGCAGGATTTTGTAACTGTAAGGAAGAGATTTAATTATTTGCATTTAATTATTGCATTTATTGTGATAATAATTATTTTTAAGTGGTATTAAGAATATTGGTGATTTTTAATTTTTTAATTGATCACTTCACTTTCAGAAGTTCTTAAATGAATTAAAATCTTTGAGAGCACCTGGCAGCCTCGACAGATGGCATTTGACGGTTTTACCATCTATCATTCCTCAGCTTGTTCAGGCCCATCCACATGAGCCTGTGATGCTCTGGCACTACACAGATTCTTGTCAATTGGAAGAAAACACTTTTCTACACAAGCTCCTCTTTGCCTTATGCCTGTGGAAAGTGCAACTCAGTTGCAATTTAGGTCCTCTGCATCAAAAATGCAGGCCATCGTTTCGAGGCTTCCTGTTGTCACGTACCCCGTGACAGGAATAAAGAACCAGCAGAGATGGAAAACACTTTGGAGTCCAGTATTGCTATAAACTAATAATGTTTATTAGTAACTATGCAATACAGTAATATAAATGTAGATAAATCAAACAGGTTAGCAATGATTAGATACATAAGTATATCAGTAAGTGTGGAAATATATGTATGAAAAACCAAGCTTCTTTAAGTCTAGGTGTAAAAAGATACAATCTTACGATGATGAGTAAAATTCAGTTCAGTTCAGTTTGTGGTATTGAGTTGAGTAGTGATGGGGAGAGAGAGGGAGAGATTTGAGTCATCAGGTGAGCTGGCGCTGTCGATCTTCTTGTTGTTGGCCTCCAAAATCCTCTAAAAGTTACTGACTGTGACCACACCAAAGGGGACCAATTTCCTATGGTGGAGCTACCACCCAGGTGAGGGTGGACACATGGACAACTCCCCTCCAGTCAACCCCTTTCCTTTTCACTGCAAGAACGACTGATCGATCTGCCTGATCAATCCTCCAAACACCCACTTTTTCTGCAGGCACAACAAAGCTCATTCACTGTCCAAAACATGTGTCTGAGGTCTATATCATCTGACCTCCTATTTATCTCACTGTACTGGATACCAGCTGTCATTCAAATAACTCCTCCTTCTGTGTAAGAAATGCAAGCAGGCAAATGTCCTTGAGGACCCCATCACACTGTACCACAAAATTTACATTTAGCCCTGATATTTCTTTCACTTCTTCTACTTTACTTGAAAGGGTTATGACAATGCAGTAGCTATATTAAACATTAATGCCCTGGAATGGATAAGGCTCCAAAAATGGTGGGTACAGCCCAGTCCCTCACAGACAAAGCTCTCCTCACGATTGAATAGTTACATGGAGCATGGTCAGAAGAAAGCAACATCCATCATCTAAGACCTTCACCATCCAACTATGCCCTCTTCTTGCCACCATCATTGGGCAGGAGGTACAGAAGACTTAGGTTCCCATACTACCATGTTCCAGAACAGTTACTGCCATCAGGCTCCTGAACTGCCATGGCTAACTTTGTACTGATTCAACGACCTAGAGATTTATTTCCAAGGACTTTAGAACTCCTCAGTAATTTTTTTTTGTTTTCCTTTACCATTGGCATTTGTCAGTCTTTGTTTATGTATTTTTTTAAAATAAAATTCTATTGTATTTTCCCTCTAAATGCTTGCAAAAAAATAAATCTCAAGGTAATACATGGAAACATACTGTATGTATTCAGATTATTCCTTCCATTTGAACTTTTAAAAAGATTAGCAATAGAGAGAACCAGGATTAATAATCCAGAGACATGAACTGAAATGGTACTTAGGGACACAATCAACCGAATTTGGAATAAAATGGTCATATCACTATTCAGGTTTTACAGAAATCTATTATCTGTATTGGTGACATTGTTCTAAATCCCATCTGTTTCACCACTTCCCTTCAGGAAAGGAAACGTGCAGTCATTTCACACACCGGCCCAGATGTAACATTAGGTCCACATCAAAGTGGTGCCTGCCCTCAGAAATACAAGCCACTCAGCTCAAATTGTCAGTAATAGACGTCAGTCCTGCTCACAACACTGGTGAATGAATAAAATAATATTCTGGAAAGAGTACCTCTGATATTTTAAGATGGAGCTTTAGCACTTTAATTACACATTGCTGTTGTGATCTTACATCTACTACTTCTGTTATAGGCAGTACATCACTGCAGAAACAGCACCTTAAAGATTACATATGCCAAGATAATCTTCTTTAGCATCTTTCGAGTAAGTATCAGTGAATTCAGGCATCGAGTAAAAATGAATTTGCTGTGCAATATCAGAATTGGGAAAACATTGTGTGGAATTCTCTGGAGCACATTCCCATTAGGTCAGAAAGAATATATGGGATTTCATGAACAGATAAAATCATGACAAATTTATTTGTGACTTGACTAGGACAAGTATATTGGCTTGGACACAGGGAGAGCTCCCCTAATTTTTTTCAGAATGAATGATGCATGTGTTACTTGAGACTATAGAAGCTTTTTCTTATGTTAATTAGAAATTACAACAGAAAATGTTTTAAACTACAACACATTATTGGCCTTTCTCTGGAAGTTGGGCTTCACACCTACAGAGATAAAAATAGATCTTGTGGAAGTTCACAATTTCCTGATCTTTAGCATAGCCGTGGAGAAGGTAGGAGCGGATGGTAAAAGAGCATAAATTGGAAACAGATGTCCTCAGGGGAATGCATAGCAGAAATATAGAAGTTGTTTAAGGAGCACTTGCATGGGATTCTGGATAGGTTTGTCCCATTGAGACAGGAAAGGATGCTAGGATGATGGAACCATGGTTAACAAGACATAACAACACACAAAATGCTGGAGGGACTCAACAGGCCAGGCAGCATCTATGTAAATAAAGTACAGTTGATGTCTCAGCCTGAAATGTTGACTGTACTCTTTTCCATAAATGCTACCTGACCTGTTGAATTCCTCAAGCACTTTGTGTGTGTTGCTGGGATATCCAGCATCTGCAGATTTTCTCTTGTTTAACAAGATAGTTGCATTTTGTCAAAAGGAAGAATAAAGCATGCTTAAGCTTTAGGAAGCAAAAATCAGAAACCAAACTTTAATTTTGAGAGGTATAAGGCAGCCAGGAAGAATTGTACGAAATAACTTAGAAGAGATAGAAGGGGACATGAGAGGCCTTTGTGAGTAGAATTAATGAAAATCCCAAGGCATTCTACATGTATGTGAAGAACAGGAGGATGACTAGAGTGAGCATAGGACTGACCAGTAATGAAGGAAATGTACCTGGAGGTGGAGGAGGTAGGGGATGTCCTTAATGAATATTTGTTTCAGTGTTTGCCAATGAGAGGGAAGTTGGTGAATATGAGGTCAGCATGGAACAGGCTGGTGCATGTCAAGGTTAAGAAAGTGGCAATGTTGAAGGTTTTGACAAACATTAAGATAGATAAGTCCCCATGGCCAGATGGGATATAACCAACTTACTCATGAAGCAAAGGAAGAGATTGCTGGGCTTGTGACAATGATCTTTACATTGTTGTTGGCTACGGGAGAAGTATTAGAGCATTGGAGGATGACAAGTGTTATTCCTTTGTTCAAGAAAGGTAATGGGAGTAATCTTGGGAATTATAGATCAATGAGTCCCATCAGTGGGGGGAAAACTAATGAAGAAAATCCTTAGGGACAGGATTTAAGAACATTTGGAGAAGCATAGGCATGTTAGAGTTAGTCAGCATGGCTGTGTGAGGGGCAGATCATACCTCACAAGACAGACTTATTTGAGGAAGTGAGTAAAGAAATTATTGAAGGTTGAGTGGTGGATATGGTGTATCTGTTGAAGCTTTATAAAGCACTAGTGAAGCCTCATTTGGAGCATGGTTGGGCCCCCTATCCTAGAAAAAATATGCTGAAACTGGAGAGGGCTCAAAGGGGGTTCACAAAAATGATCCCAGGATTGAATAGCTTGTCATATGAAGAGCATTTGATGTATCTGGGCCTGTATTCACTAGAACTCAGAAGAATAAGGGGTGACCTAATTGAAACCTTTCAACTGGTGAAGGGCCTTAACTGAGTGGATGTGGAGAGGATGTTTCCTATGGTGAAAGAGTCTAAGACCCAGAGAACAGCTTCAGAATAGAGGGGCATCATTTTAGAATGGAGATGAGGATGAATTTTTTTTTTAGCCAGAAAGCGGCAAATTTATGGAATTCCTTGCCACAGGCAGTTGTGGAAGTCAAGTCTTGTGTATATTTAAGGCAGAGGTTGATGGATTCTCGATTGCTCAGGGCATGAAGGAATATGGGGAGCAGGCAGGAGACCGGAGCTGAGGGGAAAATTGGATCAGCCATGATGACATAGTGGATCAGACTGAGCCAAATGGCCTAATTCTGCTCCTGTACCTTATGGCCTTTAGATTTTAACTAAGGCATTTGACAAGGTTGCCCATGGAAAGTTAGTCCAGAACTTCATGAGGCATGGGATCCATGGAAATTTGGCAGCATAGATTTGAAATTAATGCATTGGCCTTGATCAGTCAGGAATTGAGTTCAAGAGCTGTTAAGTTTTATTGCAGCTCTATAAATTTCTGGTTAGACCACACTTGGTTCTGTTCTTGTCAGATCATTATAGGAAGGATGTAGAAATTTTTAGAGAAGGTGCAGAGGAGATTTCCAAGCATACTGTCTGGATCAGGGAACATGTCTTACGCGCAAAGTTTGAGCAAGCTAGGGCTTTTCTCTTTGGCATGAAGGAGGATGAGAGGAGGCTTGATGGAGATATATATAAGAGACATAGCTAGAATGGACAGACAGTCCCTTTATCCAAGTGTGTCAATAGCTAATACCAGAGAATATCCTTTAAGGCCAGTAGAGGAAAATTTAGGGTGGATGAAAGTAGGATTTTTTTTTTATTATTAAATACAGAGACTGGTAAGTGTCTGGAATGCACTGCACTGCCAAGGGTGGTGATAGAGGCCGAAATATTACAGACTTTTGATAGACTCTTAGAAAGGTGTATGGCTATAATTGGGAGTTATAGGCTACATAGGAGATGTAGGTTGAAAGATTGTGACGATATGCTCTAAATATTTGCTTGTCATGTTTTCTATTTGTAAATAAAGTGATTTATGATTTTGGTTAGAAAACTAAGTCTGTTTTGTAACAAAGTTCAAAGTAAAATTTATTAACAGAGTACCTACATGTCATCCCATACAACCCTGAGATTCTTTTTCTGCAGATGTACTTAGTAAATCTATAGAACAGTAACCCTAAACTATAAACATCAGGAGTTAACTGTAAACAAACTGTGCAAATGCAGATATAAATAAATAGCAATAAATAACCATGAATAATATAACAGAATTTTTAAATGAGTATAGCTATCCCCTTTTGTTCAAGAGCCTGATGGTGGTCCTGAAGCACCTCTGGTTTCTACCTGATGGCAGCAGTGGAAAGAGCATGGCCTGGGTTGTGAGGATCTTTGATGATGGATGCTGCTTTTCCATGGCAAAATTTCATGTGGATGTGCTCAATGGTTGGAAAAGTTTTACCCATGATGTACTGGACTGTCAGGTTTCGGTGGGACTCAAGTGCAGATCAATGAATACTGTTTCACCAGGATTATTAGGGAGCACAAAGGCAACAGTCTTTCAAAAACAGAAGGCAGGCACAAATCCAAAATGACAGGCAGAGGTCTTAACCAGGAAAGGCAGTCAGGCGAGGGCAGACAATCCAGAGCACAGGCAAAATCCAAAACACAGAATCAGGCAAAATCAGTTGGCAGAAGTCACAATGACAGGCTGGAAGGACACAGGACAGAACTGGGACAAACTGGCAGAGAATGCTTGTCAAGGCATGGTTTAATTGGACAGGGTAATGAGTGAAAATTAGAAACAGGTGGGTGTAAATGAGGAGACAAGCAGGTAATTGGAGGAAGTCCAAAAAAGGAAAGGGGCTGGGCCAGAACCCACATGGCCAGGTGAAAGAAAACAGAAATTAAAGACCGTCATGATCCAGAGCTACCAGCAGAGGCCCTTCAACCCAGTGTCCAGGCCAGATCTTTAACAGTACTCCCCCCCCGCGCCCCCCACGGGCATCTCCAGACGCCCTTCTTACTGGTACGGGATGGCTCCTATGAAAGTCCTTAATGAGAGAGTGATCCAGGATATCTCGAGCAGGAACCCAACACCTCTGTTCGGGGCCATAGCCCTCCCAGTCAACGAGATATTGCAGTCCACAACCCCTGCGTCGAACGTCCAGTAATCAGCGCACAGTGAAGGTCTCTGAGCCATTGATGAGATGGGGAGGGGGAGAGGGCTTGGGGGTGGGACAGAGGGGGCTGCAGACAAAGGGCTTAATACTTGAAACATGGAATGTAGGATGGATTCTGCGAAGGGTAGGGGGTAGTTTTAGACGTACCGCCGAAGGGCTGATCACCTTGGTGATGGGGAAAGGTCCAATGTAGCATGGCGCCAGCTTGCAGGAGTCCACCTTCAAGGGAATGTCACGTGAAGATAACCACACCTTCTGGCCCTGGCAGTAACAGGGGGCCTCGATGCGGTGACGGTCTGCTTGCTGCTTCACTCTGGCTGTAGATTGAAGCAACACCTTTCGGGCTCGTCTCCAGGTCCGTGAACACCTCTGGACAAACACTTCGGCTGAGGGAACGCCCACTTCCTCCTCCTGAGACGCGAATAAGGTGGGGGTTGATAGCCAAGACAGCACTGGAATGGTGATAAACCTGATGAAGCAGAAGGCAAAGAATTAATGGCATACTCGACCCAGGGAAGTTGCTGACTCCAAGAGGAAGATTCCTGAGATGTCACACAACAGAGCATCACCTCCATCTGCTGATTAGTCCGCTCGGTCTGGCCATTACTGTGGATGAAACTCCAGCGCTGATCACATATCCCAGAAGCAAAGTTGAACTCCGGTGAAATTAACACTTTTCTGCCTTCACAAATAACAGATTCTCCAGGAGTCATTGGAGCACCTGACAGACATGCTGGATGTGTTCAGAGAGGGACCTAGAAAATATCAGAATATCGTCTAAGTACACAAATAAAAAATTGATTCAGCATGTCTCTGAGGACATCATTCACCAGGGACTGGAACACAGCAGGACCATTAGAATGCCCAAAAGGCATTACCAAATATTTGTAGTGCCCAGAGGGCATATTGAACAGGGTTTT
This sequence comes from Mobula hypostoma, assembly GCF_963921235.1. Taxonomy (NCBI): domain Eukaryota; kingdom Metazoa; phylum Chordata; class Chondrichthyes; order Myliobatiformes; family Myliobatidae; genus Mobula; species Mobula hypostoma. The sequence goes on from NC_086102.1 coordinate 148,708,702, forward strand.
CCAATAATCGCCCTCTTATGAGGACCAGATGGTAAGCGTTGCAGAGGACAAGCTTGGAGAAGATAGAAGCACCCTGGAGCAATTCAAATGCAGATGACATAAGAGGAAGAGGATAGCAGTTCTTAACAGTGACCTCATTGAGATCTCTATAGTCCACGCAGGGACACAGGGACACATCCTTCTTGGCTACAAAGAACCCTGCGCCTGCTAGGGAGGAAGAGGGACGGATAATTCCTGCAGCCAAGGCCTCCTGGATATACTCGTCCATTGCCTCCCTTTCAGGTGGAGGCAGGGAATACAGTGGCAAGGTTCCCAGAAGGAGATCTATAGCACAGTCATAGGGGCGATGTGGGGGTAAGGTGGTGGCCTGAGTCTTGCTGAATACCAGCTTTGGGTCCAGATATTCATGGGGTACAGAGGACAGATCAGGAAGCTCTTCTGTAGGCAGAGGAACCGGACTTTGAGTAGCACGAGCAACATGCAGACAATGATTTAGACAGAAAGGACTCTAGCTTAACATCTGTTTTTTGACCAATCAATGTGTGGACCGCGCTGAGCTAGCCATGGGTGGCCTAACACAACTTCAGCTTTGGGGGAATCTATTACATGGAAAGCAATGCTCTCCTGGTGATTGCCAGAAATGAGGAGACTCACCGGAGCTGTAGAGTGGGTAACCATGGCAAGTTTCACTCCGGTTAAGCCACTGGCCCCCAGGGGTTGCTTCAGACGGGAGTGGCATCCCGAGATTGGCCACAAAACTGGAACTGAAAGCTTCCCTCAGCCCCAGCATCAATAAAAACTGAAACGGTGCGTCTCCTCCCTTCAGCCAGTGTAAAAGCAGGTAGCAGGGTTCGAGTGACGGGAGAACTGGGGGAAAGTACTGCTCGCCCGTAGTCCTTTCTTTACGAGCGAGCATTGGCTTTTTACGGGACAGGTAGATTCATAGTGACCAGCCTGACCACAATACAGACAGGAGTTGGTACTGACTCTCCTTTCCGAAGGAGACAGACGAGTACGATCAATCTGCATGAGCTCCGTTGGGCTGGATGGGGTGACTGAGGACTCGGGGAAGGAGATCTGGGTGCTGGCTGGGAAGAGGTCAGACGCCCCCTGGTGGTTCTTGAACAGGCAAAGTCCAAAGCACAGAATCAGGCAAAATCGTTTGGCAGAAGTCACAATGACAGACTGGAACCACACAGGTCAGAACTAGGACAGACTGCCAGAGATTGCTAGCCAAGGCAGGGTTTAAATGGACAGGATAATGAGTGAAAATTAGAAACAAGTGGGTGCAAATGAGGAGACAAGCAGGTAATTGGAGGAAGCCCAAAAAAGGAAAGGGGCTGGGCCAGAACCCACATGGCCAGGTGAAGGAAAACAGAAAAAGACTGTCATGATCCAGAGCTACCAGCAGAGGCCCTTCGACCCAGTGTTCAGGCGGGATCCTTAACATGGACCGAATCTACTAACTTTTATAGGATTTTCCTTTCAAAGGCACTAATGTTCCCATACCAGGCCGTAATGCAGCCAGTCAGCACACTTTCCATCAAATATAGGAGTTTGCCAAGGTTTTCAATGACATGCCGAACCTTCGCAGACTCCTGAGGAAGTAGAGGTGCTTTCCTCACAATAATTTATATGATGTGTCCAGGACAGGACCTCTGAGATAGTGATAGTGATTTTAGGAATTTAAAATTTTGGAACCTCCCCCCCTCTGAATCTCCGATGATTACTGGCTCATGTATCTCTGATTTCCCTCTCCTGAAGTCTACAATCAGTTCCTTGGTCTTATGGACATTGAGTGAGAGGTTATTGTCATTACACGACTCAGCCAAGCTTTCAATCTCCCTCCTGTATGCTGATTCGTCACTTCCTTTGATGCAGTTCACAACAGTGGTGTCGTTAGCAAACTTGTATATGGTGTTGGAGCTGTACTTAGCCACACAGTCATAGGTGTAACGTGAATGGAGCAGAAGGCTAAGCACACAGCCTTGTGATGCTCCTGTGCTGATGGGGATTGTGGAGGAGATGTTTTTGCCAATCTGAACAGACTGGGGTCTACAAGTGAGGAAAGCCATGATCCAATTGCACAAGGGTGTATTGAGGCCCAGGTCTTGGAGTTTACCAATTAGTTTTGAGAAGATGATGGTGTTAAATGCTGAGCTGTAATTGATAAAGAGCATCCTGATTTATGTATCTTTGCTGTCCAGATGTTCCAGGGTTTTGTGAACAGCCAAGAAGATAGCGTCTGTTGCTTCAGTTGTTTAATTGGAGCGAATCCAAGTTGCTATTCAGACACCACTCATTTTTAAGAGAAATAATGAAAAAAAGGAAGACATATAATTATAGATCACCACCTCAAGTCGTCCCAACACATTTGAAGTGCTTTTGAAGTGGAATCACTATTGCAATGTGTTGTGCAACTTATACTAATTTAAGAGTGGAGATTGCAGTGACTATGGTATCATTGTTATTCATGACAATATATATTTCTAAGGTCAGAATATCGGTAATGATATTTCTTTCAGTGTGCAAAGGATAACATAATTTGTTTATAGGAGTTGTTGTTGAACTATGGTTATTAATAATTCCCCAGTAAGTAGCTTTCCAGATTTAAGGCTCGAATGATTACTAGAGAATCTGAGAGATTGCAAACTCTTGACAGTGAACCACAATGACCAATTTATAGAAAATGTGAAAGTAATTCATCTTATCTGACAATATCCTTATTCCATTTATAATAAATAAACTTAAAAAACTTGCCACTATATCATCACAGGAATTGAATCTTCTAATATTGCTTCAGCATTAACTGGCATATTTCTTGCTCTGATTATCCGATGTACACAGACAGGTCTCATACTGTATGCTTCTTAGACAATAGATTTCAACTACTTCACTGATTTGCTGTTCCTTGACCTTGTACCTGCTGACTGTTGCGATATCTCTAGCTCACTCACTCTGTCAAAAACGTTTTTATCTTCCTCAGAAGATCAACTTTTACATCAATAGCTACCTCCCTTCTCCCCCATCTAAGTTGGTGTGAAACTCAAACATACAAAAGTGATGATGCAGTGACAGCTTTGCCAGAGTAAAACCAATACTAGAGGGGGAAATCATACAGTATGTAAACAAGAAATGTCAAAGATGATTCATTGTGAAACTAGAGTAATGTTGAGACATTTGCCTCTTTAAAGCTTGGTTTAAAACACTCTCCACTGCTTAGCACAAGGCAAAGTAGTATGGAGGAATCATAATGGATCCTATTTTGCATAAAATTCTCACATCAATGGAAGTTGAACTGGTCATTGTCAAGTACTAGTTCTGGTATTGTACTGGTCAGACACTTAAACGGTCAGCACAACATCGTAGGCCAAATGGCTTGTACTGTGTTGTGCTGTTCTATGTTCTATGTGCTAGTACTGCTGCTATTCTATGCATCACAGAAATCCACCTCAATTCTTCATTAAGATATTTCTGATCGTGTCCAAGATATCCTGAGGTAGGAGGGTGAGGAGCCAGAGGTCGTGGTACATATAGGTACCAATGACATAGGTAGGAAAAGGGATGAGGTCCTGAAAGGAGAATATAGGGAGCTAGGAAGGGAGTTGAGAAAAAGGACCGCAAAGGTAGTAATCTCGGGATTACTGCCTGTGCCACGCGACAGTGAGAGTAGGAATGCGATGAGGTGGAGGATAAATGCGTGGCTGAGGGATTGGAGCAGGGGGCAGGGATTCAAGTTTTTGGATCATTGGGACCTCTTTTGGCGCAGGCGTGACCTGTACAAAAAGGACGGGTTACACTTGAATCCTAGGGGGACCAATATCCTGGCGGGGAGATTAGCGGGGGCTACTGAGGTGACTTTAAACTAGAATGGTTGGGGGGTGGGAATCAAATTAAAGAGGCTAGGCGTGAGGAGGTTAGTTCACAACAGAGGGATGGGAACCAGTGCAGAGAGACAGAGGGGTGTAAAGTGAGCGTAGAAGCAAAAAGTACAAAGGAGAAAAGTAAAAGTGGCAGGCCGACAAATCCAGGGCAAGCAGTAAAAAGGGCCACTTTTCAACATAATTGTATAAGGGCTAAGAGAGTTGTAAAAGAGCGCCTGAAGGCTTTATGTGTCAATGCAAGGAGCATTCGTAATAAGGTGGATGAATTGAAAGTGCAGATTGTTATTAATGATTATGATATAGTTGGGATCACAGAGACATGGCTCCAGGGTGACCAGGGATGGGAGCTCAACGTTCAGGGATATTCAATATTCAGGAGGGATAGACATGAAGGAAGGGGAGGTGGGGTGGCGTTGCTGATTAAAGAAGAGATTAACGCAATGGAAAGGAAGGACATAAGCCGGGAAGATGTGGAATCGATATGGGTAGAGCTGCGTAACACTAAGGGGCAGAAGACGCTGGTGGGAGTTGTGTACAGGCCACCTAACAGTAGTAGTGAGGTCGGAGATGGTATTAAACAGGAAATTAGAAATGTGTGCAATAAAGGAACAGCAGTTATAATGGGTGACTTCAATCTACATGTAGACTGGGTGAACCAAATTGGTAAAGGTGCTGAGGAAGAGGATTTCTTGGAATGTATGCGGGATGGTTTTTTGAACCAACATGTTGAGGAACCAACTAGAGAGCAGGCTATTCTGGACTGGGTTTTGAGCAATGAGGAAGGGTTAATTAGCGATCTTGTCGTGAGAGGCCCCTTGGGTAAGAGTGACCATAATATGGTGGAATTCTTCATTAATATGGAGAGTGACATAGTTAATTCAGAAACAAAGGTTCTGAACTTAAAGAGGGGTAACTTTGAAGGTATGAGATGTGAATTAGCTAAGATAGACTGGCAAATGACACTTAAAGGATTGACGGTGGATATGCAATGGCAAGCATTTATAGGTTGCATGGATGAACTACAACAATTGTTCATCCCAGTTTGGCAAAAGAATAAATCAAGGAAGGTAGTGCACCCGTGGCTGACAAGAGAAATTAGGGGTAGTATCAATTCCAAAGAAGTAGCATACAAATTAGCCAGAGAAAGTGGCTCACCTGAGGACTGGGAGAAATTCAGAGTTCAGCAGAGGAGGACAAAGGGCTTAATTAGGAAGGGGAAAAAAGATTATGAGAGAAAACTGGCAGAGAACATAAAAACGGACTGTAAAAGCTTTTATAGATATGTAAAAAGGAAAAGACTGGTAAAGACAAATGTAGGTCCCCTGCAGACAGAAACAGGTGAATTGATTATGGGGAGCAAGGACATGGCAGACCAATTGAATAATTACTTTGGTTCTGTCTTCACTAAGGAGGACATAAATAATCTTCCAGAAATAGTAAGGGACAGAGGGTCCAGTGAGATGGAGGAACTGAGTGAAATACATGTTAGTAGGGAAGTGGTGTTAAGTAAACTGAAGGGATTGAAGGCAGATAAATCCCCAGGGCCAGATGGTCTGCATCCCAGAGTGCTTAAGGAAGTAGCCCAAGAAATAGTGGATGCATTAGTGATCATTTTTCAAAACTCGTTAACTCGTCAAGACGAGTTCCTGAGGATTGGAGGGTGGCTAATGTAACCCCACTTTTTAAAAAAGGAGGGAGAGAGAAACCGGGGAATTATAGACCGGTTAGCCTAACGTCGGTGGTGGGGAAACTGCTGGAGTCAGTTATCAAGGATGTGATAACAGCACATTTGGAAAGCGGTGAAATCATCGGACAAAGTCAGCATGGATTTCTGAAAGGAAAATCATGTCTGACGAATCTCATAGAATTTTTTGAGGATGTAACTAGTAGAGTGGATAGGGGAGAACCAGTGGATGTGGTATATTTGGATTTTCAAAAGGCTTTTGACAAGGTCCCACACAGGAGATTAGTGTGCAAACTTAAAGCACACGGTATTGGGGGTAAGGTATTGGTGTGGGTGGAGAATTGGTTAGCAGACAGGAAGCAAAGAGTGGGAATAAACGGGACCTTTTCAGAATGGCAGGCAGTGACTAGTGGGGTACCGCAAGGCTCAGTGCTGGGACCCCAGTTGTTTACAATATATATTAATGACTTGGATGAGGGAATTAAATGCAGCATCTCCAAGTTTGCGGATGACACGAAGCTGGGTGGCAGTGTTAGCAGTGAGGAGGATGCTAAGAGGATGCAGGGTGACTTGGATAGGTTGGGTGAGTGGGCAAACTCATGGCAGATGCAATTTAATGTGGATAAATGTGAAGTTATCCACTTTGGTGGCAAAAATAGGAAAACAGATTATTATCTGAATGGTGGCCGATTAGGAAAAGGGGAGGTGCAACGAGACCTGGGTGTCATTATACACCAGTCATTGAAAGTGGGCATGCAGGTACAGCAGGCGGTGAAAAAGGCGAATGGTATGCTGGCATTTATAGCGAGAGGATTCGAGTACAGGAGCAGGGAGGTACTACTGCAGTTGTACAAGGTCTTGGTGAGACCACACCTGGAGTATTGTGTGCAGTTTTGGTCCCCTAATCTGAGGAAAGACATCTTTGCCATAGAGGGAGTACAAAGAAGGTTCACCAGATTGATTCCTGGGATGGCAGGACTTTCATATGAAGAAAGACTGGATGAACTGGGCTTGTACTCGTTGGAATTTAGAAGATTGAGGGGGGATCTGATTGAAACGTATAAGATCCTAAAGGGATTGGACAGGCTAGATGCAGGAAGATTGTTCCCGATGTTGGGGAAGTCCAGAACGAGGGGTCACAGTTTGAGGATAGAGAGGAAGCCTTTTAGGACCGAGATTAGGAAAAACTTCTTCACACAGAGAGTGGTGAATCTGTGGAATTCTCTGCCACAGCAAACTGTTGAGGCCAGTTCATTGGCTATGTTTAAGAGGGAGTTAGATATGGCCCTTGTGGCTACGGGGGTCAGGGGGTATGGAGGGAAGGTTGGGGCGGGGTTCTGAGTTGTATGATCAACCATGATCATAATAAATGGTGGTGCAGGCTCGAAGGGCCGAATGGCCTACTCCTGCACCTATTTTCTATGTTTCTATGTTTCTATGTTCTTGTTTAAGTACCTTCATATTTGACCTCAATCTATTTTGCATATACATCCTTGAGTACAAGAGGAATTAATTACTCTTTTGAGAAATGTCAACCTAGATGTGTTGGAATGGGCAAGATGGGCAGTTCAAGTTTGTGAGGCTAGACTGCATTGCTGGCAACCTGCACACATAGTCACAACATCCCCTGAACTTCTTTCATTGCTCAACTTGAATCCAGGGTGTCTGACACCTTGTACTCCAACAATTCTTTTCCTGAGAAGAACTGAAACGATAACTAAATTTCTGTATTGTAAACATATTCAGTTGGATTATAATTCCAACCTGTGGTAGTGGAATGGCAATAAGGCTTCCCCTGGACGTGCTGGTCCATCGCCTCAAAAATGCTCATGGACCAGCTTTTAAATGCTAATTTTATACTACACCTTCAAAGTATAAAGTTCAAAATAAAATTACTATTAAAGTACACATATGTTACCATGTACAACCCATTTTCTTGCGGGTGTACTCAATAAATCCATAATTGAATAATAACCATAATAAAATCAATGAAGACCATATCAAAGTTGCTGGTGAATGCAGCAGGCCAAGCAGCATCTATAGGAAGAGGCGCAGTCGACGTTTCAGGCCGAGACCCTTCGTCAGGACTAACTGAAGGAAGAGTGAGTAAGGGATTTGAAAGCTGGAGGGGGAGGGGGAGATGCAAAATGATAGGAGAAGACAGGAGGGGGAGGGATAGAGCCGAGAGCTGGACAGGTGATAGGCAAAAGGGGATACGAGAGGATCATGGGACAGGAGGTCCGGGAAGAAAGACGGGGGGGTGACCCAGAGGATGGGCAAGAGGTATATTCAGAGGGACAGAGGGAGAAAAAGGAGAGTGAGAGAAAGAATGTGTGCATAAAAATGAGTAACAGATGGGATACGAGGGGGAGGTGGGACCTAGCGGAAGTTAGAGAAGTCAATGTTCATGCCATCAGGTTGGAGGCTACCCAGACGGAATATAAGGTGTTGTTCGTCCAACCTGAGTGTGGCTTCATCTTTACAGTAGAGGAGGCCGTGGATAGACATGTCAGAATGGGAATGGGATGTGGAATTAAAATGTGTGGCCACTGGGAGATCCTGCTTTCTCTGGCGGACAGAGCGTAGATGTTCAGCAAAGCGGTCTCCCAGTCTGCGTCGGGTCTCACCAATATATAAAAGGCCACATCGGGAGCACCGGACGCAGTATATCACCCCAGTCGACTCACAGGTGAAGTGATGCCTCACCTGGAAGGACTGTTTGGGGCCCTGAATGGTGGTAAGGGAGGAAGTGTAAGGGCATGTGTAGCACTTGTTCCGCTTACACGGATAAGTGCCAGGAGGGAGATCAGTGGGGAGGGATGGGGGGGACGAATGGACAAGGGAGTTGTGTAGGGAGCGATCCCTGCGGAATGCAGAGGGGGGGGGAGGGAAAGATGTGCTTAGTGGTGGGATCCCGTTGGAGGTGGTGGAAGTTACGGAGAATAATATGTTGGACCCGGAGGCTGGTGGGGTGGTAGGTGAGGACCAGGGGAACCCTATTCCTAGTGGGGTGGTGGGAGGATGGAGTGAGAGCAGATGTACGTGAAATGGGGGAGATGCGTTTAAGAGCAGAGTTGATAGTGGAGGAAGGGAAGCCCCTTTCTTTAAAAAATGAAGACATTTCCCTCGTCCTAGAATGAAAAGCCTCATCCTGAGAGCAGATGCGGCGGAGACGGAGGAATTGCGAGAAGGGGATGGCGTTTTTGCAAGAGACAGGGTGAGAAGAGGAATAGTCCAGATAGCTGTGAGAGTCAGTAGGTTTATAGTAGACATCAGTGGATAAGCTGTCTCCAGAGAGCTCCTGGGCCCTCAGAGGCTCCATCTTCCTCTCACTCCAACCCTCCCCTCTCCACTGACACCCCCAGCCTCCCCCCTCCCCCCTCTGATCCCAGCTCTCATCCGTGCCGGGTCTTTACCATCCCCTCCGACCTTCAACTGTCGGAGGCAGAACGCTCTGTCCTCAGTAAGGGCCTCACGTTTGTCCCCCTTCGCCCACACCTCAGCGAGTTTCGTGTTCGCCACGATGCGGAACTTTTCTTCCGCCGTCTCTGTCTCCGAGCCTACTTCTTCGGCAAGGACTCTTCCACCCCCACCGATGACCCCTTCTCCCGTCTTCAACCCTCCTCTTCTTCATGGACACCCCGCTCTGGTCTTCTGCCTGCTCTGGATCTCTTTATTGCCAACTGCCGACGGGACATCAACCGTCTCAACTTCACCGCACCTTGTCCCCATTCCAACCTCACTCCTTCGGAACGCTCTGCTCTCCACTCCCTCCGCACTAATCCTAACATTATTATTAAACCCGCTGATAAAGGGGGTGCTGTTGTAGTCTGGCGTACTGACCTCTACCTTGCCGAGGCACAGCGACAACTCGCGGATACCTCCTCTTATTTACCCCTTGATCGTGACCCCACTAAGGAGCACCAGGCCCTTGTCTCCCACACTATCAACGACTTTATCCGCTCAGGGGATCTCCCATCCACTGCTACCAACCTTATAGTTCCCACACCCCGCACTTCCCGTTTCTACCTCCTACCCAAGATCCACAAACCTGCCTGTCCTGGCCGACCTATTGTCTCAGCTTGCTCCTGCCCCACCGAACTCGTTTCTGCATACCTCGACACTGTTTTATCACCCCTTGTTCAATCCCTTCCGACCTATGTTCGTGACACTTCTCACGCTCTTAAACTTTTCGATGATTTTAAGTTCCCTGGCCCCCACCGCTTTATTTTCACCATGGATGTCCAGTCCTTATATACTTCCATCCCCCATCAGGAAGGTCTCAAAGCTCTACGCTTCTTTTTGGATTCCAGACCTAATCAGTTCCCCTCTACCACCACTCTGTTCCGTCTAGCGGAATTAGTCCTTACTCTTAATAATTTCTCCTTTTGCTCCTCCCATTTCCTCCAAACTAAAGGTGTAGCTATGGGCACCCGTATGGGTCCTAGCTATGCCTGCCTTTTTGTTGGGTTTGTGGAACAATCTATGTTCCGTGCCTATTCTGGTATCTGTCCCCCACTTTTCCTTCGCTACATCGACGACTGTATTGGCGCTGCTTCCTGCACGCATGCAGAACTCGTTGACTTTATTAACTTTGCCTCCAACTTTCACCCTGCCCTCAAGTTCACCTGGTCCATTTCCGACACCTCCCTCCCCTTTCTAGATCTTTCTGTCTCTGTCTCTGGAGACAGCTTATCCACTGATGTCTACTATAAGCCTACTGACTCTCACAGCTATCTGGACTATTCCTCTTCTCACCCTGTCTCTTGCAAAAACGCCATCCCCTTCTCGCAATTCCTCCGTCTCCGCCGCATCTGCTCTCAGGATGAGGCTTTTCATTCTAGGACGAGGGAAATGTCTTCATTTTTTAAAGAAAGGGGCTTCCCTTCCTCCACTATCAACTCTGCTCTTAAACGCATCTCCCCCATTTCACGTACATCTGCTCTCACTCCATCCTCCCACCACCCCACTAGGAATAGGGTTCCCCTGGTCCTCACCTACCACCCCACCAGCCTCCGGGTCCAACATATTATTCTCCGTAACTTCCGCCACCTCCAACGGGATCCCACCACTAAGCACATCTTTCCCTCCCCCCCCTCTCTGCATTCCGCAGGGATCGCTCCCTACACAACTCCCTTGTCCATTCGTCCCCCCCATCCCTTCCCACTGATCTCCCTCCTGGCACTTATCCGTGTAAGCGGAACAAGTGCTACACATGCCCTTACACTTCCTCCCCTACCACCATTCAGGGCCCCAAACAGTCCTTCCAGGTGAGGCATCACTTCACCTGTGAGTCGACTGGGGTGATATACTGCGTCCGGTGCTCCCGATGTGGCCTTTTATATATTGGTGAGACCCGACGCAGACTGGGAGACCGCTTTGCTGAACATCTACGCTCTGTCCGCCAGAGAAAGCAGGATCTCCCAGTGGCCACACATTTTAATTCCACATCCCATTCCCATTCTGACATGTCTATCCACGGCCTCTTCTACTGTAAAGATGAAGCCACACTCAGGTTGGAGGAACAACACCTTATATTCCGTCTGGGTAGCCTCCAACCTGATGGCATGAACATTGACTTCTCTAACTTCCGCTAGGTCCCACCTCCCCCTCGTATCCCATCTGTTACTCATTTTTATGCACACATTCTTTCTCTCACTCTCCTTTTTCTCCCTCTGTCCCTCTGAATATACCTCTTGCCCATCCTCTGAGTCACCTCCCCCCCGGTCTTTCTTCCCGGACCTCCTGTCCCATGATCCTCTCGTATCCCCTTTTGCCTATCACCTGTCCAGCTCTCGGCTCTATCCCTCCCCCTCCTGTCTTCTCCTGTCATTTTGCATCTCCCCCTCCCCGTCCAGCTTTCAAATCCCTTACTCACTCTTCCCTCAGTTAGTCCTGACGAAGGGTCTCGGCCTGAAACGTCGACTGCGCCTCTTCCTATAGATGCTGCCTGGCCTGCTGCGTTCACCAACAACTTTGATGTGTGTTGCTTGAATTTCCAGCATCTGCAGAATTCCTGTTGTTTGAAGACCATATCAACTTGGGTGTTTGACCAGTGTGCAAAATACAACAGACTGTACAAATACAAAAAAAGAAAGAAATAATAGTAATGAATAAGTAAGCAATAAATATTGAGAACGTAAGATGAAGAGTCATTGAAAGTGAGTCCATAGGTTATGGGAACGTTTCGATGATGGGGCAGGTGAAGTTGAACGAAGTCAAGAGCCTGATGGTTGAGGGGTAATAACTGTTCCTGAACTTGGTGGTGTGAGTCCTGAGGCTCCTGTACCTTCCTGAAAATACCAGTGAGAAGAGAACATGACTGCATTACAGCCTAGTATGGAAATCCCAATGCCTTTAACAGAAAATCCTCCTAAAAATATTGGTGATGGTCCAGTCCATCATGGGTAAAGTACTCTCATCCATTGAGCACATGTGCATGAAACACTGTCACGGGAAAGCAGCGTCCATCATTGAAGATCCTCACCAGCCAGGAAGTGCTCTTTTGTCACAGCTGCCATCAGGAAGTAGGTACAGGAGTTCCAGGACTCACACCACTAGGTTCGGAAACAATTACTATCCCTCAACAATCAGGCTGTTGAATCAAAGGGGGTAACTTCACTCAACTTCACTTGCCCCATCACTGAAATGTCCCCACAACCTATGGACTCATTTTCAAGGATTTGTCACCTCATGTTCTTGATATTTATTGCTTACTGATTTATTATTTTTTTCTTTTTGTATTTGCACAGTTTATTGCTTTTTGCATTCTAATTGAACACACAAGTTGGGTGGTCTTTCAGTGATCCTGCTGTGGTTACTATTTTATAGATTTATTGAGTATGCCCGCAAGAAAACATATTTCAGGGTTGTATATGATGATATAGATCTACTTTTGATAATAAATTGACTTTGAACATTGAACTTTGACTTGGGTGATAGGGTTCCTGCTGATTGATGCTGCTTTCCTGGGACAACACTTCATGTAGATGTGCTCAGTGGTGGGGAGGGCTTTACCTGTGATGGACTGGGCTGTATCCACCACTTTTTGTAGGATTTTCCTTTCAACGGGAATAGGAGCTTCTATAACAGGATGTGATGCAGCCAGTCAGTATACTGCCCACCACATATCTACTCAATAAAGAACATCCTGACGTATGTATCTTTGCTGTCCATATGTTCCAGGATTGAATGAAGAGTCAATAAGGTGGCATCTGCTTTGGATCGGTAGGCAAGTTGAAATGAATCCAAGTTGCTTCTTGGGCAGGAATTGATATGTTCCATCACCAATCTTGCAAAACTCTTCATCACTATGGATGTAAGTACAACTGGATAATGGTCATTGAAGCAGGTTAACACTTTCTTCTTAGGCACCGGTCTAAGTGAAGTCTGTTTGAAGTAGGTGTGTATTTCAGACTGCTGAAGCGAGAGGCTAAAGATCACAGCGAACACTCCAGCCAGCTGATCGGCACAGGTCTTTAGAATTTGGCCAGGTAGACCTTCGGGGAAGGATGTGGTGTTTCATGGGTTCACCCTCCTGAAGGCTGCTTGCACGTCAGCCTCAGAGACTGAAATCATAGGGTACCTGGAGGCTTTCTGTGTAGTCTGAGCAATTACACTGGCTATTCATGGAAAATATTTGTCTACACTGGGCATAGTTATTCATGCGTACAAACATGTAAAGTGAGGATCAGCTTGAATAATAAACACATTCAATTTCTGATCTTCATAAGCAGCTTTTTTTCTTCCTACCATTGGTTGTCCAGTGTAGTGCAGAATAACTGTAGGTGATTCACATTACGCATTTTATCCCTGCTGAGGCTTTCCAAGATCATTCTGAGTATGTGACTTTGTTCATTACTTAGAGCGGATGACAGAATAGCTCGTCATACTGTAGAAATTATTACCAGTAATGGAACCGTCTGCCATCATGTTGATCTGCATCTCTATTGACATTCTGTCAATCAGGACAATAACATTATAGTCCCATTGTCTCACATAACGGTTGATTTCAGCAGAGATACTGTGGGAAATAAATGTGTCATCTGCAACAGTTACAATATTGTGCAGATTCTCTCTTTGTGAATTCTTATGAGAAAATCAATCTTTTTGCACTGACATTGCATTTGAGATAGATTCCTGCCTCTTGTCTTGTGTTTCATTTAACAAGCTTTTGCCATATGTCTTTTTTTGACATGAGTGGCACTTAGACCTTTTCAAAGAACAGCTGTATGGGAAATGACTGCAAGCAAATCCAGGATTTACAATCACATGATGCTGCCTTTGTTGTCCTCGTTTCTAGGTCAAAGCTTTGAGGTGTTGGATTAGACTCTATTATTGTTATGTTCTTTGCAGTTTAACTTTCTCATTCCCTCCTGTATTTTCATTATATATTACCCATGTACATGAAATAGTTCAATTATTCAACATGGCTAGAGTTCTTTCTATTATTCCGGAAACTTCTTGGACATTGCATTATTTGCATACAGACTATCTAATTTGGTTAACTCTTATCTATGGAAATGAAATGGAATATCTGATATATACAGTATAAGAAAAGCAGAGCACGTTGGCTCGCCAATTTTTCTTTCCTCTTTGTTCTTTGCTACTAGACACTTGCTACTTTCTATTTTCAATATCTTTGTTCTCTTAGCACTTAATAAAACAATTTTGAAGCAAGAAGTTTTATGCAACACACACAAAATTCTGGTGGAACGCAGCAGGCCAGGCAGCATCTATTGGAAGAGGTACAGTCGACGTTTCGGGCCGAGACCCTTCGTCAGGACTAACTGAAAGAAGAGATAGTAAGAGATTTGAAAGTTGGAGGGGGAGGGGGAGATCTGAAATGACAGGAGAAGACAGGAGGGGGAGGGATGGAGCCAAGAGCTGGACAGATGATTGGCAAAAGGGATACAAGGCTGGAGAAGAGAGAGGATCATGGGATGGGAAGCCTGGGGAGAAAGAAAGTGGGAGGGGAGCCCAGAGGAAGATGCAGAGCAGGCAAAAAGTTATAGTGAGAGGGACAGATGGAGAAAAAAGTGAGAGAGAAAAAAGGGGAAAAATGATAAATAAACAAACAAATAAATAAACAAACAAACAAACAAATAAATAAATAAATAAGGGATGGGGTAAGAAGGGGAGGAGGAGCATTAATGGAAGTTAGAGAAGACAATGTTCATGCCATCAAGTTGGAGGCTACCCAGACAGAATATAAGGTGTTGTTCCTCCAACCTGAATGTGGCTTCATCTTGACAGTAGAAGAGGCCGTGGATAGACGTATCGGAATGGGAATGGGATGTGGAATTAAAATGAGTGGCCACTGGGAGATCCTGCTTTCTCTGGCAGACAGAGTGTAGGTGTTCTGTGAAACGGTCTCCCAGCCTGCGTCAGGTTTCGCCAATATATAGAAGGCCACACCAGGAGCACCGGATGCAGTATATCACCCCAACCGACTCACAGGTGAAGTGTCACCTCACCTGGAAGGACTGTCTGGGGCCCTGAGTGGTGGTGAGGGAGGAAGTGTAAGAGCATGTGTAGCACTTGTTCTGCTTACAAGGATAAGTGCTGGGAGGGAGATCGGTGGGAAGGGATGTGGGGGATGAATGGACAAGGAAGCCACGTAGGGAGCGGAAAGCAGAAGGGTGGGGGAGGGAAAGATGTGCTTGGTGGTGGTGGTGCCTCATTCTTGACTTATGAAAGAACCTTGGATCAAAAACATCAGAATCCAACAGTAAGTTGTCCTTTGACTTTGTATTGTGGCTGGAACTGTGGCACAGGATGGAATTCCTTGGATTCTTTGCTGCCTCCTACTTGCAATCTTAGACACCATGGAAATCTTCTTATTCTTTGAACTTTGACTAGATTCATTTACCTTTTGGAACCTTCCCATATCCAACCCCACTTATAAACAAACACACACACACACACACACACACACACACACACATACACATACATACACACACACACACACACACAACATACAGACACTTGTTTCTGAGAGCATGATCTAAAAGTGCTCTGGGGTTTTAAATGAAAACATTTGAGTACTCACAGTTTTTCTCAGCTTTTGATTGCGTATATTTAATTTATAGCTCTCTACTACCTCAAATGATTGTATTCTTTTAATTCTGAACTACCACAACAAACAAGAGATTTATAGTTTATTATGATATCTGTGTGCTTTAAAATCCAGACCTATCTTCTGCAAACAAGTTTGTCTCTGTCCTTTCCATATCAGATACAAATGATGAAATTGGTTGGTTAGACATCTGCAGGCTGCCTCAGAAGCCTACTGGAGCCATTATCTTCTCTCTTTTCCCAGCAACCTGGCATTGCAGGCCTTCTGTCTTTTACTCTAAGATAATTCCATGAATTACTGTCTGAAAGTCAAGGAATCTCTTTCTTCAGTGAACATTGACCATTGCACTGCCAATTATGTGCAAAGATTTCAGTTTTGTTGCCATTTTTAAGCTATCCTGAGGTGGGCCTTGATGACTGCTAAAATTTGATTAATTACATTCATAATAACAGCCACAGAGCATTGTAACTTCAAGTAAGGAACAAGCTCTATGCTGTTTACATCAACATAGACTCAAAGATGTCATGGTCATGGTATCTTTGACGGCGTGACTTATTTGTGTAACTATACACCACATGCAGCCCTGCTATTAATTATGGTGAGGATTGTACATACTTTGCAAATCCCTAAAAAAAGTATATCTCTGATATACTTTTAGCAAGAACCATCTGAACTGGAAAGACATTGACCCAGACAGCATAACCACGGAGCTAATAGTCACTCTGTTCAAGCTCGGCAATCCTGCTGGATGTCAAACCAGCAATGAGATTAAATGTTTGACTCTATTTGTTAAAGTTGCCTGGAATGGGGATAGAACCTTTCACCTTCTCATTCAGAATTCAGGCTTCTTCCACCAACATCTCAGTCAATATCCATACAAATGCTTCCTACTGAAAGCTTCCTCTATTATAGTCTGGTTTCAACAGCAAACAGAATAAAATACAGTGGATATTAATTATTTGGCCCATTGGTTAATCAGGGCAGCCACTTATTTGGGACAAGTCTTAAAGAACAAACACAAATTGTGTAAATAGTCATAATTTCCTTTGTTTGTTTGGGACACTTTGCTGCTTAACTGGGGCAGGAGGTGATCAGTCACGCACACTTGTGTGGCTGTTACAGCATGTTTAGAGTGAAAAATTGCATCAGTTGTATGTGCTTGTGTTATGTTATCCATTTCCGGCTGATGGATGCCAATTTGGTTTTTGATCATTTTGTTTTTTTTTATTTTGACTTTAAAAATGTTTTGAGACCATTGCCAAAAAAAAATTACCCTGCTGGACCAAACTTCAAGCCAGCCATCTAACACCACTCATCACCAGCTCATAAAGATAACTGGAGTACCGAAATCTACAATTGCACACTTGATACATCAGCAAGATAAACTGTAGGAAGAATGAACATTAGGCAGTGGGACATCCCAAAAGCAAAGTTCTGATGGTAAGGATCCAGATGTTGAAGAGCCCTCGATCAATGGTCTTTCATTGTAACTGGACAGGGTGTGAGTGTCAGTGGACTAATATGAAAAAAAAGCAAATCAGAGGAGCTAGCTAAGAAGCTGGGTCAGAAAAATTTTAAAGCAACAGATGGTTGGTTGTCTCGATGGCACCACATTAAAATCAAGAAAGCACATCGCAAGGAAAGTAGTGCAGAAACATGAAAATATACAAAACACCCGGCTTGCTTCAAGCAACACACATCAAAGTTGCTGGTGAACGCAGCAGGCCAGGCAGCATCTCTAGGAAGAGGTACAGTCCATGTTTCAGGCCGAGACCCTTCGTCAGGACCCTTTGTCTTTTTAACTATTTTCATGAAACTACATTTCCATGGTACATATACTGATCCCCATGCCTCACAGTTAACCAGAATCCACTGTAGTTATCCTGACTTAGACCTTTGTTTAACTTTTTTTCAATTGAAGCAGCAGCTTCCTAGATTGCTGATGCTTAAAGATTAGTTTTATTTGACACATGTACATTGAAACATACAGTGAAATGCATCATTTGTATCAACGACGACTCCGTCTGAGAATTTTCTTGGGAGCTGCTTGCAAGTGACGCCATGCTTCCAGAGCCAACCTAACATGCCTACAGCTCACTAACCCTAACTTTTGTCTTTGAAATGTGTGAGGAAAGAAGAGCGCCTGGAGGAAACATACGTGGTCACAGGGAGAATGTGCAAACTCCTTACAGCCAGCAGTGAGAGTTGAACCCTGATTGATAGTTCTGTAAAACCTTATGCTAATTGCCATATTAGCATGCTGCCCTTACTTGTGTTTGGAGTCTGAAACTTCAGATGCCCTCAAGTGGAGAGCTTAAATGAGTCAAAATGAATAGCTTAGCTATGAAAGGAGATGGCAATCTCTAATTTCAACAATCTTTTTTGCCAATATGCTATAATTTGACAAAGTACTTTCAAAGGCAAGAAGCAACATCTCTTCTTGCCCAATTAATATTGAATGCCCACAATAAAAGAACATTCCTTTCTCAGTAGAGTGTGCAATGCTAACTCATACTATAGAATTGGAATTAGCCGCTTGCACACAAATGGCAGCTGTGCAGAGAGGTGAGTAAGAATAAATAGAAGCTGGCTCCCTGTTAATAATAGAACAAAAATATGAATTAATTGAAGTTGAATAATTAAAACTGGTGCAGTAATTTTAATAGATTATTAAAATCAATGAATATATTCTAACAGAGATCTCTACACAAATATGTTACTAAATTAGTACATGAATAGAAAATCTTTCAGCTTCAGCTCATTTAGGAGTGGGATAGCGTCGCAACTGGTGGAGTTGCTGCCTCATAGCTGACCCAGATTCTATCCTGACCTCTGGGAATGTATGCGTAGAGTTTGCATTTTCATCCTGTTACCGCACGTGTTTCCATTCAGTGTTCTATTTTCCTCAAGGAACACTCCGAGTGAGCATGGCTTGGTAGATTAACTTTCTTCTGTAACATGCCACTAGCTTTCAGATGAATGGTAGAATCAGGAGGTGGGGAGAATGAGGCGATGTAGAGAGAATGAAATGGGCCTTAGAAATGAATGTTTGGTGGTCATCGTGGACACAGGAGGCAGATAGAGTTGATTTTGCACTTTATGACCTAAAGGGTATCACATAAGGGTCAGGAAGTGAGAATGGACCAAAAGTATGGTATCATATGATATGGAAGCATGTGGCTTAGTTCTGTATTAATTATCACACCAATGGAACAGGAGTCAGTATTACAACTTAAAGTCTTCAATCTATTAATAGCAAATAAATGGGATGCTTAAATTTTAAGTGAACTAAAGGTGAACTACAAAGAAGCAGGAAAGAATTTGTGTTCCTTACGTCATATGATCATGGCTTATGGTAGGAGTTTCTGGAGAGGGTGAGCTCAGATCAGCTGTTTGACCTTTCCATAGTCTGAATCATGTTTTCAACTAAAAAAAGTGATCACAGTCAGCAATTACCATTTTTCTAAATGTTGACTCATTCCGGAAGGTAGATTCTCTAGTATTTGAAAAGTATTCTAAAGTTTAGAAATAACAAATGACTTGTATTTATTATTTAAAATGGCATCATAGCAGGCTGATTGGCTAAAAAGATGGCAATAAATCTTGAAAGTGAAAAGTCAATTAATTCTGTTCCTTGTTCTGCTGATTGAATTAGAATTGGTTCATTATTATCATGCATTCCAAGGTACAGTGAAAATCTTGTCTTGCATTCCATTCATACAG
Organism: Mobula hypostoma; assembly: GCF_963921235.1. Lineage (NCBI taxonomy): Eukaryota > Metazoa > Chordata > Chondrichthyes > Myliobatiformes > Myliobatidae > Mobula > Mobula hypostoma. The sequence continues at coordinate 148,728,074 of NC_086102.1, forward strand.
ATTAATTCATTATACAGTGAACAGAGGTAGTACAAGGCAAAATATTAACAGAATGTAAAATGAAGTGTAGTAGCTACAGAGAAAGTGCAGTGTAGGTGGACAATAAGCTGCAAGGTCATAATAAGGTAGAACATGAGGTCAAGTCCATTTTTTCCTACTAAGGAGCTGGTGTTAGTTTTATAACAGTGCGTAGAAGCTGTCCTAGTGCCTAGTGGTTTGTACTTTCCGGCTTTTGTATTTTCTTTCCAATGGGAGAGGGTAGAAGAAAGAATGTCTGTCATGGTTAGCTGCATTACCAAGGTAGCAAGAGATATAGACAGAGTCCATGGAGGGGAAATCAAATCACAAACAAGGGAGAGTCTGCAGATACTGGAAATCCAAGCAACACACACAGAATGCTAGAGGAACTCTTCAGGCTAGGCAGCATCTATGGAAAAAAAGTACAGTTGAGGCTGAGACAGTTTTGTGTGTGTTGCTTTGATTTCCAGTGTCTACAGATTCTCTCTTGGTTTTGGTTTGATTACTACACTGCCAGGGAGGCCTACCTTGAAAATGTTTAAATTTTCCCCAGTCCTGCCAGAGGGTCTCGGAGTGAAATGCCAACTGTACTTTTTTTCCATAGATGCTTCCTGGCCTGCTGAGTTCATCCAGCATTTTCCGTGTGTTCCATGGAGAGTGTTCCAGCATTTTCTATGTGTTCCTTGGCCAGGAAAGTGGTTTTGCTGACCTGCTCACCTGTCTCCACAGCTCTCTGCAGATTCTTATGGTCATGGGCAGAGTAGTTGTCATATTACACCGTTATGCATTCAGACAGAAAGCTTCCTATGATACATTGATAAAAATTGGGGATTGTCAAAGGGGACATGCCAAATTTTTTTCACCTCCTGAGGAAGTAAAGACACTGGTAGCCTTTCTTGGCAATGGTATCTATGTGTTTGGACTATGGCAGGCTATTGGTGATGTTCAATCTTAGGAATTTGAAATTCTCAAACCTCTTGACCTCAGTCCCATTTATATAGACAGGAAAATGTGCACTGCCCCCTTCATGAAGTTGATGACAAGCTCTACACATAAAAAATGCTGGTCAATACAGCAGGCCAGGCAGCATCTATAGGAAGAGGTATAGTTGATGTTTCGGGCCGAGACCCTTAGTCAGGACTAACTGAAAGAAGAGATAGTAAGAGATTTGAAAGTGGGAGGGGGAGGAGGAGATCCAAAATGATAGGAGAAGACAGGAGGGGGAGGGATGGAGCTAAGAGCTGGAAAGTTGATTGGCAAAAGGGATTCGAGGCTGGAGAAGGGAGAGGATCATGGGACGAGAGGTCTAGGGAGAAAGAAAGGGGGAGGGGAGCCCAGAGGATGGGCAAGGAGTTATATTGAGAGGGACAGAGGGAGAAAAAAGAGAGGGAGAGAAAAAAATAATAATAAATAAATAAGTAATTAAGGGATGAAGTATGAAGTGGAGGTGGGGCATTAACAGGAGTTAGAGAAGTCAATGTTCTGCTCTTCTGTTCTGCTGATACTGAAGGGAAGGTTGTTTCCATGACACCATGTCACCAAACTCTCTTACTTCCTGCCTGCTATGGTGATATCATCTGTAAACTTGTAGGTGGAGATAGATGTTGGCTGATCAGCTTAGAATTTCCAGCAATTAGTGCTTCTATTATGTGAAGAACATGATGTATTATTAGTGCTGCTGCTTGCATCTTAAAAATCTATTTCACTCCTTACATGCTAGATTTTTCTTCGATTTGGAATCCTGGAGGTGTTTATTTTCTCAGTTTGCTGGAGCACAATACCTTACATTGTTCCATGCCTGCTGCATTTTGTATTCTATTTTAAAACATTATATACTGTACATCTTAGTAGATTTATGCCCTCTGTCCCATGCATCAAAAACACAGCACAGCAAAAGCTAAATACTGATACTGGAAATGTCACATAATAATGGAGACTGATGTAAACATGTAGCAAGTCAGGAAACATCAGCAAAGAGTGACAGAACAGTGTTCATATCTGAGGTGAAAGACCTCTCATCAGAGCAGAGTTCATTGTACTCCATTTCCAGAAACAAGAACACATTTTAGTGGTAGAAAATAATGTGCAGCTACTACTCTATTGTACATTCAAAACGCGTGTCTGAAGTGGAATTTCTGCGTATTTTGTAAATTAGCATTTTTATGTCCTGTTTTCCTTCAATCGAGCTTTGCCTTCTGTGGCTGTAATAGCTTATATGCACAATTATGATGTAATGTTGCTTTGGCTGGTGCTGCTCCGAATGGCAAAGAAATCAGTCACAGAGATAAAAAGGCAAAAGATTAAGGAAGGAAATACTAGAGCTTAGAGAATCAGGAATGGAATAGGAAGGAAGTCAAAATTAGAGAAGGATAAGGAATTCCAAGGATTACAAAGGGTATTGCTGAGATTTCAGAAATAGGGGGCAAGATAATGATCAGTTTGAAGAAATGCATGAGCATTTGGAAATCCCAATCACAAGCGAAGGCCGGTGAAAGAAAGGGACTTGTTCCCATCAGTTGGTCCATGTAATGATATGGGCAATAGAGTTTGGGATGAACTCAAGCTTATTGGTGGTGGAATATAGAAGATAAATCATAGAACAGTACAGCACAGGAATGGGCCATTGTTGTGCCAAAGCAATTAATTTAGTAATATAATAGCTAATTAAACTAATCTCTTCTGCCTACATAATGTCCATTTCCTTCCGTTTTCCTCACATTCATGCTTCTATCTCAGCCCTTCTCAACCTTTTTGCCCTGATGGAACCGTTAAAATAATTTTCAGGTCTCAGAACCCCTGTGTAAAAATTATGGCTCATGGTACATGGTACATTAGGGTGATCAGTATAATAATCCAAAATTAATTGTCAATGCTCTTTTGAATAGAGAATGAATTTTGAGTCAACCTTTCTTGAAAAGAACAGATAGTTAAGCTTAGTTTACCTTTCCTGAAATTAAGCTCTTTCTTTCCCTTTCATAAATGTTAAAAACTCAGAAGTCAAACATAGTAAACTTCTGTTAAATAATTGGCTTAAGCCAATGTGGGATTTAGTTTTTCTAAAAGTAAACTCAGTAGATTTAATTTAAATAAAGGTTGTAAGTTGACTTCAATTAATGCTATTTACAACATGAAAATTTATTGACAATGGTGAAGAATAAAGTTACTAAAAACCATAAGCCAAAAAAATGAATGAAAATATAGCTTAAAACTATTTTATACAGTATAAGACTTTGAAAAACATTTTTTCTTACTAAGTGACATGATTAGGCTCAAATATAGGCCTAGCATGTGAAACCTGTGCTGGTTTTTTCTTGCACAAATAATCAATTCTGGGTCGAACTTGAGATAAGCACCCATAGATTTCACGTTCAGCTGAAATGAAATGGTTTCTATCCTTGCTGTTGATGCTTTCTTGTAAACAAGAAAAAGCTTGCTCACACGTGCAAAAAGTTGAAAACTGCAGCAAAATATTCATTGCTTTCCTTTTGAATGGCAGGATACTCTTCTTTCCCAGTAATCCAGAACTTATCCAGGGGCAGGTCAGTAAATCTCATTGTGAGTGCATGATCAGACTGCAGCTCACAAAGTTCTTCCTCGTCTCTCAAAGTCAAATTCTCAGGCTGAGCAGAAGATTCAGAGAAAGGGTCCCTCAGTCAGTCATACACTTGTGTTGAAAGGGAGGAAAAATACTGTCCAATTTTCTTTTACAGTTCTTCCCGGTGGTTTTCAATAAAACTCAAGACCTTCTGATCCTTCCTCACTCTCAAGCCCAAGCAGTAGTGGAAACATTTCAAGATTTCCTCTTGCAACATGATTTTTCCAAAAATTCCGTTTCCTTTTAAATCCAAGAATCTTGGCACTTGAAATCAAAACTTTTTCTTCAGGCCTTCTTGTTCAACTGGTTCATGTGATGAAAAATGTCTTCTAAGTAGGCTAGTTTCTGCAGCCCTTCTTCATCTTCAAAACACTCAGCAAAATCTCACCTACTATTCTCTTGAAAGTACTCCTGCAATTCACCTTTCAGCTCGCATACCCTGTTGAGAACTCTCCCGCTGAGAAGCTATCAGATTTCTGTACGTATCAGGAGAATAGTGAACTCTTTGTCCAGGCTTTCACAGAATTTTTTGAACATTCTCAAGTGAACTGGTCTTTGTTTAATAAAGTTAACCATTGATTTAGCATCATCCAGAACTATTTTTCATTTTATCTCCCAGAGTTTTTGACATCAACACTTCTTTAGAAAGCAGTGTGTTGTGATACCGTCAGGATTTTCTTACAAGAGAAACATAACCTCTCATAGAACCAACCATTGATGGATACCAACCATTAGTACAGATACCAACGCACTTCCTCCAAGACAGACCTTTTGTTTCCAGATGTGAAGACAAAACATTAAATATACCTTGGCCTTTGCTTGTTTTGGGACACTCTTTACAACAGAAAATGTTTTCCTGAATTTCCCCATCATTTACAGATCCTACAAATGTCACAACATGGCATTTATTGGTGAAATCTGTTGACCCATCAATCTGGATAGAGAAGCTGTTGTTTTTCAGTTTCTCACACAAAGCCTCTTCAGCATCATGTGACATGACATCAGCATGTCGACTTACATACTGTTTGAGAGTGACTGCCTTCTCACCCAAACAAAAACAATGCCAGAGCCCATTCTCGAGCTACTATAAGAAGACCTCTTCTCACGCACACAGGCTGCAGTCACAGTTCACCAAGGCTGTAAGGGCTTTTGGTTTAACAGTCAGTCTGAAGAAAACAATGATCCTCCATCAGAAGCCCCCTCGCGGTGTCCACAACCCACCTCGGATCACCATTGACAAACACCCTCTCACCACGGTTGAGCGGTTCATCTACCTGGGCGTGGTCATCTCCAATGAATCTACAGTAGGAAGGTACATTGACAATCGACTCGCCAGAGCCAGCAGTACCTCCAGGAGCCCCCAGAAACGTGTGTGAAAGAACTACCAGCTGTATCTGCCCACAAAAATCCAGATGAACAGGACTGCCATCATCACAATGCTGCTAAATGGCCCCAAAGCCTAGGTCTTCTCTGCAAGCAAACCCGATTGCTCAAGCATTTCCGTCCATGCTGTCTCAGCTCCATCATGAGTATCAGCTGGCAAGATCATGTTTCCAGTAAAGAGGTCCTAGAGAAGACTTAACTTCCAAGCATTGAAGCCACTTTGCTGCTCAAGCAGCTCCGTGGGTCTGGCGACATGTCTCGCTTGGACAACTCCAGGTTACCAAAAGCAGTTCTCTGTGGAGAACTTACCTCAATAATAAGCAAACAACAAACAACAGGAATTCTGCAGATGCTGGAAATTCAAGCATCCGTCCTGACGAAGGGTCTCAGCCTGAAACGTCGACTATACCTCTTCCTAGAGATGCCGCCTGGCCTGCTGCGTTCACCAGCAACTTTGATGTGTGTTGCTTCAATAATAAGCAAATGCTTTGAGAGGCTGGTCAAGGATTACATCTGCAGCTTGCTACCACTCAAACTGGACCCCCTACAATTCACCTACTGACACAACCGATCAATAGATGACACAATAGTCACTGCTTTACATACTGTCCTTACACATCTGGAGAAGAAGGATGCTCATGTGAGAACGCTGTTCTTGGACTACAGTTCAGTATTCAACACCATAGTTCCATCCAGGCTCGACAAGAAGCTCAGAGACTTCAGCCTTTAGTCTGCCTTATGCATCTGAATCCTGGACTTTCTATCAGATTGCCAGCAGATTGTAAGAGTGGACTCCCTCACCTCCAACCCTCTGACTCTCAATACAGGAGCCCCTCAGGGCTGCATACTGTGTCCCCTCCTTTACTCCCTGTATACCCATGATTGTGTCACCACCCACAGCTCCAATCTGCTAATTAAATTTGCCGATGACACTACATTGATTGGCCTTATCTCGAACAATAACGAGGTGGCCTACAGGGAAGAAGTCATCTCTTTGACACAGTGGTGTCAAGAAAACAATCTCTCCCTCAATGTCACAAAAACAAAGGAGCTGGTTATGGATTACAGGAGGAATGGAGATAGACTAACCACTATTGACATGAATGGATCTGGGGTTGAGAGGGTAAACAGTTTTAAGTTTCTCAGCATCCACATCACCAAGGACCGTACATAGTCTGTACACACCAGTTGTGTGGTGAAAAAGGCACAACAGCACCTCTTTCACTTCAGACAGTTGAGGAAGTTTGGCATGGGCCCCCAAATCCTAGGAACTTTTTACAGAGGCAAAATTGAGAGCATCCTGACTGGCTGCATCACTGCCTGGTATGGAAACGGTACCTCCCTTAACTGCAGGACTCTGCGGAGAGTGGTGCGGACAGCCCAGTGCATCTGTAGTTGTGAATTTCCCATGGTTCAGGAAATTTCCAAGGACCCGTATGTAAAAAGAGCCCGTAGGATCATTGGGGACCCAAGTCACCACAAACACTATTTATTCCAGCTGCTACCATCCGGAAAGTTGTACCGCAGCCTAAAAGTCAGGACCAACAGTCTCTGGAACAACTTCCTCCATCAGGCCATTGTCCAGATGAACTCACGCTGATTTGAATGTACTCTATATTACATTAACTGTTCTATTTATTATAAATTACTATGATTGCACATTGCACATTTAGACTGGACATAGCGTAAAAATTTTTACTCCTCATGAAGGTGAAGGATGTAAGAAATAAAGTCAATTCAATTCAATTCTACTCAGTCAGGGCAAGAGAGAGCGTGGGGTCCCACGCAAGAGGTACAAAGACTAAGTTAAGCCGCAGCTCTCTCAGGCAAATATCGAGGTCAACGCGTGGCAGCAGCTGGCTTGTGATGGACTGTTGAACTCTGATCAGAAGAGTGACTGCTAAAGAGAAGAAGAGACACAGGAAGGATCCTACGACCCAAGCACCCACATCTCAGCTTTTCCCATGTCTCTACTGCTCTAGAGTCTAAAGATCCAGAATTGGCTTCTACAGTCACCAACAATCATACTGTCGCTCCTGAGGATTCCTCTTCCCTCCTGATCTTCACGAGCACAGAACCAGCCATCACCATCATCGAGAGTGAAACATTTTCAATTTCTCGTTCTGCATCTTGTCCTAGCATTTTATCCACTATAATTTTATATGCTGGAATTATTAAGTTCGCATCAACTGTGTGACCTTTCCTTTTCTGGGTAATAACTTCTGCTACTAAATAACTTGCTTCCTGGTTCCTTTTACTGACTGTTATTTTATTATCAAAATCTTTACTCTGTTTGTTTTGAGATTCTGTTTAAAATAATCAACACTTTTATCTGTCACCTGGCCGTGATTTGTAGTTAGAGTTTATTCAATTTTGCTGGAGCCATTGCTGTATTTGTAAGTTGGTTGCCACAGACTAGGCACAATGGAATAGCACACCTTGGATCATCAGTCCATGTAAAACCCATTGGTAAGTAGCTTTCATTATAAAGACGGACGTTTTTATGTCTGTTATTGCACTAGTGCAGTGAAATGACTCAGAAGATCATATCGTCAGACATTGGACCATCAGACGTGTCTGTAAAACAAAGGGGTTGATACAATATAACAAAAAAATGGCATAATAAACATCTAAATGAGAAAACTGCAAAAAATATGAAAACTTCGCAATGCAATTCACTTCTAACCTACACAATCCACCTTTTGGATTGTTTACAACAACAGTAAAGCAGCAGGCCGGTAGCTGCGCGGCTGTGTGTAAAAATTCCTTTAGAATGAAAAGTTCCCTTCAATTTTCTACTAAACCGGTCGAGTGTGTTTGCTCCCATAAGTCAGTCGGTGGCGCGTAAGGGGAAGTTGTGGGAGGGAAAGGCTGACGTCACAGTCCAAGTTGGGTGAGTCCATTCAATACTTTGAAAAGGCACTTCATGCTCCTCCACAGTCTACTGAACTCCCCTCCATGCAGTACAGTGCTCAGCATCAACCTGTCTTCCTCCCCTCCGTGCAATGCCATGCTCACCAATTATCAACTTACCATTCTCCTCTCTGTGTGATACAGTGCTCACCAATTATCAGCCTCCATTATCCAGGCAAGCATGTCATACGTCTTCTTAACCACCCCATCAACCTGTGTAACCATTTTCAGAGAACTCCGAACTTGGACTCCAAGGTCCCTCTGCTCATCAACACCGTTAAGGATCTTGCCCTTAACAGTGCACTATCATTTTGAATTTGACCTATCAAGGTACAACACTTCACATTTGGCTGGGTCAAACGCCATCTGCCATTTTTCCACCCATATCTGCAAGTGTTCTACTGTACATCCTGTTGTATTCTTTGCCAGTCTTCTACAGGATCTACAACACCACCAATCTTTGTATCATCTGCAAACTTACTCACCCACCTATCTATATTTTCGTCGGAGATCCCAGTGCAGATCCCTGCAGTACACTGCTAATCACAGTTCTCCAGTTAGAATAAGTCCCTTCAACCTCTACGGTCTATCTTCCAGCCAATTCTGAATCCAAACAGTCAATGCATCATGGATCCCATGCATCTTAATCTTCTGGGTGAGCCTCCCATGTGGGTCCTTGTCAAATGCCTTACTAAAATCCATGTAGACAGTTCTACCTTCATCAGTCACCCCTGTCATCTCATCAAAAAACCCAGTCAAGATAATAATACATGATTTGCCCCACACAAAGCCATGCTGGCTCTCCCTAATTAGGCCTACCCCTAAGGATTCTTTCCAGTAATTTTCCTACCACTGACATGAGACTCACTGGTCTATAGTTTCCAGGATTAGCCCTGTTTACATTCTTGAATAATGGAATAACATTAGCTACCCCAGTGCTCTGGGAACCCACCTGTGCCTAGAGAGGACATGACGATATTGGTCAAGGGCCCACCCATCTCTTGCCTCTTTCAATAACCTGAGATATATCCCATGAAAACCTGGAGTTTTATCTACCTCAATGCTCTTTAAGAGACCCATCAATACCCCTTCCTTTATTTTGAAATGTCCTAGCCTATTACTACTCTCATCACTGATCACCCTATCCTCCACGTCCTTCTCCTTGCTGAATAATGTTGTAAAGTACTTGAGGACCTCACTCACATCCTCAGCATCCAAAAACCCTTTATCCTTGAGTGCTCCTACCCTCTCCCTATGTTATCCTCTTACTCCTGAAGTATGTATAGAATGCCTTGGGACTCTCTTTAATGCTACTTGCTAAGGACTTTTCATGGCCCCTTCTGGCTTTCCTAATTCCTTTCTTGAGTTATTTTTTTGGCTTCTTTATAATCCTCAAGAGCTTTGTTTGATTTCTCCCTTCCTTTCCACTTCTGATGATGGACCTCGGCCTGAAATATCAACTTTATTCATTTCCATAGATACTGCCTGACCTGTTCCTTCAGTATTTTCTGTGTGTTGCTCTGGGTTTCCAGCATCTACAGAATCTCTTGTGTTTCAGATTGATTTTAGCTACGTTAGCCATACATACTTTTCCTTTTTTGTTTTGACAAAATTCTCTTGATATCCAAGGTTCTTTTACCTTGCTATTCTTGTCCTTCCTTCTTACTGAACATACCTGTCCTGTACTCTGTTCTGCTGGTCTTTAAACACCCTCCACATGTCACATGTAAACTTGCCCAAAAATGACTGTTCCCATTTAGCACTCCTTAGTTCCTGCCTAATATTCTTATAATTTTCCTTGTTCCATTTTAATACTCTCCCACAAGTTCCATACTTATCCTTATCTGCAGCTATCTTAAAATTTAAGTTGTTGTGTTTACTGTTCCCTAAGTGCTCATCCACTGAAAGGTCCATCACCTGGCCAGGCTCATTACCCAACGCCAGGTCCAGCACAGCCCCTCCTCTTGCTGGACCATCTACATATTGATTTAAGAACCCTTCTTGGATGTACCTAACAAATTCTGCCCCCATCTAAACCTCCTGCAGTAAGAAGGTCCTAGTTTATATTAGGAAAGTTGAAGTCCTCCATGACAACATAGTTTTACACCTTTCCTTAATCTACCTGCATATCTGTTCCTCAATGCCCCAGTGACTATTGGGGTTTTGTCATACAAACCCATCAAAATACTTCCATTTTGAGTTCTACCATATAGCATCAGTGGATGAGTCCCCCATTATATCCCCCCTCTGAGTTCAGCAGTGATATTGTCCCTGATTAGTAGAGCAAAACCTACACCTCTTTTACCTCCCTCTCTATAAAATTTCAAAACCCTGGGACATTAAGCACCCATTCCTGTTCCTCTCTCAATTGTCTCTGTAATGGCAAAAACATCATAGTTCCACGTACTGATCCATCCCTAAGTACCCATAATACTCTGAGCATTAAAATAGACACACTTCAAACAATCTGCTCCATCATATCTCTTACATTGTTCCTGCCTGTTTCTTACTGGCCCTGATATCTTCCTTCCCCTCTATCCCTCCACTTTCTGACTTGATACTCTGTTCCCCATTTCCTTACCAAACTAATTTAAACCCTCCCGAGTAGCACTAGCAAACCTCTCAGCCAGGTTATTGACTCTCCTTCAGTTTAGGTGCAACCTATCCCTCCTGTACAGGTCACCCCTCCCCCAGAAAAGGCTCCAGATAGTCAAGAACCTGAAATCCTGTCCCTTGCACCAGTTCTTCAGCTATTCACTCATCTGTACTATCATCCTATTCTAGCCCTGACTAGCACATGACATTGGGAGTAATCCAAAGAGTACGACCTTGGGGATCCTGCTCTTCAGCTTCTTTCCCAACTCCCTATACTCACTGCACAGGACCTCTTCCCCCTTTGGTGCCAACATGCACCACGACCTCTAGCTGCTCACCTTCCCTCTTGAGAATATTCTGCAGGGGCTCTGGGACATTCTGGACCATAGCATCTGGGAAGCAACACCCCATCCTGGTGCCTTTTGTGTGGCCACAGAATCTCCTGCCTGTTCCCCTAACTACTGAGTCTCCTATCACTATTGCTCTGCCTGAAGTTACCCTTCCCTGCTGAGCCTCAGAGCCAGCCACAGTGCTACTGGACTGGCAGCTGCCACTGTGCCCTGCTAGGTCATCCTTTCCAGCAGTATCCAAAAGGCAGTTGTTGCTGAGAGGAAGAGCAACAGGGGAACGCCACACTGGTTACTAACTCCCCTTACTTCTCCTGGTGGTCACCCATCTATTATCTGGGGCTTGCACTCTGGGTGTGACAACCTCTATATAAGTTTCATTTATGAGGTTTATAGCCTCCTGGATATTCCTGAGTATATCCAGATCCGGCTCCAGTTCCTTGACCTTGTCAGTCACACCATGAAGTTGGTGCACTTCTCTCAGTAAATCAGGGACACCATTAGTTATCCTACATTTCTATATCTTACAGGAGCCTTAATTACCATCCTGACCTGTAGGCTTTAACTTCTCTAGCTTACGTTCTAGCCTTAGCCTTTTCTCACTGAAGCCTGTTAAGTCAAATCCTGACCATAATGTCTCCTCTATTTACATCTCACTTCTTTATATTAGCCTTTGTGGAGTTACTAATAGCCCAAACAATATCCTGCTCCACAGATAAGTCCTGACAGGTATCGCACGCTTTTTAAAATCTGGTGCATGAAGTCCCCATGCTGCTGTTTCCAACTCCTTCCCTGATCTCCCAATCAGCAGACAATTCCTGACGGGCCCCACTTGCTTTTTAACACTGGTTTTTAAAATCTGCAAGTAACTGTCTCCAACTCTCTCTGCAATCTCCCACTCCGTGGACAAATCCTAACAGACCCAAATCACTTTTTAACACTGGCACGCAAAGTCCACAAGGAACTTCTTCCAACTCACTCTGTGATCTCCCGCTCCACAGACAAGTCCCAACAGGCCCCACTTGCTTTTTAAAACTGGCTGGTAATGTTCAGAAGGAACTGTCTCCAACTCACTCCATGATCTTCTGCTCCACAGGGAAGATGGGAGGCTGATCTTGGGAGATGGTACTTATGGGTCGCACAATAGAATGGTGCAATAACTTGATGTGAGGAAGGATTTCCTGCATGAGCATGAACTATGCATTTCTGCCACTTGAGCTGCTTTAGAACTTCAGCATCTCTGTATTGCTTCTCTTCAGGCCCCACGGACATCCCCATTCCCTTTCAATTCACTACTGGTGCCTGTATCTTCAACCATCTCGACTTTAGCCTTTGGATTTCCATCATTTTGGAATTATCACCCTCTAGAAACCCACTCGACCCCTCCCTTCATGAATAAGTCTGAGCAGTGATTTCTATCAGGCTTTCTGCAAGTTTTGAGGCTGGAACTGGAGTGGTGGAGAGGAGAAAATCATAGCCGAAGGTAATTTTGTCAAGATACCCCTGTCTATTTATCTCAGCAAAACTAAGTGGAATGTGAATATTGGTTTCCTTTGAGTAAATAGGAATTTCTCACAACTTGTACCACTCAGACCTGAATGATTCAAGCCCCACCTGAGGACAAAATTCTAGACCGTTGTCAAGTGCTGTAGTGAAAACATATTGCTCTGCTGTTGCCTTTTTGATGAGAAGTTGGAGACTCTTGTCTTATATTTAGTGGGACAGAAAGCATTCCAGACTTTGATTTGAAGCAGTGCAAAATAATTAACTTTATGTAAGTTCCTAAATTGCACGATTGGGGATTGAAGGAGGAGAGGAAATGGCTCCAGGGACTTAGACCATAGAGCATAAGACCATAGGCATAGGAGCAGAATTAGGCCATCTTGCCCATCGAGTCTGCTCCGCCATTCAATCATGGTTGATCCTTTGTTCTGTCTCTTCCTCAACCCCAGTTCCTGGCCTTCTCCCTGTAACCTTTGATACCATGTCCAACCAAGAACCTATCAATTTAGTTCCAAAGATGTTCTGGCCATTGTTTATCCATCACCAAACATCATTAAGAGCAGCTTATCTGGCTCTTATTAAAGTGCTATTTGTGAATGCTTGCAATGCACATATTTGTTGCTATATTTCTCAGTTTATAGCAACTACAATTCAAGTATATTCAGTGGCTGCAATCTTCTCTCAGATATTTCAAATGTTTGAAAAGATATGTGAAATGTGGAATATAAATTTAATTGATTTATTTTAATAATTGAGCTTTGACTATTGTCCTGACTGCAATAAGTTCCTAGATTTTACTGTAAAATTACTTTATCATTACCTCTGAATTATGGACAGGAAAGGACTCACTAAGTTGACGTATACAACTGGTGCTTTTTACTTAATAACACGTATACTTGCAAGCCATGCAATCTCCATGGAGAGATGATAAAATAAATGAAAGCACAGGCCATTTGAGGAAGATTAACTAGAAACTTCCTCCCCAATGACATGAATCCATCAATCTGGAGATGATTAATGTTGTGCATTGCTTCCCCTTTACATTACCTAATCTCTGTCCCAGCCAGAAACAGGTCCAGCTTTCACTTGAAGGAATGCTCCAAAAGCACCGTCTTTGACAACGTCACCATAGATACAAGCTTGTTGAAAAATCATTTCCTTCCCCCTCCTCTCTCTAGAACAGTATTCATTCAGATGTTCCATCAATGATACCATAACTCATGTGAAATCAATATGTAATATGCAGAACAACAAACACAAAATGTTGGAGGAACTCAGCAGGTCAGGCCGCATCTATGAAGCAAAATAAACAGTCAATATTTTAGGCTGAGACCCTTCATCAAGACTGGAAAGGAAGGGGGAAGAAGCCAAATTAAGGTGGAGGGAGTGGAAGGATTACAATCTAGCAAATGCAAGTAGGTGGGTGGGGGACTGGTTGGGCAGCTATTTATTCCTCTCCATAGATGCTGGATGACCTGCTAAGTTGCTCCAGCATTTTGTGTTTGTGCTCTGGATTTCCAGCATCTGCAGAATCTCTTGTGATAATAATAGGCAGAATAATTATACTTATCCAGTAATATTCAAATTATAAAATACAGTAAATGCCAGGATTTCCTGAATAATATTTAATCAATTATCATGAGGCTATGTGAAGACTGTTTTACAGATGTGGGATGCTTCTTTTGTTGTCGTAAGCTTCATCTGTTGCCACAGCTCGACTATGTTTGAGTCTTTGATCATTGTGTCAAATTTAAGCTCTTTGCTTCATGGAGTTTGTGGGAAAAACACACACAAATCATGCAAACAATGAAAGTAAGCAACAGCATTCCGAATGAAAGTGTGTTCATAGCCCTGAAGCCCAGAGGTGGCCTGTCCGTTAAAAAAAATTACTTCTGCAGAGAAGCTGAAATATAGCTAGTCTGTAATCTTGAAAACCAATATGTCAGATATGTCATTAGGCAATACAGGCTTTTAAAATGGTTCTCAGATTATTACTCAATATATTTATTAAATTATTTCTTGACCGATTACTTTGAAAGCAATCTATAAATTAAAATTCTTGATATGGTTGCTAGTGTGTCTGGATGAAGCAGAGAAACCAGCATCCAGGAATATCATGATAGATTATTGAAACGTGATTGGCACCACACAATCAGACACAAGGCTGTACACCTCAAAGACATTGTAGCTTTAGCCTTACTCAGAATATTTTCATAATTACCCTTCTTTCCCTACTAAATAATTAAAACCTGTATGGATAGAAGGCAGAAGAAATAGTCACTACTTCAATCTAAATGGTTATTCACTCTGCACTGGTGGCTCCCTTTCATGGAAAATAAGTGGTTCTCCACAAGCAGTACATCAGTGATAGATGCCTATGTGTAGTCTCTAAGGTTGTCATTACAGATAAAATTGTGTATTTTATATCTCTGGGCTTTTAAGCGTTGATTTCACCATTCTGAGATTTATTTTGCTCACAATAACAGGACTGTCATGTGGTTATATCATTATGTTATAAATTCTTCTGGGAGAAAAAGTATCATTTATCTCTGACAAATGCAACAAAATGATATAAAAACAGCAGCAGTCTTTGACATATGTCTACCTGGAAAGCGCTAGAACAGCAAATAGGATCCAAGTCCTGGAGGCTCAGAGATTATAAAGCAGGGGACTGAGAAAGGGAGGAAGTAGGAGAGGGAGAGGGAGAGAGGGAGGATGACAGAGAGAGAGAAAGAGGGTGTGTGTGTGTGTGTGTGTGTGTGTGTGTATGAGGGTGTGTGTGAGAGAGAGAGAGAGGGTGAGAGAGAGAGGTGGAGGGAAAGAATGAAGATGGAGTTGGAGATAGACTAGGGTAAGGTAAGGCTTTAGCAGCTTTGGGAATGAGGTGTTAACTGGTGGCAACATTTAGTGGATTAGTTATGACTAGCCCGCAAAGTTAAAAATGCAGACTAAAAAGCACTCAGATGAATATGTTATTACTTATGTTATGGATATTGATATAGGTAATGCCCATCCAAACCAGGACAATAACCTTTCAAGCTCCGAAGTAATCTTTTGAATTACGTTCTGGATGCTCCCAATATCTAAGGATCTCCGGAAAGTAAACAAAATAAAACAAATGTAAAGGCAGGCAAAACAGTAACTTTCTCATAGGTGATAGTTTTAAACACGTGAAATCTGAAGCATCATTTCAATATAAAACTCTTTATTTTTGTGTGCTTCTATAACTTCAATTGATGAAAGATTTCTGTATCTGTGCATTTGTGTTATGTAAACAGATAACTAGGCTGACATTATAATATTTTTCTGACCTTAAAAGCTGAACATACCCTTTGACTCAAGTTTTGAGTGGTTGCAGAATAATTGAATGGTTATTGGTTTTACTGTTTTCTGGTACATACTCCCCCAGAATCCTTTATGTACAGAAAAGGAACGTGTGATTCTAAGTACTTTGGTCTTCATAGTCAGCATCTCCATCACATTCTTAGCTTACTTTTCTTAGTGTCTGGTCAGTGTCATTTGTTTGATGATGAAAGGGAAGGTATTTGTTACACTGGGGAAGCTGGTGGACCACGTGAACCAGAACAATAAGGGCATCACAGATGATAAGCCATGGTAACGGTGGTATATTACCTGCATTATCTTTTGCCTCCTTTCTTTTTTCTCCTTCAGAATAATCTGTGGAGGCTCTGAGCTCCCTCTTTGCTATTCCTACTGATCCAAACCTCAGTGCCGTATGGAGAGAATGGTCAGAATTTGCAGGTCGAAAGAGACAGCTGGATTTCCCTTAAGCACGCCAATAAGCCCCTCTGTGACTCATCATGCAGTGGGACAGTCTTCCCCACGCCATTGGTGAGCCTCTTCGCTCATACTTTTGAGAGTCATCATCTGCTAATCCCTCGTCTCTGATCAACCAATCAATAATTCTGCTTCCAGCTGCAAAAATATTCGGGGAGATGGATGGCTTCACAGGAGGAACATCACAGCCTGTATCCAGAGCTCTTCTGCATGGCTGACTAAATGTCTTCTTGTGGCTAGACACCAGTTATGTGTTACTTACAGGAGTGATGTAGATTAGCTAGTTCAGTAGTGTCACAACAACCTTGCACTTTATTTCAGCAAGACCTAGGAAATAATTGTGGACCTTGCGAAGGGGAAGTCAGGAGAACACACACAGCCGTTTTTATTAAGGTGTCAGTGGTCGAAAGGGTGAGCAGTTTCCTCAGAGGATCTAGCTTGAACTCAGCACCTTGATGCAATCACAAAGAAAGCACACCAGCACGTCTAAATTGTTAGTATTTGGAAGGGATTTGGTACATGCCCACTCAGTCTGACAGGAGTTGTGGCACAGTGGGGGAGCATATTGTGTTAGTGACTCACTGCTCCAGCAGACCTGGCTTAATGCTGATTTCAGGTGCACGTTTTCTATGTGGGTTTCCTCCTCCATCCCAAAGACATGCTGGTTAGTAAGTTAACTCAGATAGTTGGGGGTTTGGTGAATCAGGAAGGAACTGATGACCATGTGAGAGTGAACACCGCCAGAGAACATCAGGGAAGAGGACTGATGGAATTTCTCTGAGATGTGAGCTGATGGGCTGCACAGCTTCCTTCAATGTCACATTGAAAAATGAAAAGTATATTTGAAAAACTGACATAATATTGAGCCAAAACAAAGAAGCAGCAGCTAGTTTCCCTGCTAACTGGGAAATCCTACAAAAGTCCAGATGAAATGTTTTTATGAGGTCAGTCATTGGAGAGAACGGCTGCTAGGCCACAAGCACCTGTTATCATGTGACTGGAAGTGCTGAGAGCCCTTAAAAATCCTGAAGGAGCCTCTTGTCCACCTTACAAGCCCACTTTTTGCTGACTCCTCTTTTCACTGTGAAGCCACAGGTCTCTCAATAGAACAGACTATAATCAGCCCCAAAAGTAGAAACATCCTCACCTGAGTTCTAAATCTACATTGCCCTGTAGGTCAAAACACCAACATCTACCTCGAACCACTGAATCAAATATAACTATACAACGTTGGTGTTTAAAACAAGCTTGTGGCATCAATGTTGTGAATAGCACAGACCCCTTTGCACAAAGATCCATGAAAGTAGCAAGCATATATCCATATCCTGCCTTTAGAATGTTGAATTATCATTTCTCCTTGCCTTAGTTTCATGGATCATGTATGGGATGGTGCAAAACTTAAACTATGGAACAAAACTTAAACTCCAAAATCCATAGAAGTATGTTTTAACACCAGAATCTGTCTCTATTTAGCATGCTGTGAATGTACAATGTAATTTACAATAGTGAAATGCAACATTAACAGGGATAAACCAGGAGTCTTGCATTTTACCCACGGGACCTACCTTGTTGCATCCCAACCACTTATTCCCTCAATCTGTTTTACTCAGCCATGTGTGTAATAGTGTAACTAGGAATCGTATATAATGTAAGCAACACACATCAAAGTTGCTGGTGAACGCAGCAGGCCAAGCAGCATCTATAGGAAGAGGCGCAGTCGACGTTTCAGGCCGAGACCCTTCGTCTAGTCCTGACGAAGGGTCTCGGCCTGAAACGTCGACTGCGCCTCTTCCTATAGATGCTGCTTGGCCTGCTGCGTTCACCAGCAACTTTGATGTGTGTTGCTTGAATTTCCAGCATCTGCAGAATTCCTGTTGTTATCGTATATAATGTGCTATCTTTTTGATGCCAAATCTTTCAAGTACTGTAGAAAGTAAGATGTCTTCTAGTTTTTTTGTTTAATGAATGGAAAATTTACAGCATTTGATTTTGAGTTGATTGAAAATCAAATTTTCGTTGTGATTATTATTGAATTTCATGTTAACTTATTCAAAAAAACCTACACCTTGTAATCCTTTTCCATCATTTGGACTCACTATTCCATGCAAATGCACCAAGGTGAACAGTAATCTATGCCAACTGAATCTGAAAGAAAACATGATCAAAATTAGCTATTTTTAAACACTTTGCCGTGGCTGTTTAATGATGCACAACAGCAAATGTGTGTTGGGTGATTATTACCCAAATTAGTTTTTGCAAATTATATCAGCTGACCATACCTTATTGAATTATAATTAGTAAGAGTGCATGGGCTGCCATGTGTTCAGTTTACACTGGAAGTACTAAAGATGTTGGCTTCATATTGTGAAATGCTGTGTTTTCCCCCACATTTTATCTGCTCTATATGATCACATATGTCCTGGATACTTCATTGTATGCCAGCATAGAAGAGTCGATGTTTATTCTGCAGCAAAGTTACTTTTGCAGAAAAAAGACTTTGCATTTTTGAGTCTGGGGCTATATTTGTAAATCTTTCTGGCTTTGGGAGGGACTGGGTAAGGCAAAGATTTAACAAGACATCTGTACCAGTGTTACAGTAAATTTTCCAGAGAAACTAAACTGAGAAAATCCATGTGAAAGAGGGTAAACGTGTATTGCTAGTTTCTATTGTCCATTTATATTTAATAACTTTTCAAAGGGTATGCTTGATCATTGTCACACTAAAAAACATGTTATGCAAGTTAAGGGCAGCACAGTAGCGAAGTGGATGCAGCGCCTGTGATTGTCTGTAAGGAACTCGTATCTTCGCCCCATGACCGTGTGGGTTTCCTCCAGGTACTCCAGTTTTCTCCCATATTCCAAAGCCGTAAAGGTTGTGGGCATGCTACAATGCTGCTGGAAACAGGGTGATTCTTGTTCCCAGCACATCCTTGGACTGTGTTGATCGATGACACAAACAACACATTTCACTGAATGTTTCGATGTTCTGCTGTACATGTGACAAATAAAACTAATCTCTAATCTTTTAACCATTAATGTGCATGCTGGTGATGAGCAATATGACTGGCGTACAGAAATCGGGAGTTTAAATATCATTCTCTCTACTGACTCCTATTCCAGAATTGAGAGTACCTTGTCTTCACTTCAAAGTTCCTCTCGATTCCATTTCTGTACCCTTCATCTTTTTGGGTCCGTTCCACCTGGATAAAGTTCACTGCAATTGCTCCAGCAGCTCTGTAGGTTAATGCAATGCTTAGTGGTCCTTTGCCAGGATTGTTTCTGAAAATGAGTTATCTGGGAGTATGTTATTTTAGATTTCTATCATGCTGCTTACCAGGTCAAAAACTATGATAACTTACTTGAACTGGTTCAGCTTCCATTGAGAAACAGCAGTCGATGGAATATCAACATTTTGCTCAGGAATGCCCTTTGCATTTGCTACCGCTGTGGCCACAACTTAAGTGAAACTGCATCGTTAATTGTTGTGGAATAATAGCAAAAATCATTAGGAGTTAACAGAGACATTTTAACCTTCAATGCAGTGTTTAACTGCCTTCAATATTTTGCAAGCAGTTTATGGGTTTTGTTCAAATTAGGTGGTTAATTGGCAGTTCTACTTGAGTTACAGCTGTACACAAGTTACATTTTATTTCTCCTAATGCAAGTAAAATTGCATTATTCAGGTTGTTGTGTTTGAACTGAGTGGTACATCAAAAGCCATCAAAGAGACAAGTAACCCTGTTACTTGTAAAAATGCCATCCCCTTCTCTCCGTTCCTCCATCTCCGCCACATCTGCTCGCAGGATGAGGATCTTCATTCCAGAATGAAGGAGAAGTCCTTCTTCTTCAAAGAAAGAGGCTTCCTTCCTCCATCATCAACGCTGCCCTCAACCGCATCCCTTCCATTTCGGGCATGTCTGTCCTCACCCCATCCTCCCATCACCCCTCCAGAGATAGGGTTCCTCTTGTCCTCACCTACCACCCCACCAGCCTTGGCACCTAGCACATAATTCTCTGTAACTTCCCTCACATCCAACAGGATCCCATCACCAAGCACATCTTTCCCTTCCCCCCCCCCACCCACTTTCTGCCTTCAGCAGGGATCGCTCCTTAAGGTGATTCCCTTATCCATTTGTCCTTTCCCACTGATCTCCCTCCTGGCAAGTGAAACAAGTGTTACACTTGCTCTTACACCTCCTCCCACACTACCATTCACGGCCCCAGACAGTCCTTCCAGGTGGGACAACACTTCATCTGTGAATCTACTGGGTCACCTACTGTATCTGGTGGTCCCGGTGAGGGCTCTTGTATAACTGTAAGACCTGACGTAGATTGGGGATCACTTCACCGAGCAACCGTGCTCTGTCTGCCTGAAAAAGCAGATTTCCCAGTGACCACCCATTTTAATTCCACTTCTCTTTCTCATTCTGACATGTCAATCCATGGCCTCCCCTACTGCGTTGAGGCCACACTCAGGTTGGAGGAGCAACACCTTATATTCTTATATTCCATCTGGGTAGCTTCCAGCCTGATGGCATGAACATCGATTTCTCGAACTTCCAGTAGTGCCTCCCCTCATCATCCCCCATCCCCTTTCCCCTCTCTCACCTTATCTCCGTACTTGCTCATCACTTCCGTCTGGTGCTCCTCCCCCTTTTCTTTCGTCCATGGCCTTCTGTCCCCTCCTATTAGAATCTCCCTTCTCTATTCCTGTATCTCTTTCACCAATCAACTTCCCAACTCTTTACTTCACCCCTCCCCCTCCCAATTTCACCTATCACCTTGTGTTTCTCCCTCCCCTCCCCCCACTTTCTAATTCTGACTCCTCGTCTTCCCCCCCCCCCCCCCCGAGTCCTGCTGAAGGGTCTCGGCCTGAAACGTCGACTGTTTATTCTTTTCCATAGCTGCTGCCTGGCCTGCTGAGTTCCTCCAACATTTTGTGTGTGTAACTGTGGATGATGTTCTGTTCCACAGGTAAGTTCTGAGCCGCCAATGTATGCATGAACTATTTCCATGGTACAATATATTGATGAAGTGTATTCTTCCCACCAAACAGGGTTTACATTAATGGCAGGGAAGGTTTGCAATATTTGGTTGTGAGCAATTTGCAAGGTGATTGGTAGCTGACAATCAGAATTGACTGAAGTGGCAGGAAATCTTAATCAGCCTGAGCATTGATGATGTAATTTTCTTGTAGATCTGGAAATGTACCTGCAGTCTGCTGCTGCAAGACAGGCAAGCAATTGCTTCTACCTGCAATGTGGGCTCATATCTTCAAAGGGACTTTTCACAAACAACCCCAGAAGCTTCAGTTTTGAAGGTAGAAAGAGCAAACATTTCATTGGCCCAACACTGACTTACCCGAGACCCCCATTCGTCTCACAGAATCTTATCAGTGTTAATCCTCCACCTATCTCCTCTCCTCCCAGTAGCCAGCAATTTACAGCAGTGTATGCATTCAGCTCCTGTGGCTTAGTAGAAACTTTCAAATGAATATTGAAGACCAGAAATGATTCAGGTCCCTGGCTTTGGACTAAATGTGTGACCTGCCCCCACATCTCTGTTCATTCAAAGTTCTTCTTTCATGGCCCAAGTCAGTCTGCTTTGCAGTTTAGCAAAGAGACACAATTAGATACTTTTAGCCAAAGAGATTAAGTAGAGTCTTGATTGAAGTGTTTAAAACATTAAAAGATTTTGATAGCTTTTCACACTATCTCTGCTGGTGTGGGAGTCCAGAACAAGATGTTACAGGGATGTTAATCATCTTTGGTAGCCATGATTGAACAGACTAGAGACTATTGGCTGCTGCCTATACTTAGCTTTGCACCTTCAGTTCCGCTGCCCTCAAAGGGAGGGAATGGTGTGGGGCCAACTAAATAGGTGACACATTTTAAAGCCATGACCAAAGATGAATATTTTCCCTTATAATCTTACACATTGATTTTGGCCATTTTGAGGATAAACAATTTGCAACTTGCTGAGAATGTTCTCCTAAAAAGTCAAAGTCAAATTTATTGTCATGCACACAAGTACATATCTACACAGAATTCAGTTTCAGATTTATTTATCACATGTACAGTACATGCCTGTGAAATGCATTGTTTGCTCTATAATGGTGCCAGGCAATGTTCCCAATAATTTGTAATGACCAGTGTGCCCCAAAATCTTGTGCAACTTCTTACCCAGTGACAATAACATCTGCACTGAATAATGTCTTCAATAAAAACAGTATAAATAAGATAGTTCTAAAATCTGCAGACAAATCATTGCAATCACTACATTACCAACACCGTCCACGTCAGAAACTGGAAAAGGAAATGTGATTTTGTATGATCATGAAATATACTTAACATCCCAATGAGGAAGAGGGTGACAACTTTTAAATTCCTTTGTGCGTCAGTAGCAAAACGTGTGTGCATGCACACGTGCGCACTTCAGAGGGAACATTGGTTACAGGTTCAATGAAAAGCTTACTTGCAGCAGCATCGCATGCACATAGCATCAGATATGCAACATTCACAAGAACAACATAAATTAAACATAAATTATGCACAACTTTTTTTACAAGGCAGAACAAACTAGAAAAATAAATGCTAGTGTTGTACTGCTCAATGGTCATGGTGATGCTATACTGAGTTAACGAGTAGGGTTGTGCAGATTAGTTCAGGAACCAAATAGTTGAAGTGAAATAGCTGTTCTTGAACCCGGTACTATAGACTTCAGACTTGTGTGCCTCCTGTCTGATGGCTGCTGTGAGAAGATGGCATAATTCACATTAAAGATACTGCTATATTTACAGCTCCTCATCTTTGCCACGGGTGCAAGATCATTTTTAAATCAATTCTGTCAACCTCCCTGAGTCTTGTATACTCAATGAGGGCACACCTCATGTTAGACTTTTTTTTCCTGCCAGCAAAGCCTTGTACTGTTCAGTCTGTCATCCCACACAGGCTCATGTGTAAATCATAGTAGCCAGATAAGTTAGTGATGGACGATTGACAGTGTTATCCATCACCAAGATTCTCAGGATCAGAGATTTTATCACTAACATATGTATGTCATGAAATTTGTTGTTTTGTGGCAGAATTACAGTGCAGGCATAACAAATTACTATAACTTACAATAAGAATAAATAGTGCAATGGGATAGCGAGGTAGTGTACAAGAATTCATGGCCCATTCAGAAACTTGACAGCAGAGGGGAAGAAGCTGCTCCTAAAACATTGAGTGCTGGTTTTCAGGCTCCTGTACCTCCTCCCTGATGGTAGCAATGAGAAGAGGGCACATGCCAGATGGGGGAATTCTTGCACTTCAGAATAGGAATAGGTGAAGAATGGGATCTGACAAATAAAAAATTAAACTGAGGAAGATATAGTGGTTACAATACTCTTTTTTAAATTGCACTATCATTAGCATTCCTATTAATAGCCATCTTAATGCTTCAATTCATCTTCTACAAGAACATTGAAAATAGTCAGAAAAACAGAGAGTTGCAATAATCCCCTATTTATAAATGCTGTTAAATTCAAACTTCGTTTCTAATCTACTGCAAAGGTTAACCAAACGTTAGTCTTGTGACTTTTCTGAAAATTTATTTGCTGAGGTTTTCCGAGAAGCACTTCAGGTCTTTTGAAGTATTAAGACTGAGGACTTACATTAACCTTGAGTGTTGCAAGGTCACCAGATAGAATTACTTCAGTAAAACACATCGTGCAAATATTGTCTAGTAATGTGTTGGGAACCAGAACATGACTTTACATCATGTTTTAAAACATGCAACAATTTAAAAATTATATCTCACATGTCAGACTTGAAGTGGAATAATACTAGCTATCAACAAATATGCCCAAGTCACACAGTAAATTATCTAAGGCAAATTAAACTGCCTTCATCATTTCTCCTGAATGCATTATCTTATACAGAGCCAGTCATTTTAATCACAGTGATCCACAGGAAAACTTATGTTTCAGAAAACATGCCTTGCAAAGAGCACCACATTGTGAAGACTGACTGACAGGCATTATCGTGGTGATCACAGAAGACGAAGTACTAGAGGAACTCAGAGGGTCAGGCAGCATCTTGGTCAATGTTTTGGGTCAAGGTTTATTTGACAGCTCTGGGTGAAGGAACAGATTTTATGGTTTATTTGAATTAAAGACAGATATTTGAATGGAGGCATAAGCCTAATACTTGTGTGTACTGAACGGAAAACCTTTAGTTTGGCTAAATTTTTTTTTGGATTTCCTGAGGTTGAGCAGCACGGCAGAGTCATGGAGTCACAGCACTACAGCACAGAAGCAGGCCCTTTGGCCAACCTAGTCCATGCATAACCATTGTTCTGCCTCGTCCCATAAACATGCATCTGGACCATGGCCCTCCATATACCTCGCATCCATTTAATTATCCAAATCCCTCTTAAATGCTGAAATCAAATCGGCATCCAGCACTTCTGCTGGCAGCTCATTTCACATGCTCACCACCCTCTGAGTGAAGAAGTTCCCATTAAACATTTCACCTTTCAACCTTAATCCATAACCTCTAGTTCTAGTCTCACCCAACCTCAGTGGAAAATGCCTGCTTGTGTTTAACCCATCTATACCTCTCAACAATTCTACTGAATGCGTTATTTTATACAGCACCAATTGTTTTTCTCACAGTGATCCACAAGAGAAACTTCTAATTTCAGAATACATTCCTTGCAAAGAGCAGGCCACTGCAAACTTCTGAAGGAGAGGAGTTCTAAACAAAAAAACAGACCCTTTTTATGCCATCTTCATAAGAATCCTAACATAAAAACACACTTGATCATAGGGGAAAAGTACATCTTCCTTACTAACTATCCTTCAGCATCTAATGGCAGTTCTCTTGATCTGCTTTTGCAGGCCAGGCAGAAACTGCCTGGTGTTGGAGAGTTCCAGTGGAAGCTTAGGTGCTGGAGATCTATGGATCAAATGGCCGTGCAAGTCATCACAGTATTCCATTGCTTTACTCAGTGGGAGTGCCAGTGCAAGAAGTCTAGAGTCATCTTCCAGGCTGACTGCTAATACTGCCATTCTATCACAGCCCAACACTCTTACCTGTTACTTGGCAAGACTAGATTGGTTTGGTCTGAAGTCGGGCCATTGTTGTTTACTACCTCAACTAGAAGAAATGATACAAGCACTAATCTTCAATTAGTGTTGTTGGGGTGATCTTCTCCCAGTCTAATTCTATGTTCAAATGTGCAGGCTTACAGTTTGCACAATTAGTAATAGCATCAAAAGCAGTTCAAAATATGTTTTGATCTTAATTTGTTTTGCCTTGCCAAAAGTGCTGAAACAAGGCCTCCACATCTTCTCAATTTCCATGGAGCTTTCTCGGTTCCCCCACACTTGTGCCCCCCCCCTCCACAATATGGGATTAGAGTAGAGAAGTGCAATCATAGCAAGGACATGCAGGGCTGTGTCGGGTGCTGTAAGACTCTGACTCGATGACTCTACGATATGGCCTGACCTGCTGCTTGCCTGCTCCCACCACACATCCCAAAGACAAATCTACTCCTGTTCTGAAAGCTCACATCACACAAGGAAAGACTGAAAACAAACGCTCCCATCTGCAATGTCTTAGATGCTAACTGAAAAAGTACAAGAGGTAGGTGACCTTGTCCCTCAAGCTGCTGAGGTCCCAGTAGGAATAAGGGCAGACTTTCACAGAGTGAGGGACCTGTGGCCAGATAACAGTGTGGGGTTGCAGGATGAAGGCTGTGGAGAAGAGGAGCTCATCAAGACCCAAGATTTTCAGAGAATCATGATGTAAGTGAACAAGATGCCTATTTTCAGGGGTCCCATTTCAAAGCGGTGAACATCCATGCTATGAAAGGTCAAATGCTATCAAAACAATGTAATAAATACATAAGAGTTTAATGATAAAAACCCCTTTAAGGAGTCACGCTCGCTATACTGACTTGTCATTCCTCAGCCATAACGCCCTTTCCTTGCTCGCTTTCCGTGGGTCTCCTGCTCTTTTCCACTTGCTCTCATCTTGAGATATAGCGACTGTGTTTGCAACTATGATCTTCCTCTTGACTACATTTGCTGCTTCAGCATGCCTTTGTGCACAACATGGGAACTGGTTCAATCATGCCTCATGTCCTTGCTTGGGGCAAAATATTAACCACCTTATAGTGTTCTCACAGAAAACATGAGTCATGGCCAGAGGCATCCAATCAGAACAGTGCATTTTAAACTCTGATTCCACAGGAAGAGGCTACCACCACCATCTTGGAAGTATCCACAACAGAACATATCACAGGAAAGTTACAGGGCCAATGAGTTGCATGGTCATCACCTTCTCTTTCTTAATTTATCTTCAATCATACTGATGGCAGTTAGTGTTCTGCTACCTTCTGTTGCAATCTCATTTGAAAACCTTTAGCCATCTCAACTACTTCCAGGATAATCACAGCTCCAAACTCTGTTGAAAAATATTTGACCTGAAACTTTAATTTGGTTTCTGTATTCCACAGATGATGCCTGATCTGCTATGTACTTCCAGCATTCTCTGTTTTTATTCCAAAAACCGGCAATCTGATGAAGCCAAATTTGAAGATAATGTAATGCAACTTAAACCATCATCTCTGGATGAAGAAACCAATGGTAGCAAATTGGCAGCTTACTTCATAGTTCAAAGTTCAAAATGCATTTACTATCAAAGTAAAAACGATTTGTATATAGACCATATACAACATCTCCTTACAGACAACCAGAAAACAAAGAAACCCAATAAGACACATTAAAAATTGAAGACTGTCAAACAGCCAATGTGCAGATAGAAACAAATCATGCAAACAACTGAAGTTCATGAAAGTGAGTCCACAGCCACAATGCCAGTCATCATAGCCGCGGACCTAGTAGCCCATTAGTTGCAGGCCACAGCCCCCAGTTTAGCGCAGAGACGAGTAAACCTTGTGCGGTAGCAAGCTGAACCAGCCCATCCCTCACCTCCAGCCTTGACACACTGACCCGGCGCTTAAATCGTCCAAACCTCAGATTGTTCCTCATTCTTGGGCCCTTGCTCCGTCGCTTCAATTCAGCCTGTACCAGATCCTTCCAATTTGGCCTGGTGACTAAATTGATCAAACCTCGTGTTCCTTGCTCTCAGACCTGAGCCTGCCACTTTGATATGCTCTTGGACCTGGCTCTGCCACCTTGATTCAGCCTGTTCTTGACCTGTCCAATTTGGCCCGGTGCTTAAATCGATCAAACCTTGGATCCTTTTTCACTCTTGGGCCTGGGCCTGGGCCGGGACCCACCACCTCGAACCTGCCTTGCCTCTGCTTGCCTTGCCTCAGTTCTGCTGCATCAAATCACCTTCAACTCTGCTCCAGCAATGGCTGAACAATGACTCATCTCCTGCTCTCAGTTACAGGCCACGCTGCCTTGATTCAGCCCGTACACGCCAATTGCCAGGACATACAGACAGTTCTAAAGCTCATCTCTGAAATGGAAACTACAGGCTATCGATTGCTGTGATTGTTCACCAGAAGAAGTGCGATTAATAAAGTAGTTAGTAGTTTTGTTTGTTTTGTTTGCTGCTGACAAGAAGTCACTGTGCTTTACCACCATCATCTTCAACTGGATCTTGCACCTCATCTTGTTTCCTTCTTCAACATCCCCTGTTGCATCTCCAGTTTTCCTGTTTTCCATTCTCCCCCAAAGCATCAAAAAATTCAAAAATTCAGAAGCCCATATCTCAGTGTTCAACTGCACAGAATTATAAATTTCCACTGAGGAATGAATGATAATACCACCTCAGAGAAATTGATGAAATCAAATTAATTTATAAAATTTCCATAGCACAAATTTCCACAGCATGGGTTGACATTAATAATTTTCAAATAAGGTAGAGAATCATTCACAAGCAGCATATATTAAGACACCACCACCACATGATTTTAAAGATGAATAATTTACCACTTATTGCTATAATGAGGCAACTAGTCATTTAATTAAAAAATATTATCCAAAATAATGCTGACAGTACTTCACTGCAGATGAATTAACCACATTTATTTTTGACTCTCAGAGCAAGTGTTTAGTACTGTGCTTTGGAATATAAATCCCAAACATTTCTTGGGCAAATATGAACAAAAATTGTGTTGTACTCATCCCTGAAACAACACAAACAAACGTTCTCTGCTGCTGGTGCAAGCATCTTCCTGAGGATTTTTTTTTAAGTGTGTCGTGTAATGATGGGAGTTCCAAATCAAAACATATTTCAAATTCAAATAATGAACTGTGCATTTCCAGCAGAGATGGTGTATTTCAGATATTGCTAACACACAAGACACTCCAGATACAAATGGATTAGAGTTAAATATGTGACTGTGGAAGGACGTATTATAGGTAAAATGAGCAAGATTGAAAGGGATAAAATAATGTAAATTGTCATCAGTAAATAGAAGAAAAATGCATGGCTGAGAATATTAATATCCAAATTTTATTTAGGAATGCCATCACAGTTAGAGCTCATATAGTTATGATGAGAATGCAGTGGGTTTAATAAACATCTTCTTTAATAAACTGGAACAAGGTGGGATTAGATAAATCAGCAGTATTCAACAGACCATATGTGGCCTGTAAATCTCAGCAGTCCAGCCCTGAAGCCCAAGCAATTCAATTCCATTGTTCTGTGTGAGTTTCACAGACATGGGTGGAGCAGTGATTGTCTTGTAAATGTAATTGTCTTGCTGGAATAGAAATCTTCCCCCAAGTAACACACACAAAATGCTAGAGGAACTCAGCAGGCCAGGCAGCACCTATGGAAAAGAGTAAACAGTCGACGTTTCGGGCTGGGACCCTTCATTAGGACTGGAAAAAAAGAAGAGAAGGGTTTTACTGGCAAAAGCCTATCACTACACTTTGGCTACACTATGACCATTTTGCTCTGAAATGGACTTTGTGTTATTTATTTGTAATTGTGTTCTTCCTTGGAAAATTGTGCTTCATTTATGTTTTGTTTATGTTTTTATTGTGATTACAGTTTAAATGATGTTATGTGCCTGTTTGGATTTTGAATTTTCATTGCACTTGGAGTAGGAGCCTGGGTGCAGTGTTGTAAGATATACAATGGCCCCTCACGTGTGTGGCCAAGACTGCAAATACCATCTTCCATCATCATTCTCAAACACATTTCAAAGCATCATACCTACATCACTTTCTTTTCAACTATAACTCAATCCTTACATCTGATACTCACTGGCAAAACTATTCCTTGGTCTGCTCTGGGGCTGGTTTATAACATTCTCAGTGAGAATGTCTTTCCTGAAACATATCAAATATATGCTATGAGGTTCCTCCTTGGAGATTCATGTATTTGGTATCCAGCCAAGAGCGCTTCTCCCTCTCCTCTTTTATCCTGGCACTTATCCTCCTATGCGTGCCTTTTGATCATTCTCTCATCCGCACTACCCACCAAGAGGTCTACGTACTAATACACCAGAGTCTGAGCGAAGAGAAGCTGCTTTGTTCCTTGATGTCAAAAGAAAATGCCTTCACATTCTGAAACAATGCTGCCTGTGGATTTCAGGATGAATGCAGTGTAAAAGATATTGACTAGCAGCTTAAATACTAAATAACTTTTGAACATGTTTAATTGTGAGCTGATGCACCTTGACAGGAGAAAATAGAAATATTAAATTCAAATTTGAAAATAAGGAACTTTATGGGATGGAATAGCAAAAGGAGGACCAGAAGGAATAGAGCTGAATAAATCACTAAAAGCAGCAATAGGCCAGCAAAGCCTTTTAAAGTACTAATAAAACAATGGGATTTATGTCTCAGCATGTGAAACTCAGAGACAATAAAATTATTCTCAACATTAATCATTTCCTGGTAGAATTATAATGGGGTGCACAGTTCTAGTCTCAATACCTTAGTGAAGGGCCACCAGATACAGGGAAGATCTACAAGGATGATACTAGATCTGAGGTTTCACAGAATGATAGAAAGATACAGCATAGAAAAAGGTCTTTTGAGTCACTGAAGCCACACTGACCATCAACTATTGATTTACACATAAATTAATCCCCTTTTATTCTGCTCACTTCCTCAAACAACTTTCTGATAGTTTCAACTAGCTGATAAAAAAATTTTAGAAAATAAGCCTTCAGTGACCCAATGGAGATATAAGAAATAATAATGACCTTGGAGAGACTAGATGAGGAGAGAATATTTCTGCTTGAATGTTATTACTTCTGAAGTTAATTCATCTGCCCCATGCCAATAATTTGCCAGAGATACCTCGGTCCTTAAAATGAATTTTTAAAAAAACAGAGACCTCTGTTCCAGAGGATAACACATGACCTCCAATGAATTAAAGCTGAATTTTACAGAAGCAGATTAGTAGCCTAATTGTACCATTGTGTATTTTTTCCCTTAGTTGTTAGGGTCTAAAGAATTCTTTATCTGCATTCTCACTTTTCTGACAAAGGAACTCTCAATATGCAGTATGTCATAGTTATTCACTAACTGACAGAACCTTTGATCTATAAGCAGGGTAAAAGTGACAGGAAGAGAAATAAAACTGCACTCTTGCAGCATCAACATATCAATGCTTGAGACTTATCTTTAAAGAAGTGAACTGACAACTCAGTGGGCTGGTTTTCGTGAGAAATGCCAGCTGCTGTGTGTGTGTGGAACAGTTGACTTTTCCCCACTGCACTGTCTAGATGTTCAGGAAATCTCACAATAACACACTTGAAAACAGAAGTACTGAACTCCTTGAGAGATCCTAGTACTGTCTATCTACTGGATCTTCCATGTTGAGTCTGACATAGAGTCCAGTGTCTTGAATACTGAGAAATCAGCTGACTCAACTCACACCGGTTTAGTCTGGTTGCAAGTTTAGCAAGTCTGTTCATCTCGAAGGAAAACAGTGAGGCAAAAGTGTAGGTTTCATTTTACAATCCTACTGGTGAGGATACCAATTAACTTCCATGCACTCCTTTCACCTCAACACAAACTAATTGCATTGGTGCTAATAGTGAAAATGCATTTGAGTGCTGATTGTTAGATTATCATGGTGTACTGTGCTATAGTGTTCAAAAGCAAGCCTTAATTTTTTCCTCAACCCTTTATGCATTAACAGTTTTATACAATAAGAAACTTCTAGGCACTTAATATAGGGGTCTCCAATGTTTTATTGATTATCGCTCCTCATAGAACATAGAACATAGAAATCTACAGCACGTTGCAGTCCCTTCGGCCCACAATGTTGTGCCGACCATGTAACCTACTCTATAAACTGCCTAGAATTTCCCTACCACCTAGCCCTCTAGTTTTCTAAGCACCATGTACCTTGGACACTACCTCACTATTTTTAGTATACAGTATTTCTGATTTTTGCACATTTTTAATCTATTAAATATGTATATACTGTAATCGATTTACTTACTTATTATTATTATTTTTTTTCTCTTCTATATTATGTATTGCATTGAACTGCAAATTAAGGTAACAAATTTCATGTCACATGCCGGTGATAATAAACCTGATTCTGATTCTGATTCTATCTAAGAATCTCTTAAAAGACCCTATTGTATCCACCTTTACCACCATTTCTGGCAGTGCACTCTACGTACCCACCACTCTCTGTGTTAAAAATATACCTCTGACATCCCACTTGTACCTACTTCCAAGCACCTTCAAACTATGCCCCCTTGTGTTAGTCATTTCAGCCCTGGGAAAAAGCCTCTGGCTATCCAGACGATGAATGCTCCTCATCATCTTAGACCTCAACAATAATGAAAACATAATTTATATTCAATATTAACTCTATTCATTTCAGATCATTAGGGTATTCAGAAATTCCAAATGGCATTTTTATATACAGTTGCCTTGTCCATAATTAGAAACCTCCATAAATTTTACAGTAGCCAGTGGTTCATCATCTTGAAATCATAGTTCATACAATTTAAGTTTAGTTAAACTAAAGAACTGTGGTTGAATTCAGACCAATATCTTCAATGTAACAAAATGTGGAACAGAAAGAGTTACCAAAATAGTACCTTCTTAAAAGTGTCCAACAAATGCCATCATTCTTTTCAGATGATTTTCATAATACATAATAAAATAATGGAATAAATCTGAAGAAAGTCAGTCTCCACAAGGAAATAAATTCCTCTTTCCCCTTTTCTCTTCGGGCAGAAGAAAAAAAAGCCTGAAAGCATGTACCACCAAGCTCAAGGACAGCTGTTCTAGTCATAGTAGTAGTCATACTTTATTGATCCCGGGGGAAACTAAGACTATAGAATGGTTCCTTTGTATGACAAGATGGAATCTTGACTTCACAATCTATCTCATTCTGATCTTCTACCTCTTTCTCTATCTGCACTGCATTTTCTTTGTAGCTGTTGCATTTTATTCTGGAGTCTGATATTGCTTTGACTAGTACTACCTCGATGCAATTTGTAATAAATTGATCTGTATGAACAGTACACAAGACAAGCTTTACACTATACCTCAGTACATGAAACAATAATAAACCAATTCCGATCCCAAGAAAATTCCAGATGATATTAAGTGTGACAAAACCTCAGGGGTTGATATTTGCAAAATGGATGTGACATGGATGATTAAATTGAGAAGACAGCATTTTGTAAATGTTTAGGTTGATTTAAACCAAGAACACAGATCAGGAACTCTTAATGTGTGTCTTTTTACCCCAGGCATCCCTCTTATCCAGGAACACACACAAAATACTGGTGGAACGTCGCAGGCCAGACAGCATCCATAGGAAGAAGCACAGTCGACGTTTCGGGCCGAGACCCTTCGTCAGGACTAACTGAAAGAAGAGATAGTAAGAGATTTGAAAGTGGGAGGGGGAGGGGGAGATCCAAAATGATAGGAGAAGATAGGAGGGAGAGAGATAGAGCCAAGAGCTAGAAAGTTGATTGGCAAAAGGGATACAAGGCTGGAGATTTCCTCGTGTTTGCCTCTTATCCAGGACAATGTTTGTTTTTGTACTATTTCTTCATTGACTTCATCTGCTGAGATTACTTTCTCCTCCACCAGAGTATTATCTTTCACTATTTTACTTGTCAGCATTTTGTCTCAAACATCACACAAATGCATTTGGATTCATTTTTTCTTTCCTTTCCTAAATCAAAATTGTAAATCCAAACAGGGTTTTCTTGCATACTATTTAATGACTCACCTCCTGAGCCAAAGCTGAGCTCATGATGTTACAGCCCATGCAAAACTCCCATGATATCTAAATTATTTAATTGTTACAACCTGTGATGGGGTCCTGAATTACCCCTATGAACTGTGCTTTTGGAAAAGAGAGACAGAGAGGTGCCAAACACAGACATGTTGTTAAAAAGAGAGAGAGAGGTGAAGACTGCTCACAGTTTGTTTATACTTTCTAGAAGAATGCTGCCTGCTTGTAAGTTCTTACAGAGAGGAAGGGAAGAGCTACTTGAGAGACAGTTGGTATTCAGCACGGTGAGACAAATAGAACGTCAGATGATAGACCTACAGACACATGGTTTTGGACACTGAATAAGCTTTGTTGTGCCCACAGGAAAGGTGGGTTTTGGAGGATCGATCAGACAGATCAATCAGTGGTTCTTGCAGTGTGAAAAGGGTGTGACCGGTGGGGAGTTATTTGTGTGTGCAACCCTCGCCTGGGTTGATAATTCCACCACAGAACAGTCCCCTTTTTTGTGGTCACGGTCGGTGACCTCTAAAGGATTTCGGAGGACAACGGGAAGATCGATGGCATCAGCTCACCTGAAGATTCAAATCTCTCTCTCTCTCCATCACTACTCAACTTAATACCATGAACTGAACTGAACTTTACTCATCTTTGTAAGGCTATCTATTTACCCCTAGACTTGAAGAAGCTTGGTTTTTATGTATATTTCCACATTTACATACATATAATCATTGCTAACCTGTTTTATATATCTGATTTTATATTACTGTATTGCGTAGTTACTAATAAATACTATTAGTTAATAGCAATACTGAACTCCAAAGTATTTTCCATTTCTGCTGGTTCTATAACCCGTCACGGGGTACATGACACAACCTAATCGCCTCATATACAGATTCTTATTGAAGACTCCATCTTAAACTCCCAAGTTCATGCCCTAACGTGTATAATCTATTTCAGGTTAGATGTTCTGTGCAGACCAAAGGGAATTTTGATTATAGTTGTAAAATTACAGTACAAAATGTGAGAAGATATAAAACAAAGATTATACTCAGCAGAGAGCAACAGGAACGATGTCAGGATTTCAAGCTGATTGACTTTGAATATACTTCGTGGCAATACCATGGGTGAGTACAATTTGATTGAACTAATTAAACTAAATTTTCCATCACTGCAATGCTTCAAATTTATTTCTGGGAACCTAATAATTACTTTATTTCCAAATATTTCCATATTTTCCAAGCTGAACAGCCACCTGCTAATTCCCATACATTCCCGGGAAGACTTCCTCTTGGCTGGTCTCTCTGGTTGGAAGTTGATGTGCTTCCACTCAAGTTCTGTGGGTTTGTATTGGTTCAATGAAGACAATGGTGAACTTTATCAACAATGTCTGCATTCACAGTGTCAGTCCTGCTCCTGCTCACACCTCCCAGTCTGCACCTAGCTAATAGTATTCACCTACTGCTCATTCTAGACACAATACCTACAGCCTATGTAATCCTAGTTCTCTTATACAGTTCTTGTTCACTCATAAAACCATCCAGCCTCAACCAGTTGCTCTTAGCCTTCGGTTTTCCTGCCTAAAGTTTACCTTGTAGCCTGTAATGTTTCCCTCTTGCTTTGTGGACCCTCGTGTCTTGTTATGTTGCAGTTATCTTTCACCACTGTATCATCTCCACTGCTCTGCTTTTAGGTCAAGCCTCCTGCACATTTCCTGACACACAGAGCCATGGACACCAGGGATATGAAGTGGCCCACATTTTCAAGGGTTTTGTTTGTGATTCTTTATCTTCAGAGGGCATTGTGGCACAGTGGAAGGAATTTAATCAAGGATGTGGTGTATTCAATATTTCAGTATTATTTGAGTAATATTGTAAGTATATTGTTTGATAAAGCATTTGTTGTTTGCTTACATAACTTATTATGGGTTATATGTAAGACGTACATGAATAGTGTATATCATTACACCACAAAGTCATAGGTGGGTGACTCTCTTAAAAAAAAAGGAAAGAAAATTAAGTCGACAATGTCCTGGTTTTTGTGTTTTTCCTTTGATTAGTTTCTGAAGTTACAAAACATAACAGTGGTGATTAAGGAAGTTTTAAAATGAACCTAAGATGACTACGTACCTGTTGAAGCACAGCACATTTTTCTTTGGAAGGGAAGAGGGACATGCGAGTTAAAAAAAAAGGCAGAAAACAGACAAAATTAATAAGCAACAAGTATGGCCATGGTTTCATAAACAGTTAGTACTGGGTGACAATAATAAATTTAAAAAATGCAGAAATAGTTGGCTACATCGGAAAGATAGATGCAATCGATTGCACAACTAATAACTGGATGATCTATACTGAACAATTTGAGCAGAATTTTCAAGCAAATTAAATAGCCATTGAAAAATGAGTGCCAGTGTTGCTGAGAGCAATAGGTAGGAAAGCATACAGTTTGCTGAGAAGTTTAACTGCTCCAACCAAATCAGGCAGAATGAGCTTTGGTGATATTGTGAAAGTAATGCAGCGATGTTTAGAAATGAAACCATTGTTGATGGCTTTAGGTTTCATAAGCAGAATCAAAAGGCAGGGAAGTCCATTTCAGCTTACATGGCTGAATTGAGAAATAATCTGAGCATTGTCAGTTCAGTGATGGCTTAATGATGCACAGAGAAATCAATTACTTTGTGGAATCTTACAAGAAAGCATTCAAAAATGGATCTTAACTGAAAACACTCATATTTAAAAGAGTAATTGAATTCACTGTATCAATGGAAACAGTAGCCAGAGATGCAAGTGAGTTGCAGACAAAAATGAAAGTAAGCATGAAAATTGTAGCATCTAAACAGAAACCTGTTTGGCCAAACAAATTGTGTTATTGTTGTGGCGGGTGGGGCGGGGGGTCACATACACCAGACCAATGCAGGTTTAAAGGTGAAACTTTTTGGAAAATGCAAAAATGTAGGACACATACATAGAGCATGTCGGGCAGACAAAAATAAAGGGACTGCACAGGGAAGGGATAAAGATGAAAAGTCAAATTACAATTTTAAAAAGGGCACTAATCTGCATGTTGTTGATGAAAAATCTGATAATGATGAGAGTGACTCAGGACAGGGTAGAATTATGATTTACATTGTGAAAACTAATAATAGACAAGTAATATGGCTTACACCAAAGTGAAAGGCAAATTAATTAAAATGGAATTGGACTCTGCTTCAGTTGTTTCAGTCATTACACAAAATGAGTTTGAACAGTATTTCAAAGATACTGAACTGAAGCCTGCAGTTATTTAATGAAGAAATTATACTGGAGAAAAGATAACTCCTGGGGAAATGACTTTTGCAACAGTGAAATGTAACAATTAATATGCCACATTGGGCCTGTACGTTGTAAAAACAGGAGGGCCAGCATTGTGGCGCCATGATTGGCTGAGACAATTACAACTTGATTGGAGATACATCCATCATTTGCATTCCACATCCCCTGTAATAGAGTCAAATGAAAGAGAATTAAGAACGGTTCTGGATGATGTTCAAGGATGGTATTGATAAACTTAAACTTATCAAGGATAAAATAGTGTTAACTGAAAATGCCACACCCCAGTTTTACAAAGTCTGTCTGGTTCCTTATACCATCCATGATAAAGTAGCCAGTGAGCTAGATTGCATGGAGGCAGAAGGAATTCTTCCCAAGGCTGAATGGAGCCCATGGGTAATATCAGTGATTCCTGTAGCCAAGCCGAATGTGTCCGTCAGGATCTGTGATGGTTTTAAGGTCACCATCAACCCAGTACGGAAAGTAGATCAAAGTAGATACATCAGGACATTATAGGCATGTGAGCCTGACATCAGTAGTGGGAAAGTTATTGGAAGGTATTCTAAGGGACCAGATACATGAGCATTTGGGTAGACATGGACTGATTAATGATAGTTGTGTGGCTTTGTGTGCGGTAGGTTGTGTCTAATCAATCTTATTGAGATTTTTGAGGAAGTTACTAGGAAAGTTGATGAAGGCAAAGCAGTGGATGTTGTCTACATAGACTTTAGCAAGGCATTTGACAAGGTCCCACTTGGGAGATTGGTCAAGAAGGTTCAGTTGCTCAGCATTCAAGATGAGGTAGTAAATTGGATTAGGCATTGGCTTTGTGGGAGAAGCCAGACAGTGGTAGTAGATGGTTGCCTTTCTGACTGGAGGCCTGTGACGAGTAAAGTGCTGCAGGGTTTGGTGCTGAGCCCATTCTTCTTGTTTGTCATCTATATTAATGATCTGGATGAAAATATGGTTAACTGGATCAGCAAATTTGCGGATGCCACCAACATTGGGGGTATAGTGGACAGCGAGGAAGACTATCATGGCTACAGCAGGGTCTGGATCAGCTGGAAAAATGTACTGAAAAATGGCAGATGGAATTTAATGCAGACAAGTGCGAGGTGTTGCACTTTGGTATGACCAACCAGGGTAGGTCATACACAGTGAATGGGAGGGCACTGAAGATGCAGTAGAACAAAAGGATCTGGGACTACAAGTCCACAATTAATTGAAAGTGGTGTCACAGGTTGACAGGCTCATAGAGAAAGCTTTTAGCACATTGGTTTTCATGAATCAAAGTACTGAATTTAGAAGGTGAAGTTGTAGAAGACAAGCTGTGTTGAAGTTGTATAAGACGTTGCTGAGGTCTAATTTGGAGTATTGTGTGCAGTTTTGGTCACCTATCTACAGGAAAGTTTGAAATAAGTTTGAAAGAGTACAGAGAAAATTTACAAGGGTTTGCCAGGTCTGGAGGACCTGACTTATATGTAAAGATTGAATAAGTTAGGACTTTATTCATTGGAATGTAGAAGATTGAGAGGAGATTTGATAGAGGTATAAAAAAATGATGGGTGGTATAAATAGAGTAAATGCAGGCAGGTTTTATCCACTGAGGTTGTGTGGGACTACAACTAGAGGTCATGGGTTAAGGGTGAAAGGTGAAAAGTTTAAGCAGGACATGAGGGGAAACTTCTTCACTCAGAGGGTTGTGAGAACAAGCGGCCAACATGTGATGCACGCGAGCGCGATTTCAAGCTTGATTCTCTGTAATGCAAATCTAAAGTCTTCCTATTATGGCAGAGAAGATGCAAAAGGAAACCAAGAAAAAACTCCACTCTGTGTCAGGTCTACATTTCAACCCAGAATGGCTGTAATCTGCAGCAGAGATTTCTATTCCCCTATATTTACCAACACTGGGATTAACTTGCCCTTGACGGGGGTTTCCTTATGTGGGGATTGAAAAATGTTGTACCATCCAAGGTCAGGACTAAAGTGCTGAAGGTCAACTAGACATTGTCAGAATGAAAGCGTTGGCTTGAAGCTTTGTCTGGTGGCCTGGGAATACACCACCAGATGGAGCAGATTGCTACACACTGCTCAGGATGCCAACATGTCCGGAAGATGCCAAGAGTAGTGCCTCCCAATCCCTGGGAATGGCCTGCTTTTCCCTGGCAGAGGATTCACGTGCATTTTGCCGGACCATTCACAAGCATTTTGCTGGACTATTCACGAGCATAAATTTCTTGGAAGTCATGGATGCAGCTTTAATGTTGCCAAAAGTGTTCCCTATAGCCACTACAGATCACACGCTGTTGGTGTGTTGAGTCGCAGTTTCTCAGGAACTGGTCAGTGACAAAGGACCACAGTTTGTTACAGAACAGTTTCAGTTATTCTTGAAAATGAATGGAATAATACATATTACATCTGGCTTGACTGAAAGGTTTGTCCAGAGACTAAAGAATTCACTGCAAGCAATGCCAGTAAAACACACTACACTTCTACTGAATTAGAAGCTCACCAAACTCCTCTTTGCATATCCCAATGCAACACACTCCAACAACTCACCAGGTACGCTGCTCCTGGTCCATCTCTTGCATTCACACTTGGATCTCCTCAAACCCAATATCAGAAGGAATATGCAGAGCAAACAGCCGAGACAAATTGAGGTCCTCAAGCAAGGAGGTTCGATGTTCCACTCCTGGACAAGCAGTCTTGGCGAGGGACTACAGAGGTGATCAGAAGTGGGTACTTGGAAAGATTAAGGACAGAACTGGATCATTCTCATACCCAGTGAAAGTTGCGTTTGACATCATCTGGAGATGACACATTGATCAGTTGAGGAGAGCAGACGATTGTAAATTATGTCTAGAGAACAATATGTTGCAAATTTGAGGAGATGCATTCTGTAATGAGTTGGTGTTTATAGCTAAGCAGGAGTGTAGTGTATTTAATATTTCAGTAATATTTGAGTAATATTGCAAATATATTGTTTGAATGAGCATTCTTTGTTTGTTTATATAATTCATTATGGGTTATAGGTAAGAAGTCTGTAACTGGCATATGTCATTATGCCACCGTGTCATATGTGAGCGCCTCACTAGAACTGAAGTAAAGAAAAACTAAATAGGGAATGCCCCAGCTTCTGTGTTTTTCTTTTGATTAGTTTCTAGAGTTACAAAAACATAAAAGAAGAGCTTTGTCTTGTGAATATTAGAGATAGGCCATTGTCTCATACGCTTCAGTAAATCTGTTAGTGATTCCCTAAGAAGATGAAGTGCAGTGTAGATCAGCCATGATCATATTGCATTGGAGGGTGAGCTTGAGGGGCCTGGTAGCTACCCCTGCTCCTGATTTCTTGTGTTTTTGGGATCTCGGCGTCCAAATCCAAGTAACTGTAAACATTATCCGCATGACATAGCCCCACTACTGAGGCTCATGTGAATAATTTCTGGTAACATTCATTTCCCATGAGTTCCAGGTAATGACAATATCCAACAACAAAAGATTCAGCTATCATCTCCCTGATGTTCAATGGCATTATCGTCACTAAATCCCCTGCTATTATTACATAGGGAGTTACCATTGACCAGAAACTGGTGAAGCCACGTACACAATGTGGCTACCTATAATCTCTAGTTCTAATCTCACCCAATCTTGGAGGAAACAGTCTGCATGTATTTACCCTTTCAACACTCCTCAATAATTTTGGGGCTTTGGGGTTCTAAGGTTTTTTCTGATATTCTTTCTTTCGGGTTTTCTTCTGCTTTGTTATGTCTGTGAAGAGTCAGAATTTCAGGTTAAACATTCTCTGATATTAAGTGGAACCAATGAACCATTGAATAATTTTACTGTATATACCTCTCTATCACATCTCTCCTGGTTCTCCTATGCTCCAGGAAATAACGTTCCAATCTATTTAACCTTCACAGTAACTCTGGTGCTCAAGTCCTGACAACACCTTCATAAATTTTTTCTGCACTCTTACAAGCTTATTGATATCTTTCCAGTAAGTAGGGGACCAGAACTACACAAAATACTCCAAATTTGGTCTCACCAATGTTTTAAACAAGTCTAACATAACATCTCGACTTCTGTGCTCAATGCTCTATGTTTTTATTAAATTTATTCATTTATGGGATGTGGGTGTCCCCAGCGAAGCCAGCACTTATTGCCCCTCCCTAGTTACCCTTGAGAAGATGTGCCATATTCTTTCCATTTCTTGATGATTGACTTAACTGTACTCCAAGGGATATTCAGAGTCTTGGAAATTTTCTTGTATCCATCTCCTGACTTGTGCTCTTCAATAGCCTATCCATGGATTTGTATGGAGTGCTCATTTGTTTTCATGGTGCAGTTCCAGACTTTAAAAAAAAAATCATTTATGGGATGTGGGCATCACCAGCTAAGCCAGCATTTATTGCCCTTCCCAAGTTGCTCTTGTGAAGGTGGTGATGAGCTGCCTTCTTGAACCGTAGCAGTCCCTGAGGTGGAAGTACACCCACAGTGCTATTAGGGAGGGAATTCCATGATCTTGACCCAGCGACAATGAAGGAATGGTGATATGTTTCCAAGTCAGGATGGTGAGTGACTTGAGGGGGATTTCCAAGTGGTGGTGTTCCCAGGTATCTGCTGTTCTTGTCTTTCTAGATGGTAATGGTCGTGGGTCTGGAAGGTGCTGCCTGAGGAACTTCGGTGTGTTGTTGCAGTGCATCTCGTAGATAGTACACACTGCTGCAACTGCTTATTGATGGTGGAGGGATTGAATGCTTGTGGAAGGGGT
The DNA here is from genome assembly GCF_963921235.1 of Mobula hypostoma. Classification (NCBI taxonomy): domain Eukaryota; kingdom Metazoa; phylum Chordata; class Chondrichthyes; order Myliobatiformes; family Myliobatidae; genus Mobula; species Mobula hypostoma. Next base: position 148,769,503 of record NC_086102.1, read on the forward strand.
ACCAATCAAGTGGGCTGCCTTGTACTGGATGGTGTCAAGCTTTCTGAGTGTTGATGGAGCTGCACTCATCCAGGCGAGTGGAGAGTATTCCATTATACTCCTGACCTGAGCCTTGTAGATGGTGGACAGGCTTTGGGGAGTCAGGAACTGAGATACACGCCACAGGATTCCTAGCCTTTGACCTGTTGTGGTAGCCACAGTGTTCAGATGGCTAGACCAGTTCAGTTTCCTGTCAATGGTAACCCCCAGGATGTTGATAGTAGGGGATTCAGTGATAGTGATGCTACTGAATGTCAAGGGACAATGGCCAAGCCTCTCTTGGTGGAGATGGTCATTGCCTGGCACTTGTGTGGCTTATATGTTACTTTCCACTTCTCAGCCCAAGCCTGGATGTTGTCCAGGTCCTGCTGCATTTTGGGTATGAACTGCTTCACTATCTGAGGAGTCACAAATGGTGCAAAACATTTGCAGTCATCTGCAAATATACCCACTTTTGACTTGCATGTTGAAATGCAAGCCTAGGCAGACATGGCCAATCAATAGCCTCCAGGCTGTGATCGTAACACAAGCCAACCACAGTTGATAAAGGTGTATAAATGAAGTCACATGAATGGTGGAATTGCTGGCTTTGAATCTGAATTGCTATTCAATGGAGAAGACTGCAAACACAACTTGCTGGTGTCATCAACCTCTTTTCGTTTCGTCCTTTATGATTCCTACAAGCCTGTTCCATAAATGTACACGTGAACAAAAGGCAATACAAGAATGACTTTATGCAATTTTCTTTAAACATGAGAATAACCTCATTACTTAGTCAGGGCAAATCTTGCGAGTTGGACTTGCTGATTCTGGTTGGAACCATCAATGATCAGCCTGATCTGATCAGCAGACATCAGACGTCTACACCAGCACCAAGGAAACACAAATGTGAGATTGACTGGCAGACAGATGGAGCTTCATCTGTCACTTTATTCTGGTGCTTGACACCTCACAGAAGCCAATGGCAGAGCCTGATCTTGCTGTGGGTTATTGGCTAGGGAATCACCTCTCCGATCCTCCATCAGATCAAACCTGGCACTGGATCACAGGCCTATTCACTTCAGAGAGAAGTAAAGGATACTTTGTTTTACAGTTTGGCATTTTTGTTATTTCTTGGTATGTGGTAATTAATTTTATTAAAATATTTAAAAAATAAATAGTTTATTAACTATAAAAACAACGCACAAGTCAAGATCATGTATCTGTTTGGAAGGAGATACCGGTGAGGAAGGGGTATAATACACTGAATTTTTACAGCATTTACTTCAATTTAATTTAATGAATGTCAGATATATCTCAATTTGTCACAAGGAGAAGCTCGGATCACACCTTGACCTTTCTGTCAGTGCATTTCGGGGGCACTGTCTCTGCGCTCTGTAACCCGAATTCAGGCACAGTCCAGACCTTACCTGTTCAGGTCAAGAAAGCGAGGCCTTGAAAACATATTCAGCCCCCACAATTATTTTCACGTTTAATGTCTTATTTTCTAAATTTAAAATATATTGATGTAGGATTTTTTGAGCTAATCTACAAAGCATTGTGCAATATGTCAAATCAAAAGAAAAGTTCCAAAACTTTGCAACTATTTACTAAAAGCCTAAAATGAAAATTTAATGTAATTACTACGCTAACTTTCCTCACGTGCAATACTGTATATTAATTACCAACTCACCCACCCAATCTGTTGATGTGGAAAATTGAAGGATGACCTGAACAAATACCCCTCTCACTGTAAGGTCCAACAATCTGATAGATTTTCAATAGGCCAAACCAAAATGAGGACAAAAGAACATTCAAGACAAGTCAGGGAAATGATAATAGAGAAGAACCTATCTGGGGAAGGGACAAGACCATCTCAAAGGCACTGAACATACCTTGGAGTTCAATGCTGTTGATTGTGAAGATTTGGGAAAAATATGAATCCATAGCCACAGTACCTTGCTCAGGCCGCCCCACTAAACTTGGCCACCAGAGAAGAATGGCAATTGTAAGAGAGGCTACTGTGACAACAACAGTCGCTCTGAGTGAGCTACAGAAGTCAGTGGCTGCAACTGGAGATGAAGGTCATGACTGCACAATCTCTATGGCCTTGCACAATGAGGGTATTTATGGAAGAGTGGCAAGAGAGAAGCCCTGGCTGAAAAAAGGATAAGTTTGCCCTTAAGGATTTTGCAAAGCGTCACTTAGAAGGTATTGTAAAGATGTGGAAGAAGGTCCTGTGGCTTGAGAGAGGAGAATGAGCCATTGTATGGCCATTGCTGGAGCGGCAGCATCGAGGCGAGGCGAGGCGAGGCAGATATGAGGCCGCGGGGCCTGGGCCAGAAAGCAAGGAACATTCTATATTTGACCGATTTAAGTGCCGGGCTAGATTGGAAAGTTCGGGTCTGGGCCGAATCGAAGCAGTGGGGCCCAGGCCCGAGAGCATATCGAAGCAGCAGGGTCTGGGTCTGAGATCGAGGAATGACCCACTGTTTGATCAATTTTAAGCGCCGGGACAGATTGAAAAAGTTAGGGTGTTGGTACTGGAGGAGAGGGACGAGTCGGTGTTCAGCTTGCTCTTGTGAGGTTTACTTATCTCCGTGCTGAACTGAGGCTGGATCAACCGTGATTGTTTTTTTGGTAGTGAACTCAGTTTCATGAGCTTCTAAATGTGAATTGCTTACTTTTATTATTTGCACAGCTTGTTTTTTTTCTGCACATTGGATGTTTGAAGGTCTTTTTAATGGGTTCTGTTAGGTTTCTGTTTTGTGGATGCCTGTGAGGAGATGAATCTCAAGGTTGTATATGGCATAAATACTTTGATAATAAATTTACTTTCAACTTTGAACTTTGGTCGGATGAAAATGAAGTGGAGTTTTTTGGCCTCAACACTAAGTGGTACGTGTGGCGTAAATCTAATGCTCCACATCAGCCAGGTTTCACCCTCCCAACTATAAATTATGATGGAGGTAGCATCATGCTGTGGGGTTGCTTTTCAGCAGCAGGGACTAAAAATCTGGTCAGCACTGATGGGAAGATGAACGCTGCTTAATACGGAGGATTCCTGGATAAAAACCTGTTAGCCTCTGTCAGAAAGCTTAAACTGGGGAGGAAGTTTGTCATTCAATAGGACAATGACCCAAAACACACTTCCAGATCAACCATGGCGTGGTTTCAAATGAAGAAACTTGGTGTCCTAGAGTGGCCCAGTCAGAGTCCTGACCTTAACCTAATCCAACATCTCTGGCAAGATCACAAGATTGTTGTCCAGCACTGCTCCCCATTTAACCTGGCACAGCTTCAGCAATTTTGTAAAGAGTAATGGGCAAAACATTCTCCATCATGTTATGCAAAGCTAATAGAGACTTATCCAAAAAGACTACTGGCTGTAATAGCTGTGAGAGGTGGTGCAGCTAAGCACTGGGCAAAGGGGGATGAATCCTTTTGAAATGTTAACATTTCAGTTTTGAATTTTTACTGTTTCAAACTTTACAATTTTTCCTGTTTTTTGGGTTCTGCTGTGAAAAATAGGAGCATGTGATTCACAAATAAAAGTTTTCAGTTAAACTGATCAAAATCCCTGTTTGTAATACTCATTTATGTGAGCAAAGGGTTGGGGTTGAATACTTTTACAAGGCTCTGCATACCTGGCAAAGGTTTGGGCAAGTGTGTTCTGAGTGCAGTCAGCCATTCTGAGAGGGGGAGAAGCTCCAACAACGTCTGAACCAAAATATTTTATGGCCCAGTGCATACCTGTATTGGAAATAAAATACACTGACTGAAAATCAGTACCCCTTTATTCAGTTTTCCCTCATTATAGAGCAATCAGCCCATTGGAGAATAATTAGATCTACAGTGGATAAAGCTCAATAATCCTATGAAACAATTGCAATGCTACAGCAAAACAGGTTAGCCAACACACTCAGAATACTTCCTTTCAATTACATACACTCCCATGTATTTCTTAAGCACATTAAAGTTCAGAATTAAATGATCACCTTTATGCATAATAAAGTCTACGATTTGCTTTTGGTGATATCAATAGGGCCTGGGACCCGTAACAGATGGAATGAACAGCTGTTTTCTTCACGATGTCTGAAGAGAACCATGTAATCATCCAAACATTTAACTACTGATTCCCTGAAGAACATGCTCCTCTCTCCTATTCAACGGAGCCTTCCCAGCTGATAGCATAATCATCTCCTACATTCTTTCGGAGAAAAATCCTCAAGGTAAGGAGGGGCAAACATAGAGCAAATAAATGAAAAGTGAAGATATTATCTGGAGTTCATTAAGATAAGGTGGGCACAAGGAAAGATGGAGGGTGAAGGGGCTGTAGAGATAATGGGAGATAATCAGGGACCTAAAAGAATTAGAAGACAATGGGCAACATGGTTCATCAGCTCAAATTCATTGCTATACTGAGGGATAATATTGTCTTTAGAAAACCAATAAACATGAGCAGAAAATAAAGCACCAACTGTATCCCAACAAATTTCATAAACCTTCCTAAATATTCTTCTATTTCATTACCATAATTGGGCAAAATGAATATCATAAATCCAGGAATTCCAAACCAGGAATTTGAGAATCAATTCTAGTGTTATTTTAAGTAAGGAAATTTCAGAAATATAATAAAGTATATTACATAAACATCTCACATTTTTGTGAGTAAACTTTAAATACTTTACATTCAAGATAGGATATCTTTGAAAATTAGTCAGGAATAGGAACAATTTTGACTGAAACTTCAAAGGTCTTTTAAATCCTGTCTGCTTCAAGGTTGCAATTGAATTTCCCCCACACACTGTTTTTACTATGTGATGCTGGAGTGTTGATTTTTTGGATGAGAAAACAAAGATTGATCAGATCACAAAGATCACAAAGATCTTTGTGATCAATCTTTGTGATTGATCTTAAGCAATCTTTGTGATCTGCTCATTATTTAATAGCAATTGTGAAACTTTATAACTTAATAAGAAGTTATTATATTAATATTATAAATATCCTGGCTGTATTTCCATAAATTCCTGCAAGGAAAGCAAATAGAGTTTGTTGGGTTGAACACCTGCAAGATGTACAGAGGTCCGTGAGTGAAGAGCTAAATGATATAATCACTTGCTTCATTGGGATTCTGGGAGACTGACATCCACATGCAGGATCTCATATTCACACTGCCAATTATGGCTACAGCAATCAGATGGCAGAATTATAAGTTTTTAATGAGTCTGCAGTCCTGCACCGAGCTAAGATATCTGGATGTAATCATATAAATGGAGTTGGCACACTGATACAAATCTAAATAAGGTAATTAGTAATATCAACATGGCTTGAAGCTGACTCACTGTTAAAGACACTATTATTCTGACATCAAATCCCAAATTGCCTTTGGATACAAGTGATGCAAACAGCCCTCTAATATAATCCGTGTTATCAATGGCTCAGCAGGTCCATTTAAATTCCTGCAATGTTATTGGGAAAAAAACTTTTAATATGTATAAATAGTGAAGTGTACTTCAATGCGCTCAGAAAATTAAGATTTTAGCCATAAAATGTGCATCCTTATTGATTTCACTTGAACATAGTTCAAAGTTCAAAGTACATTTATTATCAAAGTATGTATACATTATACAACCTTGAGAGTTGTCTCCCAATAGGCAGCCACAAAACAAAAACACCCAAAAAACATTATATATATAAAGCAGAAGATTGTCTTGCACTCAGTGTGCTGAGAATAAAAAAGCACATCATGCCATAATAGAGAACCCATTAAAATGTAATGGAATACAATAACCCATAAAAAAGAAGACTGTTGAACACCCAATGTGCAATTAAAAAAATCATGCAAACAGTAACTGTTTACAAGTAGCGTTTCTGAACTGAAGTCCACAAAAGGAATCCCATAGTTCAGTGCAGAGCTGAGTAAATGTCATGGAGGAGTGATCCAAATTGACCTGTACCATGCCTCGGGCCATAACACCATGACCTTTTCAATCTGGCCCGGCACTTAAATCTCCATCCGAACAACGGGTTCTGCCGTTTGTATACACCGGACTTCACTGCCTCGATTCTGCCTGTAAATCTCAGTCCAAACATCGTATTCAGATGCATTAACATGCTCTGAGGCTTGGACACCGCGGCTTCAATTTGGCCCGTGCCTGTCCTTTCATGCTCTTCCACGCTCTCAGTGACAAGCCCGCTGCCTCGCCTTGGCTCAATTCTGCCACATCAAATTGCCTCCAAGTCCAAAGCGAAGTTACAGATTACTATTAGCAATGATCGTTTGCCGGAAAAAATGTGGTTAACAAAGTTTATAGATGCTACCCTTGTTTCGTTAGCCACCAGCTAAAAATTTTTGCTATTCACCAGCGCCATCTTAAACCAGAAGAGTGAAGCAGTAGAACATAATTCCAACCTGTATGGATCTCAGAAAAATAAAATAATATTTAGAATAAAATTTCAGAAACAGGATTCAATACCTACATTTGGCAATGACAAGAGGACAGATTTCAATCCCATACACCACACAAGGAGCATTCAGGAATCTCTGGGAGTAGCAATGCTTTCTCTCCCTCTTGCTACTTATTCATCCATGGTGCAGTTAGATCCCTCTTAATGTATGCTAAACGAGTATCAAATAAACAAGCAAACCAATAAACCTTTTGCAAGACTTTGTGAATAACTGACAGCATTTTAATGGTATATGAAATTGCTTTGCTAATTTATGCATAAAACACAAAATAATTATACTTGCAGAGAAAGGAGGGAGGCCTAGGTTATTTATCAGCCAATTTGGAGAGTGGTATACTGCTTCCAAATGTAGAGGTTCTATTCAGAAAATGTCTTCAATTACTACATTGAAGGAAATCATTTCTAGGTCAGGTGAAAAACATCTAAAAGCCCCTGGGCTATTATTCTTCTCTGGAACGAACAAATTGCCAGGTAAGATTTAACAGATCTGTTGCTCAGTCAGCAGAATCATTATAACCTAAAATGAGGATCCACAGAAACCATAGAAACTACAGCACAGAAACAGGCCCTTTGGCTCTTCTTGGCTGTGCCGAACCATTTTCTGCCTAGTCCCACTGACCTGCACACGGACCATATCCCTCCATACACTTCCCATCCATGTATCTGTCCAATTTATTCTTAAATGTTAAAAAAGAACCCACATTTACCACCTCATCTGGCAGCTCATTCCATACTCCCACCACTCTCTGTGTGAAGAAGCCCCCACTAATGTTCCCTTTAAACTTTCCCCCCCCACCCTTAACCCATGTCCTCTGGTTTTTTTCTCCCCTTGCCTCAGTGGAAAAAGGCTGCTTGCATTCACTCTATCTATACCCATCATAATTTTATATACCTCTATCAAATCTCCCCTCATTCTTCTACGCTCCAGGGAATAAAGTCCTAACCTATTCAACCTTTCTCTGTAACTGAGTTTCTCAAGTCCCGGCAACATCCTTGTAAACCTTCTCTGCACTCTTTCAACCTTATTTATATCCTTTCTGTAATTTGGTGACCAAAACTGAACACAATACTCCAGATTCGGCCTCACCAATGCCTTATACAACCTCATCATAACATTCCAGCTCTTATAGTCAATACTTCGATTAATAAAGGCCAATGTACCAAAAGCTCTCTTTACGACCCTATCTACCTGTGACGACACTTTTAGGGAATTTTGTATCTGTATTCCCAGATCCCTCTGTTCCACTGCACTCCTCAGTGCCTTACCATTAACCCTGTATGTTCTACGTTGGTTTGTCCTTCCAACGTGCAATACCTCACACTTGTCAGTATTAAACTCCATCTGCCATTTTTCAGCCCATTTTTCCAGCTGGTCCAAGTCCCTCTGCAGGCTCTGAAAACCTTCCTCACTGTCTACTACACCTCCAATCTTCGTATCATCAGCAAACTTGCTGATCCAATTTACCACATTATCATCCAGATCATTGATATAGATGACAAATAACAATGGACCCAGCACTGATCCCTGTGGCACACCACTAGTCACAGGCCTCCACTCAGAGAAGCAATTCTCTACCACCACTCTCTGGCTTCTTCCATCGAGCCAATGTCTAATCCAATTTACCACCTCTCCATGTATACCTAGCGACTGAATTTTCCTAACTAACCTCCCATGCGGGACCTTGTCAAAGGCCTTACTGAAGTCCATGTAGACAATATCCACTGCCTTCCCTTCATCCACTTTCCTGGTAACCTCCTCGAAAAACTCCAACAGATTGGTCAAACATGACCTACCACTCACAAAGCCATGTTGACTCTCCCTAATAAGCCCCTGTCTATCCAAATGCTTGTAGATTCTGTCTCTTAGTACTCCCTCCAATAACTTACCTACTACTGATGTTAAACTCACCGGCCTATAATTTCCCGGATTACTTTTCGATCCTTTTTTAAACAACGGAACAACATGAGCCACTCTCCAATCCTCCGGCACTTCACCCGTAGACAGCGACATTTTAAATATTTCTGCCAGGGCCCCTGCAATTTCAACACTAGTCTCCTTCAAGGTCTGAGGGAACACTCTGTCAGGTCCCAGGGATTTATCCACTTTAATTTTCCTCAAGACAGCAAGCACCTCCTCCTTTTCAATCTGTACAGTTTCCATGGTCTCACTACTTGATTCCCTCAATTCCATAGATTTCATGCCAGCTTCCTTAGTAAATACAGATGCAAAAAACCTACTTAAGATCTCCCCCATTTCCTTTGGTTCCGCACAAAGCCGACCACTCTGATCTTCAAGAGGACCAATTTTATCCCTTAAAATCCTTTTGCTCTTAATATACTTGTAAAAGCTCTTTGGATTCTCCTTCACTTTGACTGCCAAGGCAACCTCATGTCTTCTTTTAACCCTCCTGATTTCTTTCTTAAGTATTTTCTTGCACTTCTTATACTCCTCAAGCACTTGATTTACCCCCTGTTTCCTATACATTTCATACAATTCCCTCTTCTTCTTTATCAGAGTTGCAATATCCCTTGAGAACCAAGGTTCCTTATTCCTATTCAATTTGCCTTTAATCCTGACAGGAACATACAAACTCTGCACTCTCAAAATTTCCCCTTTGAAGTCTGTATCCAGAAATTGTCTTTTAACACATTATAGTGATAAATATTTAGAATAGATCAAATGAAGCTTCCCTAAAATTACCAGTTACATCCTTTAGTATAAAGCCTGCATAATCAATACTTTTACACCTTTGTCACAATACTAACACAATCCATTTGCAAACTGGCTAAAGTATATAAGGTTCTTGTTCGTATGAGTTAAACTTGGCTAGGATAATTTTCTCTCGTGGTTGAGAGAATGAACAGCTACTTGGACATCTGAGGCTCCTTAAACTCAACAGTGGATTGGTTTCTGTTTAGCAAAAGACTCCGCATCACTACAGGAATTGAACGGGGGAAGCAAGGGTCTGGTGGACTATTAAGAGTATGATTGACAATTGTTCATTAAAAGGTTGAATGACATATTAGTGGCTCCTGCTAAAGCTGCACCCTTATCAAGCAGAGTTCTCTGAAGATGAATTTAAAGAGAGTAAATATCATTACAATCTATCATATTAGACTGCTTATGCAGTGAAGAGAGAGTTTGGATACCATCATTAGACCCCTATCCCATTCATTTGCAAGAGGATGAGGAGTAAACTGCAGGACAGGCAGAGCTGTGCGAGGTTCAAAGAAGTTCCATTTCCTGTCCAAAGAAGGATAGGATATCCTTCCTTCCTTGGATACAGGACTTCCCTCTGTAATGTTCAGTCAGGTTCGTGGGTCTAGCAAGAGAAACAGAAAGCACTCTCAGCGAACAGGTATATTAATCATTTATTTACAAACAGTAAAAATTTGACCAAACATTCATGTTCCCCAAGTTACAGACACTACAAAGCTGAATGCTCAACAAACATGTACATTCAATAAACATAAATCAGTTAAAAGTGTGCACAGAGCATACCTTCACGATGGTCCCACCTTAAACAAAGGAAGAAGAAAGCAAGCCCCTTCCACATGCTATTTTATATACCCAGGATACTTGAAACTGGACAACAGACATCCAATCGGTGATGAAGAAGGTGAATGCAATGTTGGCATTCATTTCTAGAGGTATAGAATATAAGAGCAGGGATGTGATGTTGAGCTTCTAAAAGGCACTTGTGAGACCACACTTGTATATTCTATAAGTTTAGAAATGCATACCAACATTGCATTCACCTTCTTCACCACTGATTGGATAGCTGCTTGGTGTGCAGTTTTGGACTCCTTATTTTAGAAAGGATATACTGACATTGGAGAGGGTTCAGAGAAGATTCACGAGAATGATTCCAGGAATGAAAGGGTTACCATATGAGAATCGTCTGGCAGCTCTTGGGCTGGAGTTCAGGAGAATGAGGGGGGATCTCATAGAAACATTCTGAATGTTCAAAGGCCTGAACAGATTCGATATGTCAAGTTATTTCCCATGGTAGGGGAGTCTAAGACAAGAGGGCACGACTTCAACATTGAAGGAAATCCATTTAGATGCAGAGAAATTACTTTAGTCAGAGGGTGATAAATCTGTGGAATTTGTTGCCATGAGCAGCTGTGGAGGCCAAGTCATTGGGTGTATTTAAGGCAGAGATAGATAGGTTCTTGATTAGCCAGGGCATCAAAGGGTATGGGGTGAAGTCAGGGGAGTGGGGATGTCTGGAAGAATTGGATCAGCCCATGATTGAATGGCGGAGCAGACCCAATGGGCTGAATAGCCTACATCCGCTCCTGTATCTTATGGTCTTAAAGGCAGCTGCAGCTTCTAAATTAACCAATCACAGTGGAAGTGAGTTTCGACAATTAGAATAAGGCAGGCCCCCACAGGAAACCCTTGTTCTATGGAGATCTTATATCCCTTATGACCCCAGGTCCCTGAACCATCCCAAAGCATGTGCCAAGCACACATCACATCTTCAGTGGGTCGGTGTGCATGGAGACTACACGTACCAGCCCAAGGAGACTAAATCTAATCCTACAGGTTCTACTGGATCAAATCATGTTAATCAGCACATAGACCCAAAATTAGAAGTGCAAATCAAAAGTTCAAATAGGTGTGTTTTATAAGCAAAACATCCATTTTCTGAGAAGTTTCTCCTGTTCATCAACATAATGACTCCTCATCCAAGCCTTAAACCAAACATTGTCGCCTTCAGAACAACCACCTTTATTTTCCAAGCTTTATTTTCCAACAGCATCTGAGATAGAAATTCATTCTTCCTTTGTTTAGCAGAATATTTAGCTGATATTAACATTAAGATATGATTCACTGACATAATGATAGCCTGACATCTTCGGAATAATTTCTGTAACAGTAATGACATATGATGTGCTGATCGCAGATAAATTAACTGAACTACACAGAGGCAAATGATTGGTTCCAATTAGTTTCTTTATAAATGGTGCATCTTGCAATTACTTTGAATGAATCTTAATATTCAAATTAAAACAATTTAATACATGTATCATGTGAAAATTAATTGGGCATATTGCGTAGTCCATTTTAAATGTAATTGATCTTATCAAAAATAATTTGTCCTCCAAAACTCTTTATTGAAAATAATTGGTTCTTCGCATCCCTTTATCATGCTTCGAACTCGAAGCAAGTGTCTATGTGAGCTAGAGATTTTTGTTTTATTGGTTCACTGAATAATAAAAATTTCTAGTGGGGACATAAGAAATCACAGACTTCTAGTGTCCTAACATGGGAGTAATGATATAATGGAAGATGATAGGGAGCATTCTGGAGTTATGTGAATATAGCAGACATTAATTTAAGCAAGAACCAAGTACCAAGATGGCACTGATGGATTTGGTGATGTTTAGTTGCAGCTTACAACACTTCTGTATAGAGGTATCTTCTGGTAGACGTATCTTAATAGGGTCTTTTAAGAGACTCTTAGATAGGTACATGGAACTTAGAAAAATGGAGGGCTCTGCGGTAGGGAAATTCTAGGCAGTTTCTAGAGTAGGTTACATGGTCGACACAACATTGTGGGCCAAAGGGTCTGTAATGTGCTGTAGATTTCTATGTTTCTATATACTTCTGAAATTCTCACTACAACGTGCACTGTACTTTCCATTTAAGTGATGCACTTTTGATCCATCTTAACGTACCAGTGACTTCACAATCTTCTGAAGGACTGTAGAAGCCCTATCTCTCAGGAATGCAGGTCTGGCACCTTTAAGCGGACAATGGTACGTTGCCTCGGCCAGAAGAGGAGGAGGAGGAGAGGTCTACAAGCCCGATTAAAACAGTGAGGTGTTTAGAAGTTCATGTACCCAGTATCTTGTTAGCAAATGTACTATTGCTGAAGAACAAGATTGAGGACGTAAAGGCAAGCTTGCTGTATTGGAGGGAAATAAGCGATTGCTGTGTTCTGTGTTTCACAGAGACTTGACTCACTTCAGACTCGCCAGATATATTGGTAAAACATGAGGGCTTCTCAAATGCTAATTCCAAGAGGGCAAAAGGTGAGACTCTGTGTTTCATGAGATACCCTTCGTGGTGCTTGGACATAGATGTCTTGCTGCACTCTTGCTCCCCTGACCTGGAACATCTAATGGTTAAGTTCCCCTCTGTGATCCTGACCACAGTTTACATATGCCAAAAACCAATATTAAACAAGCACTTGAGGTATTGACTGCAGCGATTAGCAAACAAGAAAAAGCCTACCCTATCATCTTTCAAATCTTTGTTTTAAGACTTCAGGCTTGCTTGAAGAAATCTCTGCCCAGTTATCATCAACATATCACCTGCAGCACCAGGGGTGTCAACACACTTGCCCACTGTCATACTATAATTAGGAATGCCTACTGTTCCATCTCTAGATTTCTTTTTGGGAAATCTGATCATCTGGTTGACTTCTTTCTACCTGCATGGAGGCAGAGGATAAAGAGCAAGACTTCAGAGATAAGGACAGTAAAGAGGTGATCGCATAGGCATAGGGATAGCTTTGAGTCAGCGGACTGGAGCATCAGAGAATCTGAACAAATGCACTGCGGTTATCATAGACTTAATAAAAACATTGATAGACAAGTGTGTCCCCACAAAATTAATCAGAGTCTTCACCATCCAGAAACCCTTGATGAACCAAGAGATCTGCAGTCTGATGAGGGACAGATCAGTGGTGCTCAGGTGTGGCGACCAAGTAAAATACAAGAGCTCCAGGTATGATCTCCAGAGAGCAATCTCACGTGCAAAGTGGTAATTCTGGACCAAACTTGAATTGCTGAAAGAGGCTCGACAGCTGTGACAGGACTTATATGCTCTCACCTCCTACAAAGTGAAACTAAGAGATATAGGTGACAACAAGGTTTCACTCCCAGATGAACTCAATGCCTTTTATGCTTGCTTTGATCATGAAAACATGGAGGTAACTTCACAGACGCCCACAGGCCCTGATGACCCTGTGATTGCAGTCACAGAAGCCAATGTGAGCACATTCTTCAGGAGGGTGAACCAAAGGAAAGCATCCAGCTCAGATAGGGTACCCGGCCGAGTACTAAAGATCTGTGCTGATTAACTGGCAGGAGAGCTCACTGATATCTTCAAGCTCTCGCTTCGGCAGTCTGAGGTATACACCTGCTTCTAGCAGACTTCAATTGCCTAAGAAGAACGTGGTAATCTGTCTAAATGACTATTGTCCAGTAGCACTTACATCCATTTTAATGAAGTGCTTTTAGAGGTTAGGAATGAGACTTATCAACTCCTGCCTGAGGAGTGATTTGGATCTACTCTAGTTTGCCTACCAGCACAACAGGTCATCAGCAGACGCCATTTCATTGGCTCTTCACTCACCCCTGAAATATCTAGACAATGAAGATGCATACATCAGGATGCTCTTCATTGACTACAGCTCAGCATTCAATACTATCATCCCCTCCAAACCTAGGCCTCAATACCTCCTTGTGCCACAGGACCCTCAAGTTCTTCACTTGTAGACTCCAGTCTGTTTGGATTGGCAACAACATCTCCACTACAATCTCCATCTGCACAGGTGCACCACAGGCTGTGTGCTTATCCCCCTGCTCTACTTGCTTTATACTTATGACTGTGTGGTTAAACTCAGCTCCAAAGCCATATTTAAGTTTCCTACTGTTTTGGCGGAATGAAGGGTGGTGACGAATCAGCATATAGGAGGGAGTTTGAAAATCTAAATGAGTGGTGCCACAACAAAAGCATCACTCAATGGCAGCAAGACCAATGATATTTAGACCAAAGCACTAATCTGGCTTTCTGTCCCCAGAAGCTTTTAGACATACTGTGTCAAACGCAAACACGAGGAAATCTGCAGATGCTGGAATTTCAAGCAACACACATAAAAATTGCTGGTGAACGCAGCAGGCCAGGCAGCATCCACAGGAAGAGGCACAGTGTCAATTAGTTTGTGCCAACAAAGATGTTTGAACATTCAGAGATGTTTCTCCTTGTGGATAAGTAATCTAAAGGAAGCATTGTCTACCTAATCTATTGAAGTAAACAATGTCATTGTACCCATTGAAATTGCATTGAATCACCTACTGTTACCTTTGATCTTATGGGTATAAAAATGTGATGTACTTTTCAGTTTGTGAGACTCTACCACGAGGGTCCCCAGAAGGATGCCTGCTTGTTGTAATGAATATTTTTTTTATTATGAATAAAGTTTGTTTTGTTCAGAAAACTTCTGTATCGCCAGCTTCAGTGTACTTTTGGTGACTTCGATCACAGTCGCAAAAGAGGCGTTTTAGGAGAAAAGCAAAATTAATCATGCCTTTTTAAAGGGTGGTCCTTACATGTAAACTTATTTCTACTCTTACAATTTTCCTTTCAAAACGTTACAACCTGTCAAGTAGGGGAACATTAGTCTACAACCACCTACACTTGTGATTACCAATGTCTTATTTGATCAGCCATTTTCTGAGTGAGAAAAATAAAAAAAATTATTTTGACCATCATGAGGAGATAACCTGTCAAAGTAGATACTGGCTTTAATTCCTTGTCACTGCTCATATTGTATCATTTCCATGCCACAGATCACTGGTGTTTTAATCTCACTCATTACAATGTGCTCTTTCAGCATACTTTTACATCTCCAGCAATTCTGGTCTTCTGAATATGCACTCAATGGCCAGTTTATTAGGTATACCCGTACATCTGCTTGTTAATATAAATATCTAAGCAGCCAATCACGTGGCAGATACTCAAAGAATAGAAGCAGGCAGACATTAACAACAGTTTCAGTTGTTGTTCAAACCAAGCATCAGAATGGGGAAGAAACGTGATCTAAGTGAAATTTGACTGTGGAATGATTGTTGGTACCAGACAGGGTGGTTTGAGTTTCTCAGAAACTGCTGATCTCCTGAGATCTTCATGGACAACAGATTCTACATTTAAAAGAGGATGGTGTGAAAAATAAAAAAAAATTCAGTGAGTGGTAGTTCTGCGGGGAAAAAAAATGCTTTGTTAATGACAGGGTTCAGGGGAGAATGGCCAGACTGGTTCAAGCTGACGGGAAGGTGACAGTAACTCAAATAACCATTTGTTACAACAGTGGTGTGCAGAAGAGCGACTTCGAATGCACAACACATTGAACCTTGGAGAAGACAAGAAACACAATAAAGTGGCTACTGAGTATAAACATATAACCTGTTATTCATTAGCTTTCCACTAATCAGTGCCAGTTGTCATAAGTTAAATGAAGATGATATAAAATCAATAACATTTCATTGGTAGATATTACATTGCAATGCGATTGAGCATTCACACCTCAGATCTGCATGAATATAAAACTATAAAATGGAATATATATTTGATGAATACTTATGAGAAATTGGCATTGTAGTAAAATTATTATTCACACACACTCTTTATCTTTTATTTGTTTTTCTTTCAATGGATGTATCTTTCCTCATCCCACATTTAATTTTTGCTATAAATATTGTCTGAATTTCTTTCCTTTGAAATGAGGTTACTTTTCTTAAGGCATTTAGTTAAATAAATCAATAAAAATGTGCTGAATTTACACCATTATTTCATTGCTACAAAACTCCTTGAAGGTGGCATGCTCTGTTAGTTGTTTGATGTCAACTGCATATTTTCAAGCAATTAATAATTAAACTACATGATCGCTATATATTTTAATTTTTGGAGCAGGATCCACTTTGAAACACTACAATGTTAATTCTAACTGAAATAACTGGGCAAGCAATCACCAACTGCAAGTGTAATGACCATTGTGTCTATTAACTAATTGCTTTGGAAGCCAGAGCATGAACACGGTGAAATCAATAGTTCCTCTATGTGAAAGTGATGATTATCAGCACACTTTAAATATCTACATTTGCTACTTTTTTTAGGTTCTACTTTGATGCCGAGCCCATGTTGTTTCCTATTCTATACGCTGGTCTACTCAAAGTAATTAATTGCCGGTATCTGAACTACTTCCTAATCGTGCGTCTGCTGATCATCTTTCTCTTGCATGAGCATTGCTTGTGCCACCCCCCACGCCCCCCCAGAGATGTATGCTGAGCTCACTGCTGTACACACCGCACAGCCAAACACCCAGCAAACACCTCATCAAGCTCGCTGATGACACAACAGTGGTGGGACTCATCAGCAGTGTTGATGAGATGGCCTACAGAGAGGAGGTGGAAGAGATCGAGGTCTAGTGCCAGCCAAATAATCTTTTCATTAATGTCAACAAGACAAAAGAGGTGGTTGTCGACTTCAGGAGAACTCACACCACTATTAACTCCTTTATATCGGTGGCGCAGCAGCGGAAAACGCAAGCAGTTTCAAACTTCTGAGATGGCACATCACCCACAACCTCTCATAGCCCCAGAACACATCCTACATAGACAAGAAAGCTCACCAATGCCTCTGCTTTCTAAGGAGGCTGAAGAGAGCTGGACTGTGCACAACCATACTTCATTCTACAGATGTGCAGTAGACAGCATCCTAACAAACTGCATGTCTGCTTGGTACAGGAACTACACTGCAGCACGTAGGACGGCTCTGCAATAGGTAGTCAAAACCAGCCAAAGAACCACTGGCATCAGCCTACCCACCATCAAGGACATATATACAAAGAAGTACTGGAAAAGGGCCAGGAGCGTCATGAAGGAGCCCACATAACCTGCTCCAGGGCTATTTTTCCCTTCAGGGAGAATACTACGTGACATCCAAGCTAAGACAATCAGACTCAAAAATAGTTACCTTCCTCAAGCAGTAAAGCTGATCAACACCTCCACCCACTACTTTACCATTTCCCATCAGTCACCTCATGTACAGCTTAGCATAACTTTATGGACATCTAATCAGTCTATTTATATAAGCTATCTTATATATTTATAGTTATTGTGTGTTTTATTATTATTGTTTTGTTCTTTATCTTTTACGTTTTTTTTGTGCTGCATCAGATCCAGAGTAACAAA
Source organism: Mobula hypostoma (assembly GCF_963921235.1). Lineage (NCBI taxonomy): Eukaryota > Metazoa > Chordata > Chondrichthyes > Myliobatiformes > Myliobatidae > Mobula > Mobula hypostoma. The sequence goes on from NC_086102.1 coordinate 148,786,981, forward strand.
TTATTTTCTTCTCCTTACACTGGTGTACAGGAAATAACATTAAACAATCCTGAAACTTGTTGTGCAACTGTTGTATGTATTCACATTGTGGAGAGAGACTGAGGCGTTGAAAACACAGGAGAAATTAAATAGCAGTCCAGTATGCCAGATACTCTATTATCTCAACAACCTTGCCCTCACTGTTAAGATCAACCTTTCAATATTTTTGGGCGGAGTGCATTTCCATTTGCACATTGATTCTTACTTAAATTTCATAAGCAGTGCAGATCAGAATCAGAATCAGGTTTAATATCACAGGCATATGTTGGGAAATTTGTTAACTTAGTGGCAGCAGTACAATGTAGTACAGGATAATATAGAAAAGAAATAAATAAGCCAATCAATCAATCAATTATGTGTGTGTGTATATGTGTATGTGTGTGTGTGTGTATATATATATATATGTATATAAAATAGTTAAATTAAAAAGAGTGAAAAAACAGAAGTATTATAAAAATGAGCAACATACATCAAAGTTGCTGGTGAACGCAGCAGGCCAAGCAGCATCTATAGGAAGAGGCGCAGTTGACGTTTCAGGCCGAGACCCTTCGTCAGGACACAGGGTCTCGGCCTGAAACGTCGACTGTGCCTCTTCCTATAGATGCTGCTTGGCCTGCTGCGTTCACCAGCAACTTTGATGTATGTTGCTTGAATTTCCAGCATCTGCAGAATTCCTGTTGTTTGTATTATAAAAATGAGGTAGTTTTCGTGGGTTCAATGCCCATTCAGGAATCGGACAGCAGAGGAAAAGAAGCTGCTCCTGAATTGCTGAGTGTGTCCCTTCAGGCTGCTATACCTCCTTCCTGATAGTAACAGTGAGAAGAGGGCATGCCATCGGTGATGGGGGTCCTTAATAATTAACACTGCCTTTCTGAGGCACCGCTCCTTGAAGATGTCTTGGATACTATGGAGGCTAGTACCCAAGATGAAGCTGACTAATTTTACAACTTTCTGTAGCTTATTTCAATCCTGTGCAGTAGCCCTCCCACCCACATGCCAGTTAGTGATGCAGTCTGTCAGAATACTCTCCATGGTACATCTGTAGAAGTTTTCGATTGTTTTAGGTGACAAACCAAATCCCTTCAAACTCCTAATGAAATATAGCCGCTGTCTTGCCTTCTTTATAGCTGCATCGATATGTTGAGACCAGGTTAGATCTTCAGAGATCTTGTCACCTAGGAACTCGAAATTGCTCACTCTCTATTCCTCTATGTGGATTGGTCTTACTGTCCCTGAAGTCCACAATTAGCTCGATGAGTGCAAGGTTGCTGCTGCAAAAAGACCTTTTCATTTCCATCCGAGATTCTGCCAATAATGATTGTATCATCAGCAAATTCATAGATGGCATTTGAGCTGTGCCTTGCCACACTGCCATGGATATAGACGGGGTAGAGCAGTGGACTAAGTACATATCCCTGGGGTGCACCATTGTTGATCATCAGCGAAGAGGAGATATTATTACCAATCCGCACAGATTGTGGTCTACCAGTTCGAAAGTCAAGGATCCAGTTGCAGAGAGAAGTACAGAGACCCAGGTTCTGTAGTACTGTGCGAATGATGGTGTTAAACGCTGAGGTACAGTCAACGAACAGCATCCTGACATAAGTGTTTGTATTCTCCAGATGTGAAGAGCCATTGAGACTGCATCTGCTGTAGACCTAATATGCTGAGAGGATCATGAGAATCTGAATAACTCTACACTTTCAAACAAGCATGAAAGATTTATTCTAAGTTTAAAGTTCAAAGAAAATTTGTTATCAAAGTACATATTTATCTCCATAAACAACCTTGAAATTCAGTTTCCTGCAGGGATACTCAATAAATCAATAGAATACTAACCATAACAAAATCAATGAAAGATTGCACCAACTTCAGCATTCAACCAGTGCGCAAAAGACAACAAACTGTGCAGACACTAAAAAAAAATGATAATAATAATAATAAATAAGCAATAAATATCCAGAACATGAGATGAAGAGACCTTGAAAGTGTCCATTTGTTGTGGGAATATTTCAATGATGGACAAGTGTAGTTGAGTGGTTATCTCTTTAGTTCAAGAGCCTGATGGTTGAGGGGTAGTAACTGCTCCTGAACCTTGTGGTGTGAGGGCCGAGGCTCCTGTAAATTCTTCGTGATGGAAGCAGCAAGAAGAGAGCATGTATGGGTGGCGGAGGTTCCGGATGATGGATGCTGCTTTCTTGCAACAGTATTTCATGTAGATGTGCTCAATGGTGCGGAGGGCTTTACCCATGATGGACTAGGCCCTATCCACTATTTTTTGTAAGATTTTCCATTCAACTGCATTGGTATTTCCAAACCAGGAAATGCAGCCAGTCAGTATACTATCCACTACACATCTATAGAAGTTCGTCAAAGTTTTAGATGTCATCCCAAATCTCTGCAAACTCCTAAGGAGGTAGAGGTGTTGCTGTGCTTTCTTGATAACTACACTTACACGCTGGGCCCCAGGCCAGGTCCTTTGAAATAAGAACACAGAGGAATTTAAGTTGCTCTCTATCTCCACCTTTCATCCTCCAATGAGGACTGGCTCATGGACCTCTGGTTTCGTTCTCCTGAAGTCAAGAATCAGACACATCAGTTAGAAAATTAGCTCTGCTTATTTGGAAAAAGCAGCTATTATTGGTCTAGAGCAAAGTTTATGTAAACATTTGTGAAATAAACAATGGGAATAAATAAAATAAACACAAGAAACTCTGCCGATGCTGGAAATACGGAGCAACACATAAAATGCTGGAGGAACTCAGCAGGTTATGAGTGTTTATGGAGATGAATAAACAGTCAATGTTTGTGGCTGAGAATAATATGAATTTGTTTCCACACTGGTTCTCTTCAACATCAGAGAATATGGTTCATCAGAGGCATTTATATGCACATTCATATTTTACTCTGTTTTAATTGCAGAATAAAATCCATCCACTTGTAACATTATTAACAGTAGAAGCATATAAAGATATAAAGAATGGAACGATTGCCGGGAATATGACTATATCCTGTTAGTAGAACCTACAGGAAGTAAGAATAGTTATTTTTATATCCTGCTTAGGTTCAACAGATTGGAGAAGTATGGATAAAGTAAAAAAGAAAAGTGTGGATAAAAATAAAGAAAAGAACAAAAGAGAAAAAAAGAGAAAAGTAAGAGTAGAGTGAAGAAAAGTCAAATGCAAAAGAGTAAAAGATTACAAGATATTAAAAGCACAATGAGTGTAAGGGGACTTTATTTGAATGCCCGTAGTATTTGAAACAAGGTCAGTGAACTTGTGGCTCAAATCAATACAAAGGGGTATGATTTAGTGGCCATTACAGAGTCATGGTTGCAGGGTGGAGAGAATTGGGAATTAAATATCCAAGGATATCAAGTAATGTGGAAGGATAGGCAGGAAAGTAAGGGAGGTGGGTTAGTGCTCTTAATTAAAGATGAGATCAGGACGATAGTGAGAGATGATATAAGATCTTAGGAGCATAATGTTGAATCCATCTGGGTAGAGATTAGGAATAGTAAAGGGAAATAATCACTGGTGGGAGTTGTCTATTGGCCACCAAATAATAACATTACAGTGACACAGACAATAAACAGAGGAATATCTGAGGCATCGAAGAATGGAGCAGTTATCATGGGGGACTTTAACGTGCACATAAGATTGGGTGAATCAAGTTGGTTTAGGCATTCTTGAGCAGGACGTCATAGAATGCATCCATGATGGCTTTCTTGAATAGCATGTTACTGAACCTACAAGGGAATGTGCTATCTTAGATCTGGTCCTGTGCAATGAGAGAGGTAAAATTAGTGCTCTTGTAGTTAGGGATCCTCTTGGAAAGAGTGATCACAGTATGATTGAGTTTCTCATACAAATAGAGGGTGCAATAGTTCCATCTAAAACCAGTGTATTATACCTAAACAATGGAGACTACAATGGGATAAGGGAGGATTTGGTTAGTGTAGGCTGGGAACACAGGCTATACGGTGGGATAGTTGAGGAGCAGTGTAAGACTTTTAAAGAGATTTTTCACAGTGCTCAACAGAAGTATATTCCAGTTAAAAGCAAAGGCAGTAAGGGTGGGGAGAACTAGTCTTGGATAGCTAAGGAAATAAAAGAAGTCATTAAACTAAAAGCTTGTGTGTACAAAATCACCAAGAGTAGTGGGAAACTGAAAGATTGGGAAAGCTTTAAAAAGCAAGAAAGTACCACTAAGTGAGCAATAAAGAAAGGGAAGCTAGATTATGAAAATAAACTAGCACAAAATATAAAAACAGATAGTAAAAGCTTTTATAATTATATGAAGTGGAAAAGGGTGGCTAAATTGAATGTAGGTCTCTTGGAGGGTGAGAAGGGGGAATTGATATTGGGTAATGAAGAAATGACCGAGGCTTTGAATGACTATTTTGTGTCAGTCTTTATGGTGGAGGACACATCTGACATGACAAAGAGAGATATTATAGATGCGATGGGAGATGAGGATCTCAATACAATAGCTATCACTAAAGAGGTAGTGCAAACTTTGGGCTTGAAGATAGATAAATCCCCTAGTACTGATGGTACTGATGGTAGAGGCTTTGGTGATGATTTACCAAAATTCTCTGGACTCTGGGCAGGTCCCGGTGGATTGGAAGATGGCAAATGTCACACCACTGTTAAAAAACAATGTAGGCAAAAGGCAGGTAACTAAAGGCCAGTTAGTTGAACATTTGTTGGGAAATGCTTGAAGCTATCATTAAAGAAGAAATAGTGAGGCATCTGGAAAGAAAAAGATCCATCAGGCAGATGCAGTATGGATTCAGCAAAGGCAGGTCCTGTTCGACAAAATTCCTGGAGTTCTTTGATGATATAATGAGAGCAGTGGACAGAGGGAAACAGATGGATGTTATTTACTTGGATTTCCAGAAGGCCTTTGATAAGGTGCCACATAAAAGACTTATCCATAAGATAAGGATGCATAGAGTTGAGGGTGATGTATTAGCATGGATAGAGGATTGGTTGAATAATAGAAAGCAAAGAGATGGGATACATGGGTGTTACTCTGGTTGGCAATCAGTGGTGAGCAGCGTGCTGCAGGGGTCGGTGCTGGGCCCACAACTGTTCACGGTATACATTAACCATCTGGAAGAGGAGTGTATCGCAGTTTGCTGATGATACTAAATTGAGTGGAAAAGCAAATCGCGCAGAAGATATTGAGAGTTTGCAGAGAGATATAGATAGGTTAAATGAGTGGGCAAGGGTCTGGCAGATGAAGTACAATGTTGGTAAATATGAGATCAGCCACTTTGAAAGGAAAAATGAAAGAGCAGATGATTATTTAAATGGTAAAAAATTTCAGCATGCTGCTGTGCAGAGGGACTTGGGAGTGCTTGTGCATGAATCACAAAGGTGGTTTGCAGGTGCAGCCGACCATCAAGAAGGCAAATGAAATGTTGACTTCATTGCTAGAGGGATTGAATTTAAGAGCAGGGAGGTTATACTGCAACTGTACAGGGTACTGGTGAGGCTGCACCTGGAGAACTGCACGCAGTTCTGGTCTCCTTACTTGAAGAAGGATATATTGGCTTTGGAGGTAGTCCAGAGGAGGTTCACCAGGTTAATTCCAGAGATGAGGGGGTTAAACTATGAGGAGAGATTGAGTTACCTGGGACTGTACTCGCTGGAATTCAGAAGAATGAGAGGAGATCTTATAGAAACATATAAAATTATGAAGGGATAGATAAGATAGAGGCAGGAAAGTTGTTTCCACTGGTAGGTCATACTAGAACGAGGGCACATAGCTTCAAGGTTCAGGGGAGTAGATTTAGGATGGAGATGAGGAGGAACTGCTTTTCCCAGAGAGTGGTGAATCTGTGGAATTCTCTGCCCAATGAAGCAGTGGAGGCTACCTGAGTAAATATATTTAAGACAAGGTTGTATAGGTTTTTGTATAGTAGGGGAATTAAGGGTTATGCTGAAAAAGCAGGTAAGTGGAGATGAGTCCTTGGCCAAATCAGCCATGATCTTATTGAATGGCGGAGCAGGATTGACCAGACAGATGGCCTACTCCTGCTCCTATTTCTTATGTTCTTATGTAATGAGGCCCTTCTTTTCAGGATCATTACATGTTACTCACCTCTGAAATGAAACGCTTTTGAAGTGCTGATATATTAAACATTCAGGTTAACCTTCATTAATATGTAATTCATTACCCCTTGAAATTTGATTGCCTGCCCAGCTTCTATCAGTTGCCTGCCAATTGCAAGTACTTCATTCTTCTTACTGAATCAAGACAACAGACCAATTACAATTGCCCTCTCTGATTCATCATACATCATGGCTATATCAAATCAGGAGGAATTTGATATTTTATTGAAACTCTTTAAAAAATGTGATTTTGTCAGATTTAAACAATCTTTTGACTTGTTGCAACTGGAGAGGGACAGAAGGTGTGGCCATTGAGCCAATGCAATATTCTCAATGGACGTGAAGTAATTAATTTTACTTATTATTTCTGTTTAGAGGTACAGCAGGTTAACTGCTCCTTCCGGCCAAACAAACTCTCTGCCCAATTGCACCTATATAACCAATTAACTTACTAATCCATATGTCCGTTGAATGTGAGAGGAAACTGGAGCACTTGGAGGAAACAGTTCTGACAGTCCAATCAGCAGCAGCAGGCTGCAGCAGCAATGAGGTTGGTGGCGCTTGTTTAAAAGGAGAGCTCTGTGGGCATTCAGTTCCATTCTCCTGTAAAGATGAAGCCACACTCAGGTTGGAGGAACAACACCTTATATTCCGTCTGGGTAGCCTCCAACCTGATGGCATGAACATTGACTTCTCTAACTTCCGCTAATGCCCCACCTCTCCCTCGTACCCCATCCGTTATTTATTTATATACACACATTCTTTCCCTTTCTCTCCTTTTTCTCCCTCTGTCCCTCTGACTATACACCTTGCCCATCCTCTGGGTTTTGTTCCCCCCTTCCCCCCTTTCCTCCTCCCTGGGCCTCCTGTCCCATGATCCTCTCGTACCCCTTTTGCCAATCACCTGTCCAGCTCTTGGCTCCATCCCTCCCCCTCCTGTCTTCTCCTATCATCTTGGATCTCACCCTCCCGCTCCCACTTTCAAATCTCTTACTAGCTCTTCCTTCAGTTAGTCCTGATGAAGGGTCTCGGCCCGAAACGTCGACTGTACCTCTTCCTGGAGATGTTGCCTGGCCTGCTGCGTTCACCAGCAACTTTGATGTGTGTTGTTTGAATTTCCAGCATCTGCAGAATTCCTCATGTTTACCCAAGAGAGTGAATTTGTTGAATGCCTATGAGATGGCTTTTTAGAGCAGTTTGTTGTTGAGCCTACTAAGGGATCAGCTATACTGGATTGGGTGCTATTTAATAAGCTGGAGGTGAATAGGAAGCTTAAGGTAAAAATCCTTAGGAGGGAGTGATCACAATATGATTGAGTTCAATTTGAAATTTGATAAGGAGAAAGCAAAGTCTGACATGGCAGTATTTCAGTAGAGTAAAGGAAATTACAGTGGTATGAGAGAGGAGTTGGCCAAAGTGAATTGGAAGGAGATGCTGACAGGGATGACAGCAGAGCAGCAAGGGCATGAGTTTCTGGGTAAAGTGAGGATGGTGCAGTGTATTCCAAAAACAAAGAAATAATCACAAAGCAAAATAGTACAACCGTGGCTGACAAGGGAAGTCAAAGCTAAAGTCAAAGTAAAAGAGAGGGCATACACAAAGCAAAAAATTAGTGGGAAGACAGAGGATTGGAAAGCTTTTAAAATCCTACAGAGAGCAACTAAAAGAATCATTAGGAGGAAAAAGATGAAATATGAAAGCAGGCTAGCAAACAACATCAAAACGGGTAGTAAAAGCTTTTTCAAGTATGTAAAAAATAAAAGAGAGATGAGAGTGGATAGAGGACCACTAGAAAATGAGGCCAGATGTATAACAATGAAAGCCAAGGAGATGGCAGATGATCTAAATGAGTATTTTTCATCAGTCTTCACTGTGGAAGACACTAGTAGTGTGCAAAATGTTGGAGGGTGTAGGGAAGAGAAGTGAGGGCAGGCTCCCTCACCTCTGCCCCTTTGACCCCCAACACAGGTGCCCCTCAGGGCTGTGTACTAAGCTCCCTCCTTTACTATCTGTATACCCATGACTGTGTCACCACCCAGAGCTCCAATCTGCTAAATAAATTTGCTGATGACACCACACTGATTGGTCTAATCTCAAATAATAACGAGACAGCTTACAGAGAGGAAGTCATCACCCTGACACAGTGGTGTCAAGAAAAACCTCTCCCTCAATATCACAAAAACAAAGGAGCTGGTTGTGGACAACAGGAGGAATGGAGACAGGCTAGCCCCTGTTGACATCAATGAATCTGGGGTTGAGAGGATGAACAGCTTTAAGTTCCTCGGCATAAACATCACGGAGGATCTCACGTGGTCTGTACCTACCAGCCATATGATGAGAAAGGCACAACAGCACCTCCTTCACCTCAGACAGTTGAAGAAGTTTGGTATGGGCCGCCAAATTCTAAGAACTTTCCATAGGGGCACAATTGAGAGCATCCTGACTGGCTGCATCACTGCCTGGTATGCAAACTGTACTTCCCTCAATCGCAGGACTCTGAAGAGAGTGGTGTGGACAGCCCAGTGCATCTGTAGATGTGAACTTCCCACTATTCAGGATATTTACAAAGTCAGTTGTGTAAGAAGGGCCTGAAGGATCACTGGGAACCTGAGTCACCCCAACCAAAAACTATTCCAGCTGCTAACATCCGGGAAACGGTACCGAAGCATAAAAGCCAGGACCAACTGTTGCAAAGGAGCTTAGGGTGTGGAAGCGGACCCAAGTGCAGGACACAGGCATGGAGACTTGACATGGAGATGGACTTGGACTTGACTGGAACATGAAGAGACAGAATTCTCAACTCAGAGTAGCAGCAAACGGCCGGACCTACTCAGCTGGAAATGAGACGACTAAACCAAACAATAACAGATAATACGTATCTTGACACGGAGAAGCTCATGAAGCGGCAAACGGCTGGCAATCACTTGACTGGACACAAAGCCTTGACTGAATACAAGGCCTTGAATTAGATTAGAGCTCAGTGCCTTGACATGGGCTGGGACTCGGATTCTTGACTTGGACTGGGACTTGGAGCCTTCAAAACAAAACAACGACAGACCACGTGCATCCCGGCTCAGAGCAGTGGCAAAACGGCCGGCAACACTCAGCTGGACATGAGACGACAAAAACAAACAATACCAGACAACACGAATCTTGACACGGAGAAGCTCATGAAGACGGTCCCTTATTATTGGCAGCTCGGAAGATGGTCCTTTATTCTTGATGGCTTGGAACATTCATCGCCGCCCTGGCTACAGTGACGGACCAGCCACGAGTAGCTGTAAGCCGGAGTCTTAATCCTGCCAGTTCGGATGAAGATCAGGAGCCTTAATCAAGCAGTCCGGTGGAACATGGGGAAAAGGAAATTAACCGAAATGGGTAGTTAATGGACCGGACCATGACACCAACAGAATCCGGGACAGCTTCTTCCACCAGGCCATCAGACTGCTTAATTCATACTGACACAACTGTATTTCTATGTTATATTGACTATCCTGTTATACATACTATTTATTATAAATTATGAGGCAAATAAGAGTGAGATAGTTAATTTTGGTAGGTCAAATATGATGGTAGAATATAGTATTAATGGTAAGACTCTTGGCAGTGTGGAGGATCAGAGGGACCTTGGGATCTGAGTCCATAGGACACTCAAGGCTGCTGTGCAGGTTGACTGTGGTTAAGAAGGCATACGGTGAAGAAAAGAAAGCTGAGATGGTACGGCCACGTAAAAAGATCCAGTGGCCTTGCAAAGACTGTTCTACAGGGAACTGTGGATGGGAAAAGAAGGAGAGGTAGACAGAGAAAATGATGGATGGACAACATTAAAGAATGGACAGGGAAAAGATTTGTGGTGACCCGGGCTCTGGCACACAACCGCGACAGATGAAATGGGCTGGTGCAAAGCTTGTCATGACGGCGCCCCGATGACTCCACCAGGAGGTAAGAGCACAAGGCAAGGCAAGGCAACAGTGCATTGGCCTTCATCAATTGTGGGATTGAGTTTAACAGTCAAGAGGTAATATATAGGACCTTGGTCAGACCTCACTTGGAGTATTGTGCTCAGTTCTGCTTGCCTCACTACAGGAAGGATGTGGAAACCATAGAAAGGGTGCAGAGATTTACCAGGATGTTGCCTGGATTGGGGAACATGCCTTATGAAAATAGGTTGAGTGAACTTGGCCTTTTCTTCTTGGAGTGACGAAGGATGAGAGGTGACCTGATAGAGATGTACAAGATGATGAGAGGCATTGATTGTGTGGATAGTCAGAGGCTTTTTCCCAAGGCTGAAATGGTTAGCACAAGAGGGCACGATTTTAAGGTGCTTGGAAGTAGGTACAGAGGAGATGTCAGTTGTAGGCTTTTTACGCAGAGAGTGGTAAGTGCGTGGAATGGGCTGCTGGCGACGGTGGTGGAGGCGGATACGATAGGGTCTTTTAAGAGACACCTGGATAGGTACGTGGAGCTTAGAAAAATAGAGGGCTATTGGTAACCCTAGGTAATTTCTAAGGTAAGGACAAGTTCAGCACAGCTTTGTGGGCTGAAGGGCCTGTATTGTGCTGTAGGTTTTCTATGTTCCTATGTTGTACATTGCACATTTAGACGGAGACATATCGTAAAGATTTTTACTCTTCATGTATATGAAGCGTGTAAGTAATAAAGTCAATTCAATTCAATACTATTACAAGGGAGAAAGTGTTCAGGAAGCTGAAAGACCTCAGGGTACATAAACTACCTGGTTCAGACGAACTGCACCCTAGTGTTCTAAATGAGATATTGGTAGAGATTGTGGAGGCATTTGTAGAGTAGAGCTACTAGGACTTGATGTTTCAATCCCTATGGTAAGTTGGCACTCTCGATGTTGGCAGTGGGTTTGGAGTGGTGACAAAGAGGGAGGATAGGTATGTCATCGGGGTCATCAGGTGGGCACCCTCCTTCTTTGACGTTTCGTTGATAAGTCCACGACGTCTCCAGAGGGCTCAACGGTGCTACCTAGCGTCCCAGATACACCCCCCTCAGTTCCATACCCTCCTGTCTTCATCTTGCAGCCCAGTTGTTGTCTTTCCTTTTAATCCAAATCCAATTGCTGCTTTCTTCTGCTGCATTTGACAAGGACTTGATTGCTTGTTGGAGGGAGTGACCCCTCATCCCCATCTTCTTCAATAGACTGGTCGTGGATGTAGCAACGAATCCCCTGCATCCCACTTCTACAGGGAAAATCTTGGTCTTCCAGCCATTCTGGGTAGCTTCAGTTGCCAGCTCAGAGTACTTGGTCTTTTTCCTCTCATAAGCTTCTTTGACACCATCTTCCCATGGTGCTGTCAATTCCACAACATATGCCAGCTTGGCTGTTGTGGACCACAGGACCATGTCTGGCCGGAGTGTTGTAGCTGCAATGTCTGGGGGACACACAAGCTTTTTTCCCCAAGTCCACGTTCATTTTCCAATCCCGAGCAACCTGCAGAATGTTTACATCTTTTGATGTTATACGGTGCTCTGGTGGTTGGGCTGCTGGTACAAATCGTGTAATGTGGACATTTCCTGCTGATGTTTGTGGGAGAGCATTTGTGATGATTCGCCTCTGTTCCAAGATTGATGCCAGTTGTCTGAGAACTTAGTTATGCCGCCAAGTGTACCGCCCCTGGGTGAGGCTCGTGGTGCATCCTGTCAAAATGTGCCTTAGTGATCCGGGTGCTTGACAAAGAGAGCAAGCGGGGTCTTCTCCCCACCACTGGTTCATGTTCTGGGGTGTGGGTAGGAGGTCATAAGTGGCTCTGATGACAAAACTTAGCCAAGATCCCTCCATCTCCCAGATGTCACGCCCGCTAAGTTTCCTCTTTTCTAGGCTCTCCCAATTAGTCCAGTGGCCCTGCTTGATCATTGAGACGGCCCTGGCGTGTTGCTCTGCCTCCTCCTGTCTTCTCAACTCCTCCACCTCAAGTCATTAGTAATGATCTTTCAAAAACCGTCGGAATCTGACATGGTGCCAGAGGACTGGAAAACTGCAAATGTCGCTCCACTCTTTAAGGAGGAAGGCAGAAGAAAGGAAATTATAGAGCAGTTAGCCTGACCTCAGTGACTGGGAAGGTGTTGGAGTCAATTGTTAAGGATGAGCTTATGGGGTGCTTGGTGACACAAGACAAGGTAGGACCAAGTCAGCATGGTTTTCTTAGGGGAAAACCCTGCCTGACGAACCTGCTGGAATTCTTTGAGGAGATTACACTAGGACAGATAAAGGGGATGCAGTGGATATTGTACATTTGGACTTTCAGAAGGCCTTTGACAAGGTGCCGGTGCCACAGGTGAGGCTGCTTTCCAAGTTAAGAGCCCATGGCAGCAGAGGAAAGTTACTAACATGGTTAGAGCATTAGCTGATTAGTAGGAGGCAGCAAGTGGGAATGAAAAGGATCCTTTTCTGGTTGGCTGCTTTTTCTGGTTGGGATTGTTGTTGGGACCATTTCATTTTATGCTGTATATCTATGATTTAGATGATGGAATAATATGTACAGAATGCTGCAGGAAGTCAGCAGGCCAGGCAGCATCTAGGAAAAGGGTACAGTCAACGTTTCAGGCCAAAACCCTTTGGCAGGACTGGAGAAAAAAGCTGAGGAGGAGACATGAAAGGTGCGGGGAGGGGAGGGAGAAACACAACATGATAGGTGAAACCTGGGGTGGGGGGGATGAAGTAAAGAGCTGGTAAGTTGATTGGTGAAAGGGACAGAAGGCTATGGAAGAAAGAAAAGGGGAGGAGCTCTAGAAGGAGGTAATATGCAAGCAAGGAGATAAGGTGAGAGGAAAAAGGGGATGGGAAATGGTGAAGGTGGGGTGCAGTATCAGAATTTGAGAAATCAACGTTCATGCCATCAGGTTGGAGGTTATCCAAATGAAACATAAGGTGTTGTTCCTCCAAGCAAAGTGTGGCTCCATTACAACAGTGGAGGAGGCCATGGATTATACACATTGGACTGTGAATGTGAAGTGGAATTAAAATGGGTGGCCACTGGGAGATCCTGCTTTTTCTAATTTCGGGTTCCTTGGCCCCCATCATCTTATTTTCACTTTGGATGCCCAGTCTCTACACACCTCCATCCCTTACCAGGAAGGCCCCAAAGCTCTCCACTTTTTTCTGGTCACCAGACCTAACCAGTTCCCTTCCACCACCATTCTCCTCCATCCAGCGGAACTTGCCCTCACTCTAAATAATTTCTCCTTTGGCTCCTCCCGCTTCCTTCAAACAAAAGGGGTAGGTAGCATTGGCACTCGCATGGGCCCCAGCTATGCCTGCCTGTTTGTTGGCTATGTAGAACAGCCTATGTTCCAAGCCTACACTGGTGACCATCCCGCACTTTTTCTACATGGCATCAATGACTGAGTTGGTGCTGCTTCCTGCACCGGTGCTGAACTCGTCGACATCATCCACTTTGCCTCCACTTCTACTCAGCCCTCAAATTCACCTGGTCCATCTTCCTTTCTTGATCTCATTGTCTCTATCTCCGGAGACAGCTTATCCGCTGATGTCTATTATAACCCATGGACTCGCCCAGCTATCTGAACTGTCCCTTGTCCCACCTTGTTACTTGTAACATTGCCATCCCCTTATCTCAATTCCTCTGCCTCCACCACATCTGCTCTCAGGCTGAAGTTTTTCATTCTAGAAAGAAGGAGATGTCCTGCTTTTTCAAAGAAAGGGGCTTCCCTTACTCCACCATCTTGCTGCCCTCAATCGCATCTCTCCTATTTCATGCACATCTGCTCTGACCCCATCCTCCCACCACCCTGTCGGGGATAGGGTTCCTCTTGTCCTCGCCTACCACCCCACCAGCCACTGTGTCCAGCACATAATTTTCTGAAACTTCCGCCACCTCCAGCGGGATCCCTGCACCAAGCACATTTCCATCCTCCCACCCTTTCTGCTTCCCACAGGGATCGCTCCCCACATGACTCCTTTGTCCATTTGTCCCTCCCCATTGATCTCTCTCCTGGCACTTATCCCTGCAAGCGGAAAAAGTGCTGTACACATGTTCCTACACCTCTTCCTTCACCACCATTCAGGGCTGTAAACAGTCCTTTCAGGTGAGGCAACACTTCACCTGTGAGTCTGTTAGGGTCATATACTGTGTTCGGTGTTCCTGGTGTGGCCTCCTTTCTGAATATCTCTGAGACCCGATGTAAATTGGGAGACCACTTCACCATGTACCTATGCTCTGTCCACCAGAAAATCCCAGTGGCCACCCTTTTTAACTCCACTTCCCATTCCCATTCCGATATGTCCATCCATGGCCTCCTCCACTGTCGTGATGAGGTGGAGGAGCAACACCTTATGTTCCGTTTGGGTAGCCTCCAACCTGATGGTATGAACATTGATCTCTCAAACTTCTGATGATGTCCCTCATCCCCACTCTTCACCCTTCGCCACCCGTTTTTCTCTCTCGCACCTTATCTCCTTGCCTGCCCATCACCTCTCTCTGGTGCTCCTCCCCCTTTTCTTTCTTCCATGGCCTTCTGCCTCTTTCACCAATCAATTTCCCAGCCCTTTACTTCAACCCTCCCCCTTCAAGTTTCACCTATCACCTTGTGTTTCTCTTTCCCCTCACCCCACCTTTTAAGTCTACTTCCTCGCCTTTTCCTCCAGTCCTGCCGAAGGGTTTCAGTCCAAAACATCGACTGCACTCTTTTCCATAGATGCTGCCTGGCCTGCTGAGTTCCTTCAGCATTTTGTGTGTGTTGCTTGGATTCCCAGCATCTGCAGATTTTCTGTTGTTTGTGATTAGATAATGAAATAGATGACTTTGTTGCCAAGTTTGCAGATGATATAAAGATTGGTGGAGGGGCAGGTAGTGTTGAGGAAACAGGGAGGCTGCAGAAGGACTTAGATTAGGAGAATATGCAAGAGAGTGGCAAATGAAATACAATGTTGGAAAATGCATGGTCATGCATTTTGGTATCAGAAATAAATGTTCAGACTATTTTCTAAATGGAGAGAAAATCCAAAAATCTGAGAAGCTAAGGGAGTCCTTGTGCAGAACACCCTGACGGTTAACATGCGGGTAGAGTCAATGGTGAAAAAGGCAAATGCAATGTTAGCATTAATTTCAAGAGGTCTCGAATACAAGAGCAGGGATATGATGCTAAGGCTTTATAAGGCACTTGTGAGGCCTCACCTTGAGTATTGTGAACACTTTTGGGCTCCTCATCTAAGAAGAGATGTGCTGACATTGGAGAGGGTTCAGAGGAGGTTCACAGGGATGACTCTGGGAAAGAAAGGGTTATCATACGAGGTACTTTTAATGGCCCAGGGACTGTACTCACTGGAATTTAGAAGGATGTTGGGGGAGGGTGGATCTCATTGAAACCTTTCGAATATTGAAAGGCCTAGACAGTGTAGTTGTGGAAAGGATGTTTCCCATGGTGGGTGTGTCTGGGATAAGAGGGCCCAGCCTCAGGATGAAGTCAGGGCCTCCATTTAAAGCTGAGATGCAAAGAAATTTCTTTAGCCAGAGGGTGGTGAATTTGTGGACTTTACTACCACAAACAGCTGTGGAGGTCACATCGTCGGGCATATTTAAGGCAGAGCTTCAGTGGTTCTTGATTGGACATGGCATAAAAGGTCACGGGGAGAAGTTCGGTGATTGGGGCTGAGGAGGGTAAAAGAGAGCATCAACCATGATTGAATGGTGGAGCAGGCTCGATGGGCCAAATGGCCTAATTCTGCTCCTCTATCTTATAGTCTGATGGAAACCCATGGTGTCACAGGAGGCATGCACAAGCTCCTTCCAGATAATGACAGAACTGAACTGAGATCATTGGCACTGGAGTAGTGTTACACTAACTGCTGCGTTACCGAACAGCCCAGGTTTGAAGAGTTTCTGGATATTACCGACTTACTTTTCTGTAGGCCATTAGCCATACCACTGCTAATGTAACAAGACTGCTGGTTAGTGGCTACAAGGTATTTTTGATTTAGAAAATTGATTGCCAGCTAAACAATGAGTATCAGTGCCACCCTAGTTTTGTTTTTAGTTTATAGAAATGGGTAGCTTGGCTGAAAAATACACTTCATTTTTTTACTACTCTGCAAGATGCTACTGCGTTAGCTTTTGTGCAAGCACTCTGTCAGAGCTGAATTATAAAGCACTAAATGTCAGTAATGAATTTGTCTCCAACTTTCTACTGACATCCTTTTCTCAAGTGAACCTTTTGCAAATGTTTCATTTTGACCTCTTTGCATTCCTGTTTTTCATCCTTCCACAATTCAAAGCAAAGCCTTTATCTACTACATGATTAACTTCTGGAATTTCATTCTCAAAACTCTATTATTCATTCCTCCTCTTCCTTGACAAACCCTCTTTGAAACTATCATTTTGACCAAGCTGCTTGAAATATTTCATATGGCTAGCAGCAAATCTTGTTCTTTACACAAGGGCAAGTTGTTTTCTTTAAGTTGTTTGCGACCTTGATATTTTAATCAAAGAAATGTGGTCTTTTTTTGTCCACTGGCCACCTTTCTCTATAACTGGGTTAACCTGACTTGCTGATTTACTCTTCACTTTGAGGCAAAATATTGTGGTTTTAATGTGACACTTTGGGAAAATAACTGAGTTGGTCCAGTGATTTTGGGATTAAAAATAGAAAAAATATTCTGCAGATCAGGCAGCACCTGTGGAAAGAAAAACAGAGTTGACTTTTCAGCGTTAACATATTCCATTTGGATAGCCTCCAACCTGATGGCATGAATATCGATTTCTCCAACTTACAGCATTTTGAAGCCCCTCCCCTTCCTCTCCATTTCCATTCCTTATTCTGGTTTCCCTCATTACCCCATTTTGATCTCTTCACCTGCCTATTGCCTTCCTCTGGTGCCCCTCTTCCTCACATTTTTCCCATGGTCGTCTCTCCTCTCCTATCAGATTCCTTTTTTCTTCAGCCCTTTAGCTTTTCCACCTATCACCTCTCAGCTTCTCAATTCATCTCTCCTCTCCCTCCCACCTAACTTCCCCTCAACTAGCTTCACCTATCAGTTTCCAGCTTCTATACCTTCCCCTCCCCCCACCTCATTACTCTGGTTCCTCCCCACCCCCCTTCCTTTCCAGTCCTAATGAAGGGTCTTGGCCCAAAATGTTGACTCTTTATTCCTCTCCATAGATGCTGCCTGACCTGCTGAGTTCCCCCGGCATTTGGTGTGTGTTACTCTGGATTTCCAGCATCTGCAGAATCTTTGAACATTTCAGGTCAGTGACCCTTCACTGGGTGGCTTGCAGTTGTTGCTCTCCGGAGATAAAGAAATTTTAACAACTATTGCTTTGTGTGTTGCAGGTAAACGTCTGCAAGTATGTGAAAATTAAATTCAAGACTCAAGATTGTTTATTGTCATTCTTCGATACGCAGGTGTTAAGGAGAATGAAATGATTGTTACTCCAGATCTGATGCAGCATAAATACACCATAAAAACGCAATAAATATAAATACAAAAGATTAGCTTATGTACGTAGACTGATTATATGTACTGTGCATAAAGTGGTAGGAGCTAGGTACAGGAGTACCTGTACCTCAGGTGACTTTGACAGGGAATGACAAAGTAGTGATGCTGGTGGGTGTGGTGGGTGGATTAATGGGTGGAGATGTTAATCAACATGGTTTGGGGAATGTAACTGTTTCTGAGTCTGGATTGTTGTTCAGTCGTTAAGTCGTCCAACTCTACGTGACCTCTTGTACTCCTGCACACCAAGCCTTCTTGTTGGAAACTGCATCTGTAAGATCCCCCAAGGTCATACGCATTGTCTGAGTAATATTATCTATCCATCATAGCCTCTGTCGTCCTCTCCTTCTTTTACCTTCTGTTTTACCTAACATGAAAGTCTTCTCCAAGGAATCCTGTCTTCTCATGATGTGGCCAAAATATTTGAGCTTTACTTTTACTTTGCTTTGTTGTCGCCAAACAATTGATACTAGAACGTACAATCATCACAGCGATATTTGATTCTGCGCTTCGCGCTCCCTGGAGTACAAATCGAAAGTAAATATTAAAAATTTAAATTATAAATCGTAAATAGAAAATAGAAAAGGGAAAGTAAGGTAGTGCAAAAAAAAAACGAGAGGCAGGTCCGTATATTTGGATGGTTCAGCCCAGATCCGGGTCAGGGTCCATTCAGCAGTCTTATCACAGTTGGAAAGAAGCTGTTCTCAAATCTGGCCATACGAGTCTTCAAGCTCCTGAGCCTTCTCCCGGAGGGAAGAGGGATGAAAAGTGTGTTGGCTGGGTGAGTCGTGTCCTTGATTATCCTGGCAGCAATGCTCCAACAGCGTGCGGTGTAAAGTGAGTCTACGGACGGAAGATTGGTTTGTGTGATGTGCTGCACCATGTTCACGATCTTCTGCAGCTTCTTCTGGTCTTGGACAGGACAACTTCCATACCAGGTTGTGATGCACCCTAGGAGAATACTTTCTACAGTGCATCTATAAAAATTAGTGAGGGTTTTAGGGGACAGGCCAAATTTCTTTAGCTTTCTCAGGAAGTAAAGGCACTGGTGGGCCTTCTTGGCAGTGGACTCTGCTTGGTTGGACCAAGTCAGGTCATTTGTGATGTTGACCCCAAGGAACTTAAAGCTTTTGACCTGTTCCACTTGCGCACCACCGATGTAAATTGGGTCGTGCGGTCCACTACTCCTTCCGAAGTCAACAACCAATTCCTTCGTTTTGCTGACGTTGAGGGATAGGTTATTGTTTTCGCACCATGCCACCAGGTTCTTAATTTCCTCTCTGTACTCAAACTCATCATTGCCGGAGATACGGCCTACAATTGTTGTGTCATCAGCAAACTTATATATTGAGTTCGACGGAAGCTGGGCTACACAATCATGGGTGTACAGTGAGTACTTTTGTCTCATAATCAAGCCTCCGAGTGAGCAGTCAGGCTGTACTTCTTCAAATATTGACCTGTTGGATCTTCTTGCTGTCCAAATAACTCTTAACACATTCCTCCGCATTCCAAGTTCAAAGGCGTCAATTCTTTTATATTCAGCCTTACCAATAGTCCAGCTCTCACGGCCATACATCACAGCTGGAAATACCATAGACTTGACTATACAGATCTTCGTAGACAATGTTATGTTTCTGTTGTTCAGTATTTTATTTAAATTTGCCATTGCTGCTCTCCCCAGAAGTAAGTGCCATTTAATTTCGTGGCTGCAGTTACCATCTATTGAAATCTTTGAACCAAGGAAGTCAAAATCTGTCACTGCTTCCACTTCCTTTCCTTTTATTACCATGGAATTAATAGGGCTGGTTGACATAATCCTTGTTTTCTTAATATTGAGCAACAAGCCAGCTTTTGAACTTCCTTCCTTCACTTTGGTTAGGAGCTTCCTCAGATCCTCCTCACTTTCAGCCATTAGAGTAGTATCATCTGCATTTCTGAGGTTAATATTTTGTCCGGCAATTTTGACTCCAACATTTGAGTCCACTAGACCAGCATTCCCCATGATGTGTTCAGCATATAGATTAAATAAGTAGGGTGACAGTGAGCAGCCTTGTTGTGCTCCTTTCCCAATCTTGAACTAGTTTATTGTCCATGTTCAGTTCTAACTGTTGCTTCTTGATCTTCTAGTCCTGACGTGGATGCTGTGTAGCCTCTTCCCTAACAGGAGTCGGACAAGTGACCAGGGCAGGTGGGATCATTCATGCTGTTGCTGGCCTTTCTCCAGCCCCTTTCTGAATATACACTATACGTCCTTGATGGCGGGTAGGCTGGAGCTGGAGATGCATCAGGCAGTTTTAATTACCTATTGTGAAGCCTTCCTGTCCACTGCAGTGCAGTTTCCGTACCACAGAGCAGTGCAGCATAAATAAAACGCCCATACACAAACAAAGCAGTACAGTAAAACCCTGAAATCTGTTATTCAAAATGTTCAGCTTCTGGCTCACTAGCCTCTGCTTCTTGTGTCTCTGTTACACAAAGGGACACTGGTTCTCTGCTCTCTATAAATTCACCAGGGCCCTTGTTTCTGTGCTCTCGTTAAACTTACAAGGACTCCATTTCCTACACTCCCTTTGTAGTGAACAGGTTCTCTGGAACATTTAATTTACTATTCTGCAACATCCAAACATCAGTGAATTTAAAGTGTCCTGGTGCATTAAATCCTATAACATCCAACAGTCCAGAAAATCTCCCTGTCTGGCATTATCAAAGACTCAAGTGTGCCGGATTAATGGAGTGTTACCAAGTTTTGACAAAGTTATTAAATCATGTTATTAAAAATCTTCATTGAATAACTATTAATGTCTGATAATTGTTTTAGAGAATTATCATGTTTTAGAAAATTCTTTTATATCTACAGTTGATGATAGGAAAGGAATAGTACTAGCTATTTCCATATACAGTTCATTTAAAACTATTTGTATCACGCAAAACACAGACACTATTCAGCAATTATACATTAATCTAACCTTTAGCCCTTTGGAAGTGTCTTACATTTGCATAAAGACACTCGCATTGCAATGAATTAGAACATAATTGAAATGAATGACTGACAACTGAGGCATTCAGCAACCCTGAATAAAAGCACATTTGCATATTCTCACATTACATATAAATAGGTTTAATTGCATTATATAAAAGTTGCATTTAATTGGAAATTTATCCATAAATGAATGCATAAAAATTTATTGAAGTAATCTGCAAATATATTGCATGAAATATGTTTTCCATGTTAATAGGGTTCTAATTTGTTTGTTAATGAGCAAACAAATATAGGTTGCCATGGATGAAGTTACATTGAGGCAATCAAGAATGTATCCTAATGACATTTTTAATGTGGATTTTAATAATCTATGAATATGAATGTATTTTTATTGTCATGCTTATTGCAGTTTCAAGAAGGTCTCAGGATAAATAGTTAGGCCTTGAAAATATGTATTGTTAATATTAGCATACAAACAGTTCCTGTATTTGTAGGCAGTTTTTTTTGGGGTTCTTTAAGGGAGACATTATCTGTTTTTATTTCCAAAAATATGAATTCATCAAAGGAGTTTTATGTGAAACAATATCGTTCAGCAGAGTATTCAGATTTCTCGGACACAAAATCATAGTCCTGGCTTACCTCTGTCTTGTCTGCTGCTCCTCATTCTTTTAATTCCTGGCTTCAATTGCTCTACATTCGATGTCGTGTTCCTCTGCTCTTTGCTGTCCTCTGTGACTGGAACTTGTTCACTGCCCAGCATTCTGAGATTTGGCATCCCATTCTAGGCAGCTTTACCTGCCATATATTCATCCACATTGGTCAGTCTGGTCTGCATTACAGATTCCCAGTGCTGTAGACCCGTGGAAGCATATAGCACAGAAGCAGGTCTTGCATATGTTCAAAGACTCAGCTTCCACATCTCACTTTGGTAGAGAATTCTAAAGACTCATGGCATTCTGAGAGTTTCTTTTTATCTCCAACTTAAATGGGTGACCCCTTTTTTTACTGAAACTGTTCGTCAAAGGACTTTAGCATATTTATCAAACATCATTTCCCTTTCATAGTACTAAATCAATTTTGTTTGATATGTGACGAGAATACACATAAAATTAAGATGTTTGCTGGCCTGGGTTAGCATCAGTGGCATCAGCAGTTGGTCTGCCACCTGTTCTCAGGGGAAGGAGAGATAAGGAACAATGAAGCAGCATCTGGAGATGTGTAATGAAGGGACGGGAGAGAGAGCTGTCTGGAGCGGCTCCCCCTTTGAACCCTGAACTGTTTGAAGTGATGGACAGGCGATACCCCAGCAGGGGGATAAAAAGGGACAGGTTCGCTAAGGCAGGACACACACACGACACCCGAGGTAACGAGACCCTGGAAGCGGTGCGCTTCTCACGAGTCGGTGGGAAGTACCGTACCATAAGCGCACAGGGTGGAAAGGTACGATCAGCGGGAACCCGGTGTGTGTCCACCCTCGCTTGGATGCCGGGTTCACTGCAGAGGATCGACCGCATCTGGAGGAGGGGTCACAGTCGGTGACCTCAGGTGACATCACAAAGGACCCGCCCGAAAGCTGCTTGTGAGCAACATCGCCGGTCTGTGAGTGGCAATCGTTTCTGAATGATCATTCGTTCTCTCTCTCCCTACCCCCACGTTGTCCATCGCCATGGCAACGATTACTGCGAACTGAACTAAATTGGACTGAACTTTTGTGTCACTTTGAAATTTGGTCATTTACCCCTAGACAACGATAGAGCTTGATTGATGGTGTTATCTTAATTCTGTGCACATGTGTGTTTATAATTGCTGAACTGTTGCATTTATTATCCTTTCGATTACTGTGTTGCTTGTTTCTTTAATAAAACTTTCTTAGTTCTAGTAATCCAGACTCCAACTGAGTGATCCGTTTCTGCTGGTTTGGCAACCCAGTTACGGGGTACGTAACATAAGTGGGGTTCTCGTCTGGGATTTGGAACGCTAAATTTGGGACGGAGTAAATTGATTGGGTTAAAATTCCCGAAAGAAAGAAAAGACAAACAGCAGAAATGGAGGCTGAGGAATTTATAAAGGCGCCAACCTTGGAGGCATTAGAGGATGCCAGGAAATCGGAATTGGTAGCTGTGGCCAAACGGTTGAATCTTGCTAAGGGGAAGTCGACAATGAGGAGAGAGGAGGTACACAGAGCTATCGTAGAGCACTATGTATCTAAGGGTGTGTTTCCCCAAGGCGAACTGGGGGTGGTGTCTATTGAAAAACCTGCTGGAGACGCGGTACAGGTGCAGCTTGAAAAACTGAGACTCGAGCTCGAGTTCCGGGTACGACAGTTGGAGCGAAAAGAGAAGGAGAGAGAGGTAGAAAGGCAAGAGAGAGACAGAGACAGTTGGAGAGAGAAGAGAAAGAGAGGCAATGGGAGCGAGAAGAGAGAGAGGCAGAGGGAAAGAGAATTCGAATTGGAGAAGTTAAGGTTAAGGGCAGAGTAGGGGCTCGTGCCGAACCAAGGTGGAGGGTTCCAGGCGACACAGGCGGTTAGGCTGGTTCCCCCATTTGACGATACCGACGTGGATCGGTACTTTCTCCACTTCGAAAAAGTGGCTATAAGTCAGGACTGGCCGAGGGATAAGTGGGTTGTTTTACTTCAGAGTGTACTGAAAGGGAAAGCCCAAGAAGCTTACTCCGCTTTGTCCGCGGAAGATGCCCAGAGGTATGAGGTGGTGAAAGAGGCCATCCTCAGGATTTATGAGTTGGTCCCGGAGGCATACCGGCAGAGGTTCCGGAATGCGAGGAAGCAGTATTTGGAGTTTGCCTGTGAGATGCAGTCATATTGTGAGCGTTGGTGCGCCTCAAAGGGGGTAGAGGGGGATTATGACAGACTGCTGCAGCTGATCCTGATTGAGCAGTTTAAAGGTTGTGTCCCTGAGGGTATGAGACCCTACCTCGATGAGAAAGAGGCAGCCATGTTAGCCGCAACTGCTAAGTTAGCGGATGAGTATGCGTTGACGCATAAAATGAAGTTTGCCCCGAGTAAAGGCTACCAGAAGGGTAGTCAGGACGGCGGGGAGAGTCTGCCGGAAAAGTCAGAAAGTAAACTGGGGACTAGTGAGAAGGATAAGGTAGACTGGGAGCAGTCTGGCAGGAAGTCTTCTGGGGTCGTCTGTTGCAATTGCGGGAAAGTCGGACACTTTGCGTCCAGGTGCTTTGCCCCAAGGAAGGAGATGGGGAAAGGAAAAACGGGGGTTCCGAATGGCTGTATCGAGCTGTTAAGCGAACCGCTAGGGAAGGACAGGTCTGCCAAAGTTCAGGAAGGGCACGAGAGGTTTATCTCGGCCGGATTGGTGTCAGTGAAGGAGGGGTTAAAACCAGTTCCAATGCGGATCTGGAGAGACACGGGAGCGTGTCAGTCACTAATACTGAAGAGTGTATTGGAGTTTAGCTCAGAGACCCAGACTGGGGAGGTAGAGGTCAAAGGTGTTGGGGAAGGGACCGAGTCAGTCCCTTTGCACCAGATACACTTACAAAGCAACCTGGTCTCTGGACTAGTCACGATCGGGGTGAGGTCCGAAATACCGATGAAAGGCGTGGAAGTCTTGCTCGGTAATGACGTCGCCAGGGGAATCGTGTTCCCAGTCGTGAGATTGACAGGTCAGCCTGCCAGCAGTGAGGCCCCGCCCATGTACTCACAGGTTCATCACGGGACCGCGGTAGTGAATTTAGCTGAAACGTTTCTGCCAGTCTTGTACGAGATGGGGGTAGAAAATGAAAAGAAGGAGTGTAGTGAGACAAGAGGTAGTGAGGGAGCTGGGACAGACGTAGCAGTAGCTAGGAAAGAACTTGTGCAGACGCAGGAGCGAGACGAGGGGCTGATGGTTTTGGCAGAGACAGCTCTCTCTGACACAGCTTTAACAAGGGAACTAGTAGGCTATTGTGTGGAGGAGGAAGTGCTAAGAAAAAAAGGGAAATCAAGTACAGTACCCGCAGATGAGGAGTGGGGGGTGGTGCAAAAGAGTTATGGGGATGAGGTTTTTAACATGGCCCACGAGGTACCTCCCGGTGGACATTTTGCAGTACTGGAGGAAACAGTTGGTGGAATCATGAAAGAGGTTTACCGGCTGCCCAGGGGGAAGAATGTTATTGATCATGACCGACGCGAACTGAGACGGTCACCGGCTTTTGATATGCTAACAAACCTAGTCGGTGTTAGCGTGGAAATCAATGAAGCTAGGGGCCCCCTGATAAGAGAAAAAAACCATTTTGAAAAGATTAGTATGGGATCGATCAGATGGGAGAAGGCTATTGTTTTGGCCAGGTCTGCTGATAAGGTCTCTTCCTTAATCCCCGAACAAAGCGACTCTTTAGCAGGAGTAATTAAACGACTCGCACCTGTGGGTTTGATTGTCTCGAGGCGATGCAAAGAACTGGGACGTTGGGTGATGTCTGTTACAATAGGCTAGCCTAGCAAACAACACCATATATAATGAGTAATTCAGTGACTAAAGGGCTGATGAACACAGAGGTGTGTATTGGCAATTTAATACGGCTGTCTGAAGCCAGCTTGATAGTGAACCTTGAAAAAAATGATTTCGGCCACACGAGGGTCACTTACCTGGGAATTGTGGTGACACAGGGGCAGCTGGCAGCGATGCAAGCTACAGTGCAGGCTATCGCTGACCTCCCAACCCCGACAGACAAGAGGGCCCTCAGAAGGCTCTTGGAGATGGTGGGGTTCTGTAGGAAGCTTTGCAATAATTCTGCGGTCACTACCCCTCCCCCTCCTACTAAGCCCTTGCGAGAGAAAACTGAGTCGGAATGGGATGACCCTTGTTATTGTGGTCCAGGACAAAACCAAATGAGAGGTTACATTGATCGCAATTCATCAGTGTTTTTGGCCACTATGAAGTTTGCTGAGTTGGAGCTAAGGGATTATTAATAACACATATAAAAGGGACAGAAAATGTGATTACTGACTGTCTGTCAAGGTGTTGACAACTTCAAACTCGCTGTGTTAGCCAAATAGCTGATAAAGATGTATATTTGTGTGTGTATCAAATAATATATTCATGTTTGTAATTTTTACCTCCCGGTAAAAATCCTTAAAGGGGGGAAGTGTGATGAGAATACACATAAAAGTAAGATGTTTGCTGGCCTGGGTTAGCATCAGTGGCATCAGCAGTTGGTCTGCCACCTGTCCTCAGGGGAAGGAGAGATAAGGAACAATGAAGCAGCATCGGGAGATGTGTAATGAAGGGACGGGAGAGAGAGCTGTCTGGAGCGGCTCCCCCTTTGAACCCTGAACTGTCTGAAGTGATGGACAGGCGATACCCCAGCAGGGGGATAAAAAGGGACAGGTTCGCTAAGGCAGGACACACACACGACACCCGAGGTAACGAGACCCTGGAAGCGGTGCGCCTCTCACGAGTCGGTGGGAAGTATCGGACCATAAACGCACAGGGTGGAAAGGTACGATCAGCGGGAACCCGGTGTGTGTCCACCCTCGCTTGGGTGCCGGGTTCACTGCAGAGGATCGACCGCATCTGGAGGAGGGGTCACAGTCGGTGACCTCAGGTGACATCACAAAGGACCCGCCCGAAAGCTGCTTGTGAGCAATATCGCCGGTCTGTGAGTGGAAGCCGTTTCTGAATGATCATTCGTTCTCTCTCTCCCTCCCCCAACGTTGTCCATCGCCATGGCAACGATTACTGCGAACTGAACTAAATTGGACTGAACTTTTGTGTCACTTTGAAATTTGGTCAATTACCCCTAGACAACGATAGAGCTTGATTGATGCTGTTATCTTAATTCTGTGCACATGTGTGTTTATCATTGCTGAACTGTTGCATTTATTATCCTTTCGATTACTGTGTTGCTTGTTTCTTTAATAAAACTTTCTTAGTTCTAGTAATCCAGACTCCAACTGAGTGATCCATTTCTGCTGGTTTGGCAACCCAGTTACGGGGTACGTAACAGATAGTTTTATGATTTTCAAGATGTCTGTTATTTTCTCCTTAATAATGGATTCCAATATTTATCTGATGACAGGTATCAGGATAACTGGACGGTAGTTTATTGCTTCCCTCCAAGAAGAGTGCCATTACATTTGTGCTTTTCCAATCATCTGACAACGCTCCAGAATCCAAAGTGCTTTAGTATATCAGAACCAACATGTGCACTGTCTCTACAGTCCTTTCTCAGATGCAGGACATCAAATCTGGGGAATTGTTGGCCCTCAACCTTATTAATTTGCCAAGTTAATTTCTCTAGTGATGGTGCACCACTTAATTTCCTCCATCCTCGTAGCTTCATGATTATTTATTATTGGGATGCTTTTAGATCTTTTACAGTGTTCACCTGCTTCCTTGTCCACTGGCCTTCTGATCCTCTCCCTCTCCTGTCGTGTGCAGTAGCTGCTAAATCTCCACCTCCAGACTTTATTTCTGCTTGTCTCTCCTTTCCAGAGCCCTTACGGATATTCCTAGTTTTTACAACCTTGCTGAGCTCCTCTGTCTCCTTCCTGTGCGGCATGCGCATGCATAGCATTTTTCAGCGTATGCCCTCATCTGCATCCCCCTTCTGGGCACTTACCCCACCTAAATACTTCTTCCCACCTATATCAGTAAAGGAGCCAGATCCCTCCAACTCTCTTCCATAAGACAGAAGATTTCAAAAAATTCTGAAAACACATGCCACCAAGCTCAAGAACAGCATCTACCCCATTGTTCTCTGGTACAATAAGTTGGATTCTTGACCTCACAATCTACCTGATTATGATATTGTAAGTCATTGTTCACCTGCACACATTTTTGCTGTAGCAATTACTCTGTTTCTTGCATTATTTTTATTTTACCTTGTTCTACCTCAATGTGTTGGGTCTGAATAGTATGCAAGGCAAGCATTACACTGTATCTCGGTACATGTGACAAGAATGAACACATTCCAATTCCAATCCGAGCTGATCCCATTCTCTGCACTTAGTCTCCAGCATAGATGTTCCTTTACTGACGTGCTGATGTCCAACGTTGAGAAAGAGCCAAGTCAGCACAAGACCTCCTGCCAAACATCTGCTCGAGGGAACGGCAAATGGCATTGCAAGAAGAAAGCTTCTATTCAGGTGGGACAAATACATATTTAGATATCCATCTGCTCTGTGGCTGGTGAGATATGTAAACCCTGTGGTAGACACATGCTAGTGACATTAAATTTAAAACCATGTCAAAGTCATTGGTTTGGATTGCTCTGGACCTGGCTCCTAACCAAGTAGTGTGAGGCCCCAGCCTGTGACATCCTGGCAGCTTTTAACAGCTCATCACTGTCCAAGGTTTTCAAACTGCTGTTAATGTATTTGATTGTCAAAAACATTTATAAGCTATGTGGACATATGCGTACAATTAAAATAAATCATGAAAACAAGATTTTGTAATTTAAAAATAAATTAATAAACTCTCGCAATATTCTTATTATAATATCTCCCACCCAGACATCCTAACAGATCTTCCACGTGAAGCAGTGATTCACCAATCTAGTGTACTGCATTTGCTGTTCACCACATAGTCTCCCTCACACCTGAGGCAACAACTGCAGATTGGCTTAGGGGAGTACCTTTATTCAGACTGCAGGACCCGAGTTTTACTTTGCCTACAACTTTAATTCTCCATTCCATTCCCACTCTGCTCTCTTTTTGATCTCCTTCTCTGTAACACGACTTAACCCAACTTGACCAACATCACCTCATTTTCAGCCTGGGAACTTCGAAGCCTTTTGAATTCAATATTGATGCACCCTCCCCTAAACCCCCATCCACCTCTGGAAATTAAAAACAACTTGTTTTCTCACATTATTTGATGAAGGGTTTATGATCTAAAGCATTAACTCTGTTTATCTTTCCGCAGATACTGCCGACCTTCTGAGTGTTTCCAGCATTTTCCATCTTTAATTCAAAATATTCAGAATTCTGCATTTAGTCAAACATTGCCTTTCAGTCAGATGAGTTTGCAAAATGTAGAAGTTCCTCATAGGGTCCTATAAACTTTTCAATTTCTGTCATAACTCCCCACTCACTTGTACTGATTAAAGTTTAATTTGTGGTGTGCAGTCTAGTTCTTGCTAGTGATGCTTGGAGCTGGGTTATTACTGTGATTGAGCAACAAATCAAGTACCCACCCCTCCCCAAAGCCATCGCCCCCCTAGGGGATACAATTATGTAAATGAACCTCTATCACTCTTGATGTTCTGCACTAATTTTAGTGTGACTAGATTCACCTATGGGCCAGACCATATAAGGATGGTAGATATTCTTTACTGCGGTGCATCAGAGAATCAGAAAGGATTTTATGACAATCTGTATCCTGGTCACCATTATTAAGGCTATGTTTTGTTATTAAAGTTTTTTTACCTGTTGTGGAGGGATTTGAATTTGCATCTCTGGATTGACAGTTAAATTCTATGAACTAAAAACAGCAAATTCTGGGACCACTCCAGCAAGCCAGGAAGCATCTTTGGATAGAGTAACAAAGCTAATGTTTCAGACCATAGCACCTTCACTAGAACAGATTATTCACTGTTAATTTAACTATCATACCTAAGTTATTGGTCAAGTTATCTATTTTCCTGAAAAATTATGAAGATTTTATTATCTTTACTGTTCAGTTTTGTTTGTACAGAATAGACACACCATGATTTCCTTTATAGCAGCATCCAAATATCTATTCTAATCCAATCATTTGTTTCCCAGCCAATTTAAAGTGAGAAAATTTGTCAATGCTTTGAAGATGCTCCCTGGCACTTGAATATAAATTTATTTCCAAAGTGATGGTATAAATGAATTTTTCGCTCCTTCATTTTACAAATGAGTATGTTCACTTCAATAACAGATTTTCATGACTTTATAATTATTTTCCGGACCATTTATCTTCTCAATTGATTGTTTTGTTGTCCTATCCATTTAAAATGACTGGGAAGATATCGCTTTCAAGTATTTCTCCTCTCTGATCTGGATTATTTTTGTCGCATTTGGAGTCTTTGGGTGAGCAGCAGAATTGGTTAACGTCAAGGAACAATAGAACAATCAATTATAAATGAAAGAAGGTGCACTTCTCATTATTCTGTATCTCAAATAATAATTACCTTGTTTCTTCTCGCTAATCTATATCTCAAAATATAATTACTGTTGATGCTCATGGTAGCTATCTTTAAAGAGGAGAGGAGCACAAATGTTTTGCTGTATGAATTCTGGGATCCTTCGCTACTACAATTTTCTACAAAGATACAGCAGTACAAGTGGAATGAAGAAGAAGCAGAACAAATGCAGCCACAAAACCTCCTGAAACACAGAGGGGAAATCTCTTCCACCTCCAACCAGTAGGGGAGCTATAATCAATTATTATCTTAAACAGCTGTGATGTTTCTGCTGCCGGACCATCGAGTCAACAGCCCGGTCCATCCGTCTTCAGACGTTTCATCCCCTAACCTGGAACATCCTCGGGATGGTGGGACAGCAGAAGGTGATCAGTCTTCTACCCCCGACGGTCAGACATCCGGCTACCATCGTCCCTTTGCAGCCAAAGCCAACTGGACGCTCTCTCTGCTGCTTGGGCCATGATGTTAACGGCTCTCTTCCTGGTTCCCCCGTGTATCCCTAAAGCTGCCATCATCTTCCAGCATGACATGGTGGGAAATCCTCGTGCCCCCACTTCGACAGGGAAGTTCCACGTCTGCCAGCCTTGCCACCTGCAGTCCACCACCAGGTCTTCGTACCTCACAAGCTTCCTCTCGTGGGCCTCTTGGCATCAGATCTCCATGGTACTGTTAGCTCTATCACTACGAGCTTCTTTGCACTCTCTGACAATAGTAGAACGTCTGGTCAAAGTATGGTCTCTACTACTGGTGGGAACACCAGTTTCTTTCCAAGATCGACCTTCATCTCCCAGTCCTTTGTCACGCTCAGGATACCGTCTGTACGCTTGTTTGTCGCTGCAGCATGTTCGCCGGTCCTGATGAAGTTGATAAAGTTTGGTTGGTTGTCCTTTTTGTGGTCCTTTTTCCTTTCAGTCTCCAAAGTGTGGGCGAGTACTCTCAAAACCTGGTCGTGTCTCCATCTGTACCGTCCCTGGGAAAGGGCAACCTGGCATGAAGAAAGAATATGCTCTAGGTTGGCTGGTCTCTGGCACAGATGGCATGTTGGGTCTTCTGTTATTCCCCAGTTCTGCAGGTTTGTTGGAGTTGGTAATACATCGTACACAGCCCTCAGTAAGAACTGGAGTTGGAAAGATGTATATTTCCATATGTCATCCCATGTCAACACTCTGTGTTCTGTTTTCCACTTTGTCCAAGTCCCTTGACTCCCCATCTGCGCTGCTCGCACATACCTAGCCTCCTCCTCTTTCTTCCTTATCTCCTGCTGGGCCAAGTGGCATGACATGCTAGGGGCAGGAAACATGTTCCCGATGTTGGGGGAGTCCAGAACCAGAGGCCACAGTTTAAGAATAAGGGGTAGACCATTTAGAACGGAGTTGAGGAAAAACTTTTTCACACTGAGGGTTGTGGATTTGTGGAATGCTCTGCCTCAGAAGGCAGTGGGGGCTAATTCTCTGGATTCTTTCAAGAAAGCGTTAGACAGAGCTCTTGAAGATAGCGGAGTCAAGGGATACGGGGAGAAGGCAGGAACAGGGTACTGATTGCGGATGATCAGCCATGATCACAGTGAGTGGCAGTGCTGGCTCGAAGGGCTGAATGGCCTACTCCTGCACCTATTGTCTATTGTTTATTGTCCTTAGGGTTGGCCTCCCTCCACCTGATTGTTGACTCCCACCCTAGGCCTTGTCTGCTATTCCCACTATTCCGACAATGTCTCTGTGGCGAAGTCGGGACTCTGCTTCTTCGACCGCCTCTGCTGCCTTCCATTTGCTCCCTGCCTGTATCTTGACTCCTGCTTCACTGACCTTGTCGTCCTTGGAGTCTTTGAGGGTCATAATGGGGTGTGCTTTCCCTGCTTTAAGTTCCTCTACCACCGAGGAGAGGGGCAACCGGAGCTTGGCTGACTTGCTGTATAGCCCTGTGGAAGAGAAGAACCGCGGTACTCCTAACCACCTTCTCAGATACCGGTTAATCTTCCTCTCCATGCCCTCGATCGTTGACAGGGCGATGTCATACAGCATAATTTGCCACATTAGACTGGGTAAGAGCCCATGTTGGAAGATCCATGCCTTAAACTTTCCTGGTAAACCTCATTTGTCGATCTTTACCAGCCTTTCTGTTGTTTGTTGCTCCAGGCATCTGCTGTTGTTGACATCCTTCAGGCTGTCATTATACCATTTCCCTGGGCACTTGATGGGGTTTTCTACAATAGACAGGATTTCTTCATCCTAGATCTTCAAGGTGAACTTCTGGGTAAGTTGGCCTTTCTTTATCACCAAACACCTTGATTCGGCAGGTTTAAATTTAAATTGCGCCCACGTGGCTATCTCGTCCGTTGCCTGGAGTACCCATATGGCCTGGATATGTGTTGTGGTTGTAGTTGTAAGGTCATCCATAAATCCTCTGCTTGGCAGCTGTCTGATATTAGTGCTTGTCTTTGGTCCTCTGGTCTCTCTTTTCCCAGCCTCTATAAGTAGATTCATGGCCATGACGAAGAGGACTACTGATATAGTGCAGCCAGTCACAATACCCTTCTCTACTCGTTGCCATGATGTTACGTAGTCCTGCACGCTGAACCTTTGGTGAATCCCCTTGAAATAGCTTGCCAGGATCTTGGTGACCTTCTCCAGGATATGGTAATGTTTCAATGCTGTCTCGATGAGCTTGTGTGGCACTGTACCACAGACATTGGCTAAATCCAACCACACAAGCGTCAGCTTCCCTTTGGTTGCCTTGGCCTCCTTTAACAGCTGGGATATAACACATGACTAGCTTTTAAGAAGTAGATATCTTCTAAGAAAATTGAAGGAAGAAAATAAAGAAGAGGAAGAAAGGAATTGTGGAACCTTTCATGACTTCAATATTTGAATTTTGGAAGGCCTAAAGCAAGAGGAAAGTATTCAGTAACTAGCAGGACACTTCAGAGCCTTGGCATACAGAGAGAACTTAGAGTGCAAGTCCATAACTCCCTGAAAGTGGCAACATAATTGGGTAGTATGGTAAAGAAGGCATATGGCATGCTTGCCTTCACTGGCTGGGGTATTGCACATAGAAGTTGGGAATCCATGATGCAGTTAGGCCATGTTTAGAGTGCTGCATGCAGTTCTGGTGACATGAAGGATCTGGAGGCTTTGAAAAGGATGCAAAGTTCACCAGGATTTTGCCCTGAATTAGAGGGTATTGGCTACAAGGAGACTTTGGAAAAACTTGGATGTTTTCTCTGGGCTGAAGGATAATCTGAAAGAAGTTTATAAAATTGTGAGAGGCACAGAGAGAGTGAATACTGTCTTTATCCAGGTGGAAGTATTAAAAACTAGAGGACATGGGTTTAAAATGAGAGGATGGTAGGTTAAAGGATATTCGTGGGGCAAGATTTTTCTTTCACAGAAAATGGCAGCTGTCTGGAACAGTTTGACAGAGGAGTTGGTAGAATCAGATATGATAACATAATTTAAGAGGTATTTAGACAGACATATACACATGGAAAGATATGGACCACATCATCAGCATCATAGAAGGCTCAGATATGGTAGGCTAAAAGCCCATTTTTGTACATTGCTAAGTTCTATGTAGGATGCCACAAAGCAATTTACAGAGATACATCATGGGTTACTTTATAAATGCAGAGGAATATCAATTCTAAAACAATTATTTGCTTGCCAGTCAATTTACTTTTGAAATGCAATCATGTATGCCTGGGGTATCTGATGGGGAAATGGATCTATGTAGAGCATACCAAGTAATGGCTGTAAGGATGGAGGAGTTCAGGATTGACTTACAAAACTGCAAAGATCCTTGGAGACAAAAGCAAATGTAAAGACCCTTAATGATGCAGCCAGCTTGTCTTGTGAAGTCTTACACCTGCTACTTAAGCCTTTCATATGGACAGTATTATGACACTTTATATTTTTTACCAATGTGCAACCCCACATTTAAGGAGAGCTGAGGACAAGCTTCAGTGATGTAACTGAAGTGACTGGGTTTGTACAAACCTACTCCAGGATGGCATGGAGGATTCAAAGTGGAGGTTAAACTTTTCATTTATGTATTAAAATGTCAACGAACTGCTTCATCCACAATATATTGTGCCCTATATTGCATCTTTTGGTGCACTAAGCCATAACAACTGATTTGTTGTGATGGGTAGGAAAAGCAACCTATCAATGTTGTAATTTTCTATGTTTAAATCATAATGGATTTGATGTTTATTGATATTAATTCAACTGATTTCTTACACACTAATATGTTCCAGTCTTTATTTAACACTATTACCGAGATTTAAAATATTTATTAAACATTTTGCTTTTTCCTTTCTGAGTTGCTGAGTGTGAGAATTCTTTGATGTGATTTGGTGCTCAGCCAGTTTGATGACATTGATGCCAATGCACAGCAGGGATTTCCTTAAACTGACATCTGGCCAAAAGGTATCAGGAAAGGAATAGCTGGTTTTGAGATTGATCAGCAACTGCAGTTGATTTGCCATAGCCCACATGACCTGGGCCACGGCATTTAGTTTTCAATGAGAAAGTATCCCGAGGCACATCAAAGGAGAAAGTTCGAGCAGAATTTGTTGCTGAGCCATATATATTGGGCAGGTAACCAAAATCATAGCCCTAGGGACAGATTCCAAAATTTTTAATTAAAGAAAGGGTGAGAGTGAGTCTCAGGGACTTAGAGGGATCTGCAGAGATTAAGGACAAGATAGCTGTTGGGAAAATAAAAGGACGAATGTTGCACCTTTTGTGTCTGATTGCTAAATCAGGGATATTCAATTTTCAGGAGGGATAGGCATGAAAGAAAAGGAGGTGGGGTAGCATTACTGGTTAGAGAGGAGATTAACTCAATAGAAAGGAAGGACATTAGCCAGGAGGATGTGGAATCGATATGGGTAGAGCTGCATAACACTAAGGGGCAGAAAATGCTGGTGGGAGTTGTATACAGGCCATCTAACAGTAGTAGTGAGGTTGGGGATGGCATTAAACAGGAAATTAGAAATGCGTGCAATAAAGGAACAGCAGTTATATGGGTGACTTCAATGTACATATAGACTGGGTGAACCAAATTGGTAAGGGTGCTGAGGAAGAGGATTTCTTGGAATGTATGCAGGATGTTTTTTTGAACCGACGTGTCGAGGAACCAATTAGAGAGCAGGTTATTCTAGACTGGGTATTGAGCAATGCGGAAGGGTTAATTAGCAATCTTGTCGTGAGAGGCCCCTTGGGTAAGAGTGACCATAATATGGTGGAATTCTTCATTAAGGTGGAGAGTGACATAGATAATTCAGAAACAAAGGTTCTGAACTTAGAGAAGGGTAACTTTGAAGGTATGAGACGTGAATTAGCTAAAATAGACTGGCAAATGATACTTAAAGGGTTGACGGTGGATATGCAATGGCAAGCATTTAAAGATCGCATGGATGAACTACAAAAATTGTTCATCCCAGTTTGGCAAAAGAATAAATCAGGGAAGGTAGTGCACCTGTGGCTGACAAGGGAAATTAAGGATAGTATCAATTCCAAAGAAGAAGCATACAAATTAGCCAGGAAAAGCGGCTCACCTGAGGACTGGGAGAAATTCAGAGTCCAGCAGAGGAGGACAAAGGGCTTAATTAGGAAAGGGAAAAAAGATTATGAGAGAAAACTGGCAGGGAACATAAAAACTGACTGTAAAATCTTTTATAGATATGTGAAAAGAAAAAGATTGGTTAAGACAAATATAGGTCCCCTACAGACAGAAACAGGTGAATTGATTATGGGGAACAAGGACATGGCAGACCAATTGAATAATTACTTTGGTTCTGTCTTCACTAAGGAGGACATGAATAATCTTCCGGAAATAGTAGGGGACAGAGGGTCTAGTGAGATGGAGGAACTGAGGGAAATACATGTTAGTAAGGAAGTGGTGTTAGGTAAATTGAAGAGATTAAAGGCAGATAAATCCCCAGGGCCAGATGGTCTGCATCCCAGAGCACTTAAGGAAGTAGCCCAAGAAATATTGGATGCATTAGTGATAATTTTTCAAAACTCGTTAGATTCTGGACTAGTTCCTGAGGATTGGAGGGTGGCTAATGTAACCACGCTTTTTAAAAAAGGAGGGAGAGAGAAACCAGGGAATTATAGACCGGTAGCCTAATATCGGTGGTGGGGAAAATGCTAGAGTTAGTTATCAAAGATGTGATAACAGCACATTTGGAAAGTGGTGAAATCATCGGACAAAGTCAGCATGGATTTGTGAAAGGAAAATCATGTCTGACGAATCTCATAGAATTTTTTGAGGATTTAACTAGTAGAGTGGATAGGAGAGAACTAGTGGATGTGGTATATTTGGATTTTCAAAAGGCTTTTGACAAGGTCCCACACAGGAGATTAGTGTGCAAACTTAAAGCACACGGTATTGGGGGTAAGGTATTGATGTGGATAGAGAATTGGTTGGCAGATAGGAAGCAAAGAGTGGGAATAAATGGGCCTTTTCAGAATGGCAGGCAGTGACTAGTGGAGTACCGCAAGGCTCAGTGCTGGGACCCCAGTTCTTTACAATATATATTAATGACTTAGTTGAGGGAATTAAATGCAGTATCTCCAAGTTTGCGGATGACATGAAGCTGGGCGGTAGTGTTAGCTGTGAGGAGGATGCTAAGAGGATGAAGGGTGACTTGGATAGGTTAGGTGAGTGGGCAAATTCATGGCAGATGCAATTTAATGTGGATAAATGTGAAGTTATCCACTTTGGTGGCAAAAACAGGAAAACAGATTATTATCTGAATGGTGGCCGATTAGGAAAAGGGGAGGTGCAACGAGACCTGGGTGTCATTATACACCAGTCATTGAAAGTGGGCATGCAGGTACAGCAGGCGGTGAAAAAGGCGAATGGTATGCTGGCATTCATAGCAAGAGGATTCGAGTACAGGAGCAGGGAGGTACTACTGCACTTGTACAAGGCCTTGGTGAGACCACACCGAGAGTATTATGTGCGGTTTTGGTCCCCTAATCTGAGGAAAGTCATTCTTGCCATAGAGGGAGTACAAAGAAGGTTCAGCAGATTGATTCCTGGGATAGCAGGGCTTTCATATGATGAAAGACTGGATCGACCAGGCTTATACTCTAAGGAATTTAGAAGATTGAGGGAGGATCTTATTGAAACGTATAAAATCCTAAAGGGATTGGACAGGCTAGATGCAGGAAGATTGTTCCCGACGTTGGGGAAGTCCAGAACGAGGGGTCACAGTTTGAGGATAAAGGGGAAGCCTTTTAGGACCGAGATTAGGAAAAACTTCTTCACACAGAGAGTGGTGAATCTGTGGAATTCTCTGCCACAGGAAACAGTTGAGGGCAGTTCATTGGCTATATTTAAGAGGGAGTTAGATATGGCCCTTGTGGCTGAGGGGATCAGGGGGTATGGAGGGAAGGCTGGGGCGGGGTTCTGAGTTGGATGATCAGCCATGATCATAATAAATGGCGGTGCAGGCTCGAAGGGCCAAATGGCCTACTCCTGCACCTATTTTCTTTGTTTCTATGTTTCTAAATAGTGAAAATCAGTTACAAGAAATAACGCAAAAGAGTAGCTTGGTGAATAGTAGAAAATCAATTACTGTGGCACCTAACCAGCAACTTTTAATCTTTTATTGCAGCTGTTTCATATACTTCCATCACAGCTTGTTTTATTATAATACTGCCAGTAACGTTGTACTGTCTTACATAAGCATGTACCTATGTACCTCACTTTATGTCAGCCTGTCAATCTGCAGGCCATGCTACACTGGGACTTGGGCTTTCTGTATATTGCAATATTACTGTATGTGCTGGACCATAACTATATGTGCTTTGTGTGACTCTTTGTACTGGTTTTGCACCTTGGCCCCAGAGGAACAACGTTTTACTTAGATGTACACGAGTATGGTTGAATGACAATAAACTTGAACTTGAACTGACCTTGGCTACAATAAAGTACAGAAAAAAAATGAAATTCTTGTTTCTGTCATTGATATGACTTGACATATATAAATAGAAGGACTTTTGAAATAAAGGGTCCTGGATGATTAAAAACATAATTTATTACAAAATAATAATTGAAGCTACAGTACTATGCTTTTGTCTACCAGATGTGGAATTAATCTTCTTCCTCTTTGTTCCGATTCGAACTGAGGAAAGAATTCCCCACTGCATCAAGTTTATTTTCTGCCACTTCCCACAGTAGCTGTCCTTATGGATTTCCAGAATGAGATTGCCTATTTAATGCAATTTGTCAGTAGCTTCCAGCTCTGCATTGATATGCACTAGGCTGAGATTAACTAGAATGATTTCATCTGGGACTGCTATGGCTAGCAGGGTGAAGAAACTTAGCTGACTTCACAGTTGGCATGGTGCTGAACCCAGAGACAAATAAGACAGAGAGATAAACAGATGTGCTGCTGGTTTTTAGAATTTGAAAATGGCAGTCCCCAGGTTACAACAGTGTTCTGTTCCTGATAACTGTTTGTAATTGGAACTGTTCTTAAGTAGGAAATGAACAAAAACTGGCATGTGAACAGTGGCCACCAGCCAACCTCACTGATTCAGTGAGTGAGTGCGTGAGTCTGCTCAATGCTCCCAGGCCTGCTTAATAGGCCAACCTCTGATTGTTGTGCCTCAGTAAGAGGGCTGGGGCTGGGGGTGGGGGGCTAGTGACAGGGAGAAGGCAAATGGAAATGCTCCATTCCTATCTGGTAGAAGATACCTGCAGCCTTGTGGAAGCCTCAAAGACATGCTTATGTGTTCCAGAAGTCAGGTTTTCATATGGAACCTGGGGTAAATTCATTAAATTAAATTGGCAAATTGGTTTATTATTGTCATATTTACCCAGGTCCTGTGAAAAACTTGTCTTGCATACCGTCCATGGAATGCAAGAAATCTATGGTATGGCATAACTTGTGAGCACAGCAGTGCCTCTATTTCCTTAGAAGTTTGTGAAGATTCAGCATGCCATCTAATGCTTTGCTAAACTTCTATAGATGTGTGATGGAGAGTATAGTGACTGGTTGCATCTGGCCTGGTATGGAAACATCAATGCTCTCAAATGGAAAATCCTACAAAAAGGAAAGCGCACGACCCAGTCCATTAAGCCATTCTCACCATTGAGCACATCTACACGGAGCACTGTTGCAGGAAGGCAATGTCCATCATCCCTCTACCATTACCCCTCAACCTCCAAGCTCTCGAACTTCACTCAGCTTCCCTCGCCCCATCACTGAACTCTTCACACACCCCATGGACTCACTTTCAAGGATGCTTAATCTCATGTTATTGATATTTATTGCTTATTTATTTATTTTGCATTTGCACAGTTTGTTGCCTATTGCACATTGGTTGTTTGTCCATTCAGTTGGGTGTGGTCCTTCATTGATTATATTGTGTATCTTGGATTTACTGTGTATGCCCACAAGAAAACACATGTCAGTGTCAGTGTCATATATGTACTTTGTTAACAAATTGAAGCCTACATCATCAAGAACCAACTAAGGTGGAGTGGTCATGTTGTTCGGATGAAAGACGAACGTCTGCCGAAACAAATCTTCTACTCCCAGCTTAAAGAAGGCAAATGTAAAAGAGGCGGACAACAGAAGAGATTCAAAGACATCTTAAAAGCCAACATGAAGAAATGTAACATCGACATCAGCAATTGGGAAACCAATGCCAAGGACAGGAAACTCTGGCAAGCCGTCATCCGAGAAGGAACAGCAACTTTCGAAGCCAACAGATGTGCAGAATTAGAAGAAAAGAGAAGAAAATGGAAAGAGAGGCAGCAACAACCAAAGCCCGATCTGCCATCTGGAACTACCTGTCCTGAATGCGGAAGAACTTTCAAAGCCAAGATTGGACTCATAAGCCACTTGAGAGCCCATAAATAGATCAACAGAATGAAGACCATCATCCTCGACCTCAAGGGATAACCACGACGACTTTAAACTTTGAACTTTGGTCCATATGCATCAGTTCATTGAGGTAGTACATGGGAAAATAATAACAAGATGCAGAATAAAGTGTAACAGTTAGAGAAAATTACAGAGTAGATAGACAATAAGTTGTAAGGTCCTAATGAGGCAGAGTGTCAGGTCATGAGTTCGTCTTATTATACTAGGGCGCCATCTGTAGTCTTATAACAGTGGGATAGAGTCTGTCCTTGAGCCTGGTAGTGCAAGCTTTTGTATTTTCTACTCAGAGGGGATGGGGGAAGAAGAGAATGTCTAGGGTGGGGAGGATCTTTAATTATGCTGGCTGATTTACCACAGCAGTGGGAAGTGCAGACAGAGTTCATGGAGGAGAGGCTGTTTTCCATGACATGCTGAGCTGTGTCCACAGCTCTCTGCGGTTTCATTGAGTCATGGACGGAGCAGTTGCCATGCCAAACTGTGATGCATTCACATAGAACAGTATGCTTTTGGTGGTACAGTGGTAAGAATTGGTGAAGATCAAATTTCTTTATCCTCCTGAGCAAGTAGAAGTGCTTGTGAGCTTTCTAGGCCGAAGACATCAACATGGTTGGACTAGGACAGTCTATAGATGGTGTTAACTCTGAGGAACTGGCACTCTTGACCCTCTCAACCTCAGCACCACTGATGTAAACAAGAGCCTGTGCACTTGCCCCTTCCTGAAGTCAATGACCAGATCTTTTGATTTGCTGATGCTGAAGAAAAGGTTATGGTCATAACACCATGTCACTAGGCTCCCACCTCCTCCAAATAATCATCATTTGAGATCCAGCCCACTCTGGCGGTATTATCTGCAAATTTCTAGGTGGGGTTAAAGGAGAACTTGGGCATGCAGTCTTGAGTATATGGACGGTATAGTAGGGGTCTCTGGGTGCAGTCTTCTGGCACACAAGAACCGAGAAAAATCATGGTGGAGATTTTGATGCCCACTCTTACT
Organism: Mobula hypostoma; assembly: GCF_963921235.1. NCBI lineage: Eukaryota > Metazoa > Chordata > Chondrichthyes > Myliobatiformes > Myliobatidae > Mobula > Mobula hypostoma. Next base: position 148,827,622 of record NC_086102.1, read on the forward strand.
CGTTGCAGTGTGTTGGTCAGGAAGTTACCAATCCACTTGCAGATGTCTGCCACAGACCTCTATGAATTGCAGTGGGTTGAGATGATCTGGAGTTAATGCATGCCCTGACCAGCCTCTTGAAGCACCTGGTGATAGTCGGTACCAGAGGCATTGCATGGTACTCATTAAGGCATGTTGCCTTGTTACTCCTTGCTTTGAGGTTAATGCAAGCAATTTTATTTTGGTTCGAAGTGTATCACAATGTCTGTTGCAATATAGGATTAGAATGATAAGATACTTCCTCTGGGCAATACTCTATGTCAAAAATTTAAATGCTAAACATATAATGAGATTTGTAAAAATTGAAAAGGACATATAGTATAAAACAAACATATGTCTAAACTTGTATTTAAGGAAAATGCCCATTTTCAGTCAGAATTTATTTTCAGAAACACTTTCATTGCATCTGCGTGTACATGTACTTGTGCATATGACAATAAACTCAACTTTGATTTTGACTTTGAAACTTTTGGCTTTCCATTTTGAGATATGCAGAACTGTAGTCCAAGTTCAATACCACTTGGAAGTACAAAAGGCCACATCCTATTTCCCTTGTACTCACACTATCTCCAGTTCTAGATATCTTGGTAGATTTTATTCTTTGTCCCAATTCACTGTTTAGAGAATAATCTTCCATTTGTCTTGCAGCAGTCTTCTGTATATGGAAGCTAGAAGCTGCTTCTCCCACCTTATTTTTCATCTATATCTTCACCATGACATTTGTGTGATCAAAATTCCTACTGAGGTGTTTGTTTCAGGTAGAGAGTGCAGTGTTGTTAGTCACATGGTAATATGCCAGCAATGTTCTATTTGCTATGTGATACCAAAGTTCATTTGTTTATTAAGGATGCATTGAATAAAAAGGCTTGTGTCAAAAAATAAGGATTAATTGTGTCCTGTGTTCTCTTATATAATCTTGTTATGAGTGTTTGCAGTTTGGATAAAACTTAAGACTTCAACGATGTCATTCCCAGCTTTTCCGTGAGGTTGAATTTTTTTGCCCCTCTTATCAAAACCTGCTGAAAGTAAGCTAAATAAATGCGGATTTCATGGAAGCAATATTCAATTTGCTTTGCCAATGCTATTGGAGGGCAGCAGCACCTTGCTTTACTGCCCTGATTTCAGCTATTCTATTGTGCTTCCGTCCTACCTTACTTCACTCCAGTGTCTCCTCTCTCTCCTTCTCTACCTCAAGTGATGTGAGAATTGGATGAAGTCAAGCCACTGAATCTGTCACACTTTCAAACAGATAAATGAAATCAGCTCTTCCCTGCAGTTTTTGAAGTAACAGATGGGATTTTAGGATGCAAATTAAACACTAAAAGCTAAAATAATAGGAATCTTCTTTTTTATTAAACGATCTGCAGTTTTGTTATTATCTTCTCTTTATAGCTAAATCAGGACTTGAAGATTGCTACTTGAACACTGATGCAGTATTTCCTTAGAATAGCCATCACATCACAGAGAAAAAATACTGCGATGCTCAGAGCACTCACTAAACTAAATAAGCCATGAATATCAAATGCAAAGGTTTGCTTGCACATGGAGTGAGAATAGAAAACATCTAACTGAGACCAGTGCTGCATTGGCAAAAAAGAAATCAAACTCCTTTCTATTACAGACAGGATCTTCCTATACTCAGCAAAACCAGGACAGGAAATCCATGTAATTCACCAACTGTGCTATTACTGACTTCCCTCCCTTGTTCTAACAATTATGCTTAATCAATTGTTATATCAAGAATGCATTTTTTTTGCCCCAAGAGCAATCATTCATGTAGACTCTTGTTACTAATTATCCTCCTTTCATATCTTTCTCTATTGGAGAAATTTATTTGTATCAGATCTTTCCTCCTTGATTCTTTGCTAATATCACAGTCAATTTCTAAGATATCAAACTACTTGCAAAGGTAATTGCAAACAATCCCAAATAAATTGCTCTTTTAAAATTCAGTTTCCTACTGGGATTCAGGGTCCTAGAATCAAAATATGATACAGAGGAGTCCATTTGTTTGGGTCATATTGGATGTGCATTGTCTTTGACAAGGCTTTCTGATGAGTCCAGTTAGTCTCTATATTATTCTCCCTACAACCTAAAAATATCTCCTTCTCAAGCATTTTTTCAGTTCTCTTCTGAAAATTGTTATTGCTTCACTGTGTGCCAACCTTTTGGGCAGCACAGTATCAGACTGTCTCTGCATAAACCAAAACAAAATTGTCTCCGTCTTTCCTCTGGTTCTTTGCAAAACTACCTTCAATTAGTAGTAAAAGAAAACAGAAGAATGTATAGATATTGGAAACTCACAAAATGTTGACAGAACTCAGCAGGTCAGGCAGCATCAATGGAGTGGAATAAACAGTTGATACTTTGAGCCGGGCTGAGTCCTGGTGAAGGATCTTGGCCCAAGATGTTGACTGTTTATCCCTTAGATACTACCTGACCTGCTGAGTTCTGCCAGCATTCTGTCTGTGTTACTTTAAATAAGAGTTACCTTGTTACTGACTACTCTGCAGCTGAAGCCATTTCTCTAACATTATTTAATCAAAACTCTTCATGATTTTCAACAGTACTATCAAATCTCATTTTACCCTTCACAGCTCTGAAGAAAACTACCTCTCCTTTGGCAGTCTCTTTAAATAACTGCAATCACTCATCCATGCTGCTATTCCAGCCCAAGGCCTTGAGATCTTTCCAAAAGCTGTTGCCTTAAATTGGCCAAAATTCTCCAGCCAAGGCTGCACCAGTATAGCTTTAGAATGATATTCTTTTATAGTCTTTGCTTCTAATTGCACAATTAATAATCTGTATGTTATAAGATGCTGGTACACTCTGTCACAGCAGAATCTACAAAGCCAACTAAAGGTGTTATTGTCTTTTTTCAAATGTACTTTTTTATGATTGCATGACCCTGCTGGACATTAAAAACTCAAAGAACTTCAGCTGTACCCCATCAGTGAGTTGCTCGTTGGCAGAGAAACTGCTGCCTGCGTCAGAAAGAAGCAGGTGTACGAAGGCGCTGTGCAGTCTAACAGTCTTTTTCCTTGTGATCCCAAGACCCTGTTGGACATTGTTAATATGGAATGCTGCAAGTCTGGTTCACCAAGTTATTGGCTGATGGCAGGGGTGAGGATGTGGGAGCTATGTGGCCTTGTTCGTAGCATGGACTAGACTTCAAGCCATGGCGTCACCTGTTTATGACCACCCAGGAGAGAGGCATGAGAGTTAGTGTTTTCCACCAGAAAGACAGGGGGCAGTGTGGTGCAGTGTCCAAGCTGGAGTCAGTGCAGCCCCCAGTGTTTCCTCAACAGAAGGCAAGCTGTATTGCTTTTGACTGGAGACTACACCAACATACAGTGCCTATTAAAATATACAACCCCCACCCCTTTGGAAGTTTTCATATTTTGCTGTTTTACAACATTGAATCACGATGTATTTAATTTGGCTTTCTTGACACTGATCAACAGAAAAAGTTTCTTTCAAGTCAAAGTGAAAACAGATCTCTACAAACAGATCTAAATTAATTACAAATATAAAACACAAAATAATTGATTGCATAATTATTCACCCCCTTCAAGTCAGTATTTAGTAGATGCATCTTTGGCAGCAATTACAGCCTTGTGTCTGGGTGGATAGGTCTCTATCAGCTTTGCACATCTGGACACTGCAATTTTTCCCCCATTATTCTTTACAACTGCTCAAGCTCTCTCAGATTGCATGGGAATCATGAGTGAATAGCCCTTTTCAAATCCAGCCACAAATTCTCAATTGGATTGAGGTCTGGACTCTGATTTGGCCACTCCAGGGCATTAACTTCATTGTTTTTGAGCCATCCGTTTGTAACTTTGGCTTTATGCTTGGGGTGATTGTCTTGCTGGAATAGAAATCTTCTCCCAAGTAACACACACAGAATGCTGGAGGCACTCAGCATTCCAGGCAGCATCAATGGAAAAGAGTACAGTTGACATATTGGGCTGAGACTCTTCCAGATCTTCCATATGTACACATAGCTGCTGCTTGTCCTGCTGAGTTCCTCCAGCATTTTGTGTGTGTTACTTGAATTTCCAGCATCTGCAGATTTTCTCTTGTTTGTGATTGGCCATCTTCCAAGTAGCAATTCTCTTACAGAGTGCATCAAGTTTTCCTCCAGGATTTTCCTGTACTTTGCTGCATTCATTTTACCCTCTATCTTCACAAGCCTCCCAGAGCCTGCTGCAGTGAAGCATCCCCACAGCTTGATGTAGCCACCTCTGTGCTTCATGGTAGGGATGGTGCGTTTCTGATGATGTGCAGTGTTTGGCTTATGCCAAACATAGCGTTTAGTCCAATAGCTAAGTAGCTCAACTTTGGTTTCATCAGACTATAGGGACTTCTTCCAGTTGACTTCAGAGTCTCCCACATACCTTCTGGCAAACTCTAGCTGAGATTTCTTGTGATTTATCTTTCCCGCTGTGGCTTTCTCTTTGCCACTCTCCCATAATACTGTGACTGGTGAAGCACCCAGGCAAAAGTGGTTATATGCACAGTCTCTCCCATCTCAGCCACTGAAGCTTGCAACTCCTCCAGAGTTGTCATCGATCTCTTGGTGGCCTCCCTCACTAGTCCCCTTCTTGCACAGTCACTGAGTTTTGGACTATATTTTTTGTGTAACTGTATTTTACTGATATCTTATATCTGCTTGCTATCTTACATATGCTATATTTGCTTTAGACCATAAGACGTAGGAGCAGAATTAGGCCATTCAGCCCATCAAGTCCGCTACACCATTTCATCATGGCTGATCCCAGATCCCATTCAATCCCATGCACCTGCCCTCTCACCATATCCCTTGATGCCCCAACCAATCAGGAATCTATCAACTTCTGTCTTAAATATACCCACGGATTTGGCCTCCACTGCAGTCTGTGGCAGAATATTCCATAGAGTCACCACTCTTTTGGGTAAAAATTCCTCCCTACTTCTGTTCTAAAAGGTTGCCCCTCAATTATGAGGCTGTGCCTTCTAGTTCTGGATACTCCCACCAGAGGAAACATTCTCTCCATATCCACCTTATCTAGACCTTTCAACATTTGGTGGGTTTCAATGAGATCCCCACGCGTTCATTTGTGGAAAAAAATTGAAACTGCTGCAATAACTTCGCAAACCAGGCAGCCTCTGTGGAGGGAGAGAGAGAGAGAGAGAGAGAGAGACAAAGTTAATATTTCAGGTCTGTAACCTTTCTCAGAAAACTTAACATTACCTCTCATTTTTTCCTTGCAATAAATGTAATCTGTATTCCCCCTCCTCACGCCTAGACTTTTTCATCAACAAACTTATGCCCAAGTCCTTTCAATGACCATAGCGGAATATCAATCTATGTTTTCTGCCAGTCTTCAAACAATCACTCTCCACTATTTTTTGTTACTACCTCTCGGACAAATCATATCTATTCAGTCTCGGCCTCTTTAATTCAATGGCTTCAATTTTGCTAATATGTCATGTATGTAATACTTTGATAAAACCATTTTAAACATCAAATCATGGCCATCATCAACACTATAAGCAACACACATCAAAGTTGCTGGTGAACGCTATAATATACATTTTAACTAACCCCCCCCCATAATTTTCTGGATCAATGGGATCTGCTGTGGGGAAGGTATGACCTGCACGAAAAGCATGGGTTACACCTGAACCCGCAGGGGCCCAATATCCTCGTGGGCAGGTATGCTAGAACAGCTGGAAAGGGTTAAACTAAATAGGCAGGGGGTTGGGAACCAGAATGATAGGGCTGAGGACGGGGCAGTTGGTATACAACTAGACGCAGTGCACAGTGAGGCTATCAGGAAGGACAGGCAGATAATAGGGCAAAATTGGAGTTAATGGGATGACTTGCAGTATGACAAGGGGACAAAATAAAAAAGAGCGATCAATACAGGACTGACGGTGTAATATTTGAATGCTTGCAGTATAATATAAGGTAGATGATCTTGTAGCACAGTTACAGATTGGAAGTTATTATGTTGCGGGCATCGCTGGCTGAAAGAAAATCTCATTTGGGAGCTTAACATCCAAGGATACACATTGTATCAAAATGACAGGCAGGTAGACAGAGGGGGTGGGGATGCTCTGTTGGTAAAAAATGAAATCAAATCCTTAGAAAGAGGCGACAGGGGATCAGAAGATTTAGATTTCTTCTGGGTAGAGCTAAGAAGCTGCATGGGTAAAATGACCCTGATGGCAATTATATATGGTTCTCCCAAGAATAGAGAGGATGTGGGCTACAAATTACAACGGGATAAAGAAAATATATGTCAAAAGGGCAACATTACAGTAGCCATGAGGGATTTCAATATGCAAGTAGATTGGGTAAATCGGGTTGGTGCTGGATCACAAAGGAGAGAATTTGTAGAATGCCCAGGAGATGGCTTTTCAGAGCAGCTTGTGGTTGAGTCCACTGGGAGAAAGGCTATTCTGGATTGGACGTTTTGCAATCAACTGGACTTGATTAAGGAGTTTATGGTAAAGGAAGCCTTAAGAGACTGTGATCATAATATGATAGACTTCACCCTGCAGTTTGAGAGGAGGAAGCTAACGTTAGATGTATCAGTACTACAGTGAAGAAATAGAGGCTGAGAGAGGACGACAGAACAGCAATAGCTGGAGCTTCTGGGAGAAATTTGCAGGGTGCAGGATAGATATATCCCAAAGAAGAAAAAGTATTCTAAAGGCAGGATGATGCAACTGTGGCTGACAATTGAAGTCAAAAACAACATAAAAGCAAAAGAGAGGGCGTATGATAAAGCAAAAATTAGTGGGGAGTTAAATGATTGGGAAGCTTTTCAAAACTAACAGAAGGCAAATAAAAAAGCCCTAAGGAGGCAAAAGATGAAATACGAAGGTAAACTAGCCAATAATATCAAAGAGAATATGAAAAGCTTTTTCAAACATATAAAGAGTACCAGGAGTGATTGATAAATTCGTGGCCTAAGGTAGAAGGAGTCAATTTTAGAAAACCTAGCACATTTATTTTTCAACATATTCCTCTCCTACATGAACACACTTAGTCCAGACATCGTGGAGCACACGGATCCTTTCTTTGTAGAAGTGGTCCACAGCAGGAGTGATTGATAAGTTTGTGGCCTAAGGTAGAAGGAGATGAGTTATTAACTTCAAACTTTCTGCATTATTACTCAAAAGAGTTGAACTGCACGTGCATGTAACAAGAGCGCCTTGGACTTCCAGGTGGTCCACAACAGGGGTGATTGGTAAGTTCGTGGCCTAAGGTAGAAGGAGATGGGTTATACAGCTCTTGTTACATGCATGCGCAGTTCAACTCTGAGTGAACATGCAGAAAGTTTGAAGTTTCTCCTCATCTCTGTCTACCTTAAGCCACAAACTTATCAATCACCCCTGCTGTGGACCACTTCTGGAGGTCCAAGACACCAACTTCTACAAAGAAGGGATCCGTATGCTCCACAACTGCTGGACTAAGTGTGCAAATGTAGGAAAAATAAATGTGCTAGGTTTTCTAAAATTGACTCCTTCTACCTTAGGCCACGAACTTATCAATCACCCCTCGCAAACGAGAAGGAGAGTAGATATTGGACTACAGAAAATGGTGCTGAAAAGGTAATAATGGGCACAAGGAAATGGTGGATTAACTGAATAAGTAGTTTACATCCATCTTCACTATGGAAGACACTAGCAGTATGCCAGAAGTTCAAGAATGTTAAAGTGAAATTGCTATTGCTAGGATTAAGGTGCTCGGGAAGCTGAAACGTCTGAAGATAGATAAGTCACTTGGACCTGATGGACTTTATCGCAGGGTTCTGAAAGAGAGGCTGTAGAGGCTGTGGCGATAGTGGAGGCATTGGTAATAATCTTACAAAAATAAATAGATTCTGGCATGGTTCTGGGAGGACTGGAAAATTACAAATGTCACTCCACTTTTCAAAAAGGGAAGGAGGCAGAAGAAAGGAAATCATTGGCCATGTAGCCTGTCTTCAGGCTACATGGAGGAAGATGCTGGAGTTGATTGTTAAGGATGAGGTCTCAGTGTACTTGGAGGCACATGATAAAATAGACCAAAGTCAGTATGACTTCTCTCACAGAAAATTTTGCCTGGCAAATCTGTTGGAATTTTTGAGGAAATAACAGGTAGGATAGACAAAGGAGATTCTATTGATGTTTTGTTTTTGGATGTTTAGAAGGCCTTGAACAAGGTGTCACGCATGAAGCTGTTTAAGATATGGGCCTATGGTATTACAGGAAAGATACTAGCATGGATAGAGGATTGGCTGATTGGCAGGAGGCAAAGAGTAGGAATAAAAGGAGCCTTTTCTGTTAGGTTGCTAGTGACTAATATATTCTGCAGGGGTCAGTGTTGGGACTGCTTCTTTTAATGTTATATATTAATAATTTGGATGATGGAATTGATGGGTTTGTGGCCAAGTTTGCCGACAATATGAAGATAGGTGGAGTGGCAGGTAGTCTTGAGGAAGCAGGTAAGCTGCAGAAGGACTTAGACAGATTAGGAGAACAGGCAAAGAAGTGACAATGAGGCCACACTCAGAGTATTGTGAACAGTTGTGGGCCTCTTATCCAAGAAAGGATGTGCTGACTTTGGAGAAGGTTCAGATGATATTCATAAGACTGATTCTGGGAATATAAGGATTATTATATGAGGTTTGATGTCTCTAGTCCTTCACTTGCTGGAATTTAGAAGAATGAGGTAGGAACTCATTGAAACCTACTGTATAGAGTGGATGCGGAGAGGATGTTTCTTATAGTTGTGGAGTCTAGGACCAGAGGGCACAGCCTCAGAATTGAGGGACATTCTTTGGGAATGGAGATGAGGAGGAATTTCTTTAGCCAGAGGATGGTGAATCTGTGGAACTTATTGTCACAGGTCTGGAAGCAAGATCATTGGTGTACTTAAGGTGGAGATGATAGGTTCTTGAATAATCAGGGCATGAAAGGTTATGGAGAGAAGGTAGGGGAATGGGGTTGAGTGGGAACTGGATCTGCCCTGATGAAATAGCAGAGCAGACTTGATTGGTAGAATAGTGTAATTCTGCTTCTATCTCTTTGGTCTTACTTGGTTAAAGATGAATTGCTTTTAAGAAATCAGTTCTGTTTTTTGTTTACTACCCCATATTTTCCAGTTTACTGTCACTGAAGGTTTGTTGACCATATTCCAAAATTGTTCTGCAGTTGCCAGGGTCACTCCTATTTTGCTTCTTGGATAGTGGCTAAATTTCGGAGTCCTTCCTCCACTCCTCCAGCATCATTCCCATTAAAAAGGGTGATGCAGGGGATTGTGGCAAGACCTTTAGCAATTTCCTCCTCTGTTTGTATCAGCAATCCAGAATGGATTCTATCAAGCGTGGATTGACCCTTCCACCTTCAGTATTGCCAACCTTTCAAATGCATCCTCTTGTATCATGTAACATTTCTCAATCATCATCTCTGTAGTGACTGGAAATAAAAAAAAATAATGCAGATGCTGGAAATTGATGTTAAAGGCAGAAAAGCTTGAGATATTCAGCAGACTATGGAGCTTAGTGGAGAGGAAATAATTAATTTTTTAGTTTGAGGAAGGTATTGACCAGAAACATCAATGTTGTTTTATGATGGTTAAATTGGTCTTGCTTTCCCTTTAAGTGCATTCGACTACTTAAATGAGTTTAAAGGACTTCTCTGTTCTTTTTATAGATTCATAGATCCTTAGAGTCACTCAACATGAGAACCGACCCTTCTGTTTAACTTGTCTATTGCCAACCAAGATAGCAACCTAACCTCACCCTATCTGCTTGTGTTTGGTCCTTACTGTATCTCTCCAAACCTCTTTTATCCATGTACCTGTCTAAATATTATCACTGTACCTGCCTCACCTCGCCTGGCACTGTTCCATTTACTCAACACCTCCTTGGTCTTCTTTAATCTGTTTTCATGAACTCTCTTTGTCCCTCTTAGCTACAGCCTTGTTAATTATCTTGGCAAGGTTCCGGCATTCCATCACCCTGCAAGCTGTTGAAAAATATCCCACCTCATTCCATTTGCAGCACCATCTCCACATTGGTTTATGGCGAACGAAGTCTCTAACGGTGCCAATATTAACTGAGCTAGGACGTAACATATGAATATAAGATGCGCAGGTTCAACAGTCAGCATGGTTTTCTAATTCCAGGCGCCAGCTCAAACCCTGTCATCATCAATTAATTTAAACGCTAATGATAACACTTCACTAAAGCAATGTAACCACGCTTTGAAGTCACACATTTTGAATGCATAACTGATTCAAGATAGCTTTAATTCGTTGCTCAAACAGATACTGTTTTAAACAGAAAATCTCATTAGATCTGCTCCAGAAAGAAGATCCTAATCAACATTGTTGGAGTTTCTTAAAAATGTTGCCACACTTCTATTGTGCTCTCTAATAACAGCAATATTGCTAAGCTTATCACCATGGTTGGTTGGGCAGATTAATTGAGGCTGCTGTAAGGACAATAAATGCTTCTTAAGAAGTTCATTCCCCATATGTTAAACCAATAAAAAACAGCATTACATTCCACTTCTTAAAGCTCTAACAAAAATAAATGAATCTACACACCCAAAGAAGTCCCCCGGGAGAAAACGGAGGCAGGTACTTCATAACACTTAAGAAGGATCCAACAGGCACTTGAATCAGTAAAATCTTACAAATAGAAAGTTACAGACTGAATGTGGGTAAATTTAAGTATATTGGGTCAACATGGATGAAGTAGGTGGGGAGGAATCTGTTTTTGGTGCTGCAACCCTGAGTCTCTAACAGTGAGTCTTTCAGCATCAACCTTGCTCCTAGTGGGATTTAAGATGACTTCCCGTCATTTGTAATTCAGCACTGTTTCAATAAACTCAGCAAATGGATTCCCAGGAAAGTTGGCGTGGTAAAAGGACACAGGGCTGAATGTGCTTGAGTTTATGGCTTAGCTATATTGAGGTAAGTTGTCCTTCTTACTCAGGAAAATCAAAATAAAATGTAAGTAAAATACACAATATAAAAAGTAATCTGTTTATATATATATTATGTATATCAAAAATCAATTAATCTGCTGCTAAACTTGCTTCTTTCTGTTATGTTTATAGTCTCCCATATCCTATTGTAATTCATTTTGTTCACACCACCCATGGTCCAGTTCCTGCTGAACTATTGACCATCCAACTCCCTTCTTGAACACATCCGGTGACATTCCGGATTTCCTTGATGAACGTCACCCCTTCTGTGTGGAACTTCTCCCATTTCCCCTTACAGCTGGGAGGAAATCTGTCATAGCCACCTAAGCCTGTGCAAACACAGAAGTTTGGCGTTTCCTGAGCACTCCTCACAACTGTCGTTCCAACTGCACTTCAGCGAGGGATTCCTCATGGAGTCCCGCTGCGGGCTGTCAACTTCCTGCAGTTCCACAGCAGCAGCACTTGGAAGTCTGACAGCTTAACTTGCTCCAGTTCAGGCCAGGTTCAGCCCCACAGCTCATTCACTTCATTGCAAGGAACAAGAGGCCCTTGCAGTACAAGTCCACAGATCTGAAGGTGACGCGTAGGTAGATAATGTAGTTAGGACGGCACATGGGATGCTGGCCTTCATTAGATGAGGCACTGAATACAGAGGTAGGGTGGCTATACTCCAACTTTATAAAACTTTGGTCAGAACTCAGTTGGAGTGCTGTGTGCAATTCTGCTCACCACATGAGGAAAAATATAAGAACACTGGAGAGGGCGCCGAGGAGATTCACCAGGATATTGCCTGGGATGGAGAAATTGGCTATGAGGAGAAACTGGAGAGGCAGCTAAGTCTGTGCTCCCTGGGGTGCATAAGATTAGGAGAGGGCATGATTGAATGACATCTAATTATGTGATTTATAGGGTAGATAGGAGAAAAAAAATCCCACATCACAGGTGTATAAAACTAGAGGAGCCTTTCATTACAGGACATGCGTAGATTTAAGGTAAGGGGGAAGAGATTTAGAAGGAATAAAAAGCAGTCTGCCTTCGGCCAGGAAATATAAATAATCTGGAATGCATTGTCTGAGAGTGTGCATGAAGCTGCCTCACTAACAGCATTTAAGAAGTGCCAAGGCAAATGCTTATATTGCTCAGACATAGAGGACAATAGGCTCGGTGGTGGAGGATAGAGTTAATGCAGAGGGTGCACATGGGTCAGCACGGACAAGTTGGGCCAAGTGGTCTGTTTCTATGCTGCGTGAATCTAGTCTTCACCTTCCTTCTTTATCAGATTCTGACATCTGCTGTCCTCACCATCCCTGACCATCCAGGACATGCCCTCTTTGCATTGCTACCATCAAGGAGGAGGTACAACACTCAATACGTTTTGAACAGCTTCTTTCCCTTACCACCATGGTCCACAAACCCATCAACACTACCTTATTATTCATCTTTTGCACTATTTTTATCACCTGGTAATTTTCATAACTTGCAAAAGAACAAATTTCACAACTTAGACAATAGACAATAGGTGCAGGAGTAGGCCATTTGGCCCTTTGAGCCAGCACCGCCATTCACTGTGATCATGGCTGATCATCCACAATCAGTATCCAGTTCCTGCCCTATCCCCATAACCTTTGATTCCACGATCTTTAAGAGCTCTATCCATCTCTTTTTTGAAAGCATCCAGAGACTTGGCCTCCACAGCCTTCTGGGACAGAGCATTCCATATATCCACCACTCTCTGGGTGAAAAAGTTTTTCCTCAACTCCATTCTAAATGGCCGACCCCTAATTCTTAAACTGTGGCCTCTGGTTCTGGACTCACCCATCAGCAGGAACATGCTTCCTGCCTGCAGCGTGTCCAATCCCTTAATAATCTTATATGATCCCCTCTCAGCCTTCTAAATTCCAGAGTATACAAGTCCAGTTGCACCAATCTTTCGACATATGACAGTCCCGCCATCCCGGGAATTAACCTTGTGAACCTACGCTGCACTCCCTCAATAGCAAGAATGTCCTTCCTCAAATTTGGAGACCAAAACTGCACACAGTACTCCAGGTGTGGTCTCACCAGGGCCCTGTACAGCTGCAGAAGGACCTCTTTGCTTTTATACTCAATTCCCCTTGTTATGAAGGCCAGCATGCCATTAGCTTTTTTCACTGCCTGCTGTACTTGCATGCTTGCTTTCAGTGACTGATGTACAAGAACACCTAGATCTCATTGTGCTTCCCCTTTTCCTAACTTGACTCCATTTAGATAATAATCTGCCTTCCTGTTCTTACCACCAAAGTGGATAACCTCACATTTATCCACATTAAACTGTATCTGCCATGCATCTGCCCTCTCACCCAGCCTGTCCAAGTCACCCTGCATTCTCAAAACATCCTTCTCACATTTCACACTGCCTCCCAGCTTTGTGTCATCGGCAAATTTGCTAATGTTATTTTTAATTCCCTTGTCTAAATCATTAATATATATTGTAAACAGCTGCGGTCCCAGCACTGAACCCTGCAGTACCCCACTGGTCACTGCCTGCCATTCCGAAAGGGACCCGTTAATCGCTAATCTTTGTTTTCTGTCAGCCAGCCAATTTTCAATCCATGTCAGTACTCTGCCCCCAAAACCATGTGCCCTAATTTTGCCCACTAAGCTCCTAAGTGGGACTTTATCAAAGGCTTTCTGAAAGTCCAGGTACACTACATCCACTGGCTCTCCCTTGTCCATTTTCATAGTTACATCCTCAAAAAATTCCAGAAGATTACTCGAGCACGATTTCCCCTTCGTAAATCCATACTGACTCGGACCAATCCTGTTACTACTATCCAGATGTGTCGTAATTTCATCTTTTATAATTGACTCCAGCATCTTTCCCACCACCGACGTCAGGCTAACTGGTCTATAATTCCCTGTTTTCTCTCTTCCTCCCTTCTTGAAGAGAGGGACAACATTAGCCACCCTCCAATCCACAGGAACTGATCCTGAATCTATAGAGCACTGGAAAATGATTACCAATGCATCCATGATTTCTAAAGCCACCTCCTTAAGTACCCTGGGATGCAGACCATCAGGTCCCCGGGACTTATCAGCCTTCAGACCCAACAGCCTATCCAACACCATTTCCTGCCTAATATAAATTTCTTTCAATTCATCCATTACCCTAGGTCTTTTGGCCACTATTACATCTGGGAGATTGTTTGTGTCTTCCCTAGTGAAGGCAGATCCAAAGTACCTGTTCAACTCGTCTGCCATTTCCTTGTTCCCCATAATAAATTCACCCGCTTCTGTCTTCAAGGGCCCAATTCTGGTCTTAACTATTTTTTTCCTTTTCACATACTTAAAGAAGCTTTTATTATCCTCCTTTATATTCTTGGCTAGTTTACCTTCGTACCTCAACTTATATCAATGACAATAAACCTGATTCTTATTGGTACCTCCATTTACCGCCTCATCACCTCTTTTGCTATTTCCACCATTCTTTTCTCCACCTGAGTTCCATCAACATCTCCTCACTTGGATTCCTTATCATTTGCCAGCTCTTACCCCACCCCTTTCTCCCGCATTTTTTGTGATTGGAAACATTGACCGTTTCCTTCCACCAATGCTGCCTGACCCACTAATGTTGCTCCAGCAGCTGATATTTGACAGCACATTTACTACTCTCTGTGTTGACCTGACCTTTCACTGTGCTTCTGGACTCACTATTGGATGCTGGGCCTTGGGATTAATTGTTGAGTGCAGAGCTGCTGATCTTCACTTAAGGAAGAATGTTTAATTCTTTTAATACTTTCAGTGGCTACTTAGTGAGTATCTCCTGTACCTAACAAAATGGCCACTGAGTTTATGTGCCTGGCCTTCTGCTGTAGCCCATCCCCTTCAAGGTTCAATATGTTGTGCCTTTAGAAATGCTGTTGTAACGCATAGAGACCTAAACATACAGCACAGGAATAGGCCATTTGGCCTACAATGTTTTGCTGATCAAGTTAAAAAGCAAACCAAAATCACCCAAACACTAATCCCTTCTACCCACACAATGTCCAAATCCCCCCATCTTCCTGACATTCATGTGCCTATCTAAACTTCTCTTAAAGTCTTCTAATGTATTTACCTCTACCACCATACCAGGCAGTGCATTCCAGGCATCCCTGACTCGCTGAGTAAAAAACTTACCCCTCACATCCCCCCCTGAACCTATCCTCTCTCACTTTCTATGCATGCCCTCTGGTATTTGATGTTTCAATGCTGGGAAACAGATCCTCTCAGTCCACTCTTTTTATGCCTCTCATAATCTTATGAATCTCTATCAGATCTCCCCTGAGCCTCCGGTGTTCTGGAGAAAACAACACAAGTTTATCCAGCCTCTCGTGATAGCACATACCCTCTAAACCAGGCAGCATCCTGGTGAGCCTCTCCAAAGCCTCAACATCCTTCCTCTGGTGAAGCAACCAGAACTGTATGCAATACTCCAGATGTAGCCCAAATAGAGTTTTATGAAGTTACAACATAACCTCTTGACTTTTGAAAATCTGCAGATGCTGGAAGTCCAAAGCAACACACACAAAATACTGGAGGAACTCAACAGGTCAGGCAGCATCTGTGGGAAAGAACAATCTTGTGTTGGGCCAAGAATGTGTGACTATTTAAGTTACTGTCACCTTCCTGTCAGCTTGAACCAGTTTGGCCATTCTCTTTTGACCTCTCATTAACAAGGTGTTTTTGCCCATAGACCTGCCACTCAGTTACCTGTTTTTTCAGTTTTTCACACCATACTCTGTAAACTCTAGAGGCTATTATCTGTGAAAATCTAGGAGATCATCAACTTCTGAGATACTCAAGCCACCCCATCTGGTGCTAACAACCATCTGACAGACAAAGTCACATGGATCACATTTTGTTCCCATTCTGATGTTTAGTCTGAACAACAAATGAACCTCCTGACCATGTCTGCATGCTTTTATGAATTGAATTGTTGCCGCATGATTGGTTGATTAGATATTTACATTAATGAGTAGGTGTACCTCATAAAGTGGCCAATGAGTGTATATTTATGTATTTATGTTTGAATTAATTAATCAATAGCATCATACCTGTTTCTAAACAATCTTTTTAACAAGATTAATCCTTTACATTATTGGTTTCAAAAGCTTTCATCTGTCTCTGATCATCAGAGATGCTTGGAAACAGAGAGATGACCTTTCGACAACACAATCAGAATGTTGTGTTGGTGAGGTCCTGGTTCTCATTGCTATAATTTTGCTGCCACTTATGTCTTGCTGTGCATCATGGGAAATGTTGCCAGTGCACTGGATGCAGGACACCCACAAAATTTCAGTGCAGCCACAGGTAACAGTCCCGAAACATAATCTAGGATTAACAGAATGTCTTTAGTGTCTATCACAAATTCCATTCCCTAGTTACTGACTCACTCCTTATTTTTAACAGTGCAGTCATCACTGTTTTAAAATAAATGGTAGCCCATTTAAGATGGAGATGAGGCGATTTCTTTCCTCACTGAGGACCATGAGTCTTTTGGATTTGTTTCTTCAGAAATAGTCAGGGCAGAGCCTATTGCAGAAGTAGATAACTTCACGATACTAATGGGGTGACAGATTATACATATAGGCAAGAATGTAGATTTGAAATTGCAGTCAGATCATCCATGAGTTTATTGATTGCTGGGAGAGACATGCATGGAGGAAAGGTCTACTCCTGCTCCTAATTTGTGTATGTGTGTATATATATAATCTACATTTTTGTATTCTGATACTAATTAGCTTGCCATCTTGCCTAATATAATTAATCAAGTCAACGACTTGATTTTAAAATTCTCACCTTGGTTTCCAATCTTTTCTTGGGGTTTCTCCTTCCTATCCAATCTTCTTATTTTACGTTTTCAATATTTACACTCCTCTAATTCTCATCCTTGAAATCAACTTCAATTGGTAGCCATTCCATTTACACTAAACCTTTGGTTCTGTACTCCCTCTGTAAAGTCTTACTGCCTCACTATCTCTTCCTACTTCTTAAAACTTAACTATCTGATTGAGATTTCGATTATCTCCCTAATAGCTTGTTTTGTGGCTTTGCTTTGATGATAATAAATTGTATTTAATGTGATGTGCTCTGGGAACTTTCATTTCATCAATGGCAATGAATAAATGCACAGGTTTTAGAAATTCCTTTCCATAGCATCATGATGTTGTGCTCTATTTAAAACAGTTCAATGGTGACGCAATGATTTTGCGCTCAATGTAAAACAGTTCAGCGGTGACATAATGCCACATCTCACAATGCCGGAGACCCAGGTTAAATCTTGACTTTGGGTGCAGTCTGCATGGAGTTTGCATGTTCCCCCCCCCACCCCCGCTGTCACTGTATGGGTTTCCTTCAAATGCTCCAGCCAAGGATGTGTTGATAGATTAACTGTTACTGTGCATTGATGAGCTTTGATGAATGGTAGAATCTGGGGATAGCTAGCAGAATGTAGGGAGAATAAAATATAGGATATAAAATATAAAATAGATTTAATGTAGGAGTTGTATAAATGCGTGGTTAATGGCTAGTGTGGACTCATCAGACTGAAGGGCCTGTTTCTGTGGTGTATCTTCCTATAATTCTATAAAAATTGTTAAATCTAATCCAGTCCTACATACACGCATGGTATAGGATGCTAAGCTTGTATCTGTCTGCAAAGCAAACTAATGCCCAGTAGTCTCAATGCATTTGTGACATTTTACTGAAATGTGCAACATGTGTGGCCCAGGAAAGTTATTAACATGAGGAGAGCTTTCAAGTGATTTGAAGCCCATTCATAAACATGAGAAAATCTGCAGATGCTGGAAATCCAAGCAACACACGTCATCCTGATGAAGGATCTCGGCCCGAAATGTTGACTTTTCCCTGATGTTGCCTGACCTGCTGAGTTCCTCCAGCACTTTCTGTGTGTTGCAAAATCTATTCATTCATCAGTTCAAATTGATTAGCCTTGCCCAATCCACTTTTTTCGTTTCAAAGTAGGAAAACCTCCATTAATTTGAATTTCCTCTCACACACATTTACTGTCATGTGGATTCCTGAATGACTGCAATCCCTGGTCGCTGGTGCTTAATAGTCACCTTCAAAGTTACTAGCCTACATCCAGTTCTGGGGCCTGGCCCGTGGAATCATGAATTTCCTCCCAACCAAAAAGTTTAATATACCTTTCAACCTCCTCATCCACCACCAATCCACATCCCCACATCCCAGCACTTCAGATCCAAGGTCAACCTGTTTTCCTCCTCTCTCCCCTCAGTTGTAGAGCTTACAGGGAGAAAATATACACAATGAATGTTCTTGTGTGCAAGGATAAGTCTTACTGTAATAAAGACAGGAGATTCCGCAGATGCTGGAACATCTAGAGAAACACACACAAAATGCTGGAAGAACTCAGCAGGCTAGGTAGCATCAGTGCATGGCTATATTGCTTTGTGTCTCATGCACAACAGAATTTAGTTGTAGAGATATGACAAAAAAAAAGTCTTCAGGCTTCCCCTCTGCCCACCCCCCCAAAGCACCTGGCTTGAAATAATTTACAGGCCTATTTGTTGTTGTGCATACTCACACGGACTTGCATTCAGAAAAGCTAATAAGGAGAGTTCTATATACTCATTGTTTATATGAAATAGCGTTTCTTATACACTCGTGGGGGTTCATCATGTGAATCAGTATGTTGTTTCAATATGATACAATATGTCATGCTGGAATGATTTACATTTGGTGACATGTTTTTTTTCCCCCAAAGAAACAAGTACAATTACCATTTTGAATCTCATTCATGTAGTAGGTGACCAAGAAAATAATTAAGGTGACTTTGGGTGTAAAAGTGGACAGTTTCATAGCATATCTATTAATCCCTCTAATGAATGCCAGAAAATAAGAAACATAATTCTCAAACGCCAAGTACTGTACGTCTGCCAAATATTCAATGTCATTGAATTATTTGTCATGCAAATGAAACTTCCTGTAAATGATGAACAAATCTTATAATATGTTTCTTATTAATTTTTAATTGAATTTTTTCATGAACAAGGCAGCTTGAAAATGAGAGATTAGACCAGGATGGACTTTCACAAAAAAAATGAAGAATTTCTAGCAAAAGAAATAGAGAGTTTGGGGCTAAATGTGATTTGAATAATAACATTTCCCCTGAGAGCAGTCATTGCAGTAACAAGTAATTTCTTAATCTTTGTTGGAACAAAATATAGAACATTTTTTTAAAAAATGTAGCATTATCAGAAGTCTGCTAGACTAAACTAAAATTTAAACAAAAATGAAAGTAGATGGAAACACTCAGCAGGTCATGCAGCATCTGAGGAAAGAGAAGGAGGCTTAACATTTCAGAAATAACAAAGGGCATCCGACCTGGAAAAATAACTCTTCAAATGCCGCCTGATTTAACAAGTATTTTGAGCACTTTATTCTCTTCTTATTTCTAATTTCCATCATCAGTATTTTTATTTTGATTGTCATTACAGATTAAATCTCAACTTTGGCAAGCTCCAGACCGCCAGTGGAGACACCACAAGTTTCAAATTTAAATGTAAAATGTTATCTACTTAATTACATAGAACACAGAACATTTGACATTGAACATAGAGCACAGAACATTTGACATAGAACAGTACAGCACAGGAACAGACCCTTTGGCCCACAATGTTGTGCCAAACCAACAGTAAATACAAGAAACATAATAGAATCACTGAAAGATCACATCCAAATGGACCGACAAGCAAACTTTAGTGTTGAAGAAGTGATTCTAAAGGTGCTGCATGTTTGAAATGGCTAAGAGTTGGTAGTGAGTGCCCATGATATGCAGATGTAATTGCCGAGAAGTTCAATTTCACTCTTAGTGCATATAGCATTTACACCTAATCAGATCCCTACAAAAAAAAGTGATATTAGCTAAAAATATTTGAAGAACATCATTAAGATGGCTAACACTCAGTATTTTGTATTGATGTCAACAGGGAGAACACAGAGCAGAAACAAACTGATCTTATTTGAGCTCGGAGCTATTATCAATAGTTTATTCTCCGGGCAATCATATGTAATGTTTCTGTTATCGGAGAGAATACAGACAAGCTTTAAGGGGTTACAAACTGGCTAGGTGAGTGGGTAAGGACAGAGATGATAGATTGTAATTGGTAAGTGTGAGGTTATCCACTTTGGTAGAAAAATGCATTTTTTAAGGGATGAGAGACAGAGAGGTATCAGTGTTCAGAAGACCTGATATCTGTTGATATAGTGACAGTTTGCAACTAAGGAAGCAAGAGGCCCATTGCACTTTTTTGCCAGAGGATTTAAATACAAGAGTAAGGGAAACATGTACACTTATACAGGGCCCCAGTGGGTCTGTGCTTGAAACACTGTGCACACGTTTGGCTTTGTTACCTAAGGAAGGGAACATTTGCAATAAAGGCAGTGCAGAATACTACCTGAGGTGGTGGGATGATTAGATTAGATCATGAGGACACACAGTCCTCTTTTATTGTCATTTAGTAATGCATGCATTAAGAAATGATACAATGTTCCTCCGGTATGATATCACAGAAACACGAGACAAACCAAGACTAAAAAAATCTGTCACAAAACACATAATTATAACATATAGTTACAACAGTGCAAAGCAATACCATAATTTGATAAAGAACAGACCATGGGCACAGTAAAAAAAAGTCTCAAAGTCTCTCGAAAGTCCCATCATCTCACGCAGACAGTAGAAGGGAGAAACTCTCCCTGCCATGACCCTCCAGCGCTGCAAACTTGCTGATGCAGCACCCTGGAAGCACCCGACCACAGCCAACTCTTGAGTCTGTCCGAAAACTTCGAGCCTCCGACCAGCCCCCCAACTCTGAGCACCGAGCACCATCTCTGCCGAGCGCTTCAACACTGGCCCCGGCAACAGGCAATAGGCAAAGCTGAGGATTTGGGGCCTTCCCCTCCGGAGATTCTCGATCGCACAGTAGCAGCGGCAGTGAAGCAGGCATTTCAGAAGTTTCTCCAGATATTGCTCCATGCTTCTCACGTTTGTCTCCATCAAATCAGGATTGTGCACGGCCTCTACTTAATAAATACGATATCATTTCAGAGCGGCCGTGCGCGCTGCGTTGCGTTGCGCCGCCATCTTCTCCTCCCCTCAGTATGAGATGAAGCAGATGAGACCCAGACCTTCTTGAGTTAAGAAGAATGAGAGATGATGTGAATCAAACAGAAACAATCTTTACAGGGGTTCAGAAAACTATACAGTATGTTCCTATGGAGAATTTGCAAACTCCACACAATACCTGAAGTAAGGATTGAACTCGAGCATCTGGCACTGTGAGGCAGCAGCTCTACAGTTGATACTCTCATCCATATCATTGATGCAGATTGGAAACAGCTGTGGCACATGCATTAAACCCTATGGATTTTACTTTTAAAATTCCAATCCAAAAGTGAGGTGTTTATTTCCATTCTCTTTTTTGTCCACAACCATTCTTCAGTCCACGCTAGTAAATTTCTCTAAATGTCATGAACTGTAATAATTCTATTTTCCTTAATAATTTCTCAGAGGGCACATCCTAGTATATCACATTGACTAGTTATCCCTTATCTATTCTACTAGTTACATCCTCAAAAGAGCTCCAAGCAAATGGTCAAACATTATTGCTTTCATAAATCTACAGCCAGTTCTGCCCAACGGTATTGTTATTTTTCTCAATGCACTATTGCCATTTCACATATAATAGATTCCAGCCCAGCTCTACACGGTAGCCACTGAATTCACTGAGAAACTCCCAAACACCAGCGTCTTATCTGGGGCAGAACGTTTTGACTTAAGTTCATGAATTACCACTCACACAGTGGGAAAAAAACATGGCTGACAGCTTATGTACAAAAGTTTGAGCACACTTCTTAAATAGCTCCTTAGAGATCCCTGTGTAGGTTTGTGTCACGTTCCTTCAGCTCAACAATGAACACTTCTATTTATTTGGTTCTCAGAAGCAGTATATCACTTTGCATACTTGGAAAAATCTACTTGGTTACTGGGGACTAAGTTCACTAATTCAAAGGATGTGTTTCCTCTGTGCACTTGGAAGCGATATTTTGGTTTGACTGTGGTCGGCAGTTGTAAGTAGTCTACCTTGATTGAGCTCCTATGTGCCTCTACAATTCCATTAGAGTATGAGGGTAGCTACACAGTTAACTTCAAACAACTTTTTTGACAAGGAGCAAATGAAATTTAATAAAAAATATATATTTTAGTCCAAAATTTAGTCCAAGCTGTGCTGAATTGTATTCAAACATAATCTAATTCCCCTCATTGTAAGGTAGTGATCACCAACCTTTTTAAGCCCAAGATCCCCTACCTCGACCTCAGTGAAAGGCAAGATCTACCTACTAAATTGTTTAGAGAAAAAACAGCTCAGATTGTACTTCCAATTTGAAGCCTTTTATTTGGGCGAATTGTATTTGAATTACACAAAATACTTCTATCAAACTTTCAAATTAATTCAAACAAGAAAACACTGTAACGAGCATATCAAACAGGTCATAACTGTCTTTCTTTAAGAATATTACAATACTTCGCACCTTTAGTTCTAAGTTTCATTATTTAATTTTATTTCAACACGAAAAATAAATGAATAAAAATTGACTGTTGCACTCAGTGTGATGACTGGGGCTGAATACTTTCTGCTAGTTCCCTGAAATTTGGCTCATAACTACAGACAGCCAGTCTGAGATAGTCTGTGAGGTGTAGGGTTGCCAACTGTCCCATATTTCCCCCACTAAGGTAGAGCGTTCCTATGAAACCTTTTGTGCCAAAATACTTTACGCTGAAGCAGCAATTACCATTAATTTATATGGAAAAAAATTTTGAGCATTCCCAGACCAAAAAAAATAACCTACCAAATCATACCAAGTAACACATAAAGCCTAAAATAAGACTAACATATAGTAAAAGCAGGAATGATATGATAAATACACAGCCTGTGTAAAGTAGAAATAATGAAGATTAAGCCAAAACCAATTCATGGGGTAAAAGAAAATCGGCACGTACACGCATGCGCACATGTGTGCCCGCGCAAAGCTTCATGGTCATGGTAGTCTTTCTCGGGGTAAACACA
Source organism: Mobula hypostoma (assembly GCF_963921235.1). Lineage (NCBI taxonomy): Eukaryota > Metazoa > Chordata > Chondrichthyes > Myliobatiformes > Myliobatidae > Mobula > Mobula hypostoma. Next base: position 148,850,769 of record NC_086102.1, read on the forward strand.
AATGTCCCGGGATTTGACTGCTACTTTTTTCCCTTATTTGGGAGTGAGAAAGTTGGCAACCCTAGTGAGGTGTCTGTCAGTAAGCCCCTGTACTTAGATTTAATAATTTTCATCTGTGAAAATGCAATTTCACAAAGATAAGTTGACCCGAAGTAGGCACTGACTTCCAGTGGTATAAAACCAACGCGCACACCTCACATTGCTCGGCCCCATCAGTAGTAATTGCCACCAGTTTATGAATGGGGATGTTATTTTCATGGACATATTATTTTAAACTCATTGTAAATATCCTCACCTCTCGTTCTTTCCTTTAATTGCAAAAGAGTGAGGAGGTCCTCCTTCGTTGTAAAATCCTGGAAAGCCATTCTGACAAATACAACAAGCTGAGCTGTTTGCATTACATCCAGGGATTCATCGAACTGTAGTGAAAAATATTCACGTCCTCTGACAGTGACTCTATCCTCCTTGTCACTGTTGCAGGGCCAAGCAGTATATTATGTATTGCGGTTGTGATGCCGTTTTTGTTTTTAAAGTCATTAAAAGCAGTCTCTGTGGTAATGACCATTGCTTCCTTGAATAAATCACCATCTGTAAAAGGCTTCTTGTGTTTAGCCAAGAGGTGACTTACACGAAATGATGTTTCAATAACAGCCTTATTTTGAGCAGCATGTTTTGTGGAAAACGATTGCTGGGCCTTCAACCCCGATTTCAGGTCAACTTTCCTGGCACGAATTGCGCTCTTTGGGAGGTAGGTGTCTTTAAATTCCTGGTGGTTGGTGTTGTGGTGCCGCTCCAGATTCCCTCTTTTAGTCAGTGCTTGTGTTTGGTGGCACAACATACATACACACTTGTCTTTCACCAAGGTAAATAGAAACTCCTCTTCCCATTCTGGATGGAATTTGTATGCTTTCGCCTTCTTTCGTGGAGCCTCCGCTATGCTATCAGGATATCACGTGCGATTGCCAATTGCGTCGCCTCTGATCTGAGCCGACATTTACTGGCCGGGCAGCACCTAATTAATTAGCTTGTTTATTTTGGCTTTTTTTCTTAAAGATGTGCTGGGTGCGTCCTGGCTACCGCTGCACCCCTGCATGCTTCGCGGCCTGGAGGTTGGGGACCACTGCCGTAAATTGATGTTTGCGACAGTCTGTACTCTTATCTAATCTGATTGGTCACTTTGATGCAGCACAGGCTACGCTGAAAACACGGTGCATGGCGGGAGAACTACACACATGCGCACTGAGCAGAAAGAACAGAACTAAACCCCCGCAACCCAGAAACAATCTCTCTTTACAAACAGCTTTTCAGTGAAAATATTGCCATATTACCATTATCCTAATTAGATTTACTTACTTTTATAATGCTCACATTACAACAGTATTTTTGTATTTATTTTTGGTCTTTCTTCGGGATCCACTGGGAAAGTCTCAAAGATCGACCAGTCGATCGCGATCAACGGGTTGGCAACCCCTATTGTAAGGTATGTGCACTCTATAGATTCTTAACCTGTCATGAAGTTCATCACTAAGTGAAAAGGCACATGAGAAGCTGTTAGTCCTGATGAAGGATCTCGGCCTGAAACGTTGACTGTACCTCTTCCTAGAGATGCTGCCTGGCCTGCTGCGTTCACCAGCAGCTTTGATGTATGTTGCTGAGAAGTGAGGAGTTGCTGCAAAATGGGTTTTGTTTTTTCAAGTACCCTTTCAAGGGCACTTCTGAACTCCACAGCATGCTACATTTCCACAGTTTTAATGTATGCCCCAGCTATGCATTCTTCAGTTGTTGATGTTCCTTTGTTCAGTTGTTGATGTATTTTTCTGCTTCTTGTGGCAGCCTTGCAATTCCTTTAGCATTTTTCCCTTTTCCACACGAGGCTGAGTTGCTGGCTCGACGCGCAACCCAACATGGATGGAAAGCACGCCAGGAGTGCGCCGGATTCGAAGTTGGGACCGCTCAGCTCAAAATAGCGGATGCCACGACACCACCGGCCAGCTGATGCATTCTTCAGTGAATGTTCTCTATTCTCCTTAGCCTGTGTGAATATTTCTACAATGTGCTTCCACACTGCAGCAGAAGCAGTAGTAAAGACTGCATCTGGCCCTTGGCCAGTGGCCTTGGGCATCTCTGGTTTTAGAAGGGAAGGGCAGAAATATCAAAGTGCATGATTATGGCATGATCACGACAGAAGAGACTGAGGTCCATCAGCTGTTCATTGCAAGCGGGCCGGTAGTATTACTGCGTTTAAAGTCTGTCACGAGCCTTATGGCCCATCAGGCCAGTGCTTATGCCGATTTCCGTGGCATGAAGCGACTGAGAGTACGAGACTCCCCCCCACCACGAGATAGGACGCCACCCCAGCATTTCTGCCGGTACTCATTCTCAGCTGGGCAGACTGGAGCATTGTGTGGTTAAGTGCCTTGCTCAAGGACACACACGCCGCCTCAGCCGAGGCTCGAACCCATGACCTTCAGATTGCTAGTCCAACGCCGTAACCACTTGGCCACACATACTGCGTAGCGGTACTTAAATTCGATATGCCAAATGGAGGTGTAGTAATCCTTTCAAAAGGAATGCACTCCGGTCTGCAAGACAATGCTAATATATCCAGCAACTGCGTGGAAGTAGCCAAATGTTACTAAAATCAAATCACAATTACCTTTATAGTAAATTACAATGTGGCCTTTGCCCCTTTCTGTTCTTTCAATTGTAGTTACAAGGATTGGGCAGGATTTGGAACCACTTCAGAAAAATGCAAATGCATGTGTTTAGTCTGTCATTGAAGTTCAGATAAGGGAACTGAGAGTTGAAAGTCCTGTATAAAGTCCTGCTGGAAGCCTTTCTTATGCTCCTGGCTCATCTATTAAATTGACCTGATCATTTTCCAATAATGCTTGCAATCTAGAGAAAGCCCAACCAGGCTGCCTGTGTCTGGAAACAAATGATTTATGCACAAGCTTTAAGTTGACAATTTAGCACCAGCAGACTACTTGTGGATATCATGAACGTATAAAAATCACTGAAAATATAGAGAACTGCAGCAATGGCCAGAGGAAGCAAACAGGAGTCAACTTTGTAAATGAGTCACGGTCCCTGAATTAGCTTGGAAAGGAGTTGGAAGCATGGTGCTCCCCTTACTAATTAACATGCATTCAGTTATGTTAAGGGAGGGCAGAGCCTGCAGTGCAACACCACTGAAACCAAATATATGTTGCACTCTGGGGTGGTATTAAATGTGTTGGGTAGTGGCCATCCAATTTCTGAATGGACATTGAACCCATTAACATTACCTTGCTACTTTTTTTTTAAGCAACACACATAAAATGCTGAAGGAACTCAGCAGGGCAGGCAACATCTGTGGAAAAGAGAACAGTCGACATTTCGAACTGAGACCCTTCGGTAGGACACTCCAACACTCAGGACACGCAGACTGGCCTGCTGAGTTCCTCCAGCATTTTGTGTGTGCTGCTTGGATTCCTGCAGATTTTCTCTTGTTTATACTTTTTTAATATTTCTGTTTTTGCGCTACTATTTAATTTAACTATTATGTATACTTACTGTAATTTACAGCTTTTTTTCTTATATTGTCATGTATTGCATGGAACTGCTGCTGCAAATTTACCAAATTTCACAACATGTGATGGTGATAATTAACCTGATTCTGATTCTGACTAATGTGCAGAGGTTGAGACTGGGGTGAGCTCGAATCCACCAAAGCAAATGGGGGACTTAAATTAATGCAATAACACTAATCCTTGTCACCATCATTATATGCTGTGTCAAGTGACATGGGTAATCATAGTCTTTTGACTACAATTGTTCCTAGCAAAGTTTTCTCCAGACGTGGTTTGCCATTGTCTTCTTCTGGGCAGTGTCTTTACAAGATGGGTGACCCCAGCCATTGTCAATTATCTTCAGAGATTGCCTGCCTGGCGTTATTGGTTGCATAACCAGGTCTTGTGATCTGTATCAGCTGCTCATATGACCATCCACCACCTGCTCCCATGAGGTGAGGGGAAGGTGGCTAGCTGGAAGGTGATAGGTAAAGCCAGGTGGATGGGAAAGGTCAAGGGCTGGAGAAGAAGGAATCTGATAGGAGAGGAGAGTGGAACATAGGAGAAAGGGAAGGAGGAGGGAAATAAAAACTATGGCTTTGTCAGTGACATCTGCATTCTGTGATTGAATACTCATGAGAACTATTTATTACCTGCCTGCATGCTTTTAGTGCTTGGCAGAATGTATCTCGTTAGCATCATTGATAGTTTAAGAGGCCATGACACACCCACAAATAAGCAACATGGAGCCCAATGTCCAGACAGGGCTGGATTTTATTACAGGTGTACAAGATTATGAGGGGAATCGAAATGGTGGGAAGTAAGGGTACTTTTCCGCATTCAGGGGTGTCTAAAGCAAGAAGGCTGTGACATAAGGAGAGAGGTAGGAGGATCAGAGAGACCTGAGGTAGCATTTTATCACATAGAGAATGGTTGCAATTGGAAATGTGCCACCTGACGAGGTGGTGGAGGCAGGTTCTCTCACAACAGGTAAGAAACATCTGGATATGCACTTGCACAGCCAAGGCACAGGAAGATCTGGACCAAATCCATGTAAATGGGATTAGTATGATTGCATAGATAAAATCATTATGGGTCCACTTCTGTACTCTATGAATCTATAATCCTTTGATTCAGAGATGGAAAGAGGGAGAGGTGGGGGAGGGGGAGACCATGAAGTGTTCAAATAACAAAGGTAAAAATCTTAAAATCTTGAAGGTGACTGTAAGTTGGCAGATGGATGGGCTCAAAGTAAATTTATTATCAAAGTTCATATATGTCACCATATACAACCTTGAATTTCATTTCTTGCAGAAATTTACAGGAAAACAAAGAAATACAATAAAATTTATGAAAAATTCATAAACAAAGACTTAGAATTTAGAATTTATTTAAAATTTATTTATTTAAATCTTACATCCATCCCACATGAGGGAGTAAAAGTCTTTACATTATGACTCCATCGCAACGTACAGATACGTGAATTGAAAAGTCCAATACCATAAGACAAAGGAGCAGAAGTCGGCCATTCTGCCCATCGAGTCTGCTCCGCCATTTTAACATGAGCTGATCTATTCTCCCATTTAGTCCCACTCTCCTGCCTTCTCACCATAACCTTTGATGCCCTGGCTACTCAGATACCTATCAATCTCTGCCTTAAAGACACCCAATGACTTGGCCTCCACTGCAGCCCGTGGCAACAAGTTCCATAGATTCACCATCCTCTGGCTAAAAAAAATTCTTCGCATTTCTGTTCTGAATGGGCGCCCTTCAATCCTTACGTCATGCCCTCTTGTACTAGACTCCCCCATCATGGGAAACAACTTTGCCACATCCACTCTGTCCATACCTTTCAACATTCGGAATGTTTCTATAAGGTCTCCCCTCATTCTTCTAAACTCCAAGGAATACAGTCCAAGAGCGGACAAACTTTCCTCATATGTTAACCCTCTCATTCCCGGAATCATTCTAGTGAAATCTTCTCTGTACCCTCTCCAATGTCAGCACATCCTTTCTTAAATAAGGAGACCAAAACTGCCCACAGTACTCCAAGTGAGGTCTCACCAGTGCCTTATAGAGCCTCAACATCACATCCCTGCTCCTATACTCTATTCCTCTAGAAATGAATGCCAACATTGCATTCACCTTCTTCACCACCGACTCAACCTGGAGGTTAACCTTAAGGGTATCCTGTACGAGGACTCCCAAGTCCCGTTGCATCTCAGAACTTTGAATTCTCTCTCCATTTAAATAATAGTCTGCCCATTTATTTCTTCTGCCAAAGTGCGTAACCATACACTTTCCAACATTGTATTTCACTTGTCGCTTCTTTGCCCATTCTTCCAATCTATCCAAGTCTCTCTGCAGACTCTCTGTTTCCTCAGCACTACCGACCCCTCCACCTATCTTCGTATTGTCAGCAAACTTAGCCACAAAGCCATCTATTCCATAATCCAAATCGTTGATGTACAATGTAAAAAGAAATGGCCCCAGCACGGACCCCTGTGGAATACCACTGGTAACCGGCAGCCAACCAGAATAGGATCCCTTTATTCCCACTCTCTGTTTCCTGCCCATCAGCCAATGCTCTATCCATGTATGTAACTTTCCTGTAATTCCGTGGGCTCTTATCTTGTTAAGCAGCCTCATGTGTGGCACCTTGTCAAAGGCCTTCTGAAAATCCAAATATACAACATCCACTGCATCTCCCTTGTCTAGCCTACTTGTAATTTCCTCAAAAAATTGTAATAGATTTGTCAGGCAGGATTTTCCTTTAAGGAAACCATGCTGAGTTCTGCCTATCTTGTTGTATGCCTTCAGGTACTCTGTAACCTCATCCTTGACAATCGACTCCAACAACTTCCCAACCACCGATGTCAAGCTAACAGGTCTATAATTTCCTTTTTGCTTGCTTGCCCCCTTGTTAAATAACGGAGTGACATTTGCAATCTTCCAGTCATCCGGAACCATGCCAGCATCTATTGACTTTTGAAAGATCATCGCTAATGCCTCCACAATCTCCACAGCTACTTCCTTCAGAACACAAGAGTGCATTCCATCTGGTCCAGGAGATTTATCTACCTTTAGACTATTCAGCTTCCTGAGTACTTTCTCTTTCGTAATTGTGACTGCGCACACTTCTCTTCCCTGCCACCCTTGAATGTCTGGTATACTGCTGATGTCTTCCTCAGTGAAGACTGATGCAAAATACTCGTTCAGTTCCTCCGCCATCTCCTAATCTCCCATTACAATTTCTCCAGCATCATTTTCTATCAGTCCTATATCTACTCTCACCTGTCTTTTACTCTTTATATACTTGAAAAAGCTTTTAGTATCCTCTTTGATATTATTTGCTTGCTTCCTTTCATAGTTAATCTTTTCCCTCATAATAACCCTCTTACTTTCCTTTTGTAAGGTTTTAAAAACTTCCCAATCCTCTGTCTTCCCACTAATTTTTGCTTCCTTGTATGCCCTCTCCTTTGCTTTAACTTTGGCTTTGACTTCTCTTGTCAACCACGGTTGCATCCTTTTCCCATTCGAAAATTTCTTCTTTTTTGGAATATACCTGTCTTGCACCTTCCTCACTTCTCACATAAACTTCAGCTACTGCTGCTCTGCCGCCCTTCCCGCCAATGTCCCTTTCCAGTCAACTTTGGCCAGTTCCTCTCTCATGCCACTGTAATTTCCTTTACTCCACTGAAATACCGACACATCAGATTTCGGCTTCTCTTTTTCAAATTTCACAGTGAACTCAATCACGTTATGATCACTGCCTCCTAAGGGTTCCTTTACCTCAATCTCTCCAATCACCTCCGGTTCATTACACAATACCCAATCCAGTACAGCCGATCGCCTAGTGGGCTCAACTATCAACTCAAGCTCAACTGTGAGCTCAACTAGTGGGCTCAAGTGTAATGGCTTCTAGAAAGAAGCTGACCTGTTGCTGGCTTTAATGCTGCAGTACTGATTGCCAGACAAACAACCAATATGCAAAAGAGGACAAATAGTGCAAATAAAATAAATAAATAACACTGAATACCTGAGTTGTAGAGTCACTGAGAGTGAGTCCATACGTTGTGGAATCAGTTCAGATCTGAGGTGAGTGAAGCTATCCATGCTGCTTCGGGAGCCTGGTGGTTGGAGGGTAATAGCTGTTCCTGAACCTTCTGGCATGGGACCCAAGTCTTCTGTACCTCCATCTCAGATCCCCTATCAAGGACTGGCTCATGGACCTCCAACTTCTTCCACCTGCAGTCAATTGTGGAAGAATTTAAGACTCCTTGGATATGTAGGGGATATGAATGCTCTTAGAATTTAGCCAAAAAGTCCTTGCAAGTCTTTGAATCTAGTCCTTGCTAAAGTCTAAATAAGAATGCTATGGCACCATATTTACGTCATGCTATTGTTTGTTGAAAATCTAGTCCTAAGTTCAAAGTCACGCTGTTTGTCGAAATCTGGTCCTAAGTTCACAGTCAAGTGCTTTTAGTCACGTACACTGTGCCTATATAATGAAGCGGGTCTGTAAGATAAACAGAGCTCCTAAGCACCGCTCTTAGGTGGAAGGAGGCTCTCCATAATATCATATAATAAAGTCCTCTAGTCTGAAACAACTCTCTGAGTCGGCCTGATCTATTCTGTCTGCTGCTCCTAAGATTTTTTCCCACAACATCAATATTCATCTCTTTGGTTTTGCTGACCTTAAGTGAGAGGTGGTTGTTGTAGCACCATTCAACTTTTCAGTCTGGTGAGTATAGGGGTCTTCCTGGCATGATAGGACCTGACTCGCAGAAGATTTACACAATTAATTCTTTGACAAATAATATTTTTGAAATGCTTTTTATTTCCATGGATCATGTGGTGTAGGATATCACTTCTAAATACTTCAGTTCTGGGTGAGGGAATTCAATTCTATGAGCTGTTCCTGTGGGTTGATTTCCAGGTAAGGGCCGTGGCTATGGTTACAAAGGATTTTACTACTTTTGTTTAACAACATCAAAGCTTGGGTTGAGGTTGGGGGTTTGAGCTTAGGGTTCTTCTGAAGTTGTGCCTCTCTCCTAGCCCTCACTACTTCTGATCAAACAGTGCTCAAAGCTGCCAGAATGAAAAACATTTTGCTTTCCCTGCAGCTGTCATTTTTCACCTTGATCGTCAAAAGCACTCAAACAAAACAAAAGACAAAATAATGGGTGGAGAATAAGGAAGGAACAACAATGAATTTATAAATTACTTTTTAGAATCTGAAAAGCTGCTGACAAAATTTTTAGGAGTGAATTTGCTGCTATAATGTAAAAAAAACATGTTGGCAGACAGCAAGCTCTAATGTGATAATAATTAAAATGCTTGTTGATCTTAGTTGAGTGTTAAACATTGGCCTAATCACCCATGTTTCTTTCCAAAGTAATCCCAAGGGATGTTTTATGTCTCAGTATCCAGGCCATGCTCTCTTCTCACTACTACCATTAGACAGGAGGTACAGGAGCCTTAGGCTCCACACTACCAGATTCAGGAATGGTTATTACCCTGCAACCATTAGGCCCCTGAAGCAGCGTGGATCACTGCACTCCTCTACTCGGAACTGATTCCACAACCTATGGACTCACTTGCAAGGGCTGCACTACTCATGTTCTCAGTATTATTATTGTTTTATTTGCACAAGTTGTCTTCTTTTGTGTGGGCATGTGGCCGAGTGGTTAAGACATTGGACTAGCGACCTGAAGGTTGTGAGTTCGAGCCCCAGCCGAGGCAATGTGTTGTGTCCTTGAGCAAGGCACTTAATCACACATTGCTCTGCGATGACACTGGTGCCAAGCTGTATGGGTCCTAATGCCCTTCCCTTGGACAACATTGGTGTCGTGGAGAGGGGAGACTTGCAGCATGGACAACTGCTGGTCTTCCATACAACCTTGCCCAGGCCTGTGCCCTGGAGAGTGAAGACTTTCCAGGCGCAGATCCATGGTCTTGCAAGACTAACGGATATCTTCTTTTGCACATTGGTTGTTTATCAGTCTTTACGTGTAGTTTTCTATTTCTATTTCTCTCTTTTCTGTATTTTCCTGTAAATGCCTGCAAAGAAAATGAACCTTAAGGTAGTATATGCACTTTTATAATAAATTTCTTTTGACTTGTCGTATTGAAATGGTGCTTAGCTTAGCATCACTTTTGACAGTCATGATCTCTGAAAGTGCATCACTCCTACAGTAACTTAGAAATGATAAACTTAAATCATAACAAAGTGGATTTTAGAATATATTCTTCAATTATTTTCCTCAGAATAAACTTTCTGAATAATATTCACTCATGTACGGATTTCTGAATCTTATAGAGTAATGTAGAAATCTTTTGTGAGGTATTAAATTCCCTTGTGAATTTTGGTAAATCCAGCAATGCACATCTTGGAAGGTATTGCTATTTTAATAAGAGAGTGCTTCAAATATGATTGAGTCCATGCAGTCAGTCTGCAACATGATGAAGAAAGCTGTCTTCCCCCAAGCACTTAAAATCAGCAAGTCACTGGGATATTGTACTGAGACCAAAGCTGCCACAAGGGGGCAATTTGGCCTCTGACAATCTGCTTTCAGAAGCCTTGTCGAACAGAAATGTTATTTGTTGATACAGAAGTAGGTGGAGGGATCTATGAAAAACATTACATACTCAATCAGTTTGAGTCTCCATACAAGGCAATAATTTCACTAATGCTTGTGCACCAACTAGATTAAAACAAATCAGTTGCTCAAAAAACACAGGAGAAGGGAATGAAAAAAAGCCTACCAGCTCGATGATTGAAAGCTGAGGAAAAGCATACTGGCAGTGAGCTGGTTTCCCGTGGATTAGCTAACTTTGCTTTGATTCATGCTCTTTCAGCAGGCTGTAACAAGAAGTTAGAGAAGCCCCTAGAGGGATTATTATGGCAGTGTTCTCTATTATTCATGCTAAGCTAGATGATCCAACATAGTTCTTACAAAAACCATTTCAGAGAAACAGCAAAGGCACAGTTCACAATACATTGGTGGCAGCAATAATTTTTTTTTGCTCTAAGCATAATATAGAAGTTAAAAGCTGATGTGACATGTAGATGGACTAACACAGGTGTTATTGGAAAACTAAGCAGAAATTGTGCCTGATATAAAAATTAGCTGAAAATGTTTTTGATAGAACTATCTTAATCAGACGTATGTAAATTTAGATCACAGTGCATTAGAGAATTTGATAATCTTTCGTAACACATACAATTCTGTTATTTTAAATGATAAAATTGCAAAACATCTGAAAGCCACTAGCTGATAAATTAAAGCGTGTGAGTGTATATATGCGATTCCCAGGTCTGTAATGAATCAATGGGCTGGATTTTGCTCTCAGTGGACTACACTGGGTTATTGCCATCAGTAAATCCAACAAAATTCCATCTTGTGTGCTTTATACTGCTGGCAGTAAATGTCGGATTAAGGTTTTTAAACGTTCCACGGTACTGTGTTAGTGCTTGAAAATCACTGTTACTGTCAAAAGCAAGTGAAAAGCAGGAAGCATGGTTGATTTCAGATTTTAAATTAGCTTTATCATGGCTCTTTCAATGATCAGGGCTTCTTCACATGTCTGGACATCCCCGCTGGTCTGCCAAAAATGAAAAATCTGGAGATTTATTTCTAATCTGACATCTTCCCTTCAACCTCTCCTTTCACTCCATAAATGAAAAAAAAACATTCAATCAGCAGTGAAAGAAAATCATTGACAAATAACATCTGCTAATATTTGTATGAATGTATGGTAAAAAATTGAGTCCAATAGCACAGTGGGACTTTCAGATGGTTTGTACTGAGAAGAGATTAAAGATCTAAAGATTAGCTTTATTTGTTACACATACATCAAAACATCGAGTGAAATGTGTCATGTGCATAACAACCAGCAGGGTCTGAGGATGTGGCGGGGGCAGCCCACAAGCATTGACAATCTTCCTGCACCAACATAGTCTGCTCATGGCTTACTAACTTGAAGCGGTAAGTCTTTGGAATGCAGGGGATCATCGAGCGCTGGAGGACACCCACAGGGTCATGGGGAGACTGAACCCCCATAAGGACTTGTGCCAATCACTATACTACATGCTGCCTGATGGTGATTTCAAAGGGTAGCTGTCAAGTAAACTTCAACTATTCAGGCGATAAATCACTGCTGAATTGGGTGGAGTGGTGCAACAAGGTGTGTCTTGTCCCCTGATAAGCATCTAAGCAAAATATAAAAGGTCAGTATAATGAGTTCGAAGCTGCTGTCAAGCACTGTTTAGGATTTCATTTTATTTTTTGAATATTTTGGGACTATTAAAGCCTACTCATTAATCCACAGAATGTTGTAGAATTAGTAATTAAATCTTGAAAAAACATTCACAATCCTTGGCTTTGTAAACAGTGTAAAAATAACAAAATTGCTCTGATCTATTATAAAGTCACCTGGTAGGCATCAAAGAGCACGATACATCTAGTTATGGTCATCTCATATAAGGATGTAAAAAGTGGGAAGGGAGATAAGAAAGATTTGATATAGTAGCACCAGATATCAAAAGAATTAAATTACAACATTCTGCTTTTACTATATTAGCCTGTGTGGCACTGCAATGGAGGGTGAATATTTAGGTGCTGAAGATATGGAACACACTGTCTATATGGAGAGTGGCACCATATTCAAGAGTGACTTTCAAAAGGGAATTCAATATTATACTTGGAAAGGAAGAACCAGGCATGCTGCGTGTCTACAATGGACCTCTCCTTGTGTTGCTGTTCTTTTATATGGTTACATTGTCGTAAACCTCACTGAAGCATGTTAAGAAAACATTGTCTGCACAAGGGCCACTATAAATATTGCTGGATGACACTGTTGTAGTTCTTTAGCTTGCAACATCATAACATTTTTGATTTACTTACAAATTGATGCGCATCAAAATATATTCAAATCAGGAATGAGTTGTAAGATCATTCTGCCCTTCAGGCATGTTCTGCCATACAGTTTCACAGTGTCTGATATTTATTTCAGCTCTTTTCTCTTTCCTTGTTCTATATCTTTTGTCACATTCATCTAACAAAAATCTGTCTCAGTCTATTAGCTTGCCAGTAGAGAGCAGAAGTTGCCTGCATTAGAGAGAGATTGGATAGGTTGGGCTTATGGCTAAGGGGTGAGGTGATAGGAGAATGAGATCCATGGATAGAGTAGATAGCTAGACTCTTTGCCCCACAGTGAGGGTATCAAAGGGTGCAAAGTTTTAAGATGAGAGATTGGCATTTTAAAGGGGATCTGAGGGACAAATTTGTTACATAGAATATGGGCCATTCTATGGTGAACTATACAAAACTACACTATAATCACCTTCTCACCTCTTTCCTAAGCAGCCCTTATCTCTCCAGTCTTTTGCATTCATGTTCAAAGCATTCATATTGGAGTCTCTCAAATGTCCATTATATCAGCCTCTATCGCCACTCCTAGCAGTGTGCTCTTACTGCCCACCATTCCCTATATTAAAAAAAGCTTATCTGAGACATCTCCCCTAAACCTTACTCCACTCACCTTAAATACAAGGGGTGACTGATAAGTTTGTGGCCTAAGGTAGAAGGAGATGAGTTATTAACTTCAAACTTTCTGGATAATCACTCAGATTTGAACTGTATGTGCATGTAATGAGAACTGTATAACTCATCTCCTTCCACCTTAGGCCACAAACTTATCAATCACCCCTTGTAGATGTTCTCTGGTATTGGTCATTGCTGCCTTGGAAATAAAAGGCGCTGATTGTCCACTCTATCTATGATCTATGTCTGTCATAATCTTATATATTTATGTCCCTCATCCTCCTTTGTTACAAAGAAAAAAGCCCCAACTTGATCAACCTTTCCTCATAATCCAGGCAGCATCCTTTCTAAATCTTCTGCATCCTTCCTTTAATGAGATGACCACAGCTAAACAGCTAAATAGAGGTATGGTCTGGCTAGAGTCTTATATAACTGCAACATTACATCGCAGCTTTTGAACTCAGTCCCCTGACCAGTGAGGGCCAACACACCACATCACGAGAAAATCTGCAGATGCTCAAAATCCAAAGCAACACGCACACACACACACACACACACACACACACACACACACACAATGCTGGTGAAACTCAGCAGGCCAGGAAGTATTTATAGAAAAGAGTAAACAGTCGATGTTTCGGTCGAGACCCCTCATCAGGACTAGAAAGGAAGGGGAGGTCAGAATAGGAAGGTGGAGGGAGAGCAGGAAGAAGTACAAGATGCCCCAGCTGCCTATCGCTTCCCTCATGGTTCTGCCTCCTTCTACTACACATTGTGTTTTCCCCTATTCCTTCTTCACCTTTCCTGCCTATCACCACCCTGCTTCCCCTCCCCCACCCCTTTATCTTTCCCCTTACTGGTTTTTCACCTGGAACCTACCAGCCTTCTCCTTCCCACCCTCCCCCCACCTTCTTTGTAGGACCTCTGCCCCTTCCCTCTTCAGTCCTGACGAAGGGTTCCGGCCCGAAACGTCGACTCATCGTTTCCACGGATGCTGCCCGACCTGCTGAGTTCCCCCAGCGTGCTGTGAGTGTTGCTTTGACCCCAGCATCTGCAGAGTATTTTGTGTTTAAGAAGTACAAGATGGTAGGTGAAATCTATGTTGAGTCTCATTGATATACAGGAGGCCGCACCAGGAGCAACGGATACAGTAGATGATCCCAACAGACTCACAGGTGAAGTGTTGCCTCACCTGGAAGGACTGCTTGGGGCCCTGAATGGTAGGGTGGGAGGAGGTGTAGGGCAAGTGTGGCACTTGTTCCGCTTGCAAGGATAAGGACAAAGAGACCATATGACTTCTTAATCACCCTATCAACTTGTGTGGCTATCAATACCAACAGAATAGGAGTTAGTTCATCCATTGGTCACTGAAACCTGCATGGGGTGTGTCATCCAAACATCTGTGCAGTTTCCTGCTTCAACCATGACAGACTCTAACAGGTATCTGTGGATTAAGGATGTCACCACAAGGCATTGTGTTTGCTGCTCTGGTGACATTCTTGGAGCATAGTTTTATCATAAATCATGTCACCAGAGCAGCAAACACAATGCCTTGTGGTGACATCCTTAATCTTGATTTGAACAGCAGGAGGACTCTGTCAGAGTTACCTTTGCTTATTCTCCACTTGCCAATGACAGCTTTGCATTGATGTTTCCTAAGAGTATCATTTGTCTCCCAGTGGGATATGGATCAGGCTTTTTACAAGATTTTTTCTTTATTAAGAAGTCTTCCTTGGTCTTCGTGTACTTTTAAGGTTAGGTGGATTAGGGTGTGTCTAATGAGGAGAGATGAAGCTACATGGACCTGTACTCTCTAATCCTCACAACTGGATTTCAATGTATGAAAGACGAACAGGCAAAATTACCTTCATGCAAAGTTCAGAGTGGATTTGGGTTACCGTATTAGAATACTGTGTTCTGGAGCCAAATAAATGGCAAGCTGTATGAAAGCATTATAGTATAATGAGGTAGGTTTAATTAATGACATTATTATGCAGGCTCCCCTAGGTGTAAGTGATGATAATATGACTGAAGTTTACATTCAATTTGAGGGAGAGAAGAATGGGAATAAAGTTGGTTGTCATATTTGAATAAGAGTAAATATGAGGGCGGGAAAGCAGAGCCAGCGAAGGTGAAATACAGAATTGGATTAGGGGATCAGCCAATTGCAATAGAGTGACAGACATTTTGGAAAGTTTTCAAAATACAGAAAAAAAATCTGAAAACTCCGAAGGAGAGGTTTCATCATGTGTGGTTAACTAAAAATATTAAAGATAACATCAAACTTAAAGAAAAGTCATTTGATTTCACTAAGACAGGTGGCAGATGAAAAGAATCAGAATCCCAATCAGGTTTATTATCACCAACATATGTTGTGAAATTTGTTGTTTTGTGGCTGCATTACAATGCAAGACATAAAAATTACTCTGTTACAAATACAGTAATCCCTCCGTATCTGTGGGTTCCACATCCACAGATTCAACCAACCGCAGATTGGGATCGAAAAAGGCACCCTCTCTCTCCAGCACTAGTTGTTTGAGAATCGTTTGCCTCACATCTCGTTCGTTCACTACCTGTGTTGTGAGCGAGAGGAAGGAGTTTAAGGTTAGTAAGGGATGGTTGGCTAGCTATGTAAAGTGCTACAGCCTCAAAAACTTAAAGATCACGGGAGAATCAGCATCGGCTGATGCCGAGGCAGCATCAGCGTTCCCAGAGCTACAATGGTTGCGTCTGTACTAAACATGTGCAGACTTTTTTTTCTTGTCATTAC
This sequence comes from Mobula hypostoma, assembly GCF_963921235.1. Classification (NCBI taxonomy): domain Eukaryota; kingdom Metazoa; phylum Chordata; class Chondrichthyes; order Myliobatiformes; family Myliobatidae; genus Mobula; species Mobula hypostoma. Next base: position 148,866,638 of record NC_086102.1, read on the forward strand.
TCCCTAAACAATACAGTATAACAACTATTTACATAGCATATACATTGTATTATGTATTATAAGTAATCTAGAGATGATTTAAAGTATACGGGAGGATATGCGTAGGTTATATGCAAATACCACGCCATCTTATATACAGGACTTGAACATCCACGGAATTTGGTATCCGCGGGGGGTCCCGGAACCGAACCCACGCGAATATGGAGGGCCAACTGTATAAATTAATTGCAGAAGACTAAGAATGAGGTAGTGTCCATAAGTTCATGGACCATTCAGAAATCTGATGGTAGAGGGGGAGATGCCATTTCCAAAATGTTGAGTGTGGGTCTTCAGCTTTCCTTCATTATGTCCTGTTTAAGTTTAGAGAAAATAAGAAGTCGGACATTTGATACATCCTTTAAATTTGAGCAAAACTGGCCACCTTTTATTCAATATTTTCATTTAATTTGATTTATTACTCTTCCAAGTTTTTTTCGAAGTTTTAGATTTGATCAGAAAGTCTTTCTTTTTTTTTTGGTCGTATCCTCAGAATGGACTGCCCAGTCCCTTTTTTTGTTTCTTTTTTTTTCGTTTTGTGTAGTGGATTTTTTTTCTTCATTTAAAATTCAAAGTTTTTTCTTTCTTCTTCATGAACTGATAAGAGGAGAATTGCTGTTTTCTTTATTTTATTATATATTGTATACTAGCTCAACACTATGTATGATTTTGATAATGTCTATCTCAATCTCGGTTTGTATTGTTATTGATATATATATATATTTGAGATAATTCTCCTCTTGTTTTTATTTATGTTCCTTTTAAATCAATAAAAAAAATTAATAAAGAAGAGTGTGGGTCTTCAGGCCCCTGAACCATCTTCCCCAATGGTAGTACTGTGAAGAGGGCATGGCCCGCATAAGAGTCCTTAATGATAGATGCCCTGAACTTGTTGAGGCACTGACTCTTGAATGTATCCCCATTAGTGGGGAGGGTTGTGCCCGTGATGGAGTTGGTGAAGTCCACAACCCTCTGAAGTCCCTTGCAATCTTGTGCATTGGAGGCTCCATTCATGGCTGTGAGGCAACCAATCAGAATGTCCTTCACTGTACAAATCTGTAAGTCTTTGGTACCATACCAAATCTCTTCAAACTCCTAATGAAGCAGAGCTGCTGGTGTGCCTTCTTCATGATTACATCAATATAATGGGCCCAATATATATCTTCTCAGATGTTGATGTCCAGGAATTTGAATTTGCTCACCCCTTTCACCACTGACCGGTCAGCAAGGGCTAGTATGTGTTCTCCCAGTTTACCCTTCCAGAAGGGTAGAAGCAAAGATTGACAACATGATCAATAAGGAAAGAAAAACAGGAATGTGGGACAGAGCTAGATGGAAATGTAATAAAAAATGATCAGATATTTCATAAGCATTCAATAATGAAAAGGATAATAAAGAGAACATCGGTCCAATAGAGGGAAATCTTGTAGAGGAATTACATTGTCATTTTGCATTGGTTTTCTCTATAAAGAGTATAAGCTACAGTATATTGCAAAAGTAACTGTAAATCAGGAATTGGAAGGGAAGGAACAGCTCAGGAAAAATACAGTTATCTGGAAAAGCTATTGAGGAAAATTTTGAATCTGTGGGCTACAAATCCAAAGGGTTTCAATGTCAGTTCTCAGACAGAGAGGGTAATTTTCGCACAGCATCAGCATCAATCTATATACTTCTAAAAAAAAAATGGACATTAAATCATTAGATAAAGTTCAGAGAAAATTTACTACACTGAAACCTAGAATAGCAGATTCACTTAGGAAGAAAGACTGGGTAGGCTAGGCTTATAGTTTCTGGAGTTGAGAAGTGTGAGAGGTGACTTACAGTAGAGATATCGGCAGAGACAGGTGGCAATCACTCCATCAGTTCCATGCATCCTCTCACTTACACTATTGCCTCCCTGCTTATTTCCCTCAACCATTGCAACTTATTCTCTCTCAAACATGCCTATCATCTCTGTTTTGAATCTTTTTGCCACTAATCTGCCTGACGGAATAATTTTGCAGGAGCCAGTGAACACACGTTTTGGATGTGGGAGGAAACTGATGCAACCAGCGGAAAACCATGGAGTCGCAAGGGTTCACATTGAATCCGGGTGTCTGGCGCTGGGAACTGGCTGTACTGACCGCAGTGCGCACTAATGTACAGAAGTACAGCCTGAGTTCACCAGAATGAAAGAGAACCTTAAATGTGAAAACTGGGATGACGTTCATGCAAGTAAGGTCAGAAATATGGAACCCTCTTTTCCTGAAGAATAGCTGAATTAACTGAACTTCTCAAAGCTGAAGCTGCCAGATTTTTGTTAGCAAAGCTTGTAAAGGATAGTGGTGACAGATCAGGCAATTGGAATTGAAGTTCATATCAGAAAGAATATAATATCAGGAAATATGCTTGTTGGGTCTGAGCAGGCTTCCTGGTTCTGTGTTCTAAAACACACACATTATGGTCGTCATGGGATATGGAAAATACCTCATTGTTTCAGGAGGGGGCACTCTTACAATATTGTGGCAGACTCAGATTGTAGAAAAGTAGGTGAGGGATTTTTTTTTGCATTTGACTGGACTGTGCCTATGCTAGGAGAATTTGTGCCAAAATTAGAAAGTATTCCATTTCCTTGTACTAACATTTCTCATTTTGATTCATTACTTAATAAAAAAAAGAATGCACATAAATTGTCATGTGGTACCAAAGTAATTACAAATTTGCGTGGGAACATGTCGTAGTAAACTAATCACTTTAATAATAATTTTATTCAAAAGCCTTTAAAAAGATGATTGTATAGATGTTGGGGTGGAGACTGATTACATATTTTTATTGATCCGCAAACAAATGATTGTAAAAAAGCACTCTGTATTAAGTGCATGTTGAAAATAAAAACACAGGAAGCCTCATTAAAGAGCGGCTGTCTTCTTCTCTTAGCTTGGTAGTCTTTATTACACATACATGTTTAACTTAAGCAACATTCCTTCATAATTCCTAAAATAACTGAAGAATAAGGTAGCCCTGATATTACTCTTCTATCACTTGAACTTAAACCAAATAGACAACTGCTCCGTGGCCTCTGCACACTGGAACGATTGAACACGTAACAATTAGTACTTCACCTGCTATGAACTTGCGAAGAGACTACAGCATGTACGCAGGCTGTTCAACCCTGGTGGTCTACACTAGTGGTCATACTCCACAAATCGCCTTCGACCGTCTTCATCAAACCTTGTGTTTATCCTTGTAATGTTCAATTGCAACTGAAAATGAATATTTATCTTTTTTTATTGGATTTTGATGAGCAGCTCATTGAGGTTGGGTACTACATTACACCTTTGGGATCACCGTGAAGGATTTGTTTAGCTGCTAAGTACCATGCAGCAAAAGGTATGATACTTAGTAGCTAAATGTCAGAGGTCAAAGCACAGCAGAGACCCCATATAGTGGGGCATAATGTTGGACTGTGGAAATTCCAGTTCACATCCTGCCTCCTTAGAAATAGAATTGAATACCTAGAAGGGATAGATTTGCCTTTAGAATCTAGCACTAAGTATGTGAGAGTGTGCTGCCAGGTGAATTATACTTGCCCCTCATTCAAGAGTACGTACTGACAAGGAAGTGAGCTCATCTAACAGTGGAAACCTGCGCATCCCTGGATTGCTGGTGAGCAGAGACTAATTCCCAAAGAAGGGAAAATCTGCAAGATCTGGAACTCCAAGCAACACACACCCAAATTCCCACCTAGCTTAGCAGGGTTTTCATCAGTAGACTTCTTATCTCTTGTGGGTAGGTGTAAAATTTTGTGCACATCTTTAAGAAAACCTACAATGTTCTGCTGCATTGATGCAACCTGCTATTGCTTTAAAACTGTTTCAAGTCCCTCTGGTCTGTGAAAGCTCGAAGTCGGGTAGCAGTGAAAGTCTCCCGGCCATGCTTTGGGAGTGCACAGAAAACTTGAATAGAGAGTGGAAAGAATCACGTCATCTTCTCCCTGGCTTCCACCATGCCCCATCCTGTCAACAATCACCTGCTGCCTCTGTGAGAGATATTGCATTTCCCACATTGGCCTCATTAGTCAGCTTAGAGCCCATGAAGCCAGAGTGGAGGCATGTCATCCTCGATTTCAAGCGAATTCCCCAGGGGAAGAAGACATTTAGAACTTAGACAGGGATCTGCCCATTATTCAATACAGCATTTTCTTCATATTGGTCTAGATATCAACTTGGCTACCTGATCGCTATCATCAACATTCTGTGAAAAGCCTATGTAAATGAATGTTGTTGATGCTGATGTATGGTTAAATACAGTAAATAGGTGACAGGAATAGAAGGGGATGAGTTGTGTTTGAATTTAGGAAAATCTCATTAATGCAATCAAAATTAAATACTTATTGCCTTTTTTTAATAACCGAGTTTGCTGAATAAATCTATAAGAGAGCCAGGAAGAAGATAAGAGCAGGTGATGAACGGGGGGAGAGAAAATTTGCTATGGTTAGCAATGAATTCCTAATGCTCACAAAATCAGAATACGATTGACTGTTGGGGTTTCTCGGGTTGAGTACTGGAGATGTCTGCTCCTTGTCCTATAACATATAGCAAGAGATTCTGCAAATGCTGGAAATCCATAGCAACGCACACAAAATGCTGAAGGCCAGGCAGCATCAGTGGGGAGGAATAAAGATTCAGGGTTTCGGCTCTCACCCCTTCATCAGGACTGGAAAGGACTTGAAAGGAAGGATGAAGTCACCAGGATTAGAAGGTGGTGCAAGGAGAAGGAATACGAGCTGGCAGGTGATAGGTGAGACTAGGTGAGAGGGTAGGTGGGTAGAGGGACTTGTAGAGGAGGAAATCAGATAAGAGAGGACCATGGGAGAAAGGGAAGGGGGACAGGCACTTGAGGTAGGTGAGAAGGGATGAGTGAGGAGCCTGAGTGAGAAATAGAAAAAAGATAGAAGGGAAGGGGAGAAATAATCAGATATTAGAGAAATTGGTGTTCATGTCATCATGGTTGGTCTATCCATTCTGTCCTTTGGCCATAACAGTCACATACTGATTGCAGTGTTTCAACGGTAAACAATAAACAAGGCATGGGTGGGGCTTAATGCTCATTCCTGACTGGTTGGATCTGAATTGCCTATTCCTGATTGGTTAGTTTAAATTGGCTTTGTTCTGATTGGTCAATTTTTGACCCGTGGCCTGCTCTCTCGAGAGGGTATTTAAGGAGACGTCTCTAGGGGGACTAACTTGTGCCCCTGAGGAAGATGGTTAGATTTACTGTTAAAATGTTGCAATCAGTATCTGTAGTATGTGACTGTTAAGGCCGAAGGGTAGTATGAATAGATTTGATAATGAGTCACACAGTTTCTGTCGTCAGTAATCGTGGTCAGTGTTGTTCCTCCAACCTGACAGTGGCCTCATTGTGACCATTGAGGAAGCCAGGGAGTGACATGTTGGAATGGGAATCGGATTTAGAATTAGAATGAGTGGCCACTGGGAAATTCCACCTTTTATGGCTGACAGCGAAAGTGCTGGAATATCACTGGATATACCTTATTTTATACTTTATTATATACTTATTCTACTTTAGATCATTCTTTGCTTTTCCTCTTCTTCAAATGTGTGCATCCTTCCTGAAACAAAACATCTTGTGGAGATTCAGGATGCACAATGGGCTCATTCTGAGAGGTCACAATATGTGCCTTGTTTACATAGTATGACTTTTACTATATTCCCATTCTGATATTATGAGTCACCTCAGCAAAGGATAACTGTGGTGAACATTGTTCAGACTTCTATATCCCCTGGGAGCTTCAAAGAAATACATGTGGCATGGGATGAAGCACAATAGAAACAACACGGGTGTTCTGTGGAAAAGGAAACATGAGGTATAACGTTTCTGCCGAGGTATCCAGCTGTCATTGTGTATCCATTCGGAAATGCACTGATAGCTCTGATGATATAGATAGAGTTAAATAAAGCAAATTAGCTTTTGAAGGTGTGACTGAAAGTGAACAAGCCTGTACATTGTACAAGCAATTGTCTGAAGTGGTAAAGACTGGCTGCAAACCAAATATATCAATGGAACTAAAAGATTTCCAAGTAAAATGAAATTAAAGGGAAGTGTGGTGAAAACTTGGGGAAAAAAATTGGAAGTGGGTTTTGAGTAGAATGCAGCAGGAATAAGCTAGGAAAGCAGTTTCAGATATGTGGTGTACAGACAGTAAACAAGGAAATGACATATTTATGTAAGCAGAATGTACAGTAAATTGAAACTAGCTGTTATTATCGGACACATCTGAATAATATTTCACATCAGAATCAGGTTTAGTATTACCAGCATATGCCATGAAATCTGTTGTCTTTGTGGTAGCAGTACAAAGCCAAATCTCCTCAAAATCCAAATGAAATATAAGAATGAGAGGTACTGCAGATGCTGGACATCTAGAGCAATATGTACACTGTGCTGGATGAGCTCAGCAGGTCAGGCTGTATCTATGGACAGGAATAAACAGTCAATGTTTCAGACCGAGACCCTCCATCAGGACTGATGAAATATAGTTGCTGTCGTGCCTTCTTTGTAGCTGCTTTGATATATTGGGCTCAGGATAGATGAATGAATGCATAGATAAATGAATGATAGATGAATGACAACATGAATGCTTTATAGATAAAATGCAAGTGTAATAGCAGTAGTCAATCTCAGGGTCAGCAAAAAGCATCAGCTTACAATAATTTTGTTGGAAGTGCTTGGGAGAGCAGTCATAAGATTGTAGGAAGCCAAAAGGCAGAAGCCAATCAAAAAACTGTATATGCAGCAACGTAAGTGGTGACATTCCTAAAATGAATGGATCAGGGACATCACTGCATATAATAAAAAAGTATCAAATTAATCTGGTCAATGATGGATCATAGACTGAGTACAGCACTATAACAGGTTTACCTTACGACGTAACAGTGGAATTATTAAACCCACCTTAGTCATAATGCAAAGGAAAAAAAAACTCACCAGTCAAACTACAAATAATAAAACCGAGTTCAGTGAAGAAAAGGGTAGCTTGAATGTGGGACTTCTTTTTATCAGTGTAGCTCAGATATTTAGGTGGAGGAGGATCCTGAATAAGCAGTCAACTTCAAAATGAACAGCACTGTTTTGGTTCTAAGCTAATCAGAGCAGATCAAGTAAAACCATGTTAATGTCAGGTTAGAAGAAGCAACACAAAGTCCCATTAAAAGATGCTAATATGCTCTTATCACAACAGAAAGTACATGGTGGGGTCTAAAGAGAGTATCCCAGGGAAGTGTACGATACACGGTGACTCACAATTACCCCGAGCTCAGTTAATTGCAGCATTTCAGCTCGCTGACATTGCTCTAATTGCTCACTGTGATGATCATGTGAGCCGCCAACTCTCGGCTGCTCTATTGATTGGCCGCACACGTCAGGAGGAGCCCAATGTTGTGGCGCTCAGAGCCAGTTAAAGTGAGCGTGCACTGCTTAAAGCTAGCCCGCCTGGCTTAAAGAGGTGGTGCACCATGACCAAAGCAGATCCTGGGAAGGCCGCAGTATTTAAATCTTCCTTGGTACATCTGGTACATCTTGGTCCTTTAGAGTACTGCAGTGGAAGACTCACCAAGAAGCTCTCTAAGCACCTGGTAAAAATGTAGTGAGAGAGAGTAATTTCGGTCCTTGATGCCAAGACCCTGGATGCAGTGCTATAAGTAGTTCAATGACCTTAACCAAGTAGTCAAGGTCAGCAAAGACGTCTTCAAAAGACTAGCTCACACCAGTGGTCCCCAAACACTGGGCCGCAGACCAGTACCGGGCCGCAAAGCATGTGCTACCGGGCCGTGAGGAAACGATATGAGTCAGCTGCACCTTTCCTCATTCCCTGTCACGCCCACAGTTGAACTTGAACGCACGCAAGGTCATTACGCACGCGTCATTCATGTCAGCGCGGGAAGAAGATCAACTCCTTGAGCTTGCAAAATGACGACGGGCTGAAAAGTATGTTTGACATAACATCTCTGCCGGCATTCTAGATCAAAGTCAAGGCTAAATACCCTGAGATAGCCACAAAAGCACTGAAAACGTTGCTTCCATTTCCAACATATCTCTGCGAAGCGGGGTTTTCTGCAATGAATGCAACGAAAACTAAATTGCGGAATAGACTGGACATAAGGAACCCCCTTCGAGTATCGCTGCCTCCCATCACCCCTTGATGGGACCATCTTGTTTCAGGGAAACAAGCCCAGGGCTCCCACTGATTCAGCGATGTTGGTGTGTTGCAATGATTTTATATGTTCATATGGGGAAAAATATGCGCTGTGGGTTTAATATCCAAATGTTACTTAAAATGTTATGATGCTATTGACTTATAAGTGACTTATAATTGACTTATCACTATATTCATGTGAGCAAAATATGCGCTGTGTGTTTAATATTAAATTCGTTAGAATTATAGACCGGTTAGCCTAACATCGGTGGTGGGGAAAATGCTAGAGTCAGTTATCAAAGATGTGATAACAGCACATTTGGAAAGCGGTGAAATCATCGGACAAAGTCAGCATGGATTTGTGAAAGGAAAATCATGTCTGACGAATCTCATATAATTTTTTGATGATGTAACTAGTAAAGTGGATAGAGGAGAACCAGTGGATGTGGTTATATGGATGTGGTATATTTGGATTTTCAAAAGGCTTTTGACAAGGTGCCATACAGGAGATTAGTGTGCAAACTTAAAGCACACGGTATTGGGGGTAAGGTATTGATGTGGATAGGAATTGGTTGGCAGACAGGAAGCAAACAGTGGGAATAAACGGAACCTTTTCAGAATGGCAGGCAGTGACTAGTGGGGTACCGTAAGGCTCAGTGCTGGGACCCCAGTTCTTTACAATATATATTAATGACTTAGTTGAGGGAATTAAATGCAGCATCTCCAAGTTTGCGGATGACACGAAGCTGGGCGGCAGTGTTAGCTGTGAGGAGGATGCTAAGAGGATGCAGGGTGACTTGGATAGGTTAGGTGAGTGGGCAAATTCATGACAGATGCAATTTAATGTGGATAAATGTGAGGTTATCCACTTTGGTGGAAAAACAGGAAAACAGATTATTATCTGAATGGTGGCTGATTAGGAAAAGGGGAGATGCAACGAGACCTGGGTGTCATTATACACCAGTCATTGAAAGTGGGCATGCAGGTACAGCAGGTGGTGAAAAAGGCGAATGGTATGCTGGCATTCATAGCAAGAGGATTCGAGTACAGGAGCAGGGAGTTACTACTGCACTTGTACAAGGCCTTGGTGAGACCACACCTGGAGTATTGTGTGCAGTTTTGGTCCCCTAATCTGAGGAAAGACATCCTTGCCATAGAGGGAGTACAAAGAAGGTTCACCAGATTGATTCCTGGGATGGCAGGACTTTCATATGATGAAAGACTGGATCAACTAGGCTTATACTCATTGGAATTTAGAAGATTGAGGGGGAATCTTATTGAAACGTATAAAATCCTAAAGGGATTGGACAGGCTAGATGCAGGAAGATTGTTCCCGATGTTGGGGAAGTCCAGAACGAGGGGTCACAGTTTGAGGATAAACGGGAAGCCTTTTAGGACCGAGATTAGGAAAAACTTCTTCACACAGAGAGTGGTGAATCTGTGGAATTCTCTGCCACAGGAAACAGTTGAGGCCAGTTCATTGGCTATATTTAAGAGGGAGTTAGATATGGTCCTTGTGGCTAAAGGGATCGGGGGTATGGAGGGAAGGCTGGTACAGGGTTCTGAGTTGGATGATCAGCCATGATCATACTGAATGGCGGTGCAGGCTCGAAGGGCCGAATGGCCTACTCCTGCACCTATTTTCTATGTTTCTATGTTTCTATAAACCCTTTTAGAAATGGAATTGAGTGTATTAGCCTCTTATAAGTGACTTATAGTTGACTTATCACCTACAGTCCAGTCGTGATTTACACGGCCCCCACCCCCCACTGTTGCCATCTGTCCCGTATTAGCCTGGACATCCTGTATATTGGGCTAAATTGGTTTGTCCCATACAGGACCGCCCTTGTCCCGTATTTCCCCCGCTAAGGTAGAGTGTTCCTATGAAAGGTTTCGTGCCGAAATGACGTAAAGCGAAGAAGCAATTACCATTATTTTATAGGGGAAAAGTTTCTGAGTGTTCCAAGACCCAAAAAATAACCTACCAAATCATACCAAATAACACATAAAACCTAAAATAACACTAACATATCGTAAAAGCAGGAGTGATATGAAAAATACGCAGCCTGTATAAAGTAGAAATAATGTATGTACAGTGTAGTTTCACTGAACAGAATCGCCAGAAACAATTTGTAGAAAAAAATAGGCACGTACACGCATGCACACACAAGTGCCCATGCAAGGCTTCATGGTCATGGTAGTCTTTCTCGGGGTAAACACAACATATTTGACTGCTACTCTTGTCCATTGGCAACCCTACCTCCCCCCCCCCCCCACCCAGTCAGCCAGTCTGCAAGAATATCTCAATAATAAACCGGTCCGCGGTGCAAAAAAGGTTGGGGTCCCCTGGCTTACACGTTGCACCAACAGTATCTGATATTGAGTCATTCACAGTACCTTTGACACGCACCCTGCAATTATCACCAGCTGTTGGAAATCATTTTTAACATAAATACAAGAGATACTGGAAACCCAGAGCAACACACAAGAGGTCTCGCCTTGTAATGTTGACATGCTATGGAGGGGAATAAAATGTCAATGTTTCAGGCCGAGACCCTTCATCAGATCTGTAAAGGAATAGGGAATAAACCAGAATAAGAAGCTGGGGGAGATGAAGGAGTGCAAGTAGATAGGTGATAAGTGAAATGAGGTGAGAGGGAAGGTTCGGGGCGTGAGCTGGGTGGTTGGGGGGAATGAAGTGAGAAGCTGGGAGGTGAGAGGTGGAAGAGGTAAGAGCTAAAGACGAAGGAATCTGATAGGAATGCAGAACAGAAGAAGGGAGGCACCAAAAGGAGCTGAAGAGAAGAGAAGGGGATAAAAGGGGACCTAGAACGGGAAATAGAAAAAGGGGTCCACCCCATCCTCACACACTTAGAAACACTGTACCTGCCACTCACATTGCTCACTGTAATACTCCTGTTCACTGTAGTATGAGGAGATGTAGGCTTTTTACACAGAGGTAGATTTTTTTTTTATACACAGAGTGGTAGTTACATGGAATATTCTGCCAGCGGTGGTGGTAGAGGCAGACACATTATGGATATTTAAGAGATTCTTAGATAGACACATGGATTAAAGAAAAGTGGAGGGCCATGTAGAAGGAAGGGTCAGCACAATACTGTCAAAGGGCCTCTCCTGTACTCTATTGATCTATGTTGTATGTTCTATGTGAGACTGATTGCCAATGTTGCATGCATTCAGTTAAGCAGCCTTTAATTTTGCCCGTTTACTGTATTTCTCCTTCATACTGACTCTATCTGAAGATGTACCTTTATGTTGTATATTATGCAACAATATACAGTATAAAGGTACATATACAGATTATATCTACAAGGTTATGCTGACCTCCTTTGCTAACTTGCCCCATCACTTTGTCTTTTCTCTTTACTCTTTTAATCTTCCCATCATCTGAACCCTGTCTCACTATTCAGTATAATATTGTTTCTGAAGCCTTTGTTATAAGTGCAGCACTGGAGTTTAGCATATCACTTCACAGTGCCAACCGCCTGGGTTCATTTCCTGCCACTGTCTGTAAGGAGTTTGAACATGACTGTGACTGTGTCGGTTTCTTTCGGGTGCTCCAGTTTCCTCCTTACGCCCAAAGACATACTGGTTGGTAGGTTATTTGGTCATTGTAAATTGTTCCATGATTAGCCTAGAGTTAAATCGGAGGTTGCTGAGCAGCAGGGCTCAAAGTGCCAGAAGGGCCTATTCTGCACTCTATCTCAATAAGTAATAAATAAGTAAAACTATTCAATCTGTTCTAGTCTAATGTAAGTGAAGCCCATCTCAATGGAACAACTCCTCCTTTTTCCCTCATACCGGTTCCAGTGCCCGATGTGTTGAAACTCACTCTTCCACACCACTCTTGGAAACATGCTTTGAACCTATCCCAGTTTGCACATTGTTTTTATTGTAGTCACGCTCACACGCGACGAGCAAAAACAACACACTGAGTTGAGCAGGGTCTGGCTGAAAACATTTACTGATTGAATTGGCGCACGCTTAAGTAACCCGCTCCCAGCAACCCCCACCCTTTGCGGGGCGGAAGCAATGTCGGCTTCCTGGCCGAGGTCTGCCCCACACTCAGAGCCCCCTCGGTTGCCGCTGGCTGCGGGCTCGCCGGCGACTGCTGGAGCTGGTTCGCTTGCTGCGTGGGCGAGCAGCCACATGACTCCCCCCAGAACCGGCGATAGGAGGTGCAGAGTCCACAGACTGCTCACTCTGACGAAAGAGGGTGTTGTTCCGTGGTGGAACATCGGGACTGGAGCAAGTGTTCCAAGCCGCTCCCGGAGTTTAGTTAGGACCGCTGTAGGTGTGTCCTTCTGGCCCCGGGATGCTGGCACTAACTCACCGGGAACTGTGAGCGGGGCACCGTAAACCAGTTCGGCCGATGATGCGGCCAGGTCCTCCTCGGGTGCTGTGCGGATACCAAGCAGCACCCAGGGGAGTTCATTCACCCAGTCTGGCCCTCAGAGGCGAGCCATCAGGGCTGACTTCAAGTGTCTGTGGAAACATTCCACCAGGCCGTTGGACTGCGGGTGGTAAGCAGTCGTTCGGTGGAGCTGGGTTCTGAGGAGTTGTGCCAGTGCAGACCAGGAAGCCGATGTGAACTGCGCACCCCTGTCTGAAGTGATGTGGGCTGGGGGTCCGAACCGTGCCACCCAGGTGGTAATCAGGGCTATGGCGCATGTCTCCGTGGCCGTGTCAGCGAGTGGGATAGCCTCCGGCCACCTCGTGAACCTGTCCATCATGGTGAACAGGTGTCTCGCTCCTCTCGAAACCGGCAGTGGGCCGACAATGTCCACGTGGACATGTTCAAACCTCCTATGTTCGAACATGTCGGCTGGAAGGGTTGCAGTGGGGCCCTCACGTGCCTCTGGATTTTGGAGGTTTGACAGTGCGTGCATGTCCTGGCCCAGTGCCCGACCTGCTTACGTAGGCCATGCCACACAAACCTGTCTGTGATCAGCCGGATGGTCGCCCGGATGGAAAGGTGGGATAAACCGTGCAAGGTGTCAAAAATGCGGCGCCTCCAAGCGGTCGGGACAATGGGCCGAGTTTGCCCGGTGGACACGTGGCAAAGGAGCTTCTTACCTTCGGGCCCAATGGGTATGTCTTCGAGGCGGAGTCCTGATACTGCGGTTTGGTACGCCGGCATCTCACCGCCCAGCCGTTGCGCCACAGCTAATGCTGCATCATCCACCCCGGAGACAGCGAGTACACTGATTGGATGGAGGTTCATGACAGCGCGTCTGCCACCACGTTGTTCTTCCCGGAGATGTGCTTGATCATGATGGTAAACTCCGAGATGCTACGACAGGTGGCGATGTTGGCCCGACCACAGGTCCGACACCTTGGCAAACGCAAAAGTGAGGGGCTTTTGGTCTGTGAAGACCATGAACTCTCTCCCTTCCAGGAAATACCTGAAGTACCGGATGGCAAGGTACAGGGCCAGTAGCTCCCTGTCGAAAGTGCTATACTTAAGTTCCAGGGGTCGTAGGTGCTGGCTGAAGAAGGCGAGCGGCTTCTATCGACCTTTGATGGGCACGCCGCCAACTGCTATGTCGGAGGCATTCACAGTGAGGGCAGTGGGGACATTGACCTAAGGGTGGACTAGGAGCGTGGCGTTTGCTAGCGCGTTTTTGTCTTGTTCGAAAGCCGCCTTCGCCTCCTCTGTCCAGGTGACCTCTTTGATGATAAAAACACTAAGACTTAAAAGTGGTGCCATCCCTTGGTGTGGGTGTTACGTGCTCTGCTGCTGGGGTGTGGGAGGGTTGGGCTTTCGGCCATGCCACAGCACTAATTTTGATGGTGGTTCCGCCAATTTGTTTGGTGCGCCAAATCATGTCCATGTGGGCAGACACCCTGCGCGGGTCTCCAAAGTCTTCATCTGCTAGCAGGATGCGGATGTCTTCTGGCATTTGCTCCAAGAAGATCTGTTCAAACAGCAAGCAGGGCTTACGGCCGTCTGCCGGTGGTAGCATGTCGTTCAACAGGGCTGATGTCCCGCGGTGGCCCAGGCCATCCATATGCAGTAACCACATGGCCCGTTCATGGCAGGGGAGGCCAAATATGCAGATTAACAGGGTCTTGAGTGCCCCGTACCTGTCTGTTGCTGGGGGCTGAAGCAGAAAGTCGATATCACGGCCGCTGTCTCCTGGTCGAGGGCGCCCGCCACGTAGTAATACCTGGTGGCCTCTGAGACAATTTACCTGACCTGGAACTAGGTCTCTGCTTGCTCGAACCAGACCAGAGGCTGAGAGGCCCAGAAGGTTGGCAGTTGAAGGGAAACTGCATTCTGCAGAGCCGAGTCATTCATGGTGGGTCCAAATGCCGTTGGACCGTCGGGGTCACCAATGTAGTCGCGCTGATACATGACGAGCAAAAACAACACACTGACTCAAGCAGGGTCGGGTTGAACTGCTTACTGTTTGAATCGGTGCGCACTTAAGTAACCCGCTCCCAGCAACCCCCGCCCTTTGCGGGGTGGAAGTGACGTCGGCTTCCGGGCTGAGGTCTGCCCCGCACTCAGAGCCCTCTCGGTTGCCGCTGGCTGCGGGCTCGCCGGCGACTGCTGGAGCCGGTTCGCTTGATGCATGAGCGAGCCGCCACATTATAAACTTTGTTTCCCTGGTAACGGATTTACGTTCTTTTGTAGCACCTGCTAAAGGATTCTTGTCTGGGAGCAATTGGTTTGCTCAGAATCCTTGAAGTCAGGAAAACATCCTTCAGCATGTGTTGTCCAACTCCCTATGGAATTTTACATTTTGAAAACAGCTATGCAAAGCACCAAATACTCATTGATGTGTAGTAAAGCCCAGCAGAGTCATCAAAGAACTAGCCCATAAATAATCAATCATTTAAAATAGTACTGGAAGAGGTTCGTTCCTGCTCTTAATGCATGTTTAACAATAAAAGATTAAGAGAGGGTTTACTGGATCTTTGAGCTTCAAAATAGTAGAGATGGCACTAAACCTGTATTTCAGAACTTCTGACATCGAGATCTGCCCAGGTTGCCTACTTCTAAAAGCTGACACATTGATGTTAGGTTGTAACGTTTGTTAACTCATGTTTACCTCAGCTGGATCTCAATATGTTAACCTAACACAAAAACGATTCCGTCAAAATAGTTAATAATTCAAGCTTGCAACCAATCAAAAAGTGGTTATTTTAGCACATGCTGAGCTGAGTTGCACATGTTGATCCATTTTATTTTATTTTCAAGCACATGTAACATTAGGTAATAGATAAAATAAAGGTAAAAGTAAACACCTTTATTATTTTAGTTGGAAATTCCCTGAGCGTAACTGAACCTTCTGCAGCATATACGTGCAATATCATCATAGTAAGATTGTTTTAGAGCAACAATTTATTTTCCTGTTTAGGACAAGTACATCACAGAACATCAGAAATCAAATGGATACAGCTGTTTGCCATCTCAACACAAAAACAATAAATGCATTGAAATCTGACAGTAGGCGATCACTCAATAATACAAATTTATCAAAATGTATACTTTACAATTTAGCTTTAGAGTTTTCCCACAAATACACTTTGAGAACCACTGTTCAAACGTGGTGAAAGCTATATTTTATTTCTATATACAATTTTTTATTCTTTGAATTTACATTTCAGTATTTGTAAATACTTCTAGAAGAAAGACTGGATGAACTGGGCTTGTACTCGTTGGAATTTAGAAGATTGAGGGGGGATCTGATTGAAACGTATAAGATCCTAAAGGGATTGGACAGGCTAGATGCGGGAAGATTGTTCCCGATGTTGGGGAGGTCCAGAACGAGGGGTCACAGTTTGAGGATAGAGGGGAAGCCTTTTAGGACCGAGGTTAGGAAAAACTTCTTCACACAGAGAGTGGTGAATCTGTGGAATTCTCTGCCACAGCAAACTGTTGAGGCCAGTTCATTAGCTATGTTTAAGAGGGAGTTAGATATGGCCCTTGTGGCTACGGGGGTCAGGGGGTATGGAGGGAAGGCTGGGTTCTGAGTTGGATGATCAGCCATGATCATAATAAATGGCGGTGTAGGCTCGAAGGGCCGAATGGCCTACTCCTGCACCTATTTTCTATGTTTCTATGTTTCTATAACCAGTAGTTTCCCATTAACAGTGCCTATTTAATCTGTTGTGCATTGATGCTCCATTGCACTTTGTTCTTATCTGTCAAAAGTGCTCATTTTTTAATGTTCATCCTGGAAAAAAAATGCCAGATGAGCTGAGTATAGATAAATGGTTAGCATAGGCACAGTGGGCTGAATATGTTTTGGAGCTGTATGTCTTCATACTCGATAAATTCTTTTTCCCAAGAGAGACCATCTTTTCCCTATTATGATTCAGAAGGACGTGGAGGCGTTAGAGAAAGTGCAGAAGAGACTTCCCAGGATGCTGCCTGCATTAGATGGTATAGGAGAGGTTGAACAAATTAGGGCTGTATTAGAAACATAGAAACATAGAAAACCTACAGCACCATACAAGCCCTTCGGCCCACAAAGCTGTGCCGAACATATCCTTACCCTAGAACAACCTAGGCTTAACTATAGCCCTCTATTTCTCTAAGCTCCATGTACCTATCCAGGAGACTCTTAAAAGATCCTGTCATTTCCGCCTCCACCAGTGCAGCTGGCAGCCCATTCCATGCATTCACCACTCTCTACGGAAAAAACTTACACCTGACATCTCCTCTGTATCTACTTCCAAGCACTTTAAAACTATGCCCTCTCATGCTAGCCATTTCAGCCCTGGAGAAAAGCCTCTAACTAGCCACACGATCAATGCCTTTCATTATCTTGTACACCTCTATCAGGTCACCTCTCATCCTCCGTTGCTCCAGTGCATTCAACCTATTCTCATAAGGCATGCTCCCTAATCCAGGCAACGTCCTTGTAAATCTCCTTTGCACCCTTTCTATAGTTTCCACGTCCTTCCTGTGGTGAAGCGACCATAGTTGAGCACTGCACTCCAAGTGGGGTCTGATGAGGGTCCTATATAGCTGCAACATTACCTCTCAGCACTTAAACTCAATCCCATGGTTGATGAAGGCCAATGCACCGTATGCTTTCTTAACCACACAGTCAACCTGCGTAGTAGCTTTGAGTGTTCTATGGACTTGGACCCCAAGATCTCTCTGATCCTCTACACTGCCAAGAGTCTTAGTATTAATACTATATTCTGCCATCATATTTGACCTACCAAAATGAACCACATCACACTTATCTGGGTTGAAGTCCATCTGCCACTTCTCAACCCAACTCTGCATCCTATCAATGTGCTGCTGTAACAGCTGACATCCCTCCACACTATCCACAACACCCCAACTTTTGTGTCAACAGCAAGTTTACTAACCAATCCCTCCACTTCCACATCTATGTCATTTATAAAAATCACAAAGAGTAGGGATCCCAGAACAGATCCCTGAGGCACACCACTGGTCACCAACCTCCATGCAGAATATGACCTGTCTACAACCACTCTGCCTATTGTGGGCAAGCCAGTTCTGGATCCACAAAGCAATATCCCCTTGGATCCTATGCCTCCTTATTTTCTCAATAAGCCTTGCATGGGGTAACTTACCAAATGCCCTGCTGAAATCCATATACACAACATCTACGGCTCTACCTTCATTAATGTGTTTAGTCACATTCTTAAAAAATACAATCAGGCTCGTAAGGCACGACCTGCCTTTGACAAGCCATGCTGACTATTCCTAATAATATTATGCCTCTCCAAATGTTCATAAATCCTGCCTCTCAGGAACTTCTCCATCAATTTACCAACCAATGAAGTAAGACTCACTGGCCTATAATTTTCTGGATTACCTTTACTCCCTTTCTTGAATAAAGGAACAACGTCCGCAACCCTCCAATCATCCGGAACCTCTCCTGTCCCCATTGATGATGCAAAGATCATTTCCAGAGACTCAGCAATCTCCTCCCTCACTTCCCATGGTCGCCTTGGGTCCATCCTGTCTGGTCCAGTGACTTATCCAAGTTGATGCTTTCCAAAAGCTCCAGCACATCCTCTTACTTAATATCTACATGTTCAAGCTTTTCAGTCCACTGCAAGTCATCCCTACAATTGTCAAGATCCTTTTCTGTAGTGAATACTGAAGCAAAGTATTCATTAAGAACCTCTGCTATCTCCTCTGGTTCCATACATCCTTTTCCACTGTCACACTTGATTGGTCCTATTCTCTCATGTCTTATCCTCTTGCTCTTCATATACTTGTAGAATGTCTTGGGGTTTTCCTGAATCCTGTCCGCCAAGGCCTTCTCATGGCCCCTTCTGGCTCTCCTAATTTCATTCTTAAGCTCCTTCCTTCTAGCCTTATAATCTTCTAGATCTCTATCATTACCTAGTTTTTTGAACCTTTCGTAAGCTCTTCTTTTCCTCTTGACTAGATTTACAATAGCCTTTGTACACCATGGTTCTTGTACCCTACCATCCTTTCCCTGTCTCATTGGAATGTACCTATGCAGAACCTCACCCAAATATCCCCTGAATATTTGCCACATTTCTTCCGTACACTTCCCTGAGAAGATCTGTTTCCAGTTAATGCTTTCAAGTTCCTGCCTGATAGCCTCATATTTCCTCTTACTCCAATTAAACGTTTCCCTAACTTGTCTGTTCCTATCCCTCTCCAATGCTAGGGAAAAGGAGATAGAATTGCGATCACTATCTCTAAAATGCTCTCCCACTGAGAGACCTGACACTGACCAGGTTCATTTCCCAATACCAGATCAAGTACAGCCTCTCCTCTTGTAGGCTTATCTACATATTGTGTCAAGAAACCTTCCTGAACACACCTAACAAACTCCACCCCATCTAAACTTCTCACTCTAGAGAGATGCCAATCAATATTTGGGAAATTAAAATCTCCTACACAACAGCCCTATTATTATTGCACCTTTGCAGAATCTGTCTCTCTATCTGCTCCTCGATGTCCATGTTACTATTGGGTGGTCTATAAAAAACACCCAGTAGAATTATTGACCCCTTCCTATTCCTAACTTCCACCCACAAAGACTCCGTAGACAATCCCTCCATGACTTCCTCCTTTTCTGCAGCAGCAAAACTATCCCTGATCAATAGTGCCACACCTCCCTCCCTGTCCCTTCTGAAACATCTAAAGCCTGGTACCTGAAGTAACCATTCCTGCCCCTGCACCATCCAAGTCTCTGTAATGCCCACAACCTTATAGCTCCAAGTGCTTATCCACGCCCTAAGCTCATCCGCTTTGTTCATAATACTCGCATTATAATAGACACATCTCAAACCATTGATCTGAGTGCGTAGCTTCTCTATCACCTGCCTATTCTCCCTTTTGCACGGTCTCCAAGCTTTCTCTATTTGTGAGACAACCTCCCTTTCCTCCGTCTCTTCAGTTTGGTTCCCACCCCCCAGCAATTCTAGTTTAAACTCTCCCCAACAGCCTTAGCAATATGGGCCAGGATATTGGTCCCCCTGGGATTCAAGTGCGGGTCACACCTGCCCCAAAGGAGGTCCCAATGATCCAGAAAACTGAATCCCTGCCCCTGCTCCAATCCCTCAGCCACATATTTATCTTCCACCTCATTCTATTCCTATACTTACTGTCATGTGGCACAGGCAGTAATCCCGAAATTACTACCTTTGAGGTCCTGCTTCTCAGCTCCCTTCCTAACTCCCCGTAGTCTGTTTTCAGGACCTCTGGAGTGGCAAGCCTGAGGGGAGACCTGGTAGAAGTTTATAAAATTATGAGAGGCATAGATAGAGTCGACACCTAGTATCTTTCTGCCAGGATCAAAATGTTTAATACTAGAGAGCATGCATTTGAGGCGAGAGGGTAAATTTCAAAGGAGATTTTTAGGCCGAGTTTTCTATCTAGAGGGTGATGAGTGCCTGGAATGCATTGCCTGGGGGTCAGGTACAATAGAGGTGTTTTAGAGGACGTTAGATAGGCACATGAATATGCAAAAATAGAGGAATAGGGACCATGTGATGGCAGGAGGGATTAGTTTAGCTTGGTGCCATGTGCTTAACTGGTTCACAATTTTGTTGTGGGCCAAAGGGCAGTTCCTGTACTGTACTGATCTATGTTCTGCATTCTATGCCACAGTGACTCCATCCTAGATCCAACCAAGAAACTAAGTGTTGAAGCAGCTGCAGTTGATGCAGATGGAGACACTTCCACAGGTGTGGTTGTCTAGTACCCACAGTTTGACTAAATTGCATTTATCAATACCTTATTATGTAGAAAATTGAAGGAAAATATTCACCAGCTATTCACCATCTAGCAATCTGCTTCCCACTGAAGCTACCCTTCAGCTGTGATGTCTTGCTTTCAAAATGATACCCAACATTGGCTCCGCTCATATTCTTTTACAAACATTAATCCTGCCTTATTACCTCCACTCCAAACTCCCCTGACTGACTTTCTTCGCTTTGCCCTCCATATACTTATGGCTTCCAAACCTCTGCGGCCCACGTCCTAAAATATACCAAGCAACTAACACACATTGAAACACACCTCTCCCCCAGTTCGGAATACCTTGAATTTATATTTTTTAGTCACTGTTTTCATATGCCTCCATGGCCTTCCTGCCTCCCTAATGCTGTCTCTTGAATTCCTAATGAGATATCAGCAAGCTCTAATTCTGGTCTTTTAATGGCTCCACCATTAATAGCTGTGTCATCATTAACTCTTGAATTCATATCCCAAACCTGTCCACCCCTGTCTTGCTTGTTCATTCTCTAAGCTGATCTCTTTTAACTGAATAGCTCCTTAAGTGGCTCTATGTCGAATATTATTTGATAGTGCTCCTATGAGGTGCCTTGGGTCATTTTCCCACAATAAAAGAACTATACAAATACAAGTTATTATTACTGTTAAGTGATTTATCAAAGAGGTTCAGAAAGTATTTTGCATTCAACAGTCAGTTACAATAACCCTCAAGTAACATGTCTCCTACTGTATGAACATGACACTAAGCAGAAACATCAAATATGGCAGTATCTTCAAGAGTTATTGCAATACTACTCATCAATACTGTAGACAACTTTGCATTTTGTCTGCCATGTTTTAATAAAGAAGAAAGTTAATTTAACTGACGTGTTAAAATGATTTGCTTAATGTCAAACCAACTGACTATCTTTTGAGGCGTTTAATGCCACCAGCTTTGGCTTTCAGTGAGATTTTTTTTCATTTTAAATCTGAAGATTTGAAGCTCAGCCAAATAATCAGAAATCAGGATTTTAACCTTTGTATTATAAATTCTGTGTCTGCCTTGCATGTTCCCGAAAGGAGAACAAAAAATGGTCACTTCATGTATGGGCCTGTGCATTTTATTCTCAGGGGATGCTGTGTGCACTGTCCAACATAAAATCATTCGGTAGCATAAGCAGGAAGTGTCACAGAGAGCCCACATCATACCTTTTGCCTCCACATGCACTATTCCAATATTTTTATGGGTGGATTGAAAAAACTTTGTTGAGACAAGGTTAGATGTAACTGCTTAAGCTGCTTTATTTAAACAGAAGTACTGTACAACACTGTAGGTGATCTTTAAAAACAAATTCCACAGTCAATTCAATTTCACTACTTTCCTAAGAAAAAGGGAAAAAGAAACGCATTTCTTCTTGCTGACCTGGCTTACTTAAATAGGAAATCATGCCAAGATAAGGCCATTCAGCCCTTTCAGTTTACTTTGTTATCTATGAAGATTATCACTGATCTTTTAGCTCAACACCATTTTTCAGCACCATCTCCCTGTCTCTTGATTCCCTTAATGTCCAGAATTCATTTATCTCTGCTTTAAATGATGACTGAATCTCCACAGTGGACAAGGACAGAGAATTCCAAACATATGTCCATTTACTTCTGGTTTCATTGATCCCCTCGTTTCCCTTCTCCAACACACACATTTTCCTTCCCGGTCCCTTTCCTAACACCACTCCCCAGCTTCAGTCACTTGCTTTTGACATTCAACCCTTAATGCTTGTTCTGCATATTCCCTTATTTACCAGATCTCACCCCTCTTCTCCTTGACCT
Organism: Mobula hypostoma; assembly: GCF_963921235.1. Taxonomy (NCBI): domain Eukaryota; kingdom Metazoa; phylum Chordata; class Chondrichthyes; order Myliobatiformes; family Myliobatidae; genus Mobula; species Mobula hypostoma. The sequence continues at coordinate 148,888,909 of NC_086102.1, forward strand.
TGACGAGTATGATGGAGTGTTGTGCAGTTCTGAAGTTGAAACTAACTTGAAAGCCCTTCTGGGCTCTATTTCCAAGCAGCTCTTGGCGCTTCGTCACTCTGGGTGAATCCAAAGAACGGTGAGCGAATCAGTCCCATTCAAAGCTGGAATACACAAAGACACACATCTGTCCCAAGCACTCATCTTGAAGCCACAGTTCCATTCCGCAGCAGATATTGAAATGAATTGACTTTATTTCTTAAATCCTTCACATACATGAGGAGTAAAAATCTTTACGTTACATCTCTGTCTAACTGTGCAATGTGCAATCATAGTAATTTATATTAATTTATAATAAATAGAACAGTCAATGTAACATAGAAATACACTCAAATTAGTATGAGTTAATCAGTCTGATGGCCTGCTGGAAGAAGCTGTCCCAGAGCCTGTTGGTTCTGGCTTTTACGCTGTGGTACCGTTTCCTAGATGGTAGCAGCTGGAAGAGATTGTGGTTGGGGTGACTCGGGTCCCTACGATCCTTTGGGCCCTTTTCTCACACCTGTCCTTGTAAATGTCCTGAATTATGGGAAGCTCTAAACTACAAATGCACTGGGCTGTCTGCACCACACCCTGCAGAATATTGTGATTAAGGGAGTTACAGTTCCCATACCAGGCAGTGATGCAGCCAGTCAGGATGCTCTCAATTGTGCCCCTGTAGAAAGTTCTGAGGATTTGGGGACCCATACCAAACTTCCTCAACTGTCTGAGGTGAAAGAGGTGCTGTTGTGCTTTTTCCACCACATAGCTGGTGTGTACAGACCATGTGAGGCCCTCGGTGATGTGGATGCCGAGGAACTTGAAGCTGTTTACTCTCTCAACCCCAGATCCATTGATGTCAATAGGGGTTAACCCATCTCCATTCCTCCTGTAACCCACAACCAACTCCTTTGTTTTTGTGACATTGAGGGAGAGGTTGTTTTCTTCACACCACTGTGTCAGAGAGATGACTTCTTCCCTGTAGGCCACCTCGTTATTGTTTGAGATAAGGTCAATGAATGTAGTGCCGTCGGCAAATTTAATTAGCAGGTTGGAGCTGTGGGTGGTGATACAGTAATCGGTATACAGGGAGTCAAGACGGGGACTCAGTACACAGCCCTGAGGGGATCCTGTGTTGAGAGTCAGATGGGTGGAGGTGAGGGAGCCCACTCTTACCACCTGCTGGCGATCTGACAGGAAGTGCAGGATCCAGCTGCACAAGGGCAACACAAATCATGCTTCTGTCTATCAACTGACCCTTTTCCTGGGAGAATGAGGTCATTCTGCTCAGCTCTCTTAGCAAAGCAGGCACTCGTCTAGTGCAGCAACACACAAAACGCAGAGGAACTCAGTGGATCAGGCAACAACTATTGCTTTTGTACTCAGTTTCTGTGCCTCCATTCGTCCTAAGGCTGGAGTCCAGGGAGGCCACTGAGCCTGAATGAAGCTACAGCTGTGAATACAGAAGAGAAGCAATGGTTGAAAAAAAATGATTCTACATTGGGCTTTCACATAGAATATAAGTGTCCATTATAAAGGGGAAAAGCCTTGGTTAGATTCAGAGAGCAAATCATTGCAATTTCTCATGTTTTAAAGATGTGACAGCAGTTGGAGAGGAAATATTCTTGACTAAGGAAGATTGCTAAAGCACTCACAATTTGCCAGCCATTATTTTATTTTTGTCAGTTGGGTATCTGATGTGCACAAAATCCCAACATCACATCTCCAAAGGAAGCAATTAGAAATCTGCACCACTCTGTTACTATTTCCATAATACTGTACAGTCTTCAGTCTATGTCATAGAGGCACAGAACTTAGTCCTCTGAGCTAGGTCATAAGTTATTAAGAGGCTTATATACTACAGGGGTTTAACCAAGTAAAATAATAACTTTCTGCTTTTTGTCTACTCTGCCTGTTGAGACCCTGATTCATGAGATTATGCAGAGCTGATTATAAAATGTCTTTAATGTCCCGAGTATCCATTAGTGGCATTGATTGGTGTCATTTAGGGATATCTTGGAATAGTGATTGGCTGAGATGCTTGAGTCCCAGGTGTGGTTATTTGATTTTATGTTGCCATCACTGAGGTGTGATGTCTGGAAGGAGAGAATCATAGGGTCATATAGTCATATAGCATTGAAACAAGCCCTTTGGTCCATCTGTTTCATACATACTGTTCAAGATGCCCTATCCAAGCTAGTTTAATTTACCAGTGTTGGCCCATAGCTTTCTAAACTTTTACAATCCATGTACCAGTCTAAATGTCTTTTAAAAGCTGTTATTGTACCTGCTTCAGTCACTACCTCTGGCAGTTCATTCCAATGGACACCACCCTCTGTGTTTAAAAAAACGTTTCCCCTCATTTCTTCCATCTCACATTAAACCTATACCCCCTTAGCTTTTAATATAGCAACTGTGGAAAAATAGCTGAAGGCACCCACCCTATCAATGCTTGTTGTGGTTATGTACACCTCTATAAGATCTTCTCTGTCCCCTATGCTATAAGGAATAAATTCCTAGCCTGTCCGACCTCTCCCTATAACCCTGCCCCTCAGGTCCTGATAACTTCCTTGTAATTCTTTTCTGTACTTCTTCTTACAGCAGGACGACCAAATCTGCACCCAATTCTCCAAATGTGGCCTCACCAGCATCTTCTACAACTGCACCATGATCCCCACCTTTTTATACTCAGTACCCTGACTTATGGAGGCCAGCTTGCTAAAAGCCTTCTTCAGAACTCTCTCTATCTGTGATGCTGCTTTAAGTAAACCATGTAATGCTGTAAACTCCAAGACTTTTGCATTTACGTTTCCTGATTCCGAAGTCTTCATGTCTTTACCCACAGCTGAAACAGAGGAGAAATATTCATTAAGGGCCTTACCCACCAACGGCTGCTCCACACAAATGTGTCCTCTTTGGTCTTTGGAGAGCCTTGTTCTTTCGCTTATTCACACGTTTTCCTTAATATACTTATGAAATCTCTTTGGATTTTCTATTACCTTCTCTGCCAAAGTTATCTCATACTTCCTTTTTGCCCTCCTTTTTTGACTACATGGTAGGAAATTCTGCTTCTCTTGCGACAATCTGTGCCCTTTTCCTATAATTTGCTCTTTATTATGAATTAGCACATTTCTGCTCCTTTGTAAATTGGCCATGTTGATGGAGATAATCAAATATGATTATATTTAATGTCCCAGATTTGGCATCTGCCATTTTATTCCAATTTGTTGAAATCAAAATAAGGAATAGAGCATTACTATGTATAATTTGTTCCATTTTACTGTTTTTCTATAAATTATCTTGGCAGTAGGAATCATTGTTCATTGTGAAGTTGTATTAGAATGGAGGAAGGAGATGCCTCCAGATTTCATGTTAGCTTCATTTTGATTGGTTTGTCATCAACTGTGTAATGTGATTTCAATTTAGCTAAAAACCTATGGGTTGAAGTAGCAGGGAACACCACTTAGTGCCATTTATCATCAGTGAAAATACTGCTGCACTTATCTTCTGTGCTCTTGACACTTCTCACTGCTGGAGTTCAAGCAGTGAGTACCACAAAGAGAAGGTCAGCAGTGTGCGCATGTGGCAACTTACTCTGCATTTCCTGTGAGAAACACATTAGCCACTCTGTGGCATAGACATAGGCTTCTGTTTCTTCTGACTATAGTCCTGGGTTCGTCTGTACTTTTATGTAGAAGTAGATGTGAAGGTGAAGCAATACACTCTAATATGGAGTGCACATTTCCTTCAGAGAAACTGATATGACTCATTACAGGTCAGGATATAAGAAGGAAAGATATAACATTGTCAAAGACCAGAGAGCAGTCTCAAGTGAGGTGGTGGAAGCAAATGCCTAAATGGGTGCACAAGATCAGGAGACTTCCAGAAATATTAATACTGACTGTGTCTTGTTGGCCAGAAAAGAATTAAAAGCTGCAGAACAGCTAAGTGGAATGAGCAGAGGACAGTAGAAGCAGACAAATCAAATGCCTTTGTTCTTACCATGTGGTCAAAGGAATGAAGGTTGCCATTTTGTGATGTTGTCCTTGTGACCACCATTGTGAACTGTTCCTTTTTCAGGGATGGCTTGATCAGTGAATTGAAAGTAGACACAAGAAAGTCCCTGCTTGATGATCTGCTAACCCTGAGATCATTTCCAGATAAAATGCTGTTTATTTGGTTTGGTCGAAATGGCAGGCTTGTGAAAAGAAAAACTGCTTGAGCTCAATGTTTGGCAGACCTGGTTAAACTGGTTTCCTATTTTTTGAATGTTCAGAGACGCTTAAAGAAACCTAGTGGGTGCACACAGATATTTAGTTTGCGTGATTTGCATTTGTGTTGTTTGGCAGTTATTATTATTGAGAGTAGTTGCAAACAGCAATCTAGAACTACTGCTGTATATAAGGAGTGGAAGTATAACAATGATATAATTTAGATGAACAAATGTTATATTTTATGATAGACCTTTCAAGAATACAGAACTTCACATTAGTGGAGGAAGTTTTAATATTCATTACGGTGTACAGTGAGATTATAATTTGGAAATTTTGTCTCAAAGTTTCTCCAACTTTAATGGAGGTAGGTATGGGTGGCAGAGTGGAGATGCATCTCTACCAAAGGAGGTGTAAGGCACTCCTTCCCTCCACCAGCCTGTAGGTCACCCTTGGGCAAGGTGTAGTACCTGTTTAGCCTCCTGATCAGGATCATGTGAAGCCATGGGAGCAGGTTATGGATGGTCATATGAAAAGCTGATGCATATTACAAGTCTTGGCTATGCGACCACTGACACCAGGCAGACAATCTCTGAAGTGTATTCATGGTGGTTGGGGTCATCCATCTTGTAGAGATCCTGCCCAGAAGAAGGCAATGGCAAATACTTCTGTAAAAAAATTGCCAAGAACAATCATGGTCATGAGACCATGATTGTCTATGTCATATGACACAGCACATAATGAACAAATGTAAGTATGAGTGGTGTTGATTAACCCAGGTTGTGCCTCTTATTAGAATATGTTAATATGGGTGTTTAACTCCAATATTAGACTCAACAAATCGTAGAATTGTAGAAACAGGTTTTTTGGCCCATCGTTCATCTGAATAATCAATCACCAATATTTAAACTAATTATACTCTAGCACATTTTATCTTCCTCACATTCAAATCCCCCAACCATTTTCCTTGTATTCAGCCATTTAACCAGTGGCAATATATGGTGCACAATTAACTTATCAACCTGCATTCTTTTAGGATGTGAAGTGAACTACAGCACTCAGACAAAACATTGTGGTCTCAGGGAGAACATGCATACTTTTCATTTGAAAATACTGCTTGTTGATATTAATTTGTTACCTTAAGGGAAACAGTTACTTGATAAGTATTCCAGTTTTACAATCCATTGTATATCCCATAACTAATTTTTATAAATTATCAGTTAAGGTTCCCACAATTGATATATGGTGAGTGAACAATGATTATACATATTCTTATGCACAGAAATAGCAAACTTAGCCCTTAATGTGTGGTGTGAATCATTCAACTTTCTATATAAATATATAAAATAACATTTAGCTATATATAGTTGATAATGTAATTCTTTTAATAAGTTTGAAAAATAGCTTCAGGATTATGGACCAAGTGTTATTGTTAGATTAATAGCCTATTTCAGTGTAAAATCAATCAGATAAGCATTTGTTTTAGAAAACCTCTGTAAAAGTAAAATAATGTTGAACTAACTGTTGTCACAGAGAAGTTCTTGTTACATCTGGAAAAGAAAGTCTTTAGTAGGAACATTGAGACCTACTCCCGGGACTAAATGGATAATAAAAGCAAACACTAAAGATGTTGAAAATCTAAAATAAAAATAGAGAATACAGAAATATCGAGCAGGACATGCGGCATCCATTGGAAAATGAGATAATATTTCCAGTTGAAGATTGAAGAAGAATCATAAATGTGAAGGTTAATTCTGTTTCATTTTCCACAGATTCTTTTTGTTGAGCTTTTGTAGGATTTTGTAAATGGTTTTAATGATCCAAATACACTTGCAGATTCATCCTTGCCCTGTCTTGTCATCTTGTCTACCATTTCTGGCAATCTGTTTCATAAAGTATTCTTCATTACATCATCCCTCTCTTCCCCCCCCCCCCCCACCACACTTACCTGTCAGCAAAGCCTATTGTTCACCTTCTATCCATTTTTACACATTTCCATTGATCCACCTACCACTGCAAACTTGGGGCAAGATTGAAAGGTGCTGACAGACATGCCATGTGCAGACCACACAACTGCAAGAGGAATATAAAGCCTGCCTTGACCAGAAGTGGTGGTGAATGCAGAGAGAATATTGGCTATAAAGAGAGGCTGGACAAACTTGGGTTGTTTTCTCTGGAGTATTTGACACTGAGGGTGGGAGGTGTGTCCCAATAAAGGTTTATAAAATTGTGAGAGGCATAGATAGAATAGATAGTCAGGAGTTTTTTTTTTCCCTCAGGGTAGAAATAACAAATACTAGAGGACACAGCTTTAAGGTGAGAGTGGGAAAGCTTAAAGGAGATGTGTGGGGTAAGTTTTTTACATTGAGTGTAGCAGGTGCCTGGAATACACTTCCAAGGATTGTAGTGGAAGCAGACTTGATAGTGGCATTTAAAAGGCATTTAGAAAGGCACATGAGCATTCAGGAATTAGAGGGACATGAACCACATTTAGGCAGATAGCTTCAGTCCAATTTAGCATCATGGTTGACGCAGGGATCATTGGGCCACGGGCCTGTTCCTGTGCTGTACAGTTATATGAATCTTTTCCACTAAGAGTGGCCACTTGGTGGAATTCTAGTTGAAGTGACCACCCAAGCCTTGTAGGCCTTGTTTGTGAATAACTTCATGTCTGTTGCCTTTAAGTGTACTGATCAACAATGCTGGTGTGAGGCAGAAGCATAAGAATGTTATGCCTCTATCCCATGATAGGACTGGTGGCACAAGGGAAGATGAAAGTGCAAAGTTTACTTGTGCTGCTTCCATATCTCACCAGTTATCCATCTGTCCTCATTTTAAGCAAATCGTTAGCATGACACCCTATCTCCTAATGGGCAAGACTGCCCCTGCACAGGGCCAGAAGGAACTTCCATTAGCGGAGTATTGACTAAATAGATTAGCAGTTAAAGATAGGAACAAGAGAAAATCTGCAGATGCTGGAAATCTAAGCAACACACACAAAATACTGAAGGAACTCAGCGGGCCAGGCAGCATCTATGGAAAAAAGTACAGTCAACGTTTTGGGCTGAAACCCTTCAGCAGGATCTGAGCTATAACTAAAGTCACCGATGATTCAGGATCCAAGTGCCCTGCACTCTGTCCATTGTTAATCCAGAGGAAGTTGACAATATCATAGTCCTTTGAAACACTCCACTCTTCTTGCCTTATCCTTTTATTTTGCAGAAGACTGGGGGGACTCTCCATTTGGCTCCAGCTGAGTTGTGAAAGAAACTAGAAAAATGGAAGGAAGGGATGAATTCCACAGTGGCCACTAACGTATGGCAGCCACGTCCAACAATTTTCATCCAGGAGACTGTAACTGCCTGGGACCATTTAATGTATCATCTGAAGCTTTGGAAGGACTGAACTTCTAAGAGCAAACCAAGTTTCTGATAGTAAACCCTGTTGTCTGGGCAGTCTCTCCTGTAAAGATGGCCTCCCTGTTGGCCTTCCTACACTCCTCCCCATGCTGAGGAAGGCTATTATCATCTTGTCAGAGATGCAATATGAAGCAGCCATGGGATTCCCCATCCTGTATTTGCTGTACAAACACCTCTGGTATTCATTGATACATCAGTTACCACAAGAATGCGCAGCAAGTAGCTTCCCAGAGGGAACTGAGGAAGCAGGTGTGAGTGATGAGCCTTTATTCATGTGAGGAAACATACTATTTAACTTTCTTCAGAAAGTCACCTTTGTTTGACTGTCAAATTTCTAAAGGCTGCACTGGAGCAGTTAAATTCAAACTATAAAAATATTAAGGAGAACTAGGCTTATTCACATATTCTAATGGTTGTCCCACATATCGATGTTGAATTAATCAACCGCATTCAAACTTATTTCTGTTTGAGACAAGTTGGCACATTGGGGTAGATTCAGGTCTTTTTGTACTATTTTGATATTTTAGCAGAAATGCCTTCCACCAACTCAGCCATCAAAAGGGATCAAATGTTGCCTTATGTTTACACTTTGATAAGATTAAAATTAATTTAAAACTGCAATTACTTGGATGTAAACATAGAAACTGAGATACACTAAATGCCAACTGCAAACTGAATTCAAGTGAAACAACTAATGCAATCTGTGCGAGTCAGTGATGTTAGCATGAAACTGTGAACCCTTTTTCAATGTTTCCTTTGAAAATCTGTCAGAGGCACTGGGAGAACTGCATTTTGTGCATATTTTTTGCTTACTGTAGCTTTATGGCCTGTATCCTGAAGAATTTTATGGAAAATTCTTCCAGTTTATCATGATGATCTTCTTCTGAGGCAATCATTTAGGATGGAGGTTGTCTTGCTTTCCCTCTCGTTTTGTGGATTCTGAGTTGACAGATAAGGCTCTTCCACAAATGCCACAGGAGGTGTCTAATACAGCAGGTAGGTGGGTAATTTCTTTCCACCATTTGCATTGGGCTTCACTGTGATTCACTGCTGCATCGCCTCATAATTCTCAATACACCCTGAATGCTCCTCCTCTATTGTGTATGCTTATGGGCCAGGGATCTGCTGGAGTCCAGAAGGTTCTTGCATATTTCCTCCTTTCATTTGGCAATATCTTCTCATGATGGAGCTCAGAATTTCACTAGTCTGATGTTCAGAATGTGCAGAATATAGCTAATGAAGCTGACTGCATGTCATTAGGGTCTCAGTATGGGATGTTAATTTGGGAGAGGATGCTGACTTATTCTGTCAGTGAACTTGGAAGATTTTGCAGAGGCAGAGGTGGTTTCTTTCCTGCATCTCCAAGTAGGTAGTCCAAGTTTCATGAAGACATGAATCACTTGCTAGACCAACAGCTGAGTTCTTGACATTTTAATCACCCTTTAGATCAATCAACCAAAGTCTGTACTAGCATATTGATGGCGAAGGTAAATTTCTTTGTTGAGATATTTGAGTTATGTGATGCGGTTCACACTTTCAAAGCATATATTGTGAGCCCTTATTGGAGGAGGTCAACGAAGGACAGTGGTATCATACTGGTAAAGTTTGTTTGTCTTGATGAGTGTAGGCTCCTTCCTCTCAAGTGCTTCAGTGAGCAAATTGATGATGGCTTAGAGATGGGCTAATGCCCAAAGTGAGACACAAATGTTCTTGGCAAACTACATCTCAACTACCTTGAGAATGACTGATCTTGGTCTAGACTGTGTTTATGAAGAAAGAACAACTTCCCATTAACTCAAATGATTAGCTTGATTCATGAAGGCAATTTGTTGGAAGTAAGGTCAGTATGACAGTGAGAAACTATTGGGGTTGTATACTATACAGGCTGTAAATAGGTAGATTGAAAGATACTTTATGGATCCCAAAGGAAATTGCAGTGTCACAGTAGCATTTCAAGTGTACAAATATACAGATACACAAATTTTAGAAGTGAATGAAGTAAGAAAGAATAAAAAACAAGTTACCTCAAATAGTCCAACAGGAGAGTGTCATCATTTACCCAGCTATAGTTTGACTCATTATAGAGCCTCATGGCCGAGGGTAGGAATGACCTCATATAGTGCTCTTTAAAGTAGTGCAGTTGTCTTGGTCTATTACTAAAAGTGCTCCTCTGTTCAGCCAAAGTAGCAATCAGAGGCCGAGAAATATTGTCCAGAATTGCCAGGATTTTCTGTAGGGTCCTTTGTTCTACTACAGCCTCCACTGTGTCCAGTTTGATTCCTATAACAGAGCCGGCCTTTCTAATCAGTTTATTGAGCCGGCTAGCATCACCTGTGTTGATGCCATTGCCCCAGCACACCCCTGCATAGATTGTACTGGCGACAACAGACTGGTAGAACGTATGAAAGAGAGGCCTGCACACTCCAAAGGACCTCAGTCTCCCCAGGAAGTAGAGGCAACTCTGGTGCCCCACTCAAGTCTGTCATTCGGGTGCACCCCCAGGTACTTATAAGTCCTCACCACATCCATGTCCTCACCATCAATAATAACAGCGAGCAGTGCAGGCTTGGGCTTCCTGAGGTCCATCAACATCTCCTTCGTCTTACAGATGTTGATCTGCAGATGATTCAGCTTGCATCATTTGACAAAGTCCTCCACCAGGGCCCTATATTCATCCTCACATCCACCCTTTATACACCCAACGACTGCTGAGTCGTCAAACAATTTCTGCAGATGACATGACCCAGCGTTGTATCTAAAGTCTGAGGTATACAGGGTAAACAGGAAGGGAGCCAATACAATAATTAGGCAATCTTAAATTTGTATTGAATAATACTCGTATAACAGGTCAGGAGAGGTTCACGGTCCACAGTCAGACCTGACTGGTCATCAGTTAGCCAGCTATGTTTGCAACCCATTTCAATTTCACAACCTCACAATGGATGAGAAGATGGAAAGACAGACCATTCTCTAACTTGGAAAACCATTACTTGATGAACAAAACACTGAACATATCAAGAATGATTTAAAAAATTCTCTGTAAAATGAAGTAGTATTTGCAGAGGAATGAATTGACTGAATAAGCATGTTGCATGCATCTTCGATGATACAGGCACATTGCTGGACACATTTTTAATTCAAATAATGTTTAATTAGCTAAGAACTAGACCAGGTTACCACAATGACATTATTTGTCGTTCAGTGTAATACTTAAGTCAATTTCAGTGATTTTGAATTGGATTACTTGAAGTTGGAGGATCTTATTAAAATGCTTACTTTGCTGTTAAGTCCTTTTTCAGCTGATTTAATGAAACTGTACCAGGTTATAGCTCTTAAGTACATCAAGGAATTCTTTATACTGGAGAAAGTGTGAAAGAAGAAACAATTGCAATTTTATAACGACGCCTGGTTTTGCTGGCTCATGGAATATTTAACACTTGTTCCTATGCAAAGAAATCCAAGCAAAAGATTGATTTATAATCTAACCAATGCAATTTCAAGAACATTTTGTGTACAGTTTTCCAACTGCACCTAACACAGCAATTTAGACTGTTTTTCTTCAAAATAATGATAAAATCGTGTTTCCATATCCATGCTCTTGTCCCACCTGAAGAGTACAATGCATTTTGCCAATGTATAATGATATGAATCACTGAAGAGCAATTGCATAATATTGTTCACTCTAAGTTAAAACAAAATGGAAGTGAGGTTATCTGGAAATGTGGTGCAAAGTAGGTGGGCTGCAAATTCATTTATCAGAATTATATTTATTATAATGTAAAACATAATGATATATGATAACAATAAAGACATAAAAATCTATAAATTACAAAAATAAGTAGTGTAAGAAAAGAAAGGCATATTGAGAAAGTGTTCATAGTTTTGTGGATTATTCATAAAATTGATGGCAGAGGGGAAGAAGCTGTTCCAGAATCGTTGAGTATTGGTCTTCAGGCTCCTGTAAGAGAGCATGGCCTGACACTGACTGTCCATTCATAGAACCCTGTGTTTCTGTATTCTCTATCAGACACTTACATTCTCCTTGAATATCAGAAATCATGCCTGTTCCACCTTTTGGCAAATGTGTATTTTTTTTCAGGTGACTTGGGACAGTTGGTTTTCTGATCTTGGGTGTTTATGAATTTTTCTTCTGATTTGATGATTTTCAATTGCTTAGGAAAATCAATCCCTAATTAATCTCAGAAGTTTTATAGATAAAAGTTATGGACTAATAATGGCAACATTACTCTAAAGTACAGAACAGCTTTGGTTATGTTGTGGGCAAGTGATATTTTGAAGATGCACTAAAATTCAACTGAATCTGTTGACAATGTGTCAAATAAATTATTGCACAAAATGAGCTATCAATTGGTAATGTATAATACAATCCTCTATTCCTTAATAAAGCATAGTAATCCTGTTCACAAAGTTCTCCTGTGGATAGAGTTATTAGAGTAATCACATAATTTTTGACAGATTACTTGCATTACATTATTTCTGAGAACCACAGCGAATATAAGGACTCAACACAATTTCCTCGTGAATCTAATTGTAATATAATTTATAAATTATTGTGCAGACAAAGTATTTTGTTTCTCTCTTTTTCTCCATTCGTTGGCCTTGGGCAGTGCAATTTCAATGAAGCTCTCATTCAATTAAAGGATAGTTTGTAATGTGAAATATTAAAATAATTGTTCCTGAAGAAATAGGGATGTTTATCTAAGTGTCTGATAATCTTTCAAGGCTAAGAAAAAAAGTAATTTTAAAGCAATTCATTCTTACGCTACATGCTTCTGAATCTCCATCATAATCTACTTACATTTATGGCATCCTTTAATAAATAGTCCATTGCACTGTACTGCTTCCACAGAAAAAAACAAATTTCATGACATATATGAGTGATGATAAACCTGATTCTGATATGGGTCTCCATTGTGGACAGAGAGTGGGTAGGGGGCAGTGAAATGAATCAGGGTTTGGAAAAGGGTAAGGGAGAGGGAAGCACCAGAGAGACATTCTGTGATGACCAATAAACCAATTGTATGTAATCAAATGTCCTTGCCTGGTGCTTCAGAGCTGGGTATGCCTGCACCCGTGATCATCCCTGCCCCTGGAACTCCCCTTCTCTGACACCTGTCCCTCACCCCTCCCCTTGGCGCTCCACTCCACGCCATTCCCAACAGCCTTTGCTCCCGCCAGATTTGCAAACTCACTCTCCACTCAAATACAGTACTGTGCAAAAGTCTTGGGTACCCTACCTATATATATGTGCCTACTGTAAGACTTTTGCACAGTACTGTATATTTATCTGTTTTTTATTTCTTTATTGAAATACATCACAGAATAGGTCTTTCGAGCCCTTCGAGCCGCGCTGCCCAACAATCCCGAACTTAAACCTAGCCTAATCACGGGACAATTTACAATGACCTATCAACCTATTACTCGGTACATGTTTGGTAGCAGACACCAACAGAATCAACAAACTCATTCGTAAGGCCAGTGATGTTGTGGGGATGGAACTGGACTCTCTGACGGTGGTGTCTGAAAAGAAGATGCTGTCCAGTTGCATGCCATCTTGGACAATGTCTCCCATCCACTACATAATGTATTGGGTGGGCACAGGAGTACATTCAGCCAGAGACTTATTCCACCTAGATGCAGCACGGAGCGTCACAGGAAGTCATTCCTGCCTGTGGCCATCAAACTTTACAACTCCTCCCTTGGAGCGTCAGACACCCTGAGCCAAATAGGCTGGTCCTGGACTTATTTCCTGGCATAATTTACATATTACTATTTAACTATTTATTGTTTTATTCCTATTTATTATTTATGGTGCAACTGTAATGAAAACCAATTTCCCCCGGGATCAATAAAGTATGACTATGACTATGACTATATTTGGTCTGCAGGAGGGAACCTGAGCACCCAGAAGAAACTCACACGGTCGCAGGGAGAACGCAGAAGCTCCTTACAGGCAGTGGCACAAAAAGAACCTGGGTTGCTGATACTGTAAAGCATTGTGTTAACCATTATACTACCATGCCTAAAATACATTTTCACAAGGGAAAATTTTCCTAGAAATGGTGGATTCTATGCAGTGTTTTAGAAAGGCAGCAGAGTTAAGGAAGGAGGATTCAGGATTTAAGACCTCAGCTGCCGAAGGCATGGCTACCAGTGACAAATCAATTCGAATCAGATGTGATAAAGTGACTAGAGTGAGAAGAACACTCAGAATCTGTATGCTGAGAGAATTGGAGGACATTATGGAGAAAAAGAACATAGTCCAGAGCTGAATTTGAAAGCAAGGGAGAGAATTTTAATATCAATGCACAACTTAATCAGGAGCAAATGTCAATAAACAAGTGCTTGAGATATTTGTAATTGGGAAGTAGTGTGCATGGAGGTGCAGGCAGCTGGAATTGATGAGCTCAACAGTGGAGGATAGATGCAGTAATGCAGATTCAGAATATGCTGGAATGGCAAGGCTCACAGCAACAAAGTCTAAGTTAAAGGTTTCAATTGTAGATGAAGCAGAGGCAGAGAGAGGCAATGTTTTGAAAATGGATGTAGATGATCCTGGGATCGGAAATGCAAAGATTATAAACAGTCAGGCAGCTCCCAGAGAAAAGGATGCAATCAGTGTGTGTGAGTGCTGTGTGGCTAACACCAAATATTTTACATTTTCCAATATTTATTGATAAAAATTATGTTTATACAATATTGCATGTTGGACTAACAAAGTGACAATTAACATACAGCTGAGAGGATGAGCAAGGTCTCCATTAGGTGGAACTGGATATTGTCAGTTTACTTCAGAACCAAACCTCAAATACTTTCAGTAATGTTGTTGAGAAGTAGCTGTAGATATAAAAAAGGGAGAGGGTGAAGTATTAACGCTTAGACTGGGAAGAGAAGCCATTCTAATTCTTTAGCAATGGCTAATTCTGATTCCGATTTCTTTATTTATCACAGGTGCAATGGAACATTCAGTGAAATGCTTCATTTGTGTTAACAATTAACAAGATCTAAGGATATGCTGGGGGTAGCTCACAAGTGAGTCCGCATATTCTGGCATTTGATTCCAAACAAGAGATTCCATGTGTCTTGGTGCTTCCCACTCACTCCCTTCTCTCATCCACTTTTCCAAATCATGATTTCCTTCCCCCTGCCCCTCTTCCCACTCTCAGTCCACAATAGAGACCTATATCAGAATCAAGTTTATCATTGCTCACATATGTCACGAAACTTGATTTTTTTTTGTGGCAGTGGTACAGTGCAATACATAAAACTATTACAGTACTGTGCAAAAAATTCTGGCACGCTAGCTATATATAAGCTATTCTGGTATTGGTTGTTGTGTAATAAATCAGTTTTGATTAAGGAGTTTAAAATAAAGGTATCCTTAAGAGGCAGTGATTGTAATGTGATGGAATTCACCATGTGGTTTGAGAGTGAGAAGCTAAAGTTGGATGTATCAGTATTACAGTGGAGTAAAGGGAATTATAGATGCATAAGAGAGGAGTGGGCCAAAGCTGATTGAAAGGGGGCACTAGCAGAGATGATGACAGAACCGCAATGGCTGAAGTTTACGTGAGCAATTCAGAAGGTGCAGGATAGATACATCCCAAAGATGAAGAAGTAAAGGGAGGATGAAGCAATTATGGCTGACAAGGGAAGTCAGAAAACTAAAGAGACATCATATAATATAACAAAAATTAGTGGGGAGTTAGAGGAATGGAAAGCTTTTAAAAATGAATGAAGGCAACTTAAAAAGACATAATGAGAGAAAAGATGAATATGAAGTTAAGCTAGCCAATAATATAAAAGAGGATACCAGAAGTTTTTTTTTCCAATTTATTTTGAGTGAATTAGAGGTAAGTGTGGATATCAGTTCGCTGGAAACTTACTGCAGAGATTGTAATGTTCACCAAACATTGCATGTGGATGGACTTTGCACTGTGGAAGAAATGCCAGAAATTCAAGGGTATCAGGGGCAGAAGTGAGGGTCATTGCTATTACTGAGGAGAAGGTGTTCGGGCAGCTAAAAGATCTGAAGCTAGATAAGTCACCTGGACCAGATAGATTGTGCCCCTAGTTCTGAAATGGGTAGCAAAAGAGATTGTGGAGGCATTAGTAATGATCTTTCAAGAGCCACGAGATTCTGGAATGGTTCCTGAGGACTGGAAAACTGCAAGTATCGCTCCACTCTTTAAGAAGAGAGGGTGGCAGAAGAAAAGAAAGTACAGACCAGTTAGCTTGACTTCAGTAGTTGGAAAGATTTTGAAGTCCATTATTAAGGATGAACTTTTGGGATACTTGGTAAACAGGCCAAAGTCAATATGGTTTCCTTAAAGTGAAATCTTGCCTGACATATCTGCTGGAATTCTTTGAGGAAATAACAAGCAGTATAGACAAAGGAGAGTCAGTGGATGTTTTATACTTGGATTTTCAGAAGGCCTTCAACAAGGTGCCAAACTTGTGGCTACTTAACAAGATAAGAGCTCATGGTATTACAGGAAAGATGCTTGCATGGAAGGAAGATTGGCTAACTGGCAGGCGGCAAAGAGTGGGAATAAGGGATAGCTTTTCTGACAGGCTGCTCATGAGTAGTGGTGTTCCGCAGGGGGCAGTGTTGGGACTGCTTCTTTACACATCATACTGCATGTCATAGATTTGAATGACGGCATTGTGGCTAGGTTTGCTGATTATACGAAGATTGGTGTAGGAGCAGGCAGTTATGAGGAAACAAGGAGTCTGCAGAAAGACTTGTACAGATAAGGAGAATTGCAAAGAAGTGGCAGATAAAATATAGTATATGGAACTGTATGGTCATACACTTTGGAAGAAGGAATAAAGGCTAAGTCTATTTTCTAAATGGTGAGAAAATTTAAAAATCAGAGTTAGAAAGGGACTTGGGAGACCATGTGCAGGATTCCCTAAGAGTTAGCTTGAAAGTTAGTGGTAAGGAAAACAAATGCATTGTTAGCATAAATTTCAAGAGAACCAATTTCCAATTTCCAATTAAATTGGAAATTTAACCAATTTCCCCCAGGATCAATAAAGTATGACTATGACTATAATTGTAAAAGCAATGATGCAATGCTGAGGCATTGGACAGGCCACACTTGGAGTAATGTGAGCAACTCTGGACCCCTTATCTAAGAAAGTATGTGCTGGCATTGGAGAAGGTTCACAAGAATGATTCCGGGTAGGAAAATGTTAACATATGAGGAGCATTGGGCCTGTACTCACTGGAGTTTAGAATAATGACGAATGAATTGAATTTATTTCTTTCATCCTTCACATACATGAGGAGTAAAAATCTTTATGTTACATCTCCATCGAAATGTGCAATGTACAATCATAGTAATTTATAATAATTTATAATAAATAGGATAGTCAGTGTAATGTGGAGTACCCTCAAATCAGCATGAGTTAATCAGTCTGATAGCCTGTTGGAACAAGCTGTCCCAGAGCCTGTTGGTCCTGGCTTATACGCCGCGGTACCGCTTCCCAGATGGTAGCAGCTGGAATTGATTGTGGTTGGGAGGGCTTGGGTCCCCAATGATGCTACAGGCCCATTTTAAACATCTGTCCTTGTAAATGTCCTGAATGATGCGCTGGGTTGTCCACACTACTCTCTGCAGAGTCCTACGATTAAGGGAGGTACAGCTCCCGTACCAGGCAGTGACATAGCCAGTCAGGATGCTCTCAAATGTGCCCCTGTAGAAGGTTCTTAGGATCTGGGGGCTCATACCAAACTTCCTCAACCATCTGAGGTGAAAGAGGTGCTGTTGTACCTTTTTCACCACACAGCTGGTGCGTACAGACCACGTGATGTTCTCGGTAATGTGGAATGCGAGGAACTTAAAGCTGTTTACCCTCTCAACCCCAGACCCATTGATGTCAATAGGGGTTAGTCCGTCTCCATTCCTTTGCTCCTTTGTTTTTGCGCCATTGAGGGAGGGATTGTTTCCTTGACACCGTATTATGGGGTTCAGAGGAATAATAAATCAGCCATGGTGGAATGGTGAGCAGACTCGATGGGCTGAATGGCATAACTCTGCTCCTGTGTCTTGTGATCTTAGGGCTCCGGCCATCAGAACCTCAACATCAGGGGTTTAGATTGACCTATGGGCATTGACGTTTGGCATCAACTGCAAGACTCGACAATGATGATGAATGAAGACCCTGAGCTCGGGCCCTGAACTCTCCAATGACTGGGGCTCTGGACGCTAGGCCTCCAGCTCTCATCTTACCAACTCTCATACTTAGGTGGTAACTGACCCACCAACAGCTGAAGGCCTGCTTAGTCAGCTTCAGAAGACCAAGGAATAATAGCCATGGATTTTGAAGACGACAGTCTGCTCAAGGTCGCTTGAGTTTTGAGTTACTGTTAGAATTGGAGATGTGTGGATAGAAGGGTTGGGGTTATTATTTTAGAAAAGCCAATTTAAATGCAAGGAGGGAGAGCCGTTAACAATGTTGGGGAAGCTGGGGTTCAGAAAAAAGCTCAAAGATGCTGTGGGAATACAGTTGAATCAGCTATTGAAACCTTTCCAAACTTAATAATGTATAAGGAAAGGGTAAATATTGTCCTTTGAAACATACTATATGAAATTGTCAAATATCTTGGTTCAAACTGGGAACGAATGTCCAGTTTTCTCTACCTGATCTTGATATCCTATTATTCCATGGATGGTCCATTAATTATGAGGTGTTCAAATACTGAATGTTGAAATTCTGGCCATCCTATGTTCTTCACTCGGGTGTAAATGGTATTTCTTCCATGCAATCTTTTCTCCCTTTATTTAATCATTCACTGCATTACTTGCTGTTTGCCATTGACGCAAAAACTGCACTGGCAGCTCTATCAGCTGCTGAAGCATATCCTCCTACATACGATTAACATCTTGCCAGGGCTGCATTTCTCCCAGGAGCTGTAACACATTAAGAGAAGTAAGATATACCCTGAGGCAAAAGAGACGATACTTGGAATGTTTGCATAACAAATGAAATTCACAGAGAGCATTTTTCATTCCAAATAAGTATTGAAAAGTGGAACTTAATTTAGTATAGCTGTAACAGGATTTTGATTTTACTTGAATTATTTCAGTGACAATATTATTTGCTAATTTCAAAAAAGCCTGCAATGTTCTGTTTTGTAAAATAAATTATAAATTACTGTTGCATTCAAATTGGTATAGTAACAGTGATAAAATGGTGTCAACAGTCAGGTACTATTGTTGGTTCCTGAATCACTAAGTTGTGAATTCAGCTTTCCTTTCAATGATTTGAGTGCAATATCTAGGCTGACGATTTAACGTGATGCCAAGGGAATAATACACAATAGAATTTGGATGCTTCTGATCAGAGGTTAAACTGAAGACTAGTCTGTCCTTTTATATAGGCTTAAGGAACCGCCAGAAGAACTTCAATGAAGGGGAAATTGTTCCCTCCCAACATTTTTACTAATACTTATTTCTCAAACAACATTATTACAAACATAATATTGTTTCTATTCTACACCCCACCCACCCTTACTGGTTATAAGACCATAAGACATCGGAGCAGAATTAGGTCATTTGGTCCATCGAGTCTGCTCCGTCAATCAATCATGGCTAATCACAAACAAAAGAAAATCTGCAGATGCTGGAAATCCAAGCAACACACTCAAAATGCTGGAGGTACTCAGCAGGCCAGGCAGCATCTATGGAAAAGAGTATAGTTGACGTTTCGGGCCTGTCCTGCTGAAGGGTCTTGGCTTGAAACATTGACTGTACTCTTTTCCATAGATTCTGCCTGACCTGCTGAGTTCCTCCAGCATTTTGTGAATCATGGCTGATCATTTTTTTCTCCTACTCAACCCCACTCCCCAGCCTTCTGCCCATAACCGTTGATGCCATGGCCACTCAAGAATTCACCAATCTCCACCTTAAATACACACAATGACCTGGCTTCCACAGCTGCTTGTGGTAACACATTCCACAAATTCACTGCCCCCTGGATAAAGAAATTTATCTGAATCACTGTTTTAACCCTTACATACTGGTCGGGTCAAATTTGACCCATTTTGACATTTGACAGCAGTAAAAACACCCTAAATGCAATTTTTTTTAGCCAACATTTGATGACTTTCCCTAAAGTGACCCAAAATGTGCAAAAATGAAAATATTTAAAAATTCTATACTTTTGTACAGGGGCTACAGATTTTTGTACATTGAGGCTGCTCTGGGTCAAATTTGACCTGTATCTAATGAAATAGATTCTAGATCTCTGAAATATTAATTATGAATTAATGTACATTGAGGCTGTTCCAGGTCAAATTTGACCAGTATCTTTTGAAATGGATTTTAGATCTCTGAAACATTAATTAAGGATTAATCACCCATTTATTAATGTCAGATAGGCTATTTATACATTCTAAAGAGATCTGTTGTTCAAAATTTGGTATAGACTCTTGTTATGAGGGGATTCTTGGGCTGGGTCAAAATTGACCCAGACCATACTGTGAAGGTATAAAATATGAACAAGTTGCCTGGGTTAAATGGACACCTGTCTATCCTGAGGCCGTGACATCTTGTCCTAGACTCCTCCACCATGGGAAACATCGTTTCCACACCTCCTTTACCTAGGCCTTTCAATATTCGGAAGGTTTCAATGAGATCCTCCCCATTTTTATCATTTCTAATGAGTACAGGTTCAGAGCCATCAAACGTTCCTCATACAATGAAGCCCCATTTCCAGAATCATCCTTGTGAGCCTCCCCTGAAACCTCTCCAATGTCAGCACATCTTTTCTTAGATAAGGAGCCAAAACTATTCAGAATACTCAGTGAGGCCTCACTAATGCCTTACAAGGTGTCAGCATCACATCCCTACTCTTATATTCTAGACCTCTTGAAATGAATGCTAACATTGCCTTTACCTTCCTCACCAGTGACTCAGTCTGCAAGTTAACCTTTAGGGTGTTCTGCATAAGGACTCCGAGGTCCCTTTACTTCTCAGATTTTTGGATTGTTTCCCCATTTAGAAAATAGCCTGCACATTTATTTCTACTATCAAAGTGCATGACCATGCATTTACCAACATTGTATTTAATACGCCACTTACTTGCCCATTCTCCTAATCTGTCTTTTTCAGCCTTCCTGTTTCCTCAATGCTACCTGCCTCTCCACCAACCTTTGTATCATCTGCAAACTTGGCAACAAAGCCATCTATGCCATCAACTAAATCATTGATATACAGCATAAAAAGAAGCAATCCCAACACAGACCACTGCGGAAAACCACTAGTCACTGGCAGCCAACTAGAAAAGAATGTTTTTATTCTCACTCGCTGCCTCCTACCAATCAGACACTGTACTAACCATACTAGTAACTTTCCTGTAATATCATGGTCTCTTAACTTTGTAAGCAGCCTAATGTGTGTCACTTTGTCAAAAGCCTTCTGAAAGTCCACATATAAAACATCCATTGCATCCCCTTTATCTATCTTACTTGTAGTCTCCTCAAAGAATTTCAACAGGTTCGTCTGGCAAGATTTTCCTTTAAGGAAACCATACTGACTTTGTCTTATCTTGTCCTGTGTCACCAAGTACTTCATAACCTTATCCTTAATAATTGATAACAACATCTTCCCAACCACTGAGGTTAGGCTAACTGGTCTATAGTTTCCTTTCTGCTGACTTCCTCTTTTCTTAAAGAGTGAAGTGACATTTGCAATTTTCCAGTCCTCTGGAACCACAATTTCTTGAAAAATCATTACTAATTCCTCCATAATCTCTACTGTTACCTTCTTCAGAACCCTAGGGTGCAGTTCATTTGGTCTGGGTGACTTACGTACTTTAGGTCTTTCAGCTTTTTGAGCACCTTCTCCCTTGTAATAGTAGCTGCACTCACTTCTCTTCCCTCACACCCTTCAATACCTGGTACACTGCTAGTGTCCTCCACAGTGAAGACGGATGCAAAATATTCGTTTAGTTCAGCTGCCATCCCCTTGCCCCCCGTTTATATTCCTCTGCCCTCATTTCCTAGAGGTCCTGTATCAACTCATATTTCTCTTTTATTTTTTATGTACTTGAAAAAGCTTTTTCTATCCATCTTGATATTGTCTGCTAGCTTGACAATTTCATCTTTCTCCCTCCCAATGATTCTTTTAGTTTCATTCTGTAGGATTTTAAATGTTTCCCTATCTTCCTGCTAATTTTGGTTTGTTGTATGCCCTCTTTTGCTCTTACATTAGTTTTGACTTCCCTTGTAAGCCACAGTTATACTGGTTTGTCATTTGAGTATTTCTTTGTTTTTGTAATACATGTATCCTGCACCTTCCTCATTTTCCCCAGAAACTCAAGCCATTTCCGCTCTGCTATCATCCCTGCCAGCATTTCCTTCCAATTTACTTTGACAAACTCCTCTTTCATACCACTACAATTTCCTTTTTCCACTAAAATACTGCTATGTCAGACTTCACTTTCTCCCTATCAAATTTCCTTGAACTCAGTCATATTGTGATCACTGTCTCCTAAGGGTATCTGTACCTTAAGCTCCCTAATCGCCGTTGCTTTATTACATAACACCCAATCTAGTATAGCTGATCTCATAGTAGGCTCAATGACAAACTGCTCTAAAAAGCCATCTCGTAGGCATTCAACAAATGCACTCTCTTGAGGTCCATTTCCAACTTGATTTTCCCAATCTACTTCTATGTTGAAATTTCCCATGACTATCATAACATTGCCCCTTTGACACGTTTTTTCTATGTCTCATTGTATTCTGTAGTCCGCATCCCAGTTTTTGGGATTTTGCACAGTGCAAACCCTTTTAGGGTATCCTGATGTTTTTAAAAAGCACATTATCTAATACAAGTTCCTTCTTTTATTTTCTCTTTCAGTTGCAACATTACTGAAGATTTATATTTTACATGTCACGATCTAGCTTCTTCTGTTATCAATTTTATTACTTCAAGGTAATAAATGTATTTCAAACCATTTATCACTGATCATCCGGAGAGTAAACCTGTCTGGTAATATCACTGTCCCATTTAGTGTTCAGTTACAGCATTGTAATGTGTTTCAAAGACATTTATAATGATTTTTCAAACTGAGCTACATGAGCTCAAATCTCACATTTTGCAAACAAAAAAGTGTATCATTTTTGTCCACAATGCTGTTGCTTGTAGTCCACTCTATACTAGATCATACACTCCATTTCATGCTGACCTATGTTAACTCCCAGTCCCTAATTGTAGAATTACCTCAGCATTTACATTAAAACATCTGTATAAGTGCACAGTGCTGCAAAATATTTTCATAGTGAAATTAAGAACAGAAAACTTAACAAAAAATTTACTCAAGCAAGCTGTTGAGCTTTCTATAAGAATATTTGTATTTTTTTATTTATTCATTTACAGGATGTGGGTGTCGCCCGCTAAGTCAGCATTTATTGTTCATCCCCTAGTTGCCCTTGAGAAGGTGGTGATAAGCTGCCTTCTTGAACTGCTGCAGACCCTGAGATGTAGGTACACCCAGGTACTGTCTCCACATTTGTTATATAGCAGATGAAAATGCACAGGGGGTTGGAAAATACCACATGTAAAGGTCATAATTGATCATATTAATGTAAAAATGTGCTAGTTCTAATTTAAGTGCATTGAGCAAAGAGCATACATTATACTTGAATTGGATGAACTACAGTGCCTTGAAAAACTATTTAGCCCCCCATGCTATTTTCACATTTTGCTCTCTCATTTTCTAAATTTTAAATATATTGAAGTAGGATTTTTTGAACTAATCCACAAAATTCTGTGCATCATGTCAAATCAAAGGAAAAATTCCAAAACATGTCAATAATTTACTGAAAACAATAAACCAAAATTATGAGGCTGAAAAGGTAATTCATCCCCTTTGTAATTAATATGCTAACTTTCCTATCTTACCAACTCACACAATTTGTTGACGTAGAAAATTTGTCATGGTCCGGTCCATGACGTCCGTATTCCGATTCACGGTCTGGTCCATCGACCATTACTCCAGGTTTTCCTGTCTACCTTGTTTCTGTTCTTGTTGAGCTCTAATTGAGACAGCTGATGCTCGTTGGGGCTGGCTGCATAAATACCTGCAGAGACCAGGGGGTGGCTGCTGGATTGTTCTTGTCCTTACTCCTTGTATCCCTTCCTCTGCCTTCTGTTTCCTCACCTGAAGCCCTGCCTTGTCTTGCCGGTAACTCTCGCCTCACCTGAAGTTCTCGTTTCACTTTGCATTGCCTGAAGCCTTGCCTGGTCTTGCTGGTAACTCTCATCTCGTCTCGCCTTGAGCCACCCCATACCTAGCTCCATTCCTGTCCCTTGCCTCCATCGGGTAAGCCAGGCCGTCTTGTTGTTACCTACGGTTGGTTCTGTCCCTTCTTGTCCCTTGCCTCCGTCGGATAAGCCAGGCCGTCTTGCCGTTACCTGCAGTTGGTTCTGTCCCTTCCTGTCCCATGCCTCCGTCAGGTGGTGATCCGCGCCCTTCCCAGGAGTACCGTGCCCTGCCCAAGTGAACTGCGCCCTGCCCAGGAGCAGCCTGCCTAGCCTCAAGCCTGAAGACTTCAGCCTCCTGACTCCTGCCACGCCTCGCCTCTAGCTTCAAGCCTGAAGACTCCAGCCTCGCCCTGCCTGCCTGCCAAGCCTTGTCCTTGCCTAGTTCTGGGGTCCGAGCCAGAGGCAAGACCCAGGTACTGGGTCCTTGTCCAGTCTCTGGCTCAGAGTCCAAGCCCGGGCTCCTAGTTCTCTTGTCCAGTCCTGTTTTTTGTGTCCATGTCCTTGCCCTCACCCTGTATCCTAGTCCTGTCCCTAGTACTTCAGTATCTGTGTCTTGCACTTGGGTCCGTTCCCAGCCACCTCCTTATGACAAAATTAAAGGATCACCTGAATAAATACATCCTCTTTTTGTAAGGTCTAACAGTACGGTAGACTTTCAACAGATCAAACCAAAATGAAGACAAAGGAGCGTTCAAGGCAAGTCAGGAAAGTTATATTAGACAAGCACAAGTCTGGGGAAGGGTACAGAATTATCAATCTCAAAAGCATTGAACATACCTTAGAGCTTAGTGCAGTCCATCATGAAAAGGTGGAAAAAAATTGAAACCACGGCCGCGCTGCTGAGGTCAGGCCGCCCCTCTAAACTTAGTCACCAGAGAAGGATGGCATTTGTAAGAGAGGCTACTGTGACATTGACAGTCACTCTGAGTGAGCTGAAGCTGGAGATGAAGGTCATGGCTCCACAATCTCTAAGGCCTTGCACAAAAAGGGTGTTCATGGAAGAGTGGCAAGGAAGAAGCCCTAGTTTAAAAAAAAACATTCCCTTACCCATAAAGACTTTGCAAAGCGTCACTTGTAAGATACTTAAAGATGTGGAAGAAGGTCTTGTGGTCAGATGAGACTAAGGTGGAATGTTTTGGCCTCAACACTAAGCGGTATGTGTGGCAGAAATCTAACACTGCGCTTCAGCCCGTTGACACCATCCCTACTGTACAGTATAGTGGAGGCATCACTATACTGTACAGGGATGCCTTTCAGCAGCACGGACTGGAAATCTGTTCAACATTGATGGGGAGATAAGTGCTGCTAAATACAAAGAGATACTGGATTAAAAACCTGCCAACCTCCTCCAGAGTGTTTAAACTGGGAGGAAGTTTTTCTTTCAGAAGGACAATGACCCAAAGCACTGCCAGAGCAACCATGGAGTGGCTTCAATTGAAGAAAATTGATGTCCTAGAGTGGCCCAGTCAGAGTCCTCACCTTAACCTGATCGAACATCTCTGGCAGGACCTCAAGATTGTTGTCCACTGCTGCACCCCAACTAACCTGGCAGAGCTTAAGCAATTGTGCAATGAAGAATGGGCAAATCTTGCTCTATCACTTTGTGAAAAGTTAATAGAGACTTATTCATTAAGACTACTGGCTGTAATAGGTGTGAGAGATGGTTCAACTAAGTACTGAGCAAAGTGGGGTGAATACCTTCGAATTGTTGATATTTCAGTAGTTTTTCATGCTTCACGATGTTCCCTGATTCTTTGGGCTGTACTGTGAAAAAGGAGCATATGGCTCACAACTAAGAATTCTCAGTTAAATTGATCGAAGTCCCTGGTTATAATACTCATTTATGTGATCAAAGGGTTGGAGGCTAAATTCTTTTACAAGGTACTGTATGTGGAAAGAACAGAGTAGAATTAAATAGATGGATCTATTGTGTGCCATCTGCAACATCATGGATTGAATAGCTCCTTCTGAGCTCCATCCATCCTTGATTCACAAACTATCTATCTGCCTATCAACTTCTCATGATTCTTTTGTTACAGATAGTTGTTCAGGAATAATTTACAGAAGCCATCCTTGGGGTGTAGCAGGAAACTTGAATACTCAGCAGAAGCCCATGTGGTCACAGGGAAGTACAAACTGTCCACAGTCAGGGTCATAATTCAGATCAGTTTCACTGATGTGTGAGACGGTGGCTATTACTACACCGCCGTGCCATCCACATCAGACTTAACTTCATAATCTATCTCTGCTTAGTTACTATCAGCAAAACCTTCTGTACCAGTAGTAGTGCAAAAATTGTGAGGTAGTACCAGTCAGTTTAATGTACTGGAAGGTTTGTGGAGAAGGAGTCAAGCTACAGTTTAGATGATCCCACAAAGATAGTCCATGTCCTTCTCCATGAATACACAAAGCATTTGACAATCATTCAGATCCATTCCCTGCATTAATGTGAATTTGAAAAATGAAAAGCATATGCATCAAACAATTAAAAAACAAAAGGAACCAAATTCTAAATCCTCAAGAGGTTTAAATGTGTTTACTTACATGGTGATATTTGTCGAAGGTCTTGTGTTGCTCCAGGCTAATTGCTATTCTTTCTGTTGGCACTTAGCTTTTGGCCCCATAGAGCAGAGATGAATTGTGCATATTAATCTCCCGTGGCATTTTGGTATTTCCTTGCTAATGTGTGATTCTGTTAACTAAACTACCCACAAATAATACTTTAGCTTGGTTTTGGCACAACTTGGGACTTGACAGATTATTCTTATCCAGCTCAGATCCATGTAAACGGAACATGTTTTTTGTCTGATCACATTCAAATAACTGTCTGAATTGGCTTCTTCATTTGATCTGAATTTCACTTGTGCTAATGATGCAATTAATTCATATTGTGTCAGTTAGTACTGAACATGACCATAGTCCATTTTTAAAGTTAAATGCCACTCTGTGATACTAACAGTCTAAACTGGCCATTAAAAAAAAACATTCATGATCAACATAGAACAGCACAGTGTAGGCCCTTTGGCACACAATGTTGTGTCAATTTTTTAAACCTCTCTACCCTTCAGTCCCACATAACCCTCCATTTTTTCTTTTATACATGTGCCTACCTAAGAGTTTATTAATTGCCTCTACCACCACTCTTGGCAGCACGTTCCACATATCTACCACTCTTGTGTTAAAGACCTAGCTCTGACATCCCCGGCAGACTTTCCTTCAAATGCCTTAAAGTATGCCCCCTTCTCGTAGCTATTTCCACCCTGGGAAAAGGTCTCTGACTATCCTCTCCTCTTATCATTTTGTACACCTTTATCAAGTCACCTCATCTTCCTTCTCTCCAAAGGGAAAAGCCTGAGTTTGCTCATCCTGTCCTCATAGGAGATGCTCTCTAATCCAGGCAGTCTCCTGGTAAATCTCCTCTGCACCCTCTCTGAAGCTGCTTTGTCCTTCCTATAATGAGATGATTGGTGCTGAACACAATATTCAAAGTGTGTCTAACCAGAGTTTTATAGAGCTGCAACTTTACCTCACAGCTCTGGAACTCAATCCCCAAGAAATGAAGGCCAACAACGCACTATACATCTTCTTAACCACCCTTTGACTGCACAAAACTTAACAATAAACTACAAGTTTCAAGGGCTTAACATTTACATTTGAGCAAATAATTTGCCTTTTTCTTTCAAAGTTTTGAATTTAAAAGTTGATGTCACGTTGCAGTTGGGTGCCGCAGGGGTCGGTGTTGGGCCGCCACTGTTTACCATTTACATTGATGATTTGGATGAGGGGACTGAGTGTAGTGTAGCAAAATTTGCTGATGACACTAAACTGAGTGGAAAAGCAAATTGTACAGAGGATGTGGAGAGTTTGCAGAGGGGTGTAGATAGGTTAAGTGAGTAGGCCAAGGTCTGGCACATGGAATACAACGCTGGTAAATGCGAGATCATCCACTTTGGAAGGAATAATAGAAGAGCAGGTTATTATTTAAATAGTGAAAGATTGCAGCATGCTGTTGTGCAGAGGGACTTGGGAGTGCTTGTTCATGAATCGTAAAAAGTTGGCTTGCAGGTACAACAGGTTATTAAGGTGGCAAACAGAATGTTGGCCTTCATTGCTAGAGGGACTGAATTCAAGAGCAGGGAGGTCATGCTGCAACTATACAGGGTACTGGTGAGGCCGTACCTGGAGTATTGTGTGCAGTTCTGGTCTCCATAGTTGAGGAAGGATATACTGGCTTTGGAGGCAGTGCAGAGGAGGTTCACCAGGTTGATTCCAGAGATGAAGGGGTTAACTTATGAGGGGAGATTGAGTTGCCTGGGTCTATACTCTCTGGAATTCAGAAGAATGAGAGGGGATCTTATAGAAACGTATGAAATTTTGAAAGGGATGAATGAGATAGAAGTAGGAAAGTTGTTTCCATTGGTAGGTGATTCTAGAACTAGGGGACATTGACTCAAGATTCATGGGAGAAGATATAGGACAGAGATGAGGAGAAACTGTTTTTCCCAGAGAGGTGAATCTGTGGAATTCTCTGCCCAGGGAAGCAGTTGAGGCTTCCTCACTAAATATATTTAAGATACAGTTAGATAGGTTTTTACATTGTAAGGGAATTAAGAGTTATAGGAAAAAGGCAGGTAGATGGAGCTGAGTTTACGGACAGATCAGCCATTATCTTGTTAAATGGCAGGGCAGGCTCGATGGGCCAGATAGCCTATTCCTGCTCCTATTTCTTATGTTCTATGTTGGATAAAACTTTGGTGAGGACACATTTGGAGTATTGTGTCTAGTTCTGATCAGTAAATTGCATGAAGTTTGTGGAGGCTTTGAAGAGAATGCAAAAGCGGTTCACTAGGATGTTGCTTGGATTAGAGAATTTTAGCTATAAAGAGAAGTTGGATAAACTTGGATTGTCTTCTCTAAAATGTATAAAGCATAAATCAAGTTGATACTTTTCCCTCCCCAGAGTGGAATTGCCAGATACTGGAGTGAATAGGCTTATGCTGAGAGGGAGATTTGGCACTTGTTATTTTCAGTGTTCCTTTGATAAGTGTTCGATACAGAGTTGCATTGATTACCAAAGGAAGGAGGTTTAGGGGGGTGGTTCTCAAACGATTATTGTCCCAAACATCCCATCTCTCCTGGAAGTTCCCGGAAACTCCCACATATTGATAGCGGCTCCCTGACACCCACAAATTATATACAATATCCCGGAAACTGATTTTTTTGAGAGCGAGCGAGAGGTGGGGGAGAGGGAATGAATCCTGATTGATCTCCTTTTGTGCTAAGTAGAACTATCCGTTTTCTCTAAGGGCGGGCTTTACAGTCGACCTCTCTCTCTCATTCATTGTCCATCAGTTCAGTTCAGTGTCCAGCAGCGCCATAGCAGAGTGTTCCAGACAAAGAAAATATAAAACGTACTTCACCCTGGACTACACTAAAGTGTACCTCTGCCTAATAGGGGTCAAAAATAATAATCCCAAATTCTAATTGTGATGTAGAAAGGGCATTCAGCATGGTGCATCACTTTAAGACAGAATTCAGAGGTCAGCTGTCTCAGAAAACACTTGTGAATCTATGTCTTTCAAAATTAACAAATTCATTGACACAGACTGCTATGAGGTAGAGACTTCTGGCAAAATGCTCAAATCTGCCAAGCAAGCCATGTCACAGTACAAGGAATGTTTGCAAAAGAAATAGAAAAGCTATTTGCATTAGCATTTAGCTATTAGTATTGAGACTGCCAACAAAATACTCAACAAGGAATATATATATATGTAAATAGTTTCAAATAAATTGTTGTGTTCTTTCATAATCAAATATCCTGTATACATACACCCTTGGAGGTTGACCGGGGGTGGGGATATGGGGTTACAGTAGGGGGGGCAGGGGTGGTGGTGTGACCTCCCTGAAATGAGTTTTTGCATGGTGCGATGTCTGTTGTCCTTACCTATAATTGACCTGAAGCCATGAAACTTCACAGGATCTGGAGCTGATACTTTCTTGCAATGGAAGAATCCAAGGTGTAATCACTGATCAGATTGGATAGATAGCAGGAAGCACTTCCCCTTAGTAGAGATGTCTAAGGCTAAAGGCACAGGTTTTGGGTAAGATGCAAGAAATTTGGAGGGAAACAGAAAGGAGTTTTACATCCAGAGAGTGATTGGAAGCTGGAATGTACAGTTTGGGAAAGTGGTGCATGCATTTCTAGGTACTTTAGCATTTAAGAGGAGTCTGGATAAGCATGAAAATTGTCAAGGTATGAAACGCCATGATCAAGTGCTAATAAATTGGATTAGAATTTAGAATCTATTTGATAGTCCGCATGGATATGGTGGATCAAATGGTCCATTTCTGTGCTGTATCACTTTGTTTCTACGACTTCCAGGGCTACTGCTCCCTGTCCTTGCAGTGGTGGGATGGGACATATCAAGGGTCTGTCGTGGAGTGTCCAAAAGATATAACATTGCGAATATGATTGTCAGGATGTTTCCTGTCTACTCTGCAGGACAGACCCCCCCTAAAGCAGATGCTGATCTCAGGCACTTGGGAAGAGGACTTTGCCAGGTCTGATGGGATGAACAGAGTCCAGTTCCTTGGCAAATCCTAGGTTATCTGTTTTATTCCTTATGTTACAAAGTAGTGGTAAAGGTTTCATTGTCTGACTTGCTAACTCATTTCACTAAGCATTAAGAGCCCATTGAAGGTGTTTGGTCTGTCCTAATGTAACAGGTCAACAACCTGAATCTTTCACTGTTCCTCCCTTCTGCTCTTACTTTAGACCTGTGTTTACTCGCCAGTGAGAGCAGAACAGAGCTGCAGGAGGCCGAAGAGCTGACAAGCAAATGTGTCGGTAATTATTGCAATTTGCAGTTGCTTTCTGGTTTGCTGCCGTCAAAGGCTTTATTTTCAGAACCTGGCATGACCCTGTCTTGGTTAGTCTTTGCTCATTGTGATGTCACTCGGAGTGTGTGGCTATGGGTTGTTTCCAGCAGGTCCAGGGTATTATTAAGAGCATATGCCAATCATAAAAGGCACCAGCCAATCACCAAAGAATATTCATTCAATCAGGGGCTTCCACGCCATCTACGTGCAACAATAAATTCATCGTTATACAAGGACCTGTGAGGATATCTAATAAGAGCCATGGTATCTTCGTCTAATAGCAATCCACTCTCCATGGTGTCTTTGCAGGAAAGACTCCCCGCTTGCAGCTAGGTGATGTCTCATGATTTGGTGCAGCACATCAATGCAGCTAATAGAGCTGTTGCATTATAGCTCCAGCGAGCCAGACTGCACCTGCTTAGAGCACCAAGCCCCTGGTCAAGGTCACGTGAAGCCATGGCAGCAGGCGCTGGATGGTTGTATGAGCAGCTGGTGCCTATCATAAGTCCTGGTTATGCGACCACTGACCACCAAGCAGACAATCTTTGAAGAGTATTGATAATGGCTGAAGCCGCCTTTCTTGTAAAGACACTGCCCAGAAGACTGCAATGGCAAACCACTTCTGCAGAAAAATTTGCCGCCAATAATCGTGGCCATGGAAACACGAGGAACATACATAAAAGTTGCTGGTGAACGCAGCAGGCCAGGCAGCATCTCTAGGAAGAGGTACAGTTAACATTTCGGGCTGAGACCCTTTGACAGGAAACCTGGAAAGACCATAATCATCAATGTCATGTGACACAGCACATAGTGAACGATGCAGATTGTCTGGTGCTCTCTGTTTGGAGTTTGTACTTCTCCCTGTAACTATGTGGGAGACACTGAATTCAGACACAGCAAAGTAATTCCCAGCCAATTCAAACTTGTAAAGTCTTTCTCAGAGACAACTGGGAGCCAGTATCTCTTTCGGAAGAACAGCCACAGATTAGCCAAACAATAGCTGAACCTAGTCGCACTCGCACGATCCTACCTTACAGACACACTGCATGTTCTGATTTCCTTGCACATCTTAAACACTTGAACGTTGGTTGAGGGAGATCTATTTGAAACCTACCAGATCCTTAAAAATCTGGAGAGGGTCGATGTTGCAAGGTTATTTCCATCAGCAGGAGAGCTGAGAGTTCAAGTTCAATTTTAATTATCATTCAATCATACACAAGAATACAGCCAGACAAATCAGTGTTCCTCCAGGGCCAAAGTATAAAACATAGTACTGTTACGAGAATACACATAAAATTAAGATGTTTGCTGGCCTGGGCTAGCATCAGTGGCATCAGCAGTTGGTCTGCCACCTGCCCTCAGGGGAAGGAGAGATAAGGAACAATGGAGCAGCGTCTGGAGATGTGTAATGAAGGAATGTGGGAGAGAGAGCTGTCTGGAGCGGCTCCCCCCCTTTGAACCCTGAACTGTTTGAAGTGATGGACAGGCGATACCCCAGCAGGGGGATAAAAAGGGACAGGTTCGCTAAGACAGACACACACGCCACCCGAGGTAACGAGACCCTGGAAGCGGTGCGCCTCTCACGAGTGGTGAGAAGTATCGGACAACGCACAGGGTGGAAAGGTACGATCAGCGGGAACCCGGTGTGTGTCCGCCCTTGCCTGGGTGCCGGGTTCACTGCAGAGGATCGACCGCATCTGGAGGAGGGGTCACAGTCGGTGACCTCCGGTGACATCACCAAGGACCCGCCCAAAAGCTGTTTGTGAGCCATATCGCTGGTCTGTGAGTGAAGCTGTTCTGAATGATCAGTCGTTCCTATTCTATCTCTGTCTCTTCCCCCACCGTGTCCATCGCCATGGCAACGATTACTGCGAACTGAACTGGACTGAACTTTGAGTCATTTTGAAATTGGTCATTTACCCCTAGACAACGATAGAGCTTGATTGATGCTGTTATCTTAATTCTGTGTACATGTGTGGTTATCATTGTTGAATTGTTGCATTTATTATCCTTTCGATTACTGTGTTGCTTGTTTCTTTAATAAAACTTTCTTGGTTCTAGTACTCCAGACTCCAACTGAGTGATCCATGTCTGCTGGTTTGGCAACCCAGTTACGGGGTACGTAACATAAGTGGGGTTCTCGTCCGCGATTTTGAACGCTAAATTTGGGACGGAGTAAATTGAGTGGGTTAAAATTCCCGAAAGAAAGAAAAGACAAACAGCAGAAATGGAGGTTGAGGAATTTATAAAGGCGCCGACCTTGGAGGCATTAGAGGATGCCAGGAAATCGGAATTGATAGCTGTGGCCAAACGGGTGAATCTTGTTAAGGTGAAGTCGACAATGAGGAGAGAGGAGATACACAGAGCTATTGTAGAGCACTATGTATCTAAAGGTGTGTTTCCCCAAGGTGAGCTGGGGGAGGTGTCTATTGGAAAACCTGCTGGAGACGCGGTACAGGTACAGCTTGAAAAACTGAGACTCGAGCACGAGTTCCGGGTACGGCAGTTAGAACACGAAGAGAAGCAGTTAGAAAGGCAGGAGAAAGAGAAAGAGGTAGAAAGGCAAGAGAGAGAAAGACAGTTGGAGAGAGAAGAGAGAGAGAGGGACAGACAGTTGGAGAGAGAGGAGAAACAGAGGGAAAGGGAATTTGAGCTGGAGAAGTTAAAGATAAGGGCCGTGCAGGGGCTCGTGCCGAACCAAGGTGGAGGGTTCCGGGCGACCCAGGAGGTTAGGCTGGTTCCCCCATTTGACGATACCGATGTGGATCGGTACTTTCTCCACTTCGAAAAGGTGGCTATAAGTCAGGAATGGCCGAGGGATAAGTGGGTTGTTTTACTTCAGAGTGTACTGAAAGGGAAGGCCCAACAAGCTTACTCCGCTTTATCCGCGGAAGATGCCCAGAAGTATGAGGTGGTGAAGGAGGCCATCCTCAGGATTTCTGAGTTGGTCCCGGAGGCATACCGGCAGAGGTTCCGGAATGCGAGGAAGCGGTGGGACCGCACGTATTTGGAGTTTGCTCGCGAGATGCAAACATATTGTGAGCGTTGGTGCGCCTCGAAGGGGGTAGAGGGGGATTACGACAGACTGCTGCAGCTGATTCTGATTGAGCAGTTTAAAGGTTGTGTCCCTGAGGGTATGAGACCCTACCTCGATGAGAAAGAGGCAGCCACGTTAGCCGCAACTGCTAAGTTAGCGGATGAGTATGCGTTGACGCATAAAATGAAGGTTGCCCCGAGTAAAGGCTACCAGAAGGGTAGTCAGGACGGCGGGGAGAGTCCACCGGAAAAGTCAGAAAGTAAGCCGGGGACTAGTGAAAAGGATAAGGTAGACCGGGAGCAGTCTGGTAGGAAGTCTCCTGGGGTCGTCTGTTATAATTGTGGGAAAGTCGGACACTTTGCGTCCAGGTGCTTTGCCCCAAGGAAGGAGACGGGGAAAGGAAAAGCGGAAATTTTGAATGGCTGTATTGAGCTGTTAAGCGAACCGCTAGGGAAGGACAGGTCTGAAAAAGTCCAGGAAGGGCGCGAGAGGTTTATCTCGACCGGACTGGTGTCAGTGAAGGAGAGGTTAAAACCAGTTCCAGTGCGGATCTGGAGAGACACGGGAGCGTGTCAGTCACTAATACTGAAGAGTGTATTAGAGTTTAGCTCAGAGACCCAGACTGGGGAGGTAGAGGTCAAAGGTGTTGGGGAAGGGACAGAGTCAGTCCCTTTGCACCAGATACATTTACAGAGCAACCTGGTCTCTGGACTAGTCACGATCGGGGTGAGGTCCGAATTACCGATGAAAGACGTGGAAGTCTTGCTCGGTAATGACATCGCCGGAGGAATCGTGTTCCCAGTCGTGAGATTGACGGGTCAGCCTGCCAGCATGGAGGCCCCGCCCGCGATGGTGAATTTGGCTGAAACATTTCTGCCAACCTTGTATGAGACAGGGTGTAGTGAGATAAGAGGTAGTGAGGGAGCTGGGACGGACGTAGCAGTAGCCAGGAAAGAATTTGTGCAGACGCAGGAGCGAGACGAGGGGCTGATGGTTTTTGCCGAGACCGCTCTCTCTGACACAGCCTTGACAAGCTATTGTGCGGAGGAGGAAGTGCTAAGGAAGAAAGGGAAATCAAGTACAGTACCCGCAGATGAGGAATGGGGGGTGGTGCAAAAGAGTTATGGGGATGAGGTTTTTAACATGGCCCACGAGGTACCCCCCGGTGGACATTTTGCGGTGCTGGAGGAAACAGTTGGTGGAATCATGAAAGAGATTTACCGGCTGCCCAGGGGGAAGAATGTTATTGATCATGACCGACGCGAACTGAGACGGTCACCGGCTTTTGATATGCTAACAAACCTAGTCGGTGTTAGCGTGGAAATCAATGAAGCTAGGGGCCCCCTGATAAGAGGAAAAAACCATTTTGAAAAGATTAGGATGGGATCGGTCAGATGGGAGAAGGCTATTCTTTTGGCCAGGTCTACTGATAAGGTCTCTCCCTTAATCCCCGAAGGAGTAATTAAACGACTCGCACCTATGTGTTTGATTGTCCCGAGGAAATGCAAAGAACTGGGACGTTGGGTGATTGTGGTTACAATAGGGTAGCCAAGCAAACAACACCCATATTTTTCGAGTAATTCAGTGACTAAAGGGCTGATGAACACAGAGGTGTGTATTGGCAATTTAATACGGCTGTCTGAAGCCAGCTTGATAGTGAACCTTGAAAAAAATGAATTCGGCCACACGAAGGTCACTTACCTGGGAATTGTGGTGACACAGGGGCAGCTGGCAGTGAAGCAAGCTGCAGTGCAGGCTATCGCTGACCTCCCAACCCCGACAGACAAGAGGGCCCTCAGAAGGCTCTTGGAGATGGTGGGATACTGCAGGAAGTTTTGCAATAACTCTGCGGTCAATACCCGTCCCCCGCCTACTAAGCCCTTGCGAGAGAAAACTGAGCCGGAATGGGACGACCCTTGTTGTTGTGGTCCGGGACAAAACCAAATGAGAGGTTACATTGGTCGCAATTCATCAGTGTTTTTGGCCACTATGAAGTTTGCTGAGTTGGAGCCTGGTCTAAGGGATTATTAATAACACGTGTAAAAGGAACAGAAAATGTGATGACTGTCTGTCAAGGTGTGACAGCTTCAAACTCGCTGTGTTAGCCAAATGGCTGATAAAGATGTACATTGTGTATGTATCAAATAATGTAGTCATGTTTGTAATTTTTACCTCCCGGTAAAAATCCTTAAAGGGGGGAAGTGTTACGAGAATACACATAAAATTAAGATGTTTGCTGGCCTGGGCTAGCATCAGTGGCATCAGCAGTTGGTCTGCCACCTGCCCTCAGGGGAAGGAGAGATAAGGAACAATGGAGCAGCATCTGGAGATGTGTAATGAAGGAATGTGGGAGAGAGAGCTGTCTGGAGCGGCTCCCCCCCCTTTGAACCCTGAACTGTTTGAAGTGATGGACAGGCGATACCCCAGCAGGGGGATAAAAAGGGACAGGTTCGCTAAGACAGACACACACGCCACCCGAGGTAACGAGACCCTGGAAGCGGTACGCTCCTCACGAGTGGGTGAGAAGTATCGGACAACGCACAGGGTGGAAAGGTACGATCAGCGGGAACCCGGTGTGTGTCCGCCCTTGCCTGGGTGCCGGGTTCACTGCAGAGGATCGACCGCATCTGGAGGAGGGGTCACAGTCGGTGACCTCAGGTGACATCACCAAGGACCCGCCCAAATGCTGTTTGTGAGCCATATCGCTGGTCTGTGAGTGAAGCTGTTCTGAATGATCAGTCGTTCCTATTCTATCTCTGTCTCTTCCCCCACCGTGTCCATCGCCATGGCAACGATTACTGCGAACTGAACTGGACTGAACTTTGAGTCATTTTGAAATTGGTCATTTACCCCTAGACAACGATAGCGCTTGATTGATGCTGTTATCTTAATTCTGTGTACATGTGTGGTTATCATTGTTGAATTGTTGCATTTATTATCCTTTCGATTACTGTGTTGCTTGTTTCTTTAATAAAACTTTCTTGGTTCTAGTACTCCAGACTCCAACTGAGTGATCCATTTCTGCTGGTTTGGCAACCCAGTTACGGGGTACGTAACAGTACCAACAGTCACACGCAGCACATAGCACATATAGCTACTATCGCAGAAGAACATAGACACAAAAAATATGAAGTTCAAGTCCTTGAGTGGCATAGCCTGCAGACTGATAGTGCATGGAATTGTCCTGGAGCTGTGCTTCTGCAAGAATAACTCCTCATACACACGTCCAGCTGTAGACACACCTTCCAAGAGCACAGCCTTAGAATAAAAGGATGTTCCTTCAAAACTGAGACAAGGAGGAATTTCATCAGCCAGACACTGGTGAATCCATTTGTGGTCTTCTGCTGCTGTAGCTCATCCACTTCAGAGTTTGATGTGTTGTGCATTCAGAGATGGTCTTCTGCACACCACTGCTGTAATACATTGGTTCTTTGAGTTACTGTTGCCTTCCTGTCAGCTTCAACCAATCTGGTCCTTCTTCTCTGACATCTCTCATTAACAAGGCAATAACATTTTTGTCCAGAGAACTGAAAGTCACTTAGATCACATTTCTTCCCCATTCTAATGTTTGGTCTGAATGACAATGATCCTCTTGACCACTTCTGCATGCTTTTATGCATTGAGTTGCTGCCACATGATTGGCTGATTAGATATTTACATTAACAAGCAGGTGACAGATGTACCTCATAAAGTGGCCACTGAGTGTATATGCGAGCATGCACAGGTAACTGCTCTCTTCCCCCAACCCACACCGTCTCCAAAACACAAGCATTCGCCCCTGAGAAAACAGTCCCACCTAAGTTTCTGTTCAAGCCTCGAACATGCCAGTGCAGTGCTGGTTTAAAAAAACACTGATAAACATGGATGTCTAAGTTTCCTTCTAGCTGCTAAAGCCTCTACTCCCCAGCTATTACAACTCTATGTTTGCCAACCCATACTCCCATGCTCTCTCACCCTGCTTACCAACTCCCAAACTGTTACATTTCTGCTGATAATGTCTGACTCATCCACTACTCCTCTAATTTAAGACATACCATGACTGTGTTTTATCCATTTTATAATCTTTAAAAAATTTGTATTCCCCAATCTCACTGCATCCACACTACATGGCATTTTCATTAGCATTATCTCGACCGATTTCCTCCCTTCTGCAGTTCACATTAATGATATGCTTTGAGTTGGGCCAACACACTTGATAGTGAAATATTTAAAACTGGAAAGCAGCACTAGTGATCAATCTGTTCTTGGTGAAATGTATGTTTCCCAATTCTCTATTCAATAAACCATCCAACCAACTCTGTCAATCTTCCCCTCCATTATAATCATCAGTTTGCTTGCTTCAAGATGACCTTTGACAGAGAAGAATTTATGAATCCTTCCAAGAACTACTTATTTACAGAATTATTTACTCGATTTATACATTGTACAAGACTTCCTAATCTACATGTTCTAGGATCCCACAGAAACCAATCTTTTGAATAACCTATCATCCAACTTAGTCCTTCTACCAAAGTTGGTTAATATTTCTACCAATATTTTATTCCAATAACTACTAAAGTTAGGTGTTAACCAAACCCAACTAAAGTTGTTCAAATTATTTTATTCTTGCACATCTATAACCTATAGATTAGCAGAGCACAATTCATCTATTCTGCTATGGTGCCTTACTTTTATTCTGTTTACCTTGAAAAGCCGGAATTCGGAGATAGAATGTACATCAGTTATTTACTCTCCAAACATTTATCTGTCATACAACTTTCTAAAAGATTCTGCTGTGCCTTTTCCAGTGTTACTGTTTCAATTCCTCTTTCTCCATACCTACATGTGCTCCATTCCTCCGTGTTCCTCACCATTCCTCCACAAAGCTTTGGTTGCAGGCCCTTCTGTTCTTTACCTAACACCAGGGATGCTATCTAAGATTCAATGCTTATTTGTTTTCTTTTTTGCACATTTTCAAAACCTCATGAAAATCTCGCTTCAAAAAATCCTTTACTCACCACTTTCAGCTCCAAAGATCTTCCCTTTTGGAGCACTTTGGGTTCGTTCATCTACGCTGCAGGCTTCTCTGACACATATTCACAAGTTAAAATGTCTCTGCTTATCAGTACGCTTACTTCACCTCAAGCGGGACCCAGCCTGGTGATGCATAATTTATTGGTTTGATATTCCATTTCAGATTAGATATTATTTTGTTAAATTATTTTGAATAATATTCTTCGCTGGAACTTTTCTGAGTAAAGGAGAGCCAATTTCAATAGATGAGGATTTATAACTGTTTGTCTTAAAATATGACTGTTACTTATTCATAAGGTCGTCAGTTATATTTGTGCACATGCTATTGCTTTAGTTTTAACAATGCAAAATCAAAATGTGAGGAAGCAATAAAACCAGTAATTCATGGAAGATGATTTATTGAAGCTATAAATGTTTTCCAAAGGGCCTAGAGTATTGAACCTACAATCAGATGGATAAATATTTTACAGTTGCTGCATCACAGATTGGCAGCACAAGAATGATATGGCAAGAATGACAGGGAGACTATAACTCTAAAATGAAATGGCTCAATACAGTGGCCAAATATGGAGGCTGAATTAGTAGCGGTACACTAGCTGAACGACTACTGGCTTTGTTTTGAAATGCTTCATGTAAAAGCCACAAATCTTACTAGTTGTGTCAATCAAATGAAAAAAAAACCCTCAATGCTATTCACCAGATCTTTAACACTTTTTTGTAGTTTTCTGTACCGAGGCCATAGATCAGCAAGCTGCTAAATTAGAAATGTAAATGTTGGTCACAATCTAAGGCATATTCAGTTTATGTGAAGGATTCTGATTTTGAAGAGCTTTTGGAGGAGGCCTTCAACTAGAATTATTTGATTACTTCAGCGATTTATTCCTTTATCAAAGCTGATGTAATGATGTTTGATCAAGCCTGTGGAAAATGAGATGCAGGATTTGTTTCATAAGTATGCTTGGTAAAATAACTTATCTCATTAAATTGCTGCTGTGTTAGTTATCTCATTAATACAGGAGGTGGAAGGGAGACTCGGTGGTGGAGGAAGTTAGCATATGGAGTTAGATTTTAATTCCAGTTTGGATTTCTAGGATAAATGCCTTTTTTCTGCAGCTTCTGATATTGCAAAAACAGGAATTCACAATGATGCTGCAGAACTTATCATTCTGGGAGTGTGTTACAGGCACAATTCTGTAGCCAGAAAAGAAATGGGTTTGAAGCAGTCATGTTGTATCTGCTGCAAAATTTTCAGGACGTACACAGAGACTGAGAAAGTTCTTTATTATTTTTTACAGAAATAAGTTTTAAAAAGAGTCAGCCCAATATTATTACCAAAAAATTCCACAATAGCCGTGATTTTCAATTGTAAGATTTTCAGAAGAGCACTGATGGGGTTTACTTGTGTCACATGCTGCTGTGTATATCTTGCTGCATGCAATTCTTCAAAGTTAATGCAATGTTTCACAGCTGCCAGAACTGCTTTGCAGCTGCAATCTTAAAGACATGTAAACATTGCAAGCTACATTCTTCTAGCTCCTGAAAAAATTGATGCTAAAATGGTTAGACGGATGGATAGAAATTGTGGTAGGCAAATTATCTGTGCAAGGGGGACTGGGAGATTTTCCATGGCTACAACAAGCAGGAACATTGCTAGGAAGGATCCTATCCAGAGCAAAGGCTCCATTTGTTCAGGCTGTGAAAGGTTTCCCTTAGTAATGATTGAACTGCTAGTGGATCCCATACCCAGTATGCCTTCTCCTGTGGGCTGAAGAAAGAACAGATTAAGTTACTGCTCCTTGAGTATGCAGTATAGAGGTTGGTGACCACCCTAACACACTTGAAGATGAAATGATAGCAATGGGAAGTTGGCCTGGGAACTTCCATGACATATTTGCTTCAGTGCAACTGTCTTTTTCCTGATGTCGCTGGTTGTGCTGCTCACTTTTCCTCCGTTGTTTGAAGAATCTGGAAACCCCACCACCTTAAGCTGGTTACTCACAGACAAACTAGGAGCATTAGTCTGGTGCTGTGGCTCAGAAGGGAAGGGGGAGGTGGGGAAAAGAGAACTGCAGTAGTGATAGGGGATCCCATAGTTAGAGGAGTAGACACGAGATTCTGTGGGTATGAAAGAGACACCCAGATGGTATGTTGCCTCACAGCTGCCAGGATCAGGTCCATGGCATTCTGAAGGGACAAAGTGAACATCCAGAAGTCTTGGGACGTATTGGCACCAATGACATAGGTAGGAAAAGAGCAGAGATCCTGAAGAGAGAATTTCGGGAGTTGGGTAGAATGCTAAAAATCAGTGTAGTAATCTCTGGATTGTTGCCTGTGCCACATACCAACGAGGGAAAGAAAAGGATGATTTGACAGATGAATGTGTGGCTGAGTAATGGGTTGGCGGGGGGGAGAGGTTGAGCTTCAGATTTCTGGATCACTGGGCTCCAGAAAAAAGGATGGGTTACACCTGAATCCAAGGGGGAACCAATATTCTTGCTGGCAGGTTTGCTAGAGCTGTGTGGAGGGTTTAAACTAAATTGCCAGGGAACAGCAGGTAAGATGTTATGGGGATGGCTGAAAGAAGATCACAGTTGGGTGCATATGATCCAAGGATACACATTGTATCGAAAGGACAGATAGGAAGGCAGAGAACATGTGCGGGCTTTGTCTGTGAGATCAAATCCTTAGAAAGAGGTGACATAGGATCGGAAGGTGTCGAATTCTTGTAGGTAAGGTTAAGAAGCTGCAAGAATAAACAGACCCTGTTGGGCATTATATACAGACCTCTGAAGAGTAGCCAGCATATGGGCTACAAATCACAATAGGAGGTAGAAAATGCATCTTAAAAGGGCAATGCTACAATTGTCATGGGGAAATTCAATATACTAGTGGAGTGAGAAAATTAGGTTTGTGGTGGCTCTCAAGAGAGAGAATTCATAGAGTACCTATGAGATGCATTTTTAGAGCAGTGGTTGAGCCCATTAAGAGAAAGGTTATTCTGAATTAAGTGTTGTGTAATGAACCAGATTTGATTGGGGGCTTAAGGTAAAGAAACCCTTAGGAGACAGTGATCATAATATGATAGACTTCATCCTGCAATTTGAGAAGAAGAAGCTATATTCAGATGTATCAGTATTAAACAGTAGTAAAGGGATTAAAGAGGCATGAGAGAGAAGCTGGCAAAAGCTGATTGGAAAGGGAGACAAACAGGGATGAGGGCAGAACATCAATGGCTGGAGCTTCTGGGAGAAATTTGAAGGCAAGTGATAGATATATCCCAAAGAAGAAGTATTCCAAAGGCAGGATGATGCAGCCATGGCTAAAAAGAGAAATCAAAAATAAAATGAAGAAAAAGAGAGCATATAATAGCACAAAAATTGGTGGGAATTTAGAGAGTTGTGAAGCTTTTAAAAACCAACAGAATGCAACTAAAGCCATAAGGAGGGAAAAGATGAAATATGAAGATGAGCTAGCCAATAATGTCAGAGGATACTGAATGTTTTTTTCAGGTATAGAAAGAGTAAAATAGATGTGAAAGTAGATATCGGACCACAGGAAAATTACACTGGAGAGATAGTAATGGGGGACAAAGAAATGGCAGATAAACTAAATAAGAATTTTGCATCCATTTTCACTGTGGAAGATACCAGTAGTATGCAGGAAGCTTGAGAGTGTCGGTGCAGAATGCAATTGCTATTGCAAGGGAGAAGGTGCTTGGAAGCTGAAAAGTCTGAAGGTAGATACGTCACTTGGACTTGATGGACTACACCCCAGAGTTCTGAAAGAAGTGGAAGCATTGGAAATGATCAGTCAAGAATCACTAGATCCTGGCATGAATCCAGAGAAATGAAAAATTGGAACTGTCATTCCACTCTTCAAAAATGGAGAGAGGCAGAAGAAAGGAAATTATAGGCCAGTTAGACTGACCTCAGTGATTTGGGAAGATGTTGGAGTTGATTCTTAAGGATGATGTTTCAAGGTCTTGGAGGCATGTGATAAAATAGGTCAAAGTCAGCATGGTTTCCTTAAGGGAAAATCTTGCCTGATAAATCTGTTGGAATTCTTTGAGGAAATAACAGGCAGGATAGACAAAGGAGAATCAGTGGTTGTTATGTACTTGGATTTTCAGATATCCTTTGACAAGTTGCAGCACAACTTAACAAAATAAGAGCCAATTGTATTTCAGGAAAGATACTGCCATGGAGAGAGCATTGGCTGACTTTCAGGAGGCAAAGAGTGGGAATAAAGGAGCCAATTCTGATTGGCTGCCAGTGACTAGTGGTGAGGAAAGCAAATTCAATGTTAGCATTCATTTTGAGCAGACTTGAATATAAAAGCAAGGATATAATGCTAATGCTTTATAAGGCACTGGTGGGGCTTCACTTGGAGTATTGTGTGCAGTTCCAGGCCTCTTATCTAAGAAAGGATGTGTTGACATTCGAGAAGGTACAGAACAGGCTCATGAGTATGATTCTTGGAATGAAAGAGTAATCATGTGAGGAGGGTTTAATGACTTTGGGTCTGTACTCACTGGAATTTAGAAGAATGAGGGAGGATTGAAACCTATTGAACGCTGTGAGGCCCAGATAGAGTGGATGTGGAGAGCATGTTTCCTATAGTGGGGGAAACGAGGACCAGAGGGCACAGCCTCAAAAGAGTGACATCCATTTAGAATGGAGAGGAAGAGGAATTTCTTTAGCCAGAGGGTAGTGAATCCATGGAATTTGCTGTCAGAGGTGGCTGTGGAGGCCTTGTCATTGGGTGTATTTAAGGCAGAGGTTAATTGGTTCTTGATAAGTCAGGGCATGAAAGTTCATGGGGAGACAGTAGGAGAATGGGGTTGAAAGGAATAATGGATCAGACCTGGTGAGATGACAGAGCAGACTTGATGGGCCAAAAGGCCTAATTCTGTTCCTATATTTTATGGTCTTTCTGGTCATAGTCTGTGCAGATCAGCTGTGAATTAGCAATTGAAGAATTTGTACTGTGACAATGATGACTTGCACACAGAATCTAGCAGTATCAGATTTCGATGGC
Source organism: Mobula hypostoma (assembly GCF_963921235.1). NCBI lineage: Eukaryota > Metazoa > Chordata > Chondrichthyes > Myliobatiformes > Myliobatidae > Mobula > Mobula hypostoma. The sequence continues at coordinate 148,932,818 of NC_086102.1, forward strand.
TAGCTTTGCAGTAAATGAATCAGTGAAGCTCCCTTCACTGATCACAGACCCTGTGCCAATCAATACTGAGCTGCAAGCTGTAGTCACTGACTCCTCAGCTTTCAGTAGCTTAGAACCACTCACAGCATGGGAGTCAATTGGGGCAGACCATTGCACGAAGGCTGTTAGATCCACAAAGGCCACTACCCTCTTCTAATTCCTCCATGTTTTCCCTCATCTGTATGGCAGCTATTTTGCATCTACAATAGAGAAAATTCTTCGCTTGTTGACTCACTTCCGAGCAGTTAGTGCTGCAAGGATCCTCACAGATTCAGTTCAAGTGTGTGGCTATGTGAAAAACACCATTGTGTTTTTTTAATAAAATTGTTTTGGACATTTGAATGAGTATTTGTGCTGTGTACAGCTCATATTTAACATGGAAGAAAAGGGAGAAATTAACCTCTAGACAAGAATCATGGCCGATCAAAATAAATAAGAATTTTCGTTTTCAGACCTCTGAGATTGAACGTCACCATGGAGTTGAATGTTGGTCCTTGTGCCACTGTTGATATCCTTTTGGGGTAATAAACAATGGAGGAAAACTTCTGGTGAAAATGACCATGCCATCTAAAGTCTGGCACTGAATTTCCCACCAAGTACAACAAGGGTGAGCAATATTTCTGTTATTCTACTCCAACATGGTTTTACCAGGTTGTGCAAAGGAAGTTCTTGGCTTGATTGTGTCAGTTGCCCAGGTCTAATGTTATTCACTTTGAAATGCTTGATGCATTTATTGTCTGACCTTTGCATATTTGCTCATCCGAAATACATGGATGAAGATCAGTAGCAGTACATCAGACCATTTGATTTAGACCACAAGACAAAGGAGCAGAATTAGGGCATTCAGCCCATTGAGTCTGCTCCACCTTCCCATTATTAATCCCTCTCAACTCCATTCTCTTGCCTTCTCTCCATATCCTATGATGCCCTGAATCAAGAACCTACTAACCTTTGTTTTAAATATATACTGTGTGTTGGCCTCCACAATCAATGAATTCCACAGATTCACCAATTTCTAGCTAAAGAAATTCCTCCTCTTCTCTGTTCTGAATGAATATCCCTCTAATCTGAAGTTGTACTCTCTGGTCCTAGACTGCCTTACTATTGGAAACATCCTCTCCACATCCATCCTATATTGGACTTTCAATATCTGATGAGATTCCCCTTAATTCATTTGAATTCCAGTGAGTACAGGGCCAGAGCCATCAAACACTCCTCGTATGTTTTTTTTTCATTTCCAGAATCATTCTCATGAACCTCCTCTGGACCCTCTCCGATACCATTACAACTTTTCTTAGATAAGGGGCCCAAAACTGCTCACACTACTCTGTGCAGTCTGACAAATGCCCTATAAATCCTCAGCATTACATCCTTAATTTAATATTCTAACCCTTTCAAAATGAATGCTAACATTGCATTTGCCTTCCTTGACACCATCTCAAACTGCTAGTTAACCTTTAGGAAAATCTGCATGAGGATTTCTAAGTCCCTTTGCACCACTAATTTTTCAAATTTTCTTCCTGCTCAGAAAATAGTCTACTCTTCTATTCCTTCTACCAAAGTGCATGATCTTACATCTCCCTACACTATATTCCATCTGCTACTTCTTTTCCCATTGTCCTCATCTATCTAAGCTCTTCTGCAGACTCCCTATTTCCTCAAGACTATCTGCTGCTTCACTTATCTTTGCATTGTCTGCAAACTTGGCCATAAAGCCATCGATTCCTTCATCCAAATCATTAACTTATGTGAAGAGAAGCGGTCCCAACACACGACTACTGATGTGGAATGCCACTAGTCACTGGCACCGTATTTGTTTCTTAATATGAAAGCTCTAGACATAATTACAGCACACTTAATGCTCTCCTGCCTAGGGTCAGTCAGCTTATTGCGGATCTAAAGCAAACCTTGCCTCTTAAAGATCTATCCACATCCTGCAGAAGTGTCAAATTTGCAGCATGTTGTTCTGCGTGAGCCTTCTCCCATACCTTTTCATCCAACTTTATCAGCAAAACATCCTCTTCCGTTCTTCCTCAAGTTTTTCCTGTTTCAATATGGCATGAAAAGAGATCATTTCAGCCCATTAGATCAATGGTGGCTCACAGGGCAATCCCATTCCTACATTAATTTTCCCTATAATCTATTCACCCAACTTAATTACCAACCTCTCCACCCCCCCCCCCATCCAGATTTACCCGTCACCTGGGATCTCAAGGAAATTTACCATGGCCACTTAACCTACCAATCTGTATTTTTTTGTGCTGTGGGTGGAAGCCCAAGAGAAACCCAGCCAGTCATAGGGAGAAGCTGCAAACTCCAACAAACATCACCAGAGGTCAAGAATGAATCCAGGTCACTGGAGCAGCGAGCCAGTAACTCCGTAAACTGTACGCTGTGCCTGACTCCTCTTTACAGGAATTTACAATATTTCAGTCAACTACTCCTCGTTTTTATGAGTTCTAAACCTCAGAGCCTCTCGGGCTGAATGTGTTCTGCACCATATAGTACACTTAGCCATTGAGCTACTACAGTAAGTGTCAGTTTCTGTCATGCACTGTAACATAAAAAGAGAACGAATAATTGACTTGCCCTCCCAAAGAAGAAGGTTAGAAGTATTTTGGGAATAAATAAACTCCACTCAACAAAACAACAAGGAATGAGAAACTAATGGAAGGTTTTGACACGTGAGTGGCCCTTCCAATCCATCAAATATAGTAGCGAGTTTTTAAAAAAGGTAAACGACTACAGTTAAGAAAGGCCATGACCATCTTGATCAACTTGCTCACCTTCGGTTTTTTTGTTCTAATGGTGTATGGTCTTGTCAAAATTGTGTATAGTTTATATTTTTGTTGTGAATGCTGCTTATATGATACTACATGCCTGTGACGATGCAGGAACAATTTTCATTGTTCATACATGTACTCATGCATATGGCAATAACTTCGATTTTGACTTTGACTATGATGAATCCCACTTCCCAGTTGTCCACTTGCAGGCCCATAAGTTACATATGTTCAACCAGGTACTTTTCAAATGTGATAATTGTCTCCCTCCGCCATACCTTTAAACATTGAGCTCCAGGTGTCCCTCTACTCACTGGGTGAAAATAAATCCTTTGCTAAAGCCCCACTTCATTCTACAACCACCATCTGCCTCAAAACTCCTATTTATAAACACGAGAAAGTCTGTAGATGCTGGAAATCCAAAGCAACACATGCACAATTAAAGTGTTGAGGAAGGTTGAGACATTGAGGCAAATGCACAAGGCAAGCGAGAGTTCAATGCCGACAGCCTTTCTTTTGATTTCTGCCAGAGAAGGAGTCTATGAGGAGCCTATTACTATATAGCTCTGCCTGGCAGATGGGTCGGCCTCATATGGCACCCATCCCTTTCAATGAATGTCACTGATATCGCAGGATGGTATCATGGTTCTGAGTTTATGGATTGGACTGTTGTGTTTATGGACTGTGGACTTGTTCAGACTTATGAATTTATTTTTTATCGCCCATTCCTTTTCTGTCTTGTTGTGCAAGAGGAGGGTATTTAGGGGTTGATGTTCTGTTGTGTTCTGTTTTTTTTTGTGCAGAGGAGAGGTTGTTTTTTGGGAGTCAATGTTCCTGTTTCGTTTTGTGTGGGGGGAAGGGGTTTTTAGGGGTTGATGATCGGGCTGCCGTTCTTTTTTGTGCAGAGCCGTTGGGTTTGATGTTTCTCTCTGAATGACTTTCATGTTCTTTGTTTTGTGCCTATCTGTAGAAGACAAATTTCATTATTGTATATGGATACATGCTCTGATAATAAATGAAGCTTTGAAACTTTGAAAATGCTAGAGGAACTGCAAGTAAGGCACTATTATGGAAATAAATAGAAGTTTTGGTCCAAAACCCTTCTTCAGAACTGAAATGGAAGGGGGAATATGCCAGAATAAAATGGTGGTGGGGAGGCAAAGGAGGCTAGATAAAAGGTGATGGGTGAAGCCAAGTGTTTGGGAAAGGTAGGTACAGGGCTGGATAAGAAGGAATCTGACAGGAGTGGAGAGTGTACCATAGGAGAAATGGAAGAAGGAGGGGACCAGAGGGAGGTGATTGGTAGGTGAGAGTGGGGAACAGAAGAACAGGGGAGTCAGAGGGAATTTTTTTTTTACTGGAAGAAGAAATTGATATTCCTGCCATCAGGTTGGAGGCTACCCAGATAGAATTTAAGGTGTTGCTCCTCCACCCTGAGAATGGCCTCATCATTGCATAAGCGGAGGCCATGGACTGACATGTCGGAATGGAAATGGGAATCGGAATTAAAATATTTGGCCACCAGTAATTTCCCATTTAAATTGGTTGCAGGTAGGTGTCCTTAAGCTTTTCATCAATAAAGGCTTAGGAAGAAACATGCAGTTACTTGTTTTTACCCATGATTAGTCACTATTCCTGGAGCACTTACAGAAAAAAATATCCTTGACAACATAAGCTGAACATATCCCCATTGGAAAAGGTAAACATGATCAGCTGATGATATCACATTTTTCCTGAATTCCACATTCAGTATTCAAAACGAACTTTCCTTTTAGCAATGTACACCAGTAACAACAGATTTACTAGTAACTTGATTTATTTATGGGCAACATATAATTCATCTGCATCTTCCACAAAGAAGATTACAACTACCCACTAATCACACTGGTGATGAAGCATAGCTTTACCTGCAGCTGTATTGATTATAATTAGACTAGTTTTATCTAATCATGAGTACTTTTACGTTTTAAGCTTTATTATACAGTTACTTCATGTCTGCATGCACCAAACATTTTCCAAAAGAATACGTTGCTGAGTGAATGCTGGGCTAATTAACTGAGATAGATGCAATAGATCATTATCAGTTCGAAGATCGTAAGGTCATAACAAGGAAATAACTGAAAATCAAAATGCAGGTATTGACAGGTTTTTCTATTTTTAAAGTATGTTATCTTTAGAAGGAGGCTATTAGTTTTTGCAACGGATGCTTTGGAAGGGGTTTAATGTTAAAGGACAGGTGAATTGAGGCTGGAGGAAGGATAGATATCTCAAAGCAGATATGAGCACATTTCCAAAATGGCCATCTTTGGGTTTAATGGAGATGTGTTTCTTTGCATGTGAATAACCTGCATACTGGAAGTTTGCACAGGATCAATATTAGCACAAGTATTTGATCATATATCACAAGGAGTTGATCAGTACACAGATTGATCATTATCATAGGAGGGTGATCATTATCATAAAGGATTTTTATTATGACTAAGAATAATCTTATTTTAGGAGGTTGATTATTAGTAAATGGATCAATCATTATGACATAAGATCACCATTATCGCAAGGAAATCCATCATTATTACACACTAATGAGGGGCATTTCAACAGGGATTTAAATTTAATGCCTCCAGCAATGGACTCCTGTGGCTCAGAGATGATTCTGTAAAAAGGAAACAAGATTAAATAGCACTTCGTGGTGGTGTTTTAACATTGTGATTACCCAACATGAAAAAAGGCTCAGTGCTAACAGCTGCTCTGGTAAACATTTTACAATGTGATCCGTGACATATTTCAGAAGTTTGAAGGCTTTCAATGTTACCTCAGCATGGGGCACTGTGGATATTTTCTGCAGGGCATTGCATGATTCATTTAGTGTATTCTAGATGCAGTTACCAATGCCTAAAAATTGAAATTCACCCTGCCTTCAGTACAATAAATAGGCTGCCTTCCAACTAGGTGACCTACTTAAAATTTGAAAAACTGGTTAAAATCCTTGTTTTAAATATTGTTAGGGAGATTTTCACCCTGAATCTCATGTAAAAATTTGTACAGTTCCTGAAGACAGCTGTATGCAAGGCTGGGACAAGAGCCAGACATTGGACTTCTTTCCATGTCAGTCATAGTAAAGGAGAACACAAAGTTGCAATGGAGGAAAGAGCAGTTATACTAGAGGGTGGTGGGGAAGGAGGTGAGGTGGTCTCTGTGTATTAACCACGTGATGTACTGATTTGACGACACCTCTTTCCTGAACCCTGAGTAATGCATAACGCTTTCTTTACGAGTCCATAATGGAAATTGCAGTGTTAGTGCTCATGGCAGAAATGTGTGCCAGTCCACATTATGTTATTAGGTGTGTGACTGATGGAAGGCAAACGATAACCACTCTAAGATGAATTGTACCTTGGAGTTGCTAATGCAGTTCCCTCATTGTCACTAATGCATCTGGAAATGATCACAGGTTTGATCCAAAATGGCTTTAATGTTCAAATCATGCATGAAAAGCACAGGTTCATATTCAAGGTAATAAACTTTGAGAATAAAAGGAGATCAAGAATTATGAAGATGAGGCAGAAAAGTAGAGTTGAGGTGTTACATTTTATTAGAGGGCATGGATTTGAGGTGAGAGAAAGATTTAATCAGAACTTTGGTAGCCAGAGGATGGTCAATATATGGAATGAGCAGCCAGAGGATGTGATTGAAGCAGGTACAAAAAGAACTTTTCAGAGAATGATGGACAAGTACATGAATTGGAAAGGTTTCTAAGGTTATGAGCCAAATGCTGGAAAATGGGATGAGCTTGAGTGGAGTATCTTGTGGAATAGGTTGAGTCAGGAAAACAGGGGATAACTTATCTTTCAGTTCTGCTGCTACGGAAAACTGTTTGATTAACCTTTTAGTGCAGCAAAGAATTCAGTGGAACAAGATGGACCAACATTATTGCTGTTTTTCGGAATAAAGAGTGGAGAATTCAGAGAATCAAAGAAAAACTAGTAACATTCAGACAAATAGAATCAGATTGAAAGAGAGAAAATTGGTTGAAGACTAGAGCTAATATAAAAACACAAGCATCAAGTCAGCATCAGTCTCTAATTATACTCTTAGAACATCTTGAAGTGATTCACAACATCAACCTTTTTTTGAAGTAGATTTGATATTCAGGAAACATTTATTCAGATATTTTAAAAGCTAAGTTCTTTTAATCAATAGCTGTGAGCAAAATAATGTGGCTCCTGTATTCAAAGGTATTTTCTCCAAAGAAAACTTCAACAGTTCTTCTAGTTGATGATGTTGTTTAAGAAATGATTTTTAACATTGGCACAGGAAAATTGATTGTCATTTGAATGATGGGAAGGAAGTTTCATTTTCAAATGAACCTAAAAAGATACCTTATTTGACCTCTCATCATCCCATCATTATCATCAGTGATCACTTGTAGTCGTGAATGATTCTTCTCCTGGTGGTTGATCTGGTCACTTATGGGTCTTGAGAAGACTGAAGAGGCTGATTCATGATCCACAAGTCCTATTTCAGTGTTGGCAGGTGTAGGTCATTGAAGTAGTGATGGATGTAGCTAGTTAGGCCTTTCCTAATGTCTCCATTTTACCTCTAATGCTACTGACATTACTGCACTCTTACTGTAGGCGTACAGCTCAGGTAATGAAGTTCAGTTTCATACATTGTAGTCATACAGCATGCAAACATCCCTTCAGTCCAACTCAGTTATGCTGACCAAGATGACCTTTGTATGAGTAGTCATAGTATGTATAGCAAATAAGAAACCAGCAACACTGTCTCTGCTAAATCTTCTAAATTTACTAGAAGGGTAAGGAAAACAATTTGAATGCAATCTGCATGCTGATAGCCACAGAACTGACACATTAGTTATCCTGTCAGCTTCACTGAACTTCATTTGAATGTCTGATACCAAATGTCTTAAACAGATATTCTGTCAAAGGAAGAGATCACTAGCTGGACAGAGGAAACAATTCAAAGATGTGCTCAACGCTCTGTCAATAAAAATGCAACATCCCCATTGACTGTTGTGAATCCCTGGCTCATGACTACAGAATGGGGAAAAGGAGCATTTGCGATGATATTAAAAACTGAGCCCATCCATTGAGTCCGTACTGAAGCCAAGCTTAAATAGCAGAAGGAGTGCACCTCCATGTGAACAACACATTCACCCATCCTATGTGGGTGCCACTTGCTCCATCTGTAGATAGATCTGGTGGCCCTACAGTATAACACCCTCATTTGATGCCTCAGGAACCTGAGAATCAGACTGGAAGCAAGCACCCTTGATCTCCAGATGATATCTAAGAAGTAGAAAACAGTACTGTAGAATAGAGACAGTTCAGATTATAAGCTTGAGGCCAGAGTTCTGCTTCAAAGCAAGCCATCCTACACAAGGGCATTGCACTGTCATCTAACCCAGGAAGACATTTGGGAGATTTACCTATTAATATACAAAACTCCTTCTTTTGCAATGCAAAACTACATCAAGATGTGAAATGAATTCTCCAAGATGATGAATTAAAGAGAAAGGTAATAATAAAATCATAAATGTTGAATGTACAGAATAGATCAAGTATCATTTTGAAGGTGAGAGTCTCTTTTGTCGAGATCAATCGGTTGCTGGTGGAAGAGTAGTGAAGGTGGCTTAAATGTCATATTCAGTTGTTAAATACTAGCAATGATTTGATATCATTTTTTGCTGCTACTTCTTGTAAACTCATGTGACCTGTGCACAAAATAGTCACTTGTGGATGTACAGTAAAGTGGAATGACTGAAAGGGAAAAAAATTCCATCAATGATCTGTATTGTTGTGGACTCTCCCTAATTTAATCCATTAAACAGCCCTGAAAAAGCTTGGAAAATGTTTAATTTGTTGTGATTTTTGTCTGCCTGAAGGTATTTGAGTAATTAACATGAATCTTAATTTATAATTGCTGTATTGTTACAATGATACACATTAATAATATCATTAAATACAAACCAATGCCAAATCTAGAAAAAAATATCCTTTTAGTGAAAATGAATTATGTCTCTTAGTGACTCAGGCACTGTAGAGCAAAGAGGATCTGCAAACAAACTGACGACATGAGATTGTTTATCAGAAATGAAGATGTTTCTACCCAATAGAAGCTCAGTGGAAAGCTCTGAATATGGATGATGATTTGCGATTCTATGTCCTACAGCAGAAAGGGAATGCATGGAAAACAAGGTTAAGAGGAGAAGGTGGAGGACGTGGGAAGGTGAATAGTTAAGAAGGGAAAGGCAGCAATACGTACTTTGGTGTGAAAAGGATACAGGAGTGAGGTCGCTGTCGTCGTGGCTATCCCTCGAGGTCGAGTATGATGGTCTTTGTTCCGTACAGAGTGAAGATGCCTGTGCGTGTATTTGTTTAACGTGTACTTGATGTTGCACTCCAAGAAGCACACGATACTTCACAAATTGATTCCAATGGCATGGAAACCACGACGATTGGAGCTGATGGATTTGTTGCAGCCTTCATCCGCCTTCACAGCCATTGAGTTCGAAGTAACTTCATTCCCCTGTTCCACCGTTGAGGACTTGTTTGGATTGTTCTTTGTCAGGGACCTCAACCTCGACCTTACCACCGTGGGTGACCCTACCAGGAGCATAGCTCCAGACGGCATCGCTCTCGGGATCACAGGACCACACAAGCTTCTCCACCGCGACAAGGTGACAATCCATGGAGAAGGAGTGAGGTATGACTAAAAGGGAAAGGGAAAGGTTAAAGACAACTAATGATACTTTGTATTGTCTGCTGAAATGTTTACCTTTCTAATGATATCCCTTTTTATCTTTCATTCTGCTTCCTTCTTCATATATTTCTTTTCTTTCTCCCTTCCAGGTGAACTAGTATAAAAAATGTATTTTCACCTGACACGAGAAAATCTGCAGATGCTGGAAATTCAAGCAACACACACAAAAAATGCTGGTGAACGCAGCAGGCCAGGCAGCATCTATAGGAAGAGGTACAGTCAACGTTTCGGGCCGAGACCCTTCGTCAGGACTAACTGAAAGAAGAGCTGGTAAGAGATTTGAAAGTGAGAGGGGAGGGGGAGATCCGAAATGATAGGAGAAGACAGGAGCGGGAGGGATGGAGTTAAGAGCTGGAAAATAGATTGGCAAAAGGGATACGAGGTGGGAGAAGGGAGAGGATCATGTGACGGGAGGCCTAGGGAGAAAGAAAGGCGGGGGGGAACCCAGAGGATGGACAAGTTGTTATAGTGAGAGGGACAGAGGGAAAAAAAAGAGAGAAAACAAGGGGGGGGGATAAATAAATAAATAAAGGGGAGGTGGGGCATTAACGCAAGTTAGAGAACTCAATGTTCATGCCATTAGGTTGGAGGCTACCCAGATGGAATATAAGGTGTTGCTCCTCCAACCTGAGTGTGACTTCATCTTGACAGTAGAGGAGGCTGTGGATAGACATATCAGAATGGGAATGGGATGTGGAAACCCGCCGATAAGGGGATGCTTTTGTAGTCTGGCATACTGACCTCTGCCTTGTCGAGGCACAGCGATAACTCGCGGATACCTCCTCTTATTTACCCCTCGATCATGATCCCACTAAAGAGCACGAGGCCATTGTCTCCCACACCATCACCATCTTTTTCAGCACGGGGGATCTCCCATCCACTGCTACCAAACTTATAGTTCCCATACCCTACACTTCCCGTTTCTACCTCCTACCCAAGATCTACAAACCTGCCTGTCCAGGTAGACCGATTGTCTCAGCTTGCTCCTGCCCCACCGAACTCATTTTTGCATACCTCGACACTGTTTTATACCCCCTTCCTACCTATGTTCGTGACACTCTCTGCTCTGAAACTTTTCGATGATTTTAAGTTCCCTGGCCCCCACCACTTTATTTTCACCATGGATGTCCAGTCCCTATATACCTCCATCCCCCACCAGGAAGGTCTCAAAGCTCTCCGCTTCTTTTTGGATTCCAGACCTAACCAGTTCTCCTCTACCACCACTCTCCTCTATCTGGTGGAATTAGTCCTTATTATTAATAATTTCTCCTTTAGTTCCTCCCACTTCCTCCAAACTAAAGGTGTAGCCATGGGCACCCGTATGGGTCCCAGCTATGCCTGACTTTTTGTTGGCTTTGTGGAACAATCCATGTTCCAAGCCTATACTGGTATCTGTCCCCACTTTTCCTTCGCTACATTGACGACTGCATTGGTGCTGCTTCCTGCATGCATGCTGAGCTCGTTGACTTCATTAACTTTGCCTCCAACTTTCACCCTGCCCTCAAGTTTACCCGGTCCATTTCTGAAACCTCCCTCCCCTTTCTTGATCTTTCTGTCTCTATCTCTGGAGACAGCTTATCCACTGATATCTACTATAAGCCTACGGACTCTCACAGCTACCTGGACTATTCCTCTTCCCACCCTGTCTCTTGCAAAAATGCCATCCCCTTCTCGCAATTCCTCCGTCTCCGCCGCATCTGCACTCAGGATGAGGCTTTTCATTCCAGGATGAAGGAGATGTCCTCCTTTTTTAAAGAAAGGGGCTTCCCTTCCTCCACTATCAACTCTGCTCTCAAACGCATCTCCCCCATTTCACGCACATCTGCTCTCACCCCATCCTCCTGCCACCCCACTAGGAATAGGGTTACCCTGGTCCTCACCTACCACCCCACCAGCCTCCAGGTCCAACATATAATTCCCCGTAAACTTCCGCCACTTCCAATGGGATCCCACCACTAAGCACATCTTTCCCTCCCCTCTCTCTGCTTTCCACAGGGATCGCTCCCTACACGACTCCCTTGTCCATTCATCCCCCCCATCTCTCCCCACTGATCTCCCTCCAGGCACTTATCCTTGTAAGCAGAACAAGTGCTACACATGCCCTTACACTTCCTCCCTTACCACCATTCAGGGCCCCAGACAGTCCTTCCAGGTGAGGGGACACTTCACCTGTGAGTCGGCTGGGGTGATATACTGCGACCGGAGCTCCCGATGTGGCCTTCTATATATTGGCAAGACCCGACGCAGACTGGGAGATCGTTTCGCTGAACACCTATGCTCTGTCCTCCAGAGAAAGCAGGATCTCCCAGTGGCCACACATTTTAATTGCACGTCCCATTCCTATTCTGACATGTCTATCCACGGCCTCCTCTACTGTCAAGATGAAGCCACACTCAAGTTGGAGGAACAATACTTTATATTCCGTCTGGGTAACCTCCAACCTAATGGCATGAACACTGACTTCTCTAACTTCCGTTAATGCCCCACTTCCCCCTCGTACCCCATCCGTTATTTATTTATTTATTTATTTATCTCTCTCTCTCTCTCTCTCTCCCCCCCCCCGCCCCGTCCCTGTCCCCTTCCTCTGGGTTCCCCCCGTTTTCTTTCTCCCTAGGCCTCCTGTCACATGATCCTCTCCCTTCTCCCTACCTCATATCCCTTTTGCCAATCTATTTTCCAGCTCTTAACGCCACCCCTTCCCCTCCTGTCTTCTCCTATCGTTTCGGATCTCCCCCTCCCCCTTCCACTTTCAAATCTCTTATGATCTCTTCTTTCAGTTAGTCCTGACGACAGGTCTCGGCCCAAAACATCGACTGTACCTCTTCCTATAGACGCTGCCTGGCCTGCTGCATTCATCAGCAATTTTTGTGTATTTTCACCTGAGTTGGGATACTCCAGATTCCTCAAAGCAACACATAAATTGCTGGAGGAACTCAGCAGTTCAGGCAGCATCTATGGAGGGGAGGGGAATGAACAGCTGACATTTCATAGAGTCTTGGAGATATAAAACACTACAGCACAGAAACCCGTCCTTTGTTCCGTCTGGTCCATGTTGAGCCATTAATTTGTCTAGTCCTAGCGATCTGAACTCCAACTATAGCCCTCCATGCCCCTCTCATCCATGTATCAATCCAAATTTCTGTTAAATGTTCAAATTGACCCTGCATCCGCCACTTGCGCCAGAAGCTCATTCCACACTCTCACCACCCTCTGAGTAAAGAAGTTCCCCCTCATGTCCCCCTTAAACACTTCACCCTTAATTCATGATCTCTAGTTGTAGTCTCACCCACCTTAGTGGAAAAAGCCTGCTTGCACTTACTCTAGTTATACCCCTCATAATTTTGTATACCTCTATCAAATCTGCTCTTAACCTTCCATGTTCAAAGGTATGAAGTCCTAATCTATTCTGCCTTTCCCTATAGCTCAGATCCTCAAGTCCCAGCAACATCCTTGTCATTTTTCAGAACATCTTTCCAGCTGGTCCAGATCCCGCTGCAAACTTTGATAGCCTTTTTTGCTGTTCAGTACACCATCAATCTTTGTGTCATCTGTAAATTTGCTGATTTTGAATGCCAAATGACTGAACCTTCTTGATCAACCTCCTATGTGGGACCTTGTTAAAGGCCTTGCTAAAGTGCATGTAGACAACATCCACTGTCTTACCTTCATCAACTTTCCTGGTAACTTCTTCAAAAAAAAACTGTAAGATTGGTTAGACATGATTTACTGCACACAAAGCTATGTTGACTATTACTAATTAGTCCCTGTCTATCCAATTACTTATATATCTGGTCCCTTGGAATACCTTCCAAAACTTTTCCACTACTGATGTCAGGATCACTGGCCTATAATTTCCTGGTGTATTTTTAGGGCCTTTCTTCAACAGTGGAACATCATTAGCTATCCTCTAATCCTCGGGCACCTCACCTGCTGCTAAGGATGTGTAAAATATCTCTGTTAGAGCCCCTGTAATTTTTGCACTGGCTTCCCACGGGGTTTGAGAGAACACCTTGTCAGGCTCTGGGGATTTACTTGCCCTAATTTGCCTCTACACAGCAAACACCTCCTCTTCTGTAATCTGTATAGGGTCCATAACCTCACTGCTGCTTTGCCTCACATCTATAGACTCTGTGTCCATCTTCTGAGTAAATACAAATACAAAAAATCCGTTTTAGATCTCCCCTATTTTTTTTGGCTCCGCGCATAGATTACCACTCAGATCATCCAGAGGACATATCTTGTCCCTTGCTATCCTTTTTCTCTTAATATATTTGTATAACTATTAAGTTATAGTTTGGATAAGTCCCTTCATCAGTACCTTACCCAATTGTAACAGTTGTGTAGCACCAGTCTTGCCATGTGTGACTAGTTGCCGCAGTCCTTTGAGAAAATCAAATTAGTCTAGGTGCTAGTAGGCCATCAGAAGAATCCAGGTATTGGAGATGGCAGTGAATAGAAACCACACACTTCTGGAGATAAGTTTTATTTATAAGAAAAGAACAATAGGTACAAAATATTTACACGTGCAAGAACAACTTAAAATTCCAACATTCTGTTTAGGTTCTAAATCTTAGATATCAGACCAAAACAAATTCCTTTTTAATTAGAATCAGTGAGATAACTTTATTACTCTAATCTAACTAATTAGTCCTAGTGTTATTCCCTAATTAAAAGTTTACAGACTAAACGTTCCTTTTCACTCATCCATAGTTAGTTAGAAAACCAAATATAATTCCTAGTCTCAAGTACAGTATTCTAGTAAACTTAATTCTCAGTTCCAGGCAGTATATATCTACAAGTTTAAATTCAAATTCAAAAGCTGTATATACGCAGCTTAACTCCTTTCACGAAAATTCTCCAACATCACAACTTTTAAACGAAGTAAATCTCATTCAGTAACTTATCAAATTCTTTGCAAAAATAATCTGTTCTTGCGGAAAATCAAGTTCGGATTCTTCAAATGAAAATAAACTTATACATTCAACCATATTAAATCCTGTGCGTCATTACACATTTTGTTCCCGTGCTTGTTGGTTGTCTCGCCATCTTGTTTCTTAGTTCCTTGGATGAAATAGCTTATCATCCACAGAAAATAAATTCATATACTTGTACAAAAACTTGACCAAATCCTTTGGTATGATTTTACAGAACTAATTTCCATCTACACAGTGGGGATTTTGGACACTCGTCTCTGCTGATATTGTCTTGTTATAGCTGTAGCTTCAATAAACTTCTTATCACTATTGTCTCTCCTCTAGGTGTTTCAGCTCTGAGGGTTTCAAGTTAGTAGGGTAAAGATACTCACTACTAATTCCATTCTTAACTGTTCATGTCTTCAGCTTCTAATCATTGTTGCGTTTCTCTCCTTGTCCATCCTGTGTCCAGCCTGCCCTCACAGAGCATCTTTGTTTTTCAAATTCTCTTTTTTAAAAAAATTGGTAAACCTCGTTTTCATCCCTCCGCAGGTAGAATTTTCTAACATTACATCTTTGGGTTTAATTAACCTGAGTTACACAATCCTTCCACTCTCACTCCATGAATATCTTCCAGGTATTTTCCTGTGCTACTTTCACCAATGTCCAAAATAAAAACACAGCAATATACTTGGTAGGTCAGTGTGGATTGAGATAAATAGATAAATGTTATAGGTTGTTGACCTTTCATAAGAACTGACTAATTCTTACCCATGTTGTAAAGATTGGTTGTCTGAAATTAATCAATTTGATACGTAGAGTCCCTGAGGGTTGAAATGCGCACTGTCAGCAAAAGAGATTTTTTTTTCAGTTTCATCCTAAGAGGCTAAAGACAGAAAAGTCAGAATGAGAGCGGGAAGAAAAATTATCGAGCAATTGGAAGCTCTTGTATATTGCAAGGAGGTGTCCTGCAATGCCATAGTTCAATCTGCTTTTGAGTTCTCTATTGTCCAGGGGATCATCTCTCAGCACCAAATGCAAAGTGGATGAAATGCAAGCAAATCTTGACAGCATGACTGCTCGAGCCCCTGGATGTTGAGAAAGGAATTGGTAGAATGATAAAAATTACATTGCCAATGCTTGCAGGGAATGGTGATATAGGATGGCAGAATGAACTAGATAGTTGTGGAGGGAAGAGTGTTGTAAAAGCGATAAGAAGAAAAGGAAGACATGCAGGTGGTGACATCACTTTGAAGGCGGTGGAAATTATGGAGGATGATCAATCGAAAATGGAGGGTTGTGAGGTGGAAGGTGAGGACGAAGAGCATCCTGTCCTTGCTGGAAGAGCAAGAAGAGGAAATGGAACAGATGTGATAACCTCACTGCAAACTTCCCCAGGTTTCTCTTTGTTTTCTCTCAATTGCATTCTACAGGAAAACAAATAGTGGTGTAGTGGATGATGATTGCAGCAACATGTAGAGTGAGGAGAGTAACACAGGAAACTTTGAAACATAGAGTGCTCCAAAAGGTGTCTCAGATTTACCTGTGCAAGCCCACAAAAATACTCATATAATCAAATTCCAAATACATCATTGTCGTAGTTACTTACAGGTACTACACCGTTTCTCATTAAAGAAAGAAGAAAAATGGTTTAACAACATTTATAAGTTTAGTTAGTTCACTGGCCTTTGAAATCCAGCTCAAGCTTCATAATTGTACTGCTGTTGTTTGTGTTAATCCTGGGGGCTTTTGACAAATTTTTAGTTTTGATCCTTCAAAAATTGTAGGACTTGCTCTAGGAGTGTACTCCCCCGGCAAACCACCTCACCATTCACTTGAGTATCTCATACTGAGTGTAAGAGCTCTACTTAAATCTTTCTGAATCACTCAACTACCATCCAGAGTTAATTTCCGGAACAGAATATTTCCATTGTCTCTCTGATAACCAAACCGCCTGTGACCTCGGAAGATGACCTTTCTCATGTAAAATGAATCGCTAGCCTTTGAAGCATGTGTTGTCATGTTTTGTTTTATTCAACCTGTCTTCCGCCTCCCCTCTCAGATTCACCTGAGTCTGACACTGATGTCTCCTGATCTTTCCCTACATCAGCATTTCTCCAGATGTCTACTTCTTAGTGAAGTCAGGGTCAGATCAAGTCTGAGTTGATGCTGCGTTGTTTTCCTTGATCTGCCTTCTTTGATTTGTTTTATTTGTGCCTCTTTTACTCTACATACTGATAGCTTGCCATTCCACTTGAGTTTGCACAACGAGAAGATGAACTGATGTTCAACCTTATTTTGTTTCACAAAACATTCAGACTGAAATTATTACAATTTCAGTCAGATACCATCCCCTTGGGAAGGCTTTGTATTGTGAAAATGGTTCTAAGTTCTTCTATTCTGTGTTCAATAATAGTGGATGAGCTGTGGTTCAGTTTGTTTTGAATTCCATTCTAGCGGTGGTCTACACTGGAATCACCTTGTGAGGAACTTTTATATTCAGTATGGTGCTCTCAGTAGCAGTAATCTAGACTTTTGGCAGACAGTACACCTGCTGACTAGCTCTTCCAGGTGCCTTCCTATACTTGGCCAATAGATAACATTTTGAGTTCCTGTCTTCATGTTAATAAAGCCCACGTTCTGAGTTCTTCAACTCCTCTGCTTAATCCTTATTTGGGTTTAACTTTGCTGTGATCTCATTTAATGCAGCATTAATTGTGAAAAACATGTGAAACAATACCTGTGATTGAAGTATACTATATTCTCATCCATACGTGATTGAAGTATACTATATTCTCATCCATACGCGTCCAAGTTGATAAAAATATGTGTTGTTAGAGTCGTTGAATTCTGTCTCTTTTTTTCCCTTCAGCTTTTACAGCATGTTACCCTCTCACTGGATTAGCTTGGCATTCACCTCCCTGTGTTTGTGGATTTTATGTCCCATATTGCCCATAGACACATCCTTGGGATATCTGAATGTTGTACCAGAGGTTTACCTAGATATGTTTGTATAATGCTCTCTCTTTTGATCCATTTTAGTTCTTTTGAGTTTTAATAAAGTTGGTCTGCTGGCTCAGTCAGTTGTAATAACTGGTCGCTTCACTCTTTGAACATTTTATTATGCAAAATTATATAAGACTGTGTCTTCAGATTAAACATGCTTTTTATAAATTGTACTTCTCTGAGTTTCTTGGAAAATATCAGTCCAAAATCAAGCAATCAGTGGCAGATTTGATGTACATTCTCTAAATTTCAATTATTAGCTTTTATTTACTTTTAAGGTCATTATGATGCTGCTGGCATTTCCAATGTTTAAATTTTGCTCTTCACAGTGCTGATTATTTTCAGTGTTAAATAAGCCTCTGTGGCCATCTGCTAGTACTGAGATCCCACCTGGCTGTCAATATTGTGCTTGCATCTAGCCTTATGCACCAAGCCTTTGTGCCCTTTCTCCTTGTAACTGAAACATGCTCTAAATGAGTAAACTTGTGATGGTGATCTCCATTACAACAGTTTCAGCTTTTCCCACCTGTCTGGCATTTTGTACTTTTTTCTCCTGCATAATGCAAGTTTTCGCTGGTAATCTTTCACCAGACCTGATGCAGGGCCTTGACCCAAAACATCAACTTAAATCTTTTGATGCTTGAAGCATACATTGGGTCATGCTGTGCTCTTTTTTTCTTATTCCAGCATCTGCAGCTTCTTTTGTCATCTCAACTTTATTGTCTACCATCTCTTTCAACTACCTTCTGCTCCATCTGTGGAAGAGTTTGCATTTCCCACATTGGTTTCATTAGCCTTCTCACAATCAACAAAACTTGAGCGGAAGCAAGTCATTCTCAGTCCCAAAGATCTGCCTAAGCAGAAGGTATACTCAACAATCAGTACACTGCTCTCTATTTTGCGATCAATGTGCGTGCTTATATGGTAAATCCATGCCAGTACAAGTAATGTTACAGATTATCCCAGTCACATGAATTGAATAATGAGTGGTAGGGGAGAGCTCATTACTTCACATTGAAAAGACAAAAATAAGACATCGTCAATTCATAATAAGAATGATTGAACATTTTGGTAAATTTTGAACAACAAATGAATAATATCTCTTGTTACCCCTTGTTACCATCAACTGGAAATTCTGGAAGACGGAACAGTAGTTTTTCAAATCCACCAACTTGTGAACATACTTCTGTCTTTCAAATAAATCATGAGTTGCCCCTAAGTTAGTATTTTGCCTGAAGTGTTAGCTTGAAGATAGAATCATATGCACTCCCCTTCTTTAAAGTACAAAATCTTTAAAGATCACAAAATTGATAGGCAGCATTCAGATAATAATGATGATGAAAATGTTTTTTTTTCAGGAAAAAGGCACAGAAATTCTTGACAGATGCATACTTTGAAACCTCACAAGGTTACCTTCAGTGAGTGCTATCACTAAAGTGCTCAAAGAGGCAAGATGACAGACGAATAGCGTGATAACTGAAAGGCAAATTGTTGTCCCTTTGCCCTGCCTTCTATTCATTTGGAGAAGGATGAGAAACCTGCTCTTAGCTTGCTATGGTTTCCTAACTCTGCATCATCAAATGATGTTTCTCTGCTGTTTTTGATTCTCTTTTTGGTCTTTTTTCTCTCTTGCACATCACTTACACATTGCCAGATGTGATATCGGTTAACAACATGGTTACTTTCTATCAATAGCATCTCTTAACTTAATGCTCCAAACATTTTTATATCATTCAGCTTCCAAGTATTGCCCAGCACCTGGCATAAGCCTTTCTGAAGAGAGCTCTGTTAAACTCCTCCCTACATTTCTGTGGGACTCATGAAATAATTTAAATCCCATCCATGGAGTCAAAGTTAATTATGGCTTTTGTAGTTTGTTAGAGCTCCCTTGCGTCTAATTGCAGACGCATGGACACAATTGTACATGGAGTGTGTTGCAGAGAGATGATCATTCACTTCCTGAATCAATGGGCTGGATGTGCTCGATTTGATCTATTGCCCCAGCAGATTCTTGCATCTGGAGCAACAAACAATCTGCAAGAGGAACCTTACAGGCCAAGTAGCATCGGTGGAGGGAGGGGGCAAAAGAATTGTCCACATTTCCGGATGAATCCCTGAATCAGGATTCATAAATGTATCTGGAAACAATCTCAACTTTAGTGTGTGTTTCATATTCCCTCCCAGCAATTAGATATTAGTTGTCTAACGAAAGGCCATTTGAGCCATCAACACAACCCAACACAAAGAAAACAATCAATGTGCCTTTTCAACTGCACTACACTGTAATGGGGTGCGCAAACATTACTATCCAAAATTTAGATCATGGGGAATGGGTGATAGTATTGCGAGAGTGAAAAAATACTCAACATAGCTTTACATACTAACTATTCATCAAAATGATGGAGATAACATATTGTAATTATAAGACAGTGTGGAAGGTATTATTGAATATGTTTTGAGAATCATATAACAATAACAGCTCATGTTGATAAAGGGCCCTTAATTTAGTTGACCATCTCACGGCGGTTCATAAGTGCATTACTGAACAAAGTTTGACATCAACCCTTATAACAAAGTTAGGGCAGGTGGTCAAACGTTTTATCAAAGGAAGAAGAAGTATGGAATCAGAAGTTTGCGATAGCGTTTCCAGAGTTTTGCACCTTTTCAGTTGAAGGCAATGTCTCCCTTGTAGGATTGATTAAAATCTGCACTGCTCAAGAAGCCAATGCTGGCAGGTGTTACTTATTTAAAATTTCAGTAATATTTGAGTAATATTTTAGATTAGATTAGATTATAAGGACACTCAGTCCTCGTTTATTGTCATTTAGAAATGCATGCATTAAAAAATGATACAACGTTCCTCCAGAATGATATCACAAGAAACATAGGACAAACCAAGACTAAAACTGACAAAACCACATAATTATAACAGTGCAAAGCAATACCATAATTTGATAAAGAGCAGACCATGGGCACGGTAAAAAAAAGTCTCAAAGTCCCGATAGACTCATCATCTCACGCAGACAGCAGAAGGGAGAAACTCTCCCTGCCATGAACCTCCAAGCACCGTAAACTTGCTGGTGCAGCACCATTGAAAGCACCCGACCGCAGCGGAATCTGAGTCCGTCCGAAAACTTTGAGCCTCTGACCAGCCCCTCCAACACAGCCTGTCCGAGCACCATCCTCTGCTAAGCATTTCATCCCTGCCCCGGCTGCCAAGCAACAAGCAAAGTCAAGGACTTGGGGCCTTCCCCTCCGGAGATTCTGGACCACACAGTAGCAGCAGCAACGAAGCAGGCATTTCAGAAGTTTCACCAGATGTTCCTTCGTGCTCTCACATCCGTCTCCATCAAATCAGGATTGTGTACAGCACCCTACTTGACAAAATAACAGACATCACCACCGGAGTGGCTGCTGTGAGCTGTGTCACGCCGCCATCTTCTCCTTCCACCTTTGCAAACTGTAAATTTATTGTTTGATTAAGCATTCTTGTTCACTTAAATAATTCATTATGGTTCCATGTACGAAGTACGTAAATGGCATTCATAATTATCCCACCATGTCTTACGGATGCACTTCGCTTAAAGTAAAAACTAACATACACAAATTATCTCCTGGCTCTCTTGTTTTCCTTTCAATTAGTTATATGTTTTGGAGTTATAAAACATAACAATGGAGATGAGGTAGTTTTAAAACAAACTTAAGAGGACTACCACCTGTTGAAATACAGCAAGGCGTTCAGATTTTTTAAAAAAGTCAGCAAGAAACAACCAAGTTTAAAAAAAAACAGTGCAGCATGCTTTCTTCGCAACACAAGTGAAGACAGAATTTTTAAAAAAGCAGGAAATGGATGAATCCACGGGTTCATAAACAGTGATTACTGGGTGATAAGAATAATAAGATAAAGGCAGAATTGTTGGCTACATTGGAAAGATAGATGCATTCCATTGCATAACAGATAATTGTCTAATGTATACTGAACGAATTGAGCAGTCTTTTGAAGCAAATGAAATAGCTGATGAGAGGTGAGTGCCAATTTGGCTGAGTACATTGGATTTAAACTCATACAGTTTGCCTAGAACACTGACCACTCCTACCAAACCAGCCAAATTGAGGGAACATTTAGAACCAAAACGATTGTTGATTGCAGAATGATTTAGCTTTCATAAGTGGAATCAAAAAAGCAACGAGTCCCTTGTGTAATTGAATTGAAGGAGCTGTCTGAGCATTGTCAGTTCAGTGATGGGCTGAATGATATACTGAGAGATCATTTAGATTCTGGAATCTTACAAGAAAGCATTCAAAATGGCTCCCAACTGAAGCACAACTCACATTTAAAACAGCAGTTGAAATAGCTGTATCAATTGAAACTGCAGACAGAGATGCAATTAAGTTACAGTCGGGAATGAGAATGGGCTTGAACAAAAATGTAATGTCTAAACACAATCCAACCTGGATAAACAAATTGCATTACTGTTGTGGCAGGGGTCACATTCCACAGACCAAGGGCAGGGTTAGGGGTGAAACTTGCAGAATATGCAACAAAGTAGGACACATACTAAGAGCATGTTAGGCAGACAGATGCAAATAGACATCACAGGGAAGAGAAAAAAATAAAAAGTCAAGTTGCAGTTGCAAAAAGAGCACTAATCTGCACATTGTTGATGAAAAATCAGGTAATGATTAGAGTGACACAAGACTGAGTAACCTTAAGATTTAAATGTGAAAAATAACAATAGACAAGTAATATGGCTTACACCAAAAATGAATAACAAATTAATTAAAATAGAATTGGACACTGGTTCAGCAGTTTCTATCATTCCACAAAATTAGTTTGAATGGCATTTCGAAAATACTGAGCTGAAGCCTGCAGATATTCAACTAAGAACTTATACTGCAGAAAAAAAAATCCTGTGGCAATGACATTCATAACAGTGAAATACAACAGTGGTCCCCAACCTCCGGGCCGTGGACCAATACATTGCTGCGAAGAATGCAAAGGTGCAGCCGGAACGCACCCAGCACATTTTTAAGATAAAAGCAGAAATAAACAAGCTAATTAATTAGGTGCCACCCAGCACGTAAATGTCAGCCCAGATCAGGAGCAATGCAATCAGCAATCGCCTCTGATTTGGGCCGACATTTACGTGCCGGGTGGCACCTAATTAATTAGCTTGTTTATTTCGGCTTTCTACTTAAAGGTGTGCTGGGTGCATTCCGGCCACTGCTGTAGCCTTGCAAGCTACGCGGCAATGTGTCGGTCCACGGCCCGGAGTTTCGGGACCATTGAAATACAACAACCAACAAGCCACATTGGCCGTGTATGTGGAAAAAGCAGAAGGGCCAGCACTGTGGTGACGTGAGTGGCTGAAACAACTACAATCTGATTGGAGATCCATCCACCATTTGCATGCCACATCCCTTGTAATAAAGTCAACTGAAAGCGAGTCATGAAAGTATTATATGATGCCACAACTGTCTCCGTACTGTACACCATGAACCGTTGCCCAACAAAGGGTAAAAGGTGTTGGAGCCAAGCTCTGTGGCTTTGATCAGAAAGCATATTGGACCAAGGAAGGATCATGCTGCTCAGAGGAATCGTAAAAGTGATGAAAGGAGTGATCTGACTACAACAGTTTTTGTAAGCAACATATCTGAGAAAGATTCTGATATGTTAATCAGGCAGCTACTTACGAAGTGTGGCTTGATTTTAAGCAGGAAAAGAGTTCAGGGAGCTTCAGGGAAGTTGCAAGTATTCAGCATTTATGAATTTAAAGAACCAGAATCTACACTGCTTGCATTAAGGTCCTTACATGAACACCAAAGTCCAGCTGGCTGAATAGTAGGCCAAAAAGAAAGGAGTCAATGGAGATACAAAAGCAAAGGATTCATCAGATTATATTGTGGATGTTGAAACCAAGTAGAGCGATCAGATCATAAAGGGAGCAAAAGAAAGATTAACAAAGGAATACTCCAATGGACTATATGGACCTGCCTAGGAGCAAGACACACATCCTAGAAAGAAGAAGATGGAAAATAAAGGTAGGATGACATAAATGCTATGGAAATGGAAGAGGATAAACAAGACTTAATTTCTCGAAATTAGCAAATTCAGTGATACTTACAAGAAACTAGAAGAAGGAAAAGGATGGGGAGAAAAAGAAAGGCAAGGAGTTGAAAAGCAGAGAAGGTCCAAAGAGAAAAGCCGAGAAAAGTAAAGGAAAGTGTTCAGAGTTGTTGAAACCACTTCCTGCAGTCTCAGCTCCGACAACCACCATAGAGGACACCCCAGATTGTTTTCAGAGCCACAAATACCCTCCGTTGTTGAGAAAGAAGATAACCCACAAGATTAAGAAAACCTCCACATCGATTAGATCTTTACGCCTGAATGGGACAATTAAAAAAATACTATATATGCGTGTGTGTGTGTGTGTGTGTGTGTGTGTGTATACATATGCACATACAGTATACGTATGTATATAAGTTGAGATGCATTCTATATTGAGTTGGAGTTTATAGTTAAGCAGGGAGGAGTGTTGAGTATTTACTATTTAATAATATTTTAAATATATTGTTTAGTTAAGCATTCTTGTTCATTTAAATAATTCATTATGGTTATATGTATAAAGTACCTAAATGGCTTACAGTACATTGGTACGCCATCAAGTCATACAATCGCACCACACTTGAAGTAAAAATGAACATACACGAGCAATCTCCCACCTCTCCCATCTTGCTTTCCTTTCAATTAGTTTAATGTTTACGATTAACAGAGCACAGTAGTTGGGTCTGAGATCTCAGTGGTTTGCAGGACAGCAGGAGATTTTAAACGATTTGCCACCCTAAGTGCCAATGAAAAATGTCAGACATATTACTGGAATGAAATGTTAGTGACCTTATCTCATACCGGAGAAAAGCCAGGGAGCATAGTGATAATCAGTAATAAATTGCTAAGCAGAATGCTGCATTACCCGGTGACCTGAGATGTCAGTTAAAGGTCTATTGCTTGTGACATATTTTCTGAGTTTTACTCTCTCTTCCTAACTTATTCTTATGTTTTTCTTATGCTTATGGTGGCTGGAATACTTAATAATTCCAATCAAGGCATAAAACATGCAGAAATTGAGTTTGGCAATATAAAATACCAGTATCATGTCTCTTTTTCCAGGTATTCTGGGAGCAGAATGAGCTTTGTAACAAATACACTTTTCCTCCCATCACATCCACTGCCCTCGATATGAGTGGGCCCACTCAGCAGGCTTGTATCAAATATCACCCATGGTCAGTTGGATCAATGAAGGCTGGCAATGCAAATTCCAGTCTAAGGACTTGGAGGATAATAACTCATCTGGTGTTTGACTGCTGCACAGTCAGAGGAGTCTTCATAAAAATGGGACATTTATCTGAGGGCCTGTTTACCCTTCAATGAATTTGAAGGGTGTTTCGTTACACCTTGAGAAGAAGTAAAGAATAGTTCTAGTGTGCTGACTAATATTTACTGACCAAACACTACTTCCTGATGGTTCAGTCCTCCCATTGATCTTTGTGGATACTTGTGCATAATTTTGATGTCACGTTTCCCCCATAACAATTAGATTGCACTCTGAATGAGGTTGTGAAATCTGAGGTTGTATAAGATGTTCTTTAAATCCAATATCTATTTTTATGTCATTGTGTAATACATGCTTGCTGAGGCCAACTATGAAACTGAGAAACTCAACTTAAAGGTATCAGAAATGATAAAGATATTCCTGGTTGCATGCTCTTTCAGCTCCCCTTCCTGTTCTTGTCTTCCCTTGATCTTTGGTGAGGCCAAATGTATAAACACCCCACTTTCCATCAGGTGGCTGAGAAACCCAATAATTGAATTTTCCAGTTTCAGGTGACCCACTCTAAATGTGCTTCTTCATTTCAACTTCTGACCTGCCAACATTCTTCCCTTAGATTCACCTTATATATAATTTGTGGTGCGGGTTAATAAGGTCAGGAGGGCTGTTACCATGCTGTGCGTCTGAAAAAATAAATATGTATAGTGCTTTTAAAAGGGCAGGTAGTCCTCTGGTCAACATACACAAAATACTTGAGAAACTCAGCAGGCCTGGCAGCATCTATGGAAAAGAGTATAGTCGATGTTTCAGGCCAAAATCCTTCGGCAGGACCCTTGAATCCTCTGGTTTCTGTTTTTGATCAGTATTTTCATCCAGTGTTGGAAAACTTTAATGTATGTACTATTTCTGCCATATTTGTCCACTACAGCAATAACAGTCAATCTTCAAAAACAATTAATTGCCCATAACTCAATTTAGAATAGGCTCTGCCTAAGTCATTTCATGTCCAAGTTCTTTACAAGCTCTTTCTCATAATTTCCCCTAGAATCAAAGCCACTGTTGAAGAAGTGAAAGGATTGTGTTCATTTTGACATTTGGTAATATATCTCTTGAATTCTTGATTTTGTTTTATACAAATAGTTGAAATATGAGTTATTGAATATCTCAGTAAAATATTGATAAAATATCAAACTATTTTCAATGAGCGAAAATTCCTCTTCAATCAGAAAAGGCAACAAAAAAAAGTTGTTGTTTAAAGCAATTGGCAAAAGATTTGATCAAAAAGCCTTAACTCTAACCCTGTCCTCAGTGACTTGCCCAAACCGATGGATAACGCTTGCTTGACCCCTTATTCTTACTAGCAATGAGAGTCTCTGCTGTCTTTTCAATGTCACCAACCTCCATCCTTATCTCACACTACAGCTGCTGAAGCTCTTATCTCATTATCCTTATCCACACCATGACCATCCCCAGACGAGATTACTGAAATGTTTTTCCTACAATTCTGCCCTTCAAAGAATTTAATTCAATCCAAACTTCACTGACCGCATCCAATGTCCTACTCACCCTCACAAACTTTAGCAGTTCCTCATTCCCTACTACTTCATGTTATTGTCCAATCTCGGATTCCCTGTTAGAGTAACGTTGTGACCTTCATTCAATCACCTCTTTTAGATGAATAACTCAGCATAGCCATATCCCTCTGATTTTTTTCCTCCTTGCTGAGCTCCTGCTACATGGTACACTATCAACAGTACTGCTTTACACCCACTCAACTCCATGGAACAGGGCCTCTCCTTATTCTACTGGTCTCCCTTCTTCAAAACCTTTTTGAGAAAACTGTCACTAGTATTCTGTTTGGTCACCACTCAACCAGCATTTTCACAGCTGTCCGAACTTCAGTTAAAGTTGACACAAAGAAATATTAAAAGTTACAGTTTTTTTATGGATCTTACGCCACTATATTTTAAACAGTTAATTATATTCTCAGTCAACCATGGTCAGTAAATCAAGATGAATGTCTACTACCAGTCTTTGATGTGAGTCACAATTAAGATGAAGTCTTTAAATCCAAATGTCCTTTCTGCACATTTCATATTAAGTATCTGCACAGCACTTTCCCACCTACAGTTTGACAGAGGCTGCATCTTACCCTAACAACGGCAATAATACAATTGCTTGAGAGTTTCATACAGACAGACAAAACTAAGAAGATAATGTTTCTGAAGAATGCCCAGGGAAAGACAGAAAGTTTGCAGTTTGATTTCAAGTTTGCTTATGGAATAGATTACCAGAAAAAATCTCCATTAAAAGTACTCTGATTTTGCGCCATCGTTCTTTGCCTTTGTCCTAGATGCTCATTAGCTGCTTGTGTTGCTCATTAAAAGGTGCCATGATATCATAATGGTTTGTACAACGATATTACAGCTCGGAGTGTTCTGAGTTCGGAGTTCAATTCCAGGGTCATGCTGTAAGGAATCTGTACGCCCTCCCCGTGGAATGAATGGGTTTTCCCCGGGTACTCTGGTTTCCTCCCGCAGTCCAAAAGTGTACCAAGTAGGTTAATTGGTTACTGTAAATTGCACCTTCATTAGGTTAGGGTTAATCAGGATTGTTGGGGGGTGTACAGTGTGTCTCAAAGGGCCAGAAGGCCCTACTCCACGCTATATCATTAAATTAAATTAAATAAATAAGATAATCAAATAATTGAAATGCTTTTCTGACAAATAATCCGACCTTCATCAACTACAACTCAGCCAAAACCACTGACTGAATCCTGTATCCGATATGTAAATGTTCACTTTTCAGAGAAGTGTAGCAGGTGCCAGGAAGTGAATTAATCTTCTTTTCAGAAATGAACTCAATCAGAATCACTGACTTACTGTATATGATATCAAATTTGCAGTTTTGAGGCAGCACCAAAATGTAAAGATATAAAATTACTATAAATTACAAAAATCAATTAAAAGTGAAAAGACAGGAGTAATGAGTTCATCGACTGTTCAGAAATCTGATGGTGAAGGGGAAGGTGTTCCTGAATCATTGAGTGTGTGTCTTCCAGCTCCTGAAAATTTCAATAGTGCTGTGTCTACATCGACTGGTAGTGCATATCCAATCAAATCGAAACTTATATATTATTTCATCCACAGGGAGTGATTTTTGTACCTGGGCTTTGGCGCTCAGATCCATCCTCTTTCAAAAGCATTATTAGAACATAATACTTAATTTGTTTATTGAATTTAGTACGTTATTCTGCTTGACCTTAAAAAGCAGTTTTTCTAGAAATATTTGTGTTTTATTCCAAATCCATTTGTGACAAATGTTTTTAATGACACCCAAGAGTGTAGTCGTGTAAACTGCAGAGTAGGGATCTTTATGACTCCAAAGAATTTGAGATAACTGCTCAACACCTACAAATAAAGCAAGCACAGGAAAAGCCTAGTTAATTTATGAGGAAATAATGTTGTTGTGGGGCAAATGTAAAATAATGAATGTGGCTAAATGTGAAATGTAGCCTTTTTGATTTAAAGAAGCATTCTGTCATCTCTATTCTGGTATTGTTGTTCTTAAAATTATAGAACATTTATAGAACTAGAACACATTTATGACCTCACGATGATGAATTGAAGGGGAAGGACCCGGAGATATTTCTGTGGAAAAAAGTTTATTTTTTTCTTTCATGAGTAGATAATCCAGTGAGATAAAGAGAAGCAGGGGCTAAAGATCAACAGCTATTTCATCACAAAAACTTCCCAGATGAAAATGGTGTTTAAACAACCTTCTGATTATACCAATCACAACTGACCATCTTGAAAGCCACTTGACACTGGGGTTCATTGAGGATATAATAATCTAGCCCCATCCCTTGGTTAGCAATTCTGATGAAATATTTCAACAATTTTAGTCACTTGAACCAAACATGGCTAGCAGGAAAGCTCCTCAATTCACATCCTGCCATATTTTATTCACCATCAAAGCTGTCATCATTTGTCAAAATTGAAATAAAGCTATTTTTCATATTTAAGCTTACAGATTTCCCTGAAGGCATTGGAGTCAAGAATGGTTACTGATTAGTTATTAAGTGATTTAATTTGTTTAACGCAGTGCACCCCTAAATAATTAATATTTATAACTTGGCTTAATTACCTTGCAAACACAAATTGAAACTGTTACGTGTTCTGTAACATGATCATGTTCAACATGACGAGTCTAGCCAGTTTAGAATAATTGGCCAGTTGAGCATTTCTGACGCTGCTAAGAGGCAAAAACAAAATCAAAACTAAATATTTTCTAAGGATGGAAAGGAACCACCGGATTTTACCATTTGTTTACTTGGATGTTCACTTTATGAACTATGTCTTTGCTTAAATTTGATGGTAAAGTTATTTGAAAAAATTAATTTGAAATAGTGGAGTAACTTCACAACTCAGGTTTCCTTTGATTTGTTGTAATTAGCAAACATTCTTGCCAATAGGTTCAAGAACAGCTACTTCCCTTCAAACATTTGCTTTTTGAACTAATCTGCACAAACCTAGTCACAACCTCGATATAGCATCTGGGTAGCCTCCCACCTGATGGCATGAATATTGATTTTGGTGAAAAAACTAACCCTACCGCCCACCCTGCACCATCTTCCTCTACTCCGCACTCTGAACTTTCACCTCCTCGCACCTGCCAGTCCATAAGATCATAAGAGCGAATCACGTGTAGAGTTAGGCTATTTGGCTCATCAAGACTGCTTCACCATTTAATCATGGATGATCCTTTTTTTTCCCTCCTCAGCCCCACTCCCCATCCTTCTCCCTGTAACCTTTGATGCTGTGTCCAATCAAGAACCTATCAAGCTCTGCCTTAAATATACACGCAACAATCTGGCCTCCATATCTACCCGTGGTAATAAGCCCCACAAATTCACCACTGTCCGGCAAAAGAACTTTCTCCGCACCTCTGTTTTAAATGGAAATCCGACTATCCTAAGGCTGTGCCCTCTTGTCCTAGACTCACCCACTACGGGAAACATCCTTTCCACATCAAATCTGTCTAGGCTTTCAACATTGGAAAGGCTTCAATGAGATCCCCCTTCATCCTTCTGAATTCCAGCGAGTACAGACCCAGAGCTGTCAAACTTCCTTCGTGTGATAACCCCTTCATTCCCACAATCCTCCTTGTGAACCTCCCCGAACCCTCTCCAATGTCAGCACATCTTTTCTGAGATGAGGAGCCCACCTGTCACCTCCCCTTGGGTTCACACCTCCTGCCCTTCTCCTATCTATGGTCCACTCTCCTCTCCTATCAGATTCTTCCTTCTCCAGCCCTTGACCTTTCCCACCCACCTGGCTTCACCTATCACCTTCCAGCTGGCTTCTCCCCCCCCCCCCCCGCCACCACCCTTTTTATTCTGGCATCTTCTCCTCCCTTTTCAGCCCTGAAGAAGGGTTTCCCCCCAAAATTGACTGTTTATTCATTTCCATAGATGCTGCCTGACCTGCTGAGTTCCTCCATTGTTTTATGTGTTGCTTTAGATCACCAGCATCTGCAGACTTTCTCCTGACTATGACCACCTGATCATTTTGCACTACAACAGACTTTTTTGTTTTAATTGTGTTCTTTCTTGTTTAATTTTCTATGTATAAGTTATGTTTAATTTATGTTTTTCTTATGCATATTTTCTCTTTAAAGCAATGTGGCTCTGATGCTGCCACAAGTAAGATTTTCATTGCACTTGTACAGATGACAATAAACTTGACTTTGAAGTAGATTGATGTGGAAATATGAATGTGCCGGGATTACACTGAGCCTGTTGATTATAATACATGTAGCAAATAAAATCATGCGATCTACTCAGTAAGATAATTCCTATTGGCAAGCAGTGCATGGCTACCCATATGGAAAATATGGGTGACAATTTAAAGTCAGTCAGTGCTTCTGAAGGAAAATGAGCAATATGGCTGCAGCAACTATTGGACATCATTTATAAATTGAAATAGCTGAAAATGTAAGACATGAGATACCAGATATTGCATTTAAAGTCTTTGTGCAAAATGTAAAGGATAAGAGGTGCATTCCCTATCCCTCTGAGGAAAGCTTTGGAGATGAAGGAAGTAGTAGATGGTAGTTAGTGCGTAGACTGTGGTCCAAAACAGCAGGGGTCAGGAACATGCATAGGTTTATAGCCAAACCTGGGTCTGGAGTGACTGTATATTTCGCACTCTCTTTAAATTCACTGGATTCACTGTAAAATCTAACACAATGCTGTGTAGCAGGCTAAAAGGAAATCAAAATGTGTTTGCATAGTGATGGGAGAAACTGTAAATAGTCCAGAAAATCTCAATGCAGATTAAGGGTTTCAAACCTAAACCTGACTGTTCATTTTCTTCCATTGATATCGGCTGACCTCATGAATCCCTCCAGTGTTGTGTGTGTAGCTCCAGATTCCAACATACTGTGTGCAGTCTCTTGTGTCTCCTGTGAAGCCAGAAAATCTGCTTATATGGCAGAACCATGGTTGTAAAGTCAGCCAGCTTCATCATGGGCAGTAGCCTCCCCAGCAGGAAGGCTATCTTCAAAAGGCGATGCCTCAAAAAGGCAGCATTCATCATTTATGACTCACATTACCTCTTCTCATTGCTACCATCAAGGAGGAGGTACAAGACTCTGAAGACGCAAACTTAAGGTTTTAGCAACAGTTTCTTCCTCTCTGACATCAGATTTCTGAATGGTCCAAGATCTTATGCACTAACTCATTACTTTTGCTCTCTTTTTGCGCTACTTTTTTTTTATTATTGAATGTTTTATGCATTGCACTGTGCTGCTACAGCAAAGCAACAAATTTCACAACGTAGGGCGGAGATAACAATAAACCAGATTCTCATTGAGATCCATCCAAAGTCATAGAGCAAGGAAGGTTAAGTAAAGAACTGAGGACTGATCTTGATAGTTATGAAGGGTTTTCTAATTAATCAGCAGAAAGACATTTTCATTCTTCACTGAAACTATGTAACACACACAAAATGCTGGAGGAACTCAGCAGGCCAGGCAGCATCTATAGAAAAAAGTACAGTCAACGTTTCGGGCCGAAACCTTTTGGCAGGACTTGATAAGCATTGAGGATTGAGCAAGGGTAGTTGAGCATTTTGTTTCATAGAGAAGATTGGTTGAATGCTATATCATTCCACCAATGTGTCTACAATGATTTCTAAAGGAAAACTGGAGAAAGTTGTAAGATAATTGAATTTATCAATGGGATAACAGGATAGGTCTTTCAGGGAATCAGCATATGTTCAATGGACCAAGAGGCTATGAGCAGTGCCAGCTTGTCTCAGAGATAGCACACTCAGTAGTGAAACAGTTGGTGAAGTTTGAGAACTGCTATGAGTTTCAGCGTTAACTGAGATCAAATAGTGTATGTAATCATTATTGGAATGGGCTGTCCACCAAAACAATCTGAGTCAATAACCATGGAAAAAATGCAACTAACCCTAGGTGATTCCAATTCACATGAACTCTATAGCAAATTGTTTTGGCCCGTAGTAAAATACTGACATAAAAGGTTCAGTAATCTCATCTAATTGAACTATGATTACTGACAAGTCAAGTAAAATGTAAATCTAGATATGACCTTTGGCTGAGATTCAAATGATTTTTATTATGCTGCATTGACTGGAGGTAAAATGACTCTGGATACATGAAATAAATCTTAGTATCTGTGGTTAGAATACTGCAACAGAATTATAAGTATACATCTTTCACAAATTTCATTATAAAAACAGCATAAACATTGACCAGAATCAATTATATTGTACGAAACAATAATGAAAAATTGCTCAGCAAGCAGTATAGAAAACAAACAAATGCTGACAAGCAAACATTGCAGACAGGCATTACTGAAAGACCTTGGGAGTTGGTGCAAATCAAAACAACTACAATGCATGGAATGATACGGAACTATGAACATGCATTCCTATTGACATGTTAACCTTTCTAACATTAGTGAAAATTGCAGCGTCTGAGTTGTGATTGTAGCATGTTAGTGGGAGAACTGTAGTCAGACCACCCAAAAGCTTTTAACCCCACTCACAGGATTCAGATGGTCCTGACGAAACAAAAGAGAAGCTGCTTCCACAAGTAGGAGGGAAGAAGACAAAAGAACCAATATTTGCGATAACTGGCAAAAGAAGCAGAAGGCAGATGGGAAGATCTTTTTTATGCAGTGACTGTTGTTTGTCCATTGTTGACGTCGATGAGGACCTTGACACCATAATGATGGTGTCCAGACTAGCGCGTGATTTGGATTTAAGTGAGGGAGAGTTGCGCAGCGTCAGCCTCACTCTCTCTTCCCAATTCCCATCTGGGTCCAGTGGCAAGACGGAGTCTAGATGGCTGGAGATGGGACTAGGCGCAGTGGATGACCAGAACATCTTCTGTGTCTTGTCCTGCTCTACACATTCCACGACGCTTGCAGAGATCGCCTTCTTGACCGTTGGACCTTCCATTGGTCTCGTCCGCTCAATCTGCTGGAGTCTGTCTTCACATGCTGGGATAGACAACTCCCTATCTCACCGAGGGTTTGAGACCCATCGGCTACCTTCACCTGGTTTAGCTGGCTTGTCGAAGCCGTTGCCCGGGGTGTGGCCGCTGTCACATGCAAACAGCTATGGGGAGCCACAGGTGAGAGCTGAGTGCCAGGTGGGGACCAAAGGTGGACTAACCACCCTGAAAAGGAGGCGACATGTTCCCCCACCAGGAGTGCTACCCCTCCCTGACACCCCATATACCCCATATGCAGTGACTAGGAGCAGATTCATTGGCAACTTGCATGAAAGAAATTTTATGAGTGCGTAAAGAGGAAATAATTGCTGGTTTGCACTTGCTGGGTCAGGCAGAGAGGGTCAAAAAGTCTGGAAGTTAGGCTGGATTTAAAAGCATAAGCATTGTGACAAACACAGTCACTGAGGCATTGTAGGCCACTGATCAAGTGCTGGTAAATGGGATTAGTCTAAATAGGTTTTCAATCATCGTAGTGGACTGAAGGGCCTGTTTCTGTGCTGTACGACTCTGACTTTGTGTACCTTGGACTACTCTGAAATCTGTGCATTCACTAAGATTCTTTGGTTTGCTGCTGTGGCCTTTATCGCTGCAATCAACACACACAACATGCCAGAGGAGCTCAGTGGGTCAGGCAGTGATCTATGGAGAAATATGAACAGTCCACAAAACCTTGCGGCATGAAACACTGGCTGTTCATTTTCCTCCATAGATGCTGCCTGATCTGTTGAGTTCCTTCAGCATTTTGTTGTGTTGATCAAGATTTCCAGGATCTGCAGTCTCTCTTATATGTGCATGAAAGACTATTGGCATCCAACAAGCTGGTTTGGATTTCTGGTGTACTTAAAGAAGAAAAATAACTATCGGGTTACACAGAGAGAGTGGAGGAATGAGATCTCTTTCAGCAAAATGGGGTAAATTATCTCTTTTTATACTGCACAACCATTTTTATAATTGTTCCTTCACTTCTGCTGTGTGACTGATGAGTAGAGCTGAAGAGGTACCCCATCCAACAGAAAAATAGCACTAAGGTATGCATCTTGATTGAAGGAAATCAAAAGACAAAGAATTTTGAGCAATTTAAAACATTTATAATTGAAGAAAATGTCCGCACACAAATTTGTGATGAATTCTGGTGCCTTTCCATAATTCCATAATGTGGATCTCTGTTGGCAGGCTTCCTCCTGAGAACTGACGGAGGATGAGAGGTGACCTGATAGAGGTGTATAAGATGACGAGAGGCATCGATTGTGTGGATAGCCAGAGGCTTTCTCTTTCAATATTTTTATTAAAATTATATAAATTGCATAAATACAAATACAAAATTCATAAGGATACAAGTAATACGAATTACATTACATTTAAATCACAGTAATATGATCACAGTAGCTCATATTCCAAATCAATCATGTAGAAAAAAAGACTGAATTATGAAATGAAATAAAAAAATTGTATTTTATTTTTTTAAAAAAATCTACCCCCACTACCAAAATGAGCTGGTTGGTAAAAAAAAAGAGAAAAAAAAGGAATACCTTACTATATAATATTATAATAATATTGGCTCCGATCCATACTTTAATAACAGTTCAAAGATTATGAAATTAATTCAGAAAGGGTCCCCATAACATTAGAAAATCATGTTTAGAATCAGAAATCGAACAACATATCTTCTCTAGATCAAAGCATAACATAACATCAGATAATCATTGAGCATGAGTGGGCGGGGTGGCCTCCTTCTACTACAGCAAGATCGCCCTCCTGGCCATAAGAGACATAAAGGCCAATACCCGCAAATTAGATGGCTTCAGTTTTGTTGCACTATCCTCAACAATACCAAGCATGGCAGTCAAAGGATTGGGCTTAAAACAAACATTGAAAAGTACAGAGAAAGTTTGAAATACATCTTTCCAAAATTTTTCAAGGCTTGGACATGTCCAAAACATATGAATTAGTGTAGTCACTCTATTAGTACATCTATCACAGTAAGGGGAAATATCTGCGTAGAAACGAGAGAACTTGTCTTTAGACATATGAACTCTATATATCACTTTGAATTGTAATAAAGAATGACGAGCACATAATGATGAAGAATTAATCAATTTTAAAATAATCTTCCAGCTCTCTTCAGATATGAAAATCTGTAAATCCTTTTCCCAGTCCCCTTTAATTTTATCTAAGGAGGCCTTCTTCGGTCCCAACAGCAGACCGTAAATGTAAGATATTGAATCGTTGTCAAAGGGTTTCAGATAAAAAATTGTATCTATTATATTCTTATCTGGACTTGTAGGAAATGTATGTAATTGAGATCTTAACAAATCGCTAATCTGTAAGTATCAAAAAAGTGGGTATTGGAAAGGTTAAATTTTGTTGTAAGTTGCACAAAAGAAGAGAGATTCCCTCCATCAAACAAATCCTGAAATCATTTAATACCCAATCTATCCCATTCTTTAAATGATAAGTCAATTAAAGATGGTTTAAAAAAACAATAGAAAAGATGGGACTCGAGACGGAGAATCTCAATAAACCAAAATGTTTTCTAAACTGTAACCAATTCCTCAAAGTATGTTTGACCACCACATTGTCAGTTAGTTTAATTAAAGATAAAGGAAGCGAGGATCCAAGTAAAGAAATAATGGAAAATTTCATAACAGAGTTGACATGCAGAGAAACCCATGTAGGGCAATTCTCATGGTGAATGTAATATATCCAGAACATAATATTTCATATATTAACTGCCCAATAATATAACCTAAAATTGGGTAAGGCAAAGCCTCCATTCTGTTTGGTTTTTTGAAGCCATTTATAGCCAAGCGGCAAATTAAAGAAATATGTAAAATTAATGCGGACATGACAACTGACCACTTCGAAATTAATGACACTTTTAGGGAATTTTACTCCAAATTGTATAGTTCTGACTGTTAAGGATAATATTGCAATGAATAATTTTTTAGATCAATTAAATATTCCTAATCTTTCGATGGATGATCATAGGCAATTGGATCAACACATTTCCCAGGAGGAAATTGCTCAGGCTATTCGAGAATTGTATTCTGGGAAATCCCCAGGACCCGATGGATTCTCTGGAGAGTTTTATAAGGCTTTTACCTCCGTGCTTATACCACACTTATATTCTACTCTTACAGATTCCTTTAAGGTAGGAAGATAACCGCAGTCTCTTTACGAAGCTTCCATTTCGCTTATTCTCAAAAAGCATAAGAATCCTACTGAATGTTCTTCGTATAGACCTATCTCTTTACTCAATTTTGATTCTAAAATTTTATCTAAAGTGTTGGCTCGCAGAATTGAAAATATTATATCTTCTATGGTTTTGGATGATCAGACAGGATTTATTAAAAATCGATATTCCCATTTTAATATACTGTACAGTGTTTGTTAAATGTTATGCATTCTCCATCCAAGGCGATATCGGAATGCATGATATCTTTGGATGTGGAGAAGGCCTTTGACAGAGTTGAATGGAATTATCTATTTACATCTTTAGAAAAATTTAATTTTGGACCTAATTTTATGCATTGGATTAAATTACTTTATTTGTCTCCCTCCGCTTGGGTTCTTACTAATCTTCAGAATTCTAAACCCTTTAAATTCCAACATGGAACTAGACAAGGTTGTCCTTTGAGCCCTCTGCTTTTTGATTTGGTATTAGAACCCTTAGCAATTGCTTTAGGAGAGTCTAAAGAGATTACTGGTATTTTAAGGAGAGATTCTATCCATAAAGAGTTGCTCTATGCTGATGACTTATTGCTTTTTATATCTAGTGTTACAACCTCTTTACAATTTGTGTTCCATTTACTGACTAATTTTAGTCAGTTCTCAGGATATAAATTAAATTTACATAAGAGTGAACTGTTTCCTTTAAACAATTTAATACCAACTGATATTAACCTTTTTAAAATTTTAAGAAAACAATGTACGTACTTAGGAGTAACAATTACTAAGAATTATAAAAATTATTTAAGGAAAACTTTTTAACTTTAATGAATTATGTTAAAAAACACTTTCTAATTGGCCGCCTCTCTCTTTATCACTGATTGGCTGATTCACGATGGCAACTCACCACCACGTCCTCAAGGGCAGTGATAGAAAGACGATGAATCCTGGCTTGTCAGCAATGCCAATATCACAAAGAGTGAGCATTTATTACACTTTTTTGGTCCTCAATCAGCCCATAATAAAAACCTTTTACCAACAGCAAATCAAACAAATGGCCATTCAGCCCATCGAGTTTCCAGCATCGTTAGGTCAGATTATGGCTGATCAATAATTCAAATCTATTTACAAAATTTAAAATCATTTCCCTCAGCAATCCTAATGAAAAGTAAACCATGAATGACAATACTAAAAGATTTTCACAGTAAATAATACGGGTAAGTTGATGCTATAATCAGAAAAATAAACACTCTCTTCATGAATGCCAAGCTTTCTTTCAAAACAATTCTCTGAATATTTGTCGTGGTGAATGACCACAGCAAAGTGATTGTTCCCATTATTCTTCATCATAAAAAAAGGGAAGAAATTCAGTTTGCAGAAGTTCAAACTGATTTTAAAGTTGAAACAAAGTACAGAAAGCAATTGTTTCATTCAATTCACGTGGAGATGCAAATGTTTGAATACACTTGTTATTCAGCATTGTCATTTATTTGAATTTATTCGGCTCTATGCACCGAGATTACATTCCTACAATGCAGTTGTCAGAATTATGCCAATCAAAGCTCTAAAATCAGTGTGGCTTAATCATTTGTCAAAAGGTTAATTTAACTCTCTGGCTTTGTGATACAGTGGCACTGTAGCCATAATAATATATAATATGCAACAAAATTGGCAGGTTGGGGAGTAACTTGAGCAGGCTTGTTACCATTAGAAAACAAATACTATAATTCAACTCAATTGCTATTAGCCTCCCTTCTATTTGTTTGAGAATAGACCATCCTTTGCTAGTTCAATCTAAATACAAATATAATCACAAATAAAGGGGAAACCAATATCTCTTCTCAAGCTTATGGATTCAGTGTCACATAAAGTCAAAAAGCTCTATATCTATATTTGCTTTACCTACACAATTGAATCAAAAATGCTGTGAGCCATCTCAATTTCATCTTGTCTTCATTACTGAGTAAGCTGAAAGGCTACAAATCTTTGTGACATAGCTGTCAAAAAGAAAGAACTGAATTAGTATATTAATTCAAAAAGGGTTTTGCTCAAATACAATTGTGCTGCTTCTGAATACACATACATTGTGTTGAAGGAATTTTCTATCTAACATTGAGACACCATACTCCAATGTCAACTGGGCAATTTGCTTAGAGTCAGATTTGAGCTTAACATCTTTTGAAAAGTAGAAGTGTTAAGTCTTGGTTCTCGTAAATCTGTAGGTGAACTTTCACTGGATTCAAAACTGCAAGATGTTTGCCATAAGTTTGAAGGCCAATAATATTTAAAATAAGTAGCTTTAAGCCTAGTGGCTATGCATATGAGGAAGGAAATAATTTATGTTCAATCTGTAATTCATTAGAATCCCTGTAAATTACATTTATTTGATTAAATATTTCTATATCAAAAGCCATGCATTGTTTACCTTTTCCATCTTCATTAAAATGATCGACAAATGCATTTTTGCTGTTCTTTAACCTTTGCTAATATCTTTTGTCCCTAACTAAATGACAGAAGTTCAACATAAATAGGTCTGTCACTCCTTTGTATTACCCATTAAGGTATTATCATCTCAAGGCTTATGTGATCTTTAAGTTGCTTAGGTAATTTTTTTCAGTGCCTTCCAATTTAATCTTGAAAGCTCGGCTGTGGATGAGAGAACATTTAACATTAAAGCAGTTGCAAGATGTCAACTTTGTATGCAGAGCTGACCTTCCACTCTTGGCTCTCTGGGTCTGTGTTAAATGGAACAAACTCATCAGATTATGAGCAAGAAATACTTGCCCATAACAAGTGCTTTACTTCAAGTATCTTGCTGGGTGTCAAGCTGATATTTATCCTCTGGATTGTGCAGGCCCCTTTCTGTTTCAGAAATCTGAATTCTACCACTAACCTAAAAACGCTTTCCCATTAATACAGAGACCAGGGCTAGTAAAAATAGTTCAACCATAGTCATACATTTTTTATCAACAATGAAAAGGAGTTTGCAGCCAAAATGTAAAACAGTTGTTCTACAGTGGTTCAGATTTCTTTCCTTTAAGTGAATTGACCTAGTATCCAATAAAATTCTGATGAGGTATAATAAACTCGTTAAACTGACCCTATTGGGGAAATCTAAATTAAACTTTCAGCTTGGGATCAAACTATAAAATTATATTGCACTACAAGCAAAACAAAGTCATAGATTATCAAATAAACGCAGGAAGCATTGGATGAAACATGGCTTTTTTGCCGTTAATTACCTCATAAATAGAAGCATACTAGCACAAAATACATTGGCAGTGCAAATTATTAACTGAACTGTTTTGACCAGCATTTCTGGAAGTGAAAAACACGAGATATTCTATTGATGCTGGAAATCCAAAGCAACACACACAAAAGGCTGGAGGTACGCAGCAGGTCAGGCAGCATCTATGGAAATGAGCAAACGGTCAACATTTTGGGCCGAGATCCTTCATCAGAACAGGAAAGAAAGGGGGGGGGGGAAGATGCCAGAATTTCTGAAATTTATCCCGATCCAATGCATGAATAATTGTCTGATGACTGAACTAGGTAGGAACCTAACCTAAGAAATAAAAGCATTCTACATTTGTTCTGGCATTCAATATGATCATTTTTTAAACCTCAGTGTCACTTTCTGTCTCTACACTTACCTCTTTTGCTACCATAATGTTCAAAAGTCTGCCTATCTTGAATACAGACTCAGCAGTTGGAGTCCACAGCCCTCTTAAGTAGAGTTCACCATCTGCAACTTTCTGAGTGTAAACATCTTTCCTCAGCTCTGTCCTGAATAGATGACCCCTGGGCTGAAATTGTGATCCTCAGATCGAGACACCATACCCAAGGGAAATAAAATTCTTACATCAACCCTACCAAGGCTCACTTGTTTCAGCAAGATCACCTCTCATTCTCTTACACTCTAAAAACCACAGGCCTAGTCTTCTTAATTAATCTTCATATCAGGAACTAGAATTACCAGGAATCAAGGTAACCAACTTTAGCTGCACATGCTTTACCCCTCAGACTTACATCTTCCTTGGGTGGGGAGAACTGGTGCATACACAATATTTCAGGTAGGGTCTCACCTGTGCCCTGAATTTCCATAGGATGCCTTTACCTGTGTAATTACTGTAGATTTTCCTGCAATAAAAAGTCATTTGCCTTTCCAATTGCTTGGTGAGCCCACACTTTAAATTCTGGTGTAGCAAAGTCTCTGAGTATTTTCAAAGACAGATGCTTTTTACACTACCACAACTTAAAAAAAATCAACTATTCCTATTTTTTTGTACCAATATAGAAAAACTCACTTTATTCCACATTATATTCATTCCTATAAGTTAACACTCATTCACTTATAAATTCTCGGCTCCATTCTCCTCACGGCTCACACTGCCATCTAGCTTTGTATCATATCAAGCTTGGATGCGTTGCCCTTGGTATCTCATTCAAACCATTGACATCAATTGTGAACAGCTGGTGCCCCCATCACCATTTTCTGTAGCACTCCCCTTGTCAGTCTCATATTTGAAAATAGCTCATTTGTTAGTTCTCTCTGCTCACAATCTTTTAATTGATCTTCATTCCATACCAATACGTTACCCTTGATCCTATGTGCTCAATTTTTATTCAATTATTGTAAGGCCTGTTGCAAGTCCAAATATACCATATCCATGGGTTCTCTTCATACTTAGTCCACAAATAAAAAACACAAATATGATTTCTCTTTCATAAATCCACTTTGACTCGGTCCAGTCCTGTTATTTTCTATGTGTTCTGTGGCCATGTCATTAGTAGTTGATTTCGTTCTTTTCCCTAGTGCTGATGCTAGGTTAACTGGTCTGTAGTTCACCATTTCCTCTTTCCCCCTGACAGTTACTGACTTCTGAGCTGTGGGGATCATTCAAGAATCACTGAAAATTTGGAGAATGACCTTTTTTTTTAAACCTTGGTATGCAGCTGATCAGGTTTCTGGAGATTTACTAGCTTTTGGTTTCATTAACCTCTTCATATTTTCTTAACAAATATTAATTTATTTCCATCCATTCGATGCATCCACCACTCTATTTGGATATTTTTTTATGTCTCCTCTGCCATTTTCTATTCCCTATTAGATTATATATTTATCATTATATTTCTATCTCTGTCTGTGAGGGACCCGCAACAACTTCTGCGGATCTTGTTTTTAATTTTAATATATATCTCTTGATGCTCTGATAGCTTTGTTATGTTTCCTGCTAAATTACACTCATTTTTCCCTTCCTCATCAATGTCACAGTCTGTGTAGTGGGCATAGACTGCTAGCAAATTGCATGATTATTAATATTGAGACCACAAAGCCGACACATTCGCATAATGCCTGTGCACTGAATTGGAACCGAGATAGCTACTCAAATGTCAGGAATCAGTAAGAAATTACAGCAGGATGAAGTGGATTTTGCAGTCAGAATATTGGTAGCTGTGGACATCACTTCCAGAACACTTAGTCAATTGATTTAGTGGAGGGAAGTGATGAGGAGCAGAGAAAGGTTGCCAGTTAATGCATGTGAGCAATAGTCTGTGCCCCCTAGAATGTAGCTTCAACATACCTACAGGCTATTGTGTCAGCTGGAGGTCAACAAAAACGCTTGTGTCTCTGAATCAGAAGGCTTGAGCACAAATCAGTGATATGACATTGTTTGATGTGCCATCTTCTCGACCGAATGCTGAAATGAGATGCTATACTCAAGCAGGTGGATACAATAGATGTTGACAGCAGGAAAGATATTTTACTCGTGTCAACAACAAAACCTATTCCTTCATCAACGTCAACATAATTATCTGGAGAGGGTTGTGGACCTCTTAGAATTGTAAAAGTCAATCTAGGAATGTAAGTTTTTTAAAACAAAAACAGACAGAAAAGACTAGGTTGTATGTTCTTGGCAAGCTTATGAATAGCAGGGATTTTTCGTAAAACCATCAACGAAACCATCAAATAAGGGAAAGCATGATGGCCTGTATCAATAACAATCTAAATAGCTGTCAACTTTTTTATCTTTTACAAATGCATTCAGGCAATATTAGGAAAATTACCATATAAGCGGCACCTTACTCAACAAAGCTAATATCATTAATCTTCCATCTTGCTTATTAGCAGCAACAGAATAATAGATGTTGCTGAATTTGACTGCTGCCTTTCTAAAAATGAAGAAAGTGATTAACATCATCATCAATGTAGCTGACTAGCTTCCCGCTACCTGTGTCATGTACCAGTGCAGTACAAGATATTCTGAAAAAACGACTGTGAACCATGAGTGCAATTAACTAAAGGCAACCACATTACTGCCTCAATAGCAGAAGCCTAACAACAAAAAAACTACAGTAGGGAGGAATCTGGACATATGGTCCTCAAGGAAGTTAAGGACGGGAGGGAAGGTGGATGACTGATGACATTAAGCAAGGAGGACAGTGCAGTACTGACAAGATCATAAACAGAATTTATGTATTCAAAGGTAAGACATAATAGAGGTGTAATTATAGTACTGTACTAGGATTATTCTATAGGCTGCTAAATGTTGGGAAGAATATTGAGGAGAAAATTTACTTGGTATGCAAAATCTATGGAGAAATATTGATGAGGAACTGTCTAAATAAAGACTGAATTAGAAATAGCATAATGGCAAAAAAGCCTCTGAAATACACTGAAAAGAACTTTCATAATCATACAGTTGTGGCCAAGTGAAGAAATTAGCTTCACTGAGCTTGGTTCTATGAAATGAGCTGGGCCAAGAGGAGCAGGATTCAGCGAGGGAGAATCTGGGAAATAGTGATCTTATTATCAGGGCGTTTTGAACAGTAAAGGGAAAAAGGATATAGATCATGGTGAGAAAGCAATCATTTGGAGAAGGTATATTTTCAGAATCAATCTGATTTAGGTAAATTAGCACCAAAGTTTGGTGTCAAACATGGACCTAAACAATGGGAGGTCTTTCAGGAGGTAATGTTTCACCTTTAATTTCCAAGAGAGAAAGTGTAGGAATATTAGAGCTAGAGCTTACTGTTGATAGAGTATAAAATAGAATTTGAAAATTGACCAAATGACAGTTGTTAACCCATCTGAGAACCCAGTTATTTACAGTAAGTTCAAAGTAGTAGTTAAA
Organism: Mobula hypostoma; assembly: GCF_963921235.1. NCBI lineage: Eukaryota > Metazoa > Chordata > Chondrichthyes > Myliobatiformes > Myliobatidae > Mobula > Mobula hypostoma. Next base: position 148,976,521 of record NC_086102.1, read on the forward strand.
TAAATGCAAAGAGGGAGTATACGATAAAAGCAGATGCAAAATAATAGAATATAACAATATTCCTTAGGCATTATGAGAGCTTTTGCAAGAAATGAAGATTGTGCAGAGAGGCAGAGAACATGAATGGAGCATTACATGAGGAGTTTCCAATGGTTCTCACAAAGAAGATGGTCATTATCTTCCCAACATCAGTGGGTTCAGGGTTGGTGCCTGAGGGGTGAAAAACTGCAAATTTTATGCCCTTATTCTAACAAGGATGAAGGGATAATCTCAGTAACTACAGACCAGTCAGAGTAACAGCTGTGGTAGATAATGTTCTGAAAACAGCAATCAAGACAGAATTAGCATTTATTTGGTTAACTGTGGATAACTCAAGAAATCCAACATGGATAGTACAAAGAAAGTTCTGCCTCATTAACTTGATAGAGCTTTTTAATGAAGTAACAATGTGGTTGCTGAGGTGAATGTTGTTGATGTGCTATATATGTAGATCTAAAATGCATTTACTAATGTTACACATCAGAGGTTTGTAATCAAGATAGAAATCCATGGGATAAAACAAAGCAGAATGCATTGAAAACTATTAAGCACATTTTCCCCTCCTCTTCTTCACTTCTGCTTTCCATAGGAATCACTTCCCTTGTCCACTCATCCCTCCCAACTGATCTTCTCCTGGTACATATCCCTGCAGATCGGACAAGTGCTGCATCTTCCATTACACCCCCTCCTTAGACCATAAGACCATAAGGAGCAGGAGTCAGCCATTCGGCCCATCAAGTCTGCTCCACCATTTTATCATGAGCTGATCCATTCTCCCATTTAGCCCCACTCCCCCGCCTTCTCGCCATAACCTTTGATGCCCTGGCTACTCAGATATCTATCAATCTCTGCCTTAAATACACCCAATGACTTGGCCTCCACTGCCGCCCGTGGCAACAAATTCCATAGATTCACCACCCTCTGGCTAAAAAAATTTCTTTACATCTCTGTTCTGAATGGGCGCCCTTCAATCCTTAAATCATGCCTTCTCGTACAAGACTCCCCCTTCATGGGAAACAACTTTGCCACATCCACTCTGTCCATGCCTTCCAACATTCGAAATGTTTCTATGAGGTCTCCCCTCATTCTTTGAAACTCCAAGAAATACAGTCCAAGAGCGGACAAACTTTCCTCACATGTGAACCCTCTCATTCCCGGAATCATTCTAGTGAATCTTCTCTGTACCCTCTCCAACGTCAGCACATCCTTTCTTAAATAAGGAGACCAAAACTGCCCACAGTGCTCCAAGTGAGGTCTCACCAGCGCCTTATAGAGCCTCAACATCACATCCCTGCTCCTATACTCTATTCTTCTAGAGATGAATGCCAACATTGCATTCACCTTCTTCACCACCAACTCAACTTGGAGGTTAAACTTAAGGGTATCCTGTACGAGGACTCTCAAGTCCCATTGCATCTCAGAACTTTGAATTCTCTCCCCACTTAAATAATAGTCTGCCCGTTTATTTCTTCTGCCAAACTGCATAACCATACACTTTCCAACATTGTATTTCAACATTCAACATTCCTATTCCAACATGTTGATCCATGGCCTCCTCTACTGCAATGATAAGGTCACACTCAGGTTGGAGGAGCAACACCTCATATTCTGTCTGGATAGCCTCAAACCTATTGGCATGAACATTGACTTTTTAAGCCCAGTAATTTCTAATGCCTTGTGATTCTCTCATTTTCCATTCACCATCTGTGTCCTCTCACCACCTCCTCCTCTTCTCACTTGCCACTGGTGCCCTTCCTCCTTCCTTTTTTTCCATGGTGCACTGTCCTCTTCTATCAGATTCCTTCTTCTTCAGCCTTCACTTCTTCCACCTATCACATCCTAGCTTCTTACTTCATTTCCCCCTTCATTCCCCCACTCACCTACTTTACCTTTCACCTGGTTTCACCTATCACTTGGCAGCTTGTATCCTCTCTCCCCACCGACTTTCTCATTCTGGCTTTTTCCCCTCTTTTTCCAGTCCTGATGAAGGCTCTCGGCTCAAAGCATTGACTCCACTCCCTTCGTTTCCCTCCATGGATGCCACCTGACCCACTGAATTTCTCCAGCACTTTGCGTGTGTTAATCAAGAATCAACAAATAGTATCAATATTGTGGCGAGCACTTGTGGTCCATAATGACAGACGAGGAAGCTCGTTGAACTCAACAACCGTTTTATTGTGATAAACAAAAACGGACCAGGCGCCATGGCCTGGAGAGTGACCAACCAGTCTCATACAGACTGGGGACGTGACCATCACACACCCTGATTTCAGTCAGGGTGACCCACAAATACACAAGCAAATAACAGTATAACCCAAGCTAAAGTGTAACAATAAATGAACTGGAACTTCCCATCATAATCCTACAAAAGCATTTTAGCACAAGAACAATAAACAGTACTGGTCATTAGAAATGCAGGGGTGAGCTGTCGACCACAACCCCCCCCCCCCCGCCCCCCAGAGCGTCACACTGCACCCAAAAGTTCCCATGGGTGTCAACACTGCCGCCCGTTTGTGGGAGGCAAGAGGCAGGGCACCCGGAGTGTCAGTTCCTCCCTTCAGCCTTGCCAGGTTAGCAGTGGCCAAGGACGTACACAGTGCCAGCTGGTCCCTGTTCAGCGCAACTGACTTCCGCCGTTCAAGCAACTGCACCCAATACACCACCTCGGAGATGTGGTCAAGCACATCTCACGGCCCTTTCCAGTGACTTCCAAGCTTGGAAGATAGACCCTTCTTCCGGGAGGGGCAGTAGACCCATACTGGGGCTCTCACCATGTACTGCTGCATTGGCATCCTAGAGTGGCAGCCCGGCCCCTTCTGGGTCTTGCAAGAGTCACAGCAGTGCACAAACAGCTCCACACCCTGCCTGTACCCAGGCCATTAGAAGCTTTCACACAGCCTGCCCAACATCTTTGCAACTCCAAGATGGTCAGTCCCCCACCAGCCCGTGCACTGACTGCAGCAGCGTAATGTCTGTCACCATCGGACAACTGCCATCACCAGAACAGCAACCCGTCACGCATCTCCAGAGACCCCCCTGTGAGTATAGGGCTTTGGTGTCTGCGTCCAGGGCGGAGACCTCTGCCCACACCGACTGTCGCCCCACCCTCAGCCATTCCCTCACCCGGGCCAGCACAGAATCACTCACCTGCTCGCAGCACAGCTGCTCGTGGTCCACAGTGGGGAAGTAGTCGCTGGCTGTCACCGTCGCTTGCCTGTGATTCAGCTGTGTTGCGGTGGGCCGCTGCATAATGCGCTGCACACGATGGGACATTGTGAAACCGGCTGTGGTTGTTGACCCTGCTGGGACCACTTCCTGGAGCTGCCCTACCGGAGAGCCACGGCTTCGGCACCGAGGGAGAGTGTTGCCTCCAAAACATCCACACGGGCCCTCCAGCAGGACAGCAGGTCCAGTCCAATGATGCAGGTCTCTCGGATGTCGGCGAACCACACCTCATGCTCCACTATGTTTCTCTCCACTGCGATGCACAGCCTCCTCCTCCCTCGCTTCACTGCACAGTCACTGGTGACCATAGCCAGCTGGACGGCCATTGTTGTTCACCCAGGTGGGGATGGCTGGTTGGTGTTGAGGAGAACACCAGGACGGATGGTAGTGATGGTTGATCCCGTGTCCACCAACACATGGCCCCTGATGCCCTTCACCACGCAGTCCATATATCAGCCTTGCTCTTCGCACAGATGGCCCTTCCAGAGAGGTGACAATTGAGGGGTTCTACTAGAGGACGAGGGCGGTGCTTCCCGCTTGGCATTTCCCAATGGCTGCTCTGAGCTGTGGTGTGGTGCCGGTGCGGGGCAAACTAGGCCAAATGACCTGCCTCACTGCACCGGTAGCAGAGATCGTTTTGTGGCCCACAGCGGGGTCGGCACGGCACTGGCCGAACCCGTCTCACGAGCTCCTCCTCGTCAGTTTCCTCCTCCACCTCGGTGACACAGGCCCAGGCTCGTTGCGTGCGGAACGATGCTGGAACACTTTGGGGGGGCCCCAAGATTGCTTCTGCTCTCTCCCCCTCGGCTGGCGCCTCGTCTAGTGATGATAGTGACATCAGGTGAACATGCTCCTGAAGGCGCTCTGGCATCAATGCCTTTACAAAGGCGTGGAGGAAAGCGCTTCCCTGGTGGCAGGAGGAAAATGGGGGTAGCCATGCCGAGCACAGTGGCGCAGCACGGATCAGCTGCCAATGCCCCCAGACTTTCTCCCATACAGCGCCGTCTGCTGCACAGTTCTTCCCTCATTGCTTCTGCCAATGGCCTCTGCTCGAAACGCTGCTCCAGTGCCACTACGAGAACCCTGTAGTCACGCTGTTGCACCAGCGTTAGATCGAAGAGGGCCCACGGGGCATCTTCTTCCAGTGCCAAGGCAAGGTGTACCACTGTAAGGTGTACCACCGTGTCGGTGGTGCTCCACCCATTGTTCCATGTAGCAAGTTTGACTTGCACCAGGTAAGGCTCCAGACGGCTGGTACCGTCGTATCTGGGGAGCATCACGGTAGACCTTGAGGCACAAATCGTCGAGGCCCTTCGATCTTCCTGTTGCTCCAGCAGTGACTGCTATGGTGCCCTTTCACCCATGGCTATGCTGTCTTGGGTTCTCTGGTGCAGGTCACGACAGAGGCGAGTGATGCGCTCCGCTCTGTACCCCAGGTTGGGGAGTCTGGGCACGCTCACTCCGTCGGGGCTCTCTGGCAAGGCACAATGCTCAGTTCCCAGGTCCTCTCTCCAGGTCTCATCTTCATGAGCCCTGCCTGTGGGTACAGAGGAGGCATACTGCTCAGTCTCTTGTCTTATTCCCCGGGTCTTAAGGCACTCTTTCCAACATCGTAGCTCTTCAATCTCATCATCAATCACGCATCCTGCTCCTGACACTAATGTGGTGAGCATTTGGTCTATGATGACAGATGAGGAAGCTCTTGAACTCAACAACTGTTTTATTGTCATAAACACAAAACAGACCGGGTACCATGACCTGGAGAGTGATCCCAGCCAGTCTCATACAGATGGGAGAGGTGACTGTCACACACCCCGGTTACAGTCAGGGTGATCCACTAATACACATGCAAATAACAGTACAACCCAAGCTAAGATGTAACAGTAGATGAACTGGAACTTCACACCATAATCCCACAAAAGCATTTTAACATGAGAACAATAAACAGTTCTGGTCATTAGAAATGCAGGGGAGAGCTGTTGACCATGCCCCCCCCCCAGAGATCACAATATGTTATTTTTCAGACTGAGTATATGTGGTGCTTCCAGGGATGATTAAAGGATGACTAATGTTGTTGATATAGAAAAGCTCTACAATGGGTAGACAAAACTACGCAATGCATCACTGGCACTAGCCTACCTGCCATCAAGGACATATACACAGAATGGTGCTGTAAAAGGGCCAGTAATATCCCACCGACCCTGCTCATAGATTGCTTGTCCCACTCCCCTCAGGCTACATAGCATCCATGTTAGGACCACCAGACTCAAAAACAGTTACTTTCCCCAAGCAGTAAGGATGATAAACACCTCCACCCACTGACCATTCCCTCCACACGGCCACTATCACCACGTTATCATTTCTTGCCAGAATTACCTTATGTACTGACACTCCTGTGCTAACATCGCTTTATGAACATCTACGTATATAAATGATCTTGTCTATTTATATTGTGTTCTTTATCTTGTTGCGCTTCTGTTTTGTGTTGCATCAGATCTGGAGTAACAATTATTTCATTTTCCTTTACACTGGTGTACTGGAAATTACATTAAATGCCCTTCAATCTTGAATCATTTCCAGATTTGGAAGTACCGTAAAACTTAAGACCATTAGGGATATTGTAATTGACTTCAGGAAGATAAAGAGGCTGATGAAATTGGCCAAATGATGGCAGAGGCAGTTTAACACTAAAATAAATGGAAGTATTACATCTTGGTAAGAAGAATAAAGATGGGAAAATTAACTCAAGGGCATCGTCATCATTTTGTGCCATGTCATATAACATAGATGATCATGGTCTCATGACCATGATTGTTCTTGGTAAATTTTTCTACAAAAGCAGTTTGCCATTTCCTTATTCTAGACAGTATCTTTACAAGATTGTTGAAACCCACCCCCCCCCCCAGCCATTATCAATAACCTTCCGTGATTGTCTGTCTGGCATCAGTGGTCAAATAGCCAGGACTTGTGATATGCACCAGCTGCTTATATGACCATCTACCAAATGCTCCCATGAGAACCTATTCCACCCCACCACCCAAACACAATTCTATAAGGGGTTCAAAAACAGGAACAGTGTATATGTGTACAACAGTTGGGTCTTTAGAAAGGGAGGCATAGGGTACAACAACAAGAGTCTTTATAAAACATATGTTTTGTCACAACTGAAGTAATGTGCCCAGTAAATAATACAGAAGGTGATAGAAATATTTAACTCAGCAGGAACCAGCTGTGGATAGAGAAGCAGAGTTAACAGTTCAGGGCATAGATCTTCTATTTTTCTAAAGAAAGGTCATCAAACTTTCTATAGAATGTGCAGGTTTCCTCTGGGTGCTCCAGTTTCTTCCACAGATCAAAGACGTAATGGTAAACAGGCTAATTTGTCATTGCAAATTGTCTTGTGTTACGTGTCCACAGTTTTGTTCTCCTGGGAGTCCATAGTTTCAATTACTGTGGGTAGCACGTGTCCCCAGTTTTGTTTTACTGGGGGTCCACAGTTTTGTTACTGTGAGCATTACTTTATGACATATGCCGACGGTATAAAAGAAATGCGGGCATAGTGTTGAGAAGGAGTCAAAGGAAAGAGGGAGAGAGTGAAGACTGCACTTCGAGCTATCAGGGAACAGCTCATGATGAGAAGGGTAAAGTCTAATGCTTACCCATACCCAAAGGATTGGGTTAATCAGCGGAACACTGTGCATTGCGGAGAAGTGTCTCTCCTTCGTATGATCCATGGGTGTGGATTTCATGACAGTCACTTTGTGAAATCACTCTTCGTGGACTTCAAAACAGTATTCCTTGGCTGGGAGCTTTGGTAACAATTCCTTCATTCACTAGCCATGGAATCTTTGGAATTCGTTGTGATCGCCTCATCGCTGCACTGTGAATCCACGAGTCTCTCCTCTCACCTATTTTGTGAATTACTGGGACTCTCTGAACTGCCACTTTAAGACTGTGCTTGAGTAAGATTTGTTAAGAACGGGTTCGAAGTTTGACTGTTTGGGAGCTATAGACACATAACATTGTTAACTTCTGTTTAAGAAAGCAGTTTAATTATCTATATGTTTGAGTAGATGTAAATAAATATAGTGGTTTTAATATCAAAACCAGACTCAATTTGTCATCTCTTGCTGCTGGTACATTATGAAATTGTGAGAAAATTGGGGGCTTGTCCGGAGTATGAAGAAAATTGCAGCTTATTGATTGATTGATTATCGACCTCATTGGCTACTATGCTTTTGATTGACTTGTGTGGGGAAACCACCAGCAATGGATATTGGGGAATTTCTGGCATCGCCAGACACAAAGGCATTAGGGGATGCCAGAAAGAATGACTTGTTGGCCATTGCTAAGGAGGTGGGACTTACTGCAGTAAAATGGGATATGAAAAAGGTACAGATTCAGAGGATAATAGCTGAGCACAATATTTCTCTGAAGAAGTTTGAAGAGGGGGTGTTAGAAAGGTTTCCTGAAAGTAAACCCAGTGATCTTAAGATCCAGTACAAGTTGGAAAAACTAAAGATGGAGGCTGAGTTAAAACATAAACAGCTCAAGGTTGAGATAAGAGGAAAACAGCTTAAGTTTGGGTTACAGCAAAAATAGGTTAAGGCTGAGTAGGTGGTTTGCAGCTGAAGAGCAGAAAAACAGAGGGAGGAAGCAGAAGGACAAAGGAGGTTTGAGTTAGAGAAGATAGAGAAGTTGCAGAAAAGGGGTCTAGCATTTGACTCTGGTGGTAAGTCTGTTGACAGTCGGGAAGTTAAATTAGTCCCTCCATTTGATGAAACGAAAGTTGATAAATACTTTCAGCATTTTGAGAAAGTGGCTCAGAGACTAAATTGGCCGGAAGGAAGCTGGCCTCTCTTGTTACAGAGTGTATTTAAACGTAAGGTTCAACAGGCTTATTCTGCCCTATCAATTGAAGAAGCAGCTAATTATAAGGCTGTGAAACAGGCTGTGCTTAAAGCCCTTGAACAGGTTCCAGAAGCCTATAGGCAAAGGTTTAGGGATTTGAAGAAATCTGTGAACCAGACTCATGTGGAATTTGCTTATGAGAAATCTGTGTGTTTTGAAAGATGGTGCACATCTAAAAATGTGGATGGTAATTTTGAGAAACTGAAAGAGTTAATTTTAATTGAAGAATTTAAAAGGTGCGTCCATAATAATATAAAGGCATATTTAGAGGAAAAGGATGCCGCCACTTTGCAAAAGTCTGCTAAGTTAGTAGATGAGTTTGTCTTAACCCACAAGTTTAAGTCTACCCTGAGTATCTTCCAAAAGAGTAGCATGGATAGTCAGGATAAACCAGAAATTAAATCTGGGTCTAGTGACAAAGGTAAGGATGAAGGGAAACAATTAAATGAGAAGCCCTCTGGCCCTACTTGTCACTATTGTAGGAAACCTGGTCATGTTATGGCTAACTGCTTCCTTCTGAAAAAGAAGAAGGAAAAGGAGGCAGTTCCAGATGCCTCTGTTCAAAATGTTGAAACACCTGTCAACCCACAGGGTTCTGCACATTCTGATGAAGCTCTGTCAAAGGCTAAAACATCTGGTCAGGTTAGGAAAGAATTCCTTCATTTTACATTAGGTGGATTTGTTTCAGTAAAGGAAGGGTCAACCCTGGTACAGGTGAAAATTCTTTGAGATACTGGGGCTTCTCAGTCACTTATGTTAGACAGTGTTCTAAAGTTTGGTGATGAGACTGCCATTGGTGAGGTAAATCTTATTCAAGGTATTGGGTGCGATGTTGTTCCTGTACCTCTGCACAAGGTAATTTTGAAATCAGAATTAGTTTCAGGACTTCCTAAAATAGGACTATGACCCAGATTACTGATGGAAGGTGTTTCTTTGTTGTTAGGGAATGACCTAGCCAGTGGTAAAGTTGTTCCTGCAGTGCAGCTGACAACTAAGCCAATCAATGATGATTTAAAGATAGACCCTAACATTTATCCCCCGTGTGCAGTATCTCAAGCTAGGGCCAAGAAACTTGCCAATGCAGATGGACCTGTGCAGCATCATTCGGTTACTCATGATAGTCCAAATAGGGAATCAGATTTTGATGACTTGTCGGGGACTTCTCTGCCTTCATTATTTCACCAGGATCCAGGTATTAAATCTGATAAAAAAGATTTATCTCTGTCTAGGAAGGAGTTTATAGCAGAACAGAGCAGAGACCCTGAGATTGAAGCTTTAAGAGAAAAAGCTCTCTCAGGTGAAGAGATTGATATAGTGCCAGTAGGGTATCATTTCAAAGATGGAGTGTTAATGAGGAAGTGGAGATCACCTGATATTCCTGCAGGTGAGGAATGGGCATTGTTCACCAGGTTGTAGTTCTTAAAGCCTATAGGAATCAAATTTTAACTTTGGCTCATAGTAAGCCCTTGGGTGGCCAGCTTGGTGTGAATAAAACTGTGAACAAAGTTTTAAAACAATTCTTCTGGCCTGGTTTGAGGAAGGATGTTGCAACATCTTGCAGGACTTATCACACTTGTCAGGTTGTGTGTAAACCTAGTCAGGTCACCCCACTGGTCTGACTGAAGCCTATTCCTGCATTTGGTGAACCCTTTTCTAAAGTTATTGTGGAATGAGTTGGCCCATTGCCAAAGACTAAAGCTGGTCATTAGTATTTTCTAACTATCATGTGTACAGCATCTAGATTTCCAGAGGAAATACCTCTCAGAAATATAAAAGCCAGAACTGTGTCTAAGGCTCTTGTAAAGTTTTTTGCTTTATTTGGTTTGCCTAAAGAAATCCGGTCTGATCAAGGGAGTAATCTTATGTCAGGATTATTCCTGCAGGTAGTTTACAAACTGGAAGCCAAACAGATTACGTCGTCTGCGTATCATCCAGAATCCCAAGGGGCCTTAGAGAGATTCCATTCTACCCTCAAAACCATGATTGGGACATTCTGTATTGAAAATGAGAAGGATTGGGATGAGGGAGTTCATTTGCTTTTATTTGCAGTAAGGGAGTCAGTAAAAGAGTCCCTAGGCTTTAGTCCCTTTGAACTTGTGTTTGGTCACCGGTTCCAAGGACCTTTGGCATTGTTAAAAGAACAGTGGGTTAACAATGACCTGCATGTTAATTTGCTAGATTATGTTTTGAAGTTCAAGGACAAATTGCAAAGTGCTTGCAACCTAGCAAAGGAGGATTTAAAATCAGCCCAGGAAAGATTGAAAACTTGGCATGATAAACAAGCCAGAATGAGGTCATTCAAGCTGGGAGATAAAGTGCTTGTTTTGTTTCCTGTACAAACAAACACTCTACAAGCTAAGTTTCATGGTCCCTATGAAATTGTGGCTAAAGTTAATAATGTGGACTATGTAGTCAAAATACCAGATAGATGAAGGCCAATGCAGCAAATCATATAAATATGCTTAAGCTGCATCATGAAAAACAAACTGCAGCTGTGGCAGTTGCTGCAAACAAAGATGGATGTGAGCTCTCTGTGAATTTATTAGCTGATCCAGCTGAAGCTTATTTTGAACCGAACATTATTCCAGCCAGATTGTACAAATTCGACTATTTTGGAAGATATTGATGAGAAACTGCCTCATTTACAGCCACAGCAGCGGCAGCAGATGAAGCAGTTAATTATGAAATTTAGGGATTAATTTCTTGATATCCCAAAAAGAACCACAGTGGACTTATATGATGTAGATGTGGGTAATAACAAACTTATAAAATAACATTCATATCATATGAATATTGAAAATGTAAACCTGCTGAACAAGAAATTGAGTATAGGTTAGAAAATGATATTATTAGACCATCCACTTCGGTTTGGAGTTCATCTTGTGTCATGGTACCTAAACCAGATAGCAGTGTCAGATTCTGCACTTATCATGGCCCGGTCTGTGAAGTCCGTATTCCGGTTCATGGTCCGGTCCATTGGCCTTTGCTCCAGGTTTTCCTATCTACCCTGTTTCTGTTCTTGTTGAGCTAATTGAGACAGCTGATGCTCGTTGGGGCTGGCTGCATAAATACCTTCAGAGACCAGGGCGTGGCTGCTGGATTGTTCTTGTCCTTACTCCTTGTATCCCTTCCTCTGCCTTCTGTTTCCCTGCCTGAGCCCTGCCTTGTCTTGCCGGTAACTCGCGCCTCGCCTGAAGTTCTCGTCTCACCTTGCTTTGCCAAAAGCCTTGCCTTGTCTTGCCGGTAACTCAAGCCTCGTCTCGCCTGCAGTCTTGTCCTGGAGCCACCCTGTACCTAGCTCCCTTCCTGTCCCTTGCCTCCGCCCAGGTAAGCCAGGGCGTCTTGCCATTACATGGGGTTGGTTCTGTCTCTTCCTGTCCCTTGCTTCTGTCGGGTGGTGATCCGCATCCAGCCCAGGGGTACCGCATACTGCCCAGCTGAACTGCACCCTGTCCAGGAGGAGCCTGCCAAGCCTCGCCTCAAGTCTCCTGCCTCCAGCCTCCAGCCTCCAGCTTCCAGTCTCGCCTCATCTCCTGCCTACAGCCTCGCCTCAAGTCTCCTGCCTCCAGCCTCCAGCCTCGCCTCAAGTCCCCTGCCTACAGCCACCAGCCTCGCCTCGTCTCCTGCCTCCAGCCTCCAGCCTTGCCTCAAGTCCCCTGCCTCCAGCCTCCAGCCTCCAGCCTCCAGCATCCAGCCTCGCATCTCCTGCCTCCAGCCTCGCCTCAAGTCTCCTGCCTTCAGCCTCCAGCCTCGCCTCAAGTCCCCTGCCTGCAGCCACCAGCCTCCAGCTTCCAGACTCGCCTCGTCTCCTGCCTCCAGCCTCGCCTCGTCTCCTGCCTCCAGCCTCGCCTCAAGTCTCCTGCCTCCAGCCTCCAGCCTCGCCTCAAGTCCCCTGCCTCCAGCCTCCAGCCTCCAGCTTCCAGCCTCGTCTCATCTCCTGCCTCCAGCCTCGCCTCAAGTCTCCTGCCTCCAGCCTCCAGCCTCGCCTCAAGTCACCTGCCTCCAGCCACCAGCCTCCAGCTTCCAGCCTCGCCTCGTCTCCTGCCTCCAGCCTCGCCTCAAGTCTCCTGCCTGCAGCTTCCAGCCTCGTTTCATCTCCTGCCTCCAGCCTCGCCTCAAGACTGCTGCTTCCAGACTCCAGCCTCGCCTCAAGACCCCTGCCTCCAGCCAACAGCCTCCAGCTTCCAGCCTCGCCTCGTCTCCTGCCTCCAGCCTCGCCTCAAGTCTCCTGCATCCAGCCTCGACCCTCGCCTCACCTCAAGTCTGCAGCATACAGGCTCAACTCGCCTCAAGTCTCAAGCCTCCAGCCTCCAGCCTCGCCTCACCTCAAGTCTCAAGCATCCATCCTACTGCCAAGCCTCACTTTATCTTTGCCTAGCCTCGAGCCTGAAGACTCCAGCCTCTTGCCAAGCCTCGAGCCTGAAGACTCCAGCCTCTTGCCTAGCTTCAAGCCTGAAGACTCCAGCCTCCTGCCGAGCCTCGCCTGAAGACTCCAGCCTCCTGCCTAGCCTCAAGCCAGAAGATGCCAGCCTCTAGCCTCTAGCCTCTTGCCAAGCCAAGCCAAGTCTCTAGCCTCCAGCATCTTGCCAAGCCAAGCCAAGCCAAGTCTCTAGCCTCCAACCTCAAGCCTGAAAACTCCATCCTCCTGCCTAGACTCAAGTCTGAAGACTCCAGCCTCCTGCCTAGCCTCAAGCCTGAAGACTCCAGCTTGCTGCTGAGCCACAAGCCTGAAGACTCCAGCCTCCTGCCGATCCTCAAGCCTGAAGACTCCAGCTTCCAGCCTAGCCTCAAGCCTGAAGATTCCGGCCTCCTGCCTAGTCTCAAGTCTGAAGACTCTGGCCTCCTGCTGAGCCTCAAGCCTGAGACTCCAGCCTCCTGCCTAAAGCCTGAAGACGCCAGCCTCCTGCCTAGCCTCAAGCCAGAAGATGCCAGCCTCTAGCCTCTAGCCTCTTGCCAAGCCAAGCCAAGTCTCTAGCCTCTAGCATCTTGCCAAGCCAAGCCAAGCCAAGTCTCTAGCCTCTAGCATCTTGCCAAGCCAAGCCAAGCCAAGTCTCTAGCCTCCAACCTCAAGCCTGAAAACTCCATCCTCCTGCCTAGCCTCAAGCCTGAAGACTCCAGCTTGCTGCTGAGCCTCAAGCCTGAAGACTCCAGCCTCCTGCCGATCCTCAAGCCTGAAGACTCCAGCTTCCAGCCTAGCCTCAAGCCTGAAGATTCCGGCCTCCTGCCTAGTCTCAAGTCTGAAGACTCTGGCCTCCTGCTGAGCCTCAAGCCTGAGACTCCAGCCTCCTGCCTAAAGCCTGAAGACGCCAGCCTCCTGCCTAGCCTCAAGCCAGAAGATGCCAGCCTCTAGCCTCCAGCCTCTTGCCAAGCCAAGCCAAGTCTCTAGCCTCTAGCATCTTGCCAAGCCAAGCCAAGTCTCTAGCCTCTAGCATCTTGCCAAGCCAAGCCAAGCCAAGTCTCTAGCCTCCAACCTCAAGCCTGAAAACTCCATCCTCCTGCCTAGACTCAAGTCTGAAGACTCCAGCCTCCTGCCTAGCCTCAAGACTGAAGACTCCAGCTTGCTGCTGAGCCTCAATCCTGAAGACTCCAGCCTCCTGCCGATCCTCAAGCCTGAAGACTCCAGCTTCCAGCCTAGCCTCAAGCCTGAAGATTCCGGCCTCCTGCCTAGTCTCAAGTCTGAAGACTCTGGCCTCCTGCTGAGCCTCAAGCCTGAGACTCCAGCCTCCTGCCTAAAGCCTGAAGACGCCAGCCTCCTGCCTAGCCTCAAGCCAGAAGATGCCAGCCTCTAGCCTCTAGCCTCTTGCCAAGCCAAGCCAAGTCTCTAGCCTCTAGCATCTTGCCAAGCCAAGCCAAGCCAAGTCTCTAGCCTCCAACCTTAAGCCTGAGGACTCCAGCCTCCTGCCTAGACTCAAGTCTGAAGACTCCAGCCTCCTGCCTAGCCTCAAGCCTGAAGATTCCAGCTTGCTGCTGAGCCTCAAGCCTGAAGACTCCAGCCTCCTGCCGATCCTCAAGCCTGAAGACTCCAGCTTCCAGCCTAGCCTCAAGCCTGAAAACTCCAGCCTCCTACCTAGCCTCAAGCCTGAAGACTCCAGCCTCCTGCCTAGCCTCAAGACTGAAGAGTCCAGCCTCCTGCCTAGCCTCAAGACTGAAGAGTCCAGCCTCCAGCCTAGCCTCAAGCCTGACTCCAGCCTCCTGCCTAGCCTCAAGCCTGAAGACGCCAACCTCCTACCTAGCCTCAAGCCTGAAGACGCCAGCCTCTAGCCTCTAGCCTCTTGCAAAGCCAAGCCAAGTCTCTAGCCTCTAGCCTCTTGCCAAGCCAAACCAAGTCTCTAGCCTTACCCTCAAGCCTGAAGACTCCAGCGCCTGCCTAGCCTCAAGCCTGAAGACTCTACCCTCCTGCCTAGCCTCAGGCCTGAAGACTCCAGACTCCTGCCTAGCCTCAAGCCTGAAGAGTCCAGCCACCTGCCCAGCCTCAATCCTGAAGACACCAGCATCCTGCCTAGCCTCAAGCTTGAAGACTCCAGCCTCCTGCCTAACCTCAAGCCTGAAGACTCCAGCCTCCTGCCTAGGCTCAAGCCTGAAGACTCAAGCCTCCTGCTTAGCCTCAAGCCTGAATATTCCAGCCTCCTGCCTAGCGTCAAGCCTGAAGACTCCGGCCTCCTGCCTAGTCTCAAGCCTGAAGACTCTGGCCTCCTGCTGAGCCTCAAGCCTGAGACTCCAGCCTCCTGCCTAAAGCCTGAAGACGCCAGCCTCCTGCCTAGCCTCAAGCCTGAAGACGCCAGCCTCGAGCCTCTAGCCTCTTGCCAAGCCAAGCCAAGTCTATAGCCTCTAGCCTCTTGCCAAGCCAAGTCTATAGCCGCTAATCTCAAGCCTGAAGACTCCAGCCTCCTGCCTAGCCTCAAGCCTGACTCCGGCCTCCTGCCGAGCCTCAAGCCTGAAGACTCCAGCTTCCTGCCTAGCCTCGAGCCTGAAGATTCCAGCCTCCTGCCTAGCCTCAAGCCTGAAGACTCCAGCTTCCTGCCTAGCCTCGAGCCCGAAAACTCCAGCCTCTTGCCTAGCCTCGAGCCTGAAGACTCCAGCCTCTTGCATAGCTTCAAACCTGAAGACGCCAGCCTCCTGCTTAGCCTCAAGCCTGAATACTCCAGCCTCCTGCCTAGCCTCAAGCCTGAAGACTCCAGCCTCCTACCTAGCCTCAAACCTGAAGACTCCACGCCTGCCTAGCCTCAAGCCTGAAGACTCTACCCTCCTGCCTAGCCTCAGGCCTGAAGACTTCAGCCTCCTGCCTAGCCTCAAGCCTGAAGAGTCCAGCCACCTGCCCAGTCTCAATCCTGAAGACACCAGCCTCCTGCCTAGCCTCAAGCTTGAAGACTCCAGCCTCCTGCCTAACCTCAAGCCTGAAGACTCCAGCCTCCTGCCTAGCCTCAAGCCTGAAGACTCCAGCCTCCTGCCTAGCCTCAAGCTTGAAGACTCCAGCCTCCTGCCTAACCTCAAGCCTGAAGACTCCAGCCTCCTGCCTAGCCTCAAGCCTGAAGACTCAAGCCTCCTGCTTAGCCTCAAGCCTGAATATTCCAGCCTCCTGCCTAGCATCAAGCCTGAAGACTCCGGCCTCCTGCCTAGTCTCAAGTCTGAAGACTCTGGCCTCCTGCTGAGCCTCAAGCCTGAGACTCCAGCCTCCTGCCTAAAGCCTGAAGACGCCAGCCTCCTGCCTAGCCTCAAGCCAGAAGATGCCAGCCTCTAGCCTCCAGCCTCTTGCCAAGCCAAGCCAAGTCTCTAGCCTCTAGCATCTTGCCAAGCCAAGCCAAGCCAAGTCTCTAGCCTCTAGCATCTTGCCAAGCCAAGCCAAGCCAAGTCTCTAGCCTCCAACCTCAAGCCTGAAAACTCCATCCTCCTGCCTAGACTCAAGTCTGAAGACTCCAGCCTCCTGCCTAGCCTCAAGACTGAAGACTCCAGCTTGCTGCTGAGCCTCAATCCTGAAGACTCCAGCCTCCTGCCGATCCTCAAGCCTGAAGACTCCAGCTTCCAGCCTAGCCTCAAGCCTGAAGATTCCGGCCTCCTGCCTAGTCTCAAGTCTGAAGACTCTGGCCTCCTGCTGAGCCTCAAGCCTGAGACTCCAGCCTCCTGCCTAAAGCCTGAAGACGCCAGCCTCCTGCCTAGCCTCAAGCCAGAAGATGCCAGCCTCTAGCCTCTAGCCTCTTGCCAAGCCAAGCCAAGTCTCTAGCCTCTAGCATCTTGCCAAGCCAAGCCAAGCCAAGTCTCTAGCCTCCAACCTTAAGCCTGAGGACTCCAGCCTCCTGCCTAGACTCAAGTCTGAAGACTCCAGCCTCCTGCCTAGCCTCAAGCCTGAAGATTCCAGCTTGCTGCTGAGCCTCAAGCCTGAAGACTCCAGCCTCCTGCCGATCCTCAAGCCTGAAGACTCCAGCTTCCAGCCTAGCCTCAAGCCTGAAAACTCCAGCCTCCTACCTAGCCTCAAGCCTGAAGACTCCAGCCTCCTGCCTAGCCTCAAGACTGAAGAGTCCAGCCTCCTGCCTAGCCTCAAGACTGAAGAGTCCAGCCTCCAGCCTAGCCTCAAGCCTGACTCCAGCCTCCTGCCTAGCCTCAAGCCTGAAGACGCCAACCTCCTACCTAGCCTCAAGCCTGAAGACGCCAGCCTCTAGCCTCTAGCCTCTTGCAAAGCCAAGCCAAGTCTCTAGCCTCTAGCCTCTTGCCAAGCCAAACCAAGTCTCTAGCCTTACCCTCAAGCCTGAAGACTCCAGCGCCTGCCTAGCCTCAAGCCTGAAGACTCTACCCTCCTGCCTAGCCTCAGGCCTGAAGACTCCAGACTCCTGCCTAGCCTCAAGCCTGAAGAGTCCAGCCACCTGCCCAGCCTCAATCCTGAAGACACCAGCATCCTGCCTAGCCTCAAGCTTGAAGACTCCAGCCTCCTGCCTAACCTCAAGCCTGAAGACTCCAGCCTCCTGCCTAGGCTCAAGCCTGAAGACTCAAGCCTCCTGCTTAGCCTCAAGCCTGAATATTCCAGCCTCCTGCCTAGCGTCAAGCCTGAAGACTCCGGCCTCCTGCCTAGTCTCAAGCCTGAAGACTCTGGCCTCCTGCTGAGCCTCAAGCCTGAGACTCCAGCCTCCTGCCTAAAGCCTGAAGACGCCAGCCTCCTGCCTAGCCTCAAGCCTGAAGACGCCAGCCTCGAGCCTCTAGCCTCTTGCCAAGCCAAGCCAAGTCTATAGCCTCTAGCCTCTTGCCAAGCCAAGTCTATAGCCGCTAATCTCAAGCCTGAAGACTCCAGCCTCCTGCCTAGCCTCAAGCCTGACTCCGGCCTCCTGCCGAGCCTCAAGCCTGAAGACTCCAGCTTCCTGCCTAGCCTCGAGCCTGAAGATTCCAGCCTCCTGCCTAGCCTCAAGCCTGAAGACTCCAGCTTCCTGCCTAGCCTCGAGCCCGAAAACTCCAGCCTCTTGCCTAGCCTCGAGCCTGAAGACTCCAGCCTCTTGCATAGCTTCAAACCTGAAGACGCCAGCCTCCTGCTTAGCCTCAAGCCTGAATACTCCAGCCTCCTGCCTAGCCTCAAGCCTGAAGACTCCAGCCTCCTACCTAGCCTCAAACCTGAAGACTCCACGCCTGCCTAGCCTCAAGCCTGAAGACTCTACCCTCCTGCCTAGCCTCAGGCCTGAAGACTTCAGCCTCCTGCCTAGCCTCAAGCCTGAAGAGTCCAGCCACCTGCCCAGTCTCAATCCTGAAGACACCAGCCTCCTGCCTAGCCTCAAGCTTGAAGACTCCAGCCTCCTGCCTAACCTCAAGCCTGAAGACTCCAGCCTCCTGCCTAGCCTCAAGCCTGAAGACTCCAGCCTCCTGCCTAGCCTCAAGCTTGAAGACTCCAGCCTCCTGCCTAACCTCAAGCCTGAAGACTCCAGCCTCCTGCCTAGCCTCAAGCCTGAAGACTCAAGCCTCCTGCTTAGCCTCAAGCCTGAATATTCCAGCCTCCTGCCTAGCATCAAGCCTGAAGACTCCGGCCTCCTGCCTAGTCTCAAGCCTGAAGACTCTGGCCTCCTGCTGAGCCTCAAGCCTGAGACTCCAGCCTCCTGCCTAAAGCCTGAAGTCGCCAGCCTCCTGCCTAGCCTCAACCCTGAAGATGCCAGCCTCTAGTCTCTAGACTCTTGCCAAGCCAAGCCAAGTCTCTACACTCTAGCCACTTGCCAAGCCAAGCCAAGTCTCTAGCCTCTAACCTCAAGCCTGGACTCCAGCCTCCTGCCTAGCCTCAAGCCTGAAGACTCCAGGCTCCTGCCTAGCCTCAAGCCTGAAGACTCCAGCCTCCTGCCTAACCTCAAGCCTGAAGACTCCAGCCTCCTGCCTAGCCTCAAGCCTGAAGACTCCATCCTCCTGCCTAGCCTAAAGCCTGAAGACTCCAGCCTCCTTCCTAGCCTCAAGCCTGAAGACTCCAGCCTCCTGCCTAGCCTCAAGACTGAAAACTCCAGCCTCCTGCCTAGCCTCAAGCCTGAAGCTGTGAACCTCTTGCCTAGCCTCAAGCCTGAAGACGCCAGCCTCTAGCCTCTAGCCTCTTGCCAAGCCAAGTCTATAGCCTCTAGCCTCTTGCCAAGCCAAGCCAAGTCTATAGCCTCTAGCCTCTTGCCAAGCCAAGTCTCTAGCCTCTAATCTCAAGCCTGAAGACTCCAGCCTCCTGCCTAGCCTCAAGACTGAAGACTCCAGCCTCCTGCCTAGCCTCAAGCCTGACTCCGGCCTCCTGCCGAGCCTCAAGCCTGAAGACGCCAACCTCTAGCCTCTAGCCTCTTGCCAAGCCAAGCCAAGTCTCTAGCTTCTAACCTCTTGCCAAGCCAAGCCAAGTCTGTAGCCTCTAACCTCAAGCCTGAAGACTCCAGCCTCCTGCCTAGCCTCAAGCCTGAAGACTCCAGCCTCCTGCATAGCATCAAGCCTGAAGACACCAGCCTCCTGCCTAGCCTCAAGCCTGAAGACTCCAGCCTCCTGCCTAGTCTCAAGCCTGAAGACTCCAGCCTCCTGCCTAGCCTCAAGCCTGAAGACTCCAGCCTCCTGCCTAACGCCTGAAGACGCCAACCTCCTGCCTATCCTCAAGCCTCATGATGCCAGCCTTTAGCCTCTAGACTCTTGCCAAACCAAGACAAGTCTACAGCCTCTAGCCTCTTGCCAAGCCAAGCCAAGTCTCTAGCCTCTAACCTCAAGCCTGGACTCCAGCCTCCTGCCTAGCCTGAAGCCTGAAGACTCCAGCCTCCTGCCTATCCTCAAGCCTGAAGACTCCAGCCTCCTGCTTAGCCTCAAACCTGAATACTCCAGCCTCCTGCCTAGCCTCAAGCCTGAAGACTCAAGCCTCCGACCTAGCCTCAAACCTGAAGACTCCAGCGCCTGCCTAGCCTCAAGCCTGAAGACTCTACCCTCCTGCCTAGCCTCAGGCCTGAAGACTCCAGCATCCTGCCTAGCCTCAAGCCTGAAGAGTCCAGCCACCTGCCCAGCCTCAATCCTGAAGACACCAGCCTCCTGCCTAGCCTCAAGCCTGAAGACGCCATCCTCCTGCCTAGCCTCGAGCCTGAAGATTCCAGCCTCCTGCCTAGCCTCAAGCCTGAAGACTCCAGCTTCCTGCCTAGCCTCGAGCCCGAAAACTCCAGCCTCTTGCCTAGCCTCGAGCCTGAAGACTCCAGCCTCTTGCATAGCTTCAAACCTGAAGACGCCAGCCTCCTGCTTAGCCTCAAGCCTGAATACTCCAGCCTCCTACCTCGCATCAAACCTGAAGACTCCAGCGCCTGCCTAGCCTCAAGCCTGAAGACTCTACCCTCCTGCCTAGCCTCAGGCCTGAAGACTCCAGCCTCCTGCCTAGCCTCAAGCCTGAAGAGTCCAGCCACCTGCCCAGCCTCAATCCTGAAGACACCAGCCTCCTGCCTAGCCTCAAGCTTGAAGACTCCAGCCTCCTGCCTAACCTCAAGCCTGAAGACTCCAGCCTCCTGCCTAGCCTCAAGCCTGAAGACTCCAGCCTCCTGCCTAGCCTCAAGCTTGAAGACTCCAGCCTCCTGCCTAACCTCAAGCCTGAAGACTCCAGCCTCCTGCCTAGTCTCAAGCCTGAAGACTCTGGCCTCCTGCTGAGCCTCAAGCCTGAGACTCCAGCCTCCTGCCTAACCTCAAGCCTGAAGACTCCAGCCTCCTGCCTAGCCTCAAGCCTGAAGACTCAAGCCTCCTGCCTAGCCTCTAGCCTGAAGAGTCCAGCCACCTGCCCTCCCTCAATCCTGAAGACACCATCCTCCTGCCTAGCCTCGAGCCTGAAGATTCCAGCCTCCTGCCTAGCCTCAAGCCTGAAGACTCCAGCTTCCTGCCTAGCCTCGAGCCCGAAAACTCCAGCCTCTTGCCTAGCCTCGAGCCTGAAGACTCCAGCCTCTTGCATAGCTTCAAACCTGAAGACGCCAGCCTCCTGCCTAGCCTCGAGCCTGAAGACTCCAGCCTCCTGCCTAGTCTCAAGCCTGAAGACTCCAGCCTCCTGCCTAGCCTCAAGCCTGAAGACTCCAGCCTCCTGCCTAACGCCTGAAGACGCCAACCTCCTGCCTATCCTCAAGCCTCATGATGCCAGCCTTTAGCCTCTAGACTCTTGCCAAACCAAGACAAGTCTACAGCCTCTAGCCTCTTGCCAAGCCAAGCCAAGTCTCTAGCCTCTAACCTCAAGCCTGGACTCCAGCCTCCTGCCTAGCCTGAAGCCTGAAGACTCCAGCCTCCTGCCTATCCTCAAGCCTGAAGACTCCAGCCTCCTGCTTAGCCTCAAGCCTGAATACTCCAGCCTCCTGCCTAGCCTCAAGCCTGAAGACTCAAGCCTCCTACCTAGCCTCAAACCTGAAGACTCCAGCGCCTGCCTAGCCTCAAGCCTGAAGACTCTACCCTCCTGCCTAGCCTCAGGCCTGAAGACTCCAGCCTCCTGCCTAGCCTCAAGCCTGAAGAGTCCAGCCACCTGCCCAGCCTCAATCCTGAAGACACCAGCCTCCTGCCTAGCCTCAAGCCTGAAGACGCCATCCTCCTGCCTAGCCTCGAGCCTGAAGATTCCAGCCTCCTGCCTAGCCTCAAGCCTGAAGACTCCAGCTTCCTGCCTAGCCTCGAGCCCGAAAACTCCAGCCTCTTGCCTAGCCTCGAGCCTGAAGACTCCAGCCTCTTGCATAGCTTCAAACCTGAAGACGCCAGCCTCCTGCTTAGCCTCAAGCCTGAATAATCCAGCCTCCTACCTAGCTTCAAACCTGAAGACTCCAGCGCCTGCCTAGCCTCAAGCCTGAAGACTCTACCCTCCTGCCTAGCCTCAGTCCTGAAGACTCCAGCCTCCTGCCTAGCCTCAAGCCTGAAGAGTCCAGCCACCTGCCCAGCCTCAATCCTGAAGACACCAGCCTTCTGCCTAGCCTCAAGCTTGAAGACTCCAGCCTCCTGCCTAACCTCAAGCCTGAAGACACCAGCCTCCTGCCTAGCCTCAAGCCTGAAGACTCCAGCCTCCTGCCTAGCCTCAAGCTTGAAGACTCCAGCCTCCTGCCTAACCTCAAGCCTGAAGACTCCAGCCTCCTGCCTAGCCTCAAGCCTGAAGACTCAAGCCTCCTGCTTAGCCTCAAGCCTGAATATTCCAGCCTCCTGCCTAGCATCAAGCCTGAAGACTCCGGCCTCCTGCCTAGTCTCAAGCCTGAAGACTCTGGCCTCCTGCTGAGCCTCAAGCCTGAGACTCCAGCCTCCTGCCTAAAGCCTGAAGACGCCAGCCTCCTGCCTAGCCTCAACCCTGAAGATGCCAGCCTCTAGTCTCTAGACTCTTGCCAAGCCAAGCCAAGTCTCTACACTCTAGCCACTTGCCAAGCCAAGCCAAGTCTCTAGCCTTTAACCTTAAGCCTGGACTCCAGCCTCCTGCCTAGCCTCAAGCCTGAAGACTCCAGCCTCCTGCCTAGCCTCAAACCTGAAGACTCCACACTCCTGCCTAGCCTCAAGCCTGAAGTGTCCAGACTCCTGCCTAGCCTCAAGCCTGAAGACTCCAGACTCCTGCCTAGTCTCAAGCCTGAGGACTCCAGCCTCCTGCCTAGCCTCAAGCCTGAAGACTCCAGCCACCTGCCTAGCCTCAAGCCTGAAGACTCCAGCCTCCTGCCTAGCCTCAAGCCTGAAGACTCCAGCCTCCTGCCTAGCCTCAAGCCTGAAGACTCCAGCCTCAAGCCTGAAGACTCCAGCCTCCTGCCTAGCCTCAAGCCTGAAGACTCCAGCCTCCTGCCTAACGCCTGAAGATGCCAACCTCCTGCCTATCCTCAAGCCTCATGATGCTAGCCTTTAGCCTCTAGACTCTTGCCAAGCCAAGACAAGTCTACAGCCTCTAGCCTCTTGCCAAGCCAAGCCAAGTTTCTAGCCTCTAGCCTCTTGCCAAGCCAAGCCAAGTCTCTAGCCTCTAACCTCAAGCCTGGACTCCAGCCTCCTGCCTAGCCTGAAGCCTGAAGACTCCAGCCTCCTGCCTAGCCTCAAGCCTGAAGACACCAGCCTCCTGCTTAGCCTCAAGCCTGAATACTCCAGCCTCCTGCCTAGTCTCAAGCCTGAAGACTCAAGCCTCCTACCTAGCCTCAAACCTGAAGACTCCAGCGCCTGCCTAGCCTCAAGCCTGAAGACTCTACCCTCCTGCCTAGCCTCAGGCCTGAAGACTCCAGCCTCCTGCCTAGCCTCAAGCCTGAAGAGTCCAGCCACCTGCCCAGCCTCAATCCTGAAGACACCAGCCTCCTGCCTAGCCTCAAGCCTGAAGACGCCATCCTCCTGCCTAGCCTCGAGCCTGAAGATTCCAGCCTCCTGCCTAGCCTCAAGCCTGAAGACTCCAGCTTCCTGCCTAGCCTCGAGCCCGAAAACTCCAGCCTCTTGCCTAGCCTCGAGCCTGAAGACTCCAGCCTCTTGCATAGCTTCAAACCTGAAGACGCCAGCCTCCTGCTTAGCCTCAAGCCTGAATACTCCAGCCTCCTGCCTAGCCTCAAGCCTGAAGACTCCAGCCTCCTACCTAGCCTCAAACCTGAAGACTCCAGCGCCTGCCTAGCCTCAAGCCTGAAGACTCTACCCTCCTGCCTAGCCTCAGGCCTGAAGACTCCAGCCTCCTGCCTAGCCTCAAGCCTGAAGAGTCCATCCACCTGCCCAGCCTCAATCCTGAAGACACCAGCCTCCTGCCTAGCCTCAAGCTTGAAGACTCCAGCCTCCTGCCTAACCTCAAGCCTGAAGACTCCAGCCTCCTGCCTAGCCTCAAGCCTGAAGACTCCAGCCTCCTGCCTAGCCTCAAGCTTGAAGACTCCAGCCTCCTGCCTAACCTCAAGCCTGAAGACTCCAGCCTCCTGCCTAGCCTCAAGCCTGAAGACTCAAGCCTCCTGCTTAGCCTCAAGCCTGAATATTCCAGCCTCCTGCCTAGCATCAAGCCTGAAGACTCCGGCCTCCTGCCTAGTCTCAAGCCTGAAGACTCTGGCCTCCTGCTGAGCCTCAAGCCTGAGACTCCAGCCTCCTGCCTAAAGCCTGAAGTCGCCAGCCTCCTGCCTAGACTCAACCCTGAAGATGCCAGCCTCTAGTCTCTAGACTCTTGCCAAGCCAAGCCAAGTCTCTACACTCTAGCCACTTGCCAAGCCAAGCCAAGTCTCTAGCCTCTAACCTCAAGCCTGGACTCCAGCCTCCTGCCTAGCCTCAAGCCTGAAGACTCCAGGCTCCTGCCTAGCCTCAAGCCTGAAGACTCCAGCCTCCTGCCTAACCTCAAGCCTGAAGACTCCAGCCTCCTGCCTAGCCTCAAGCCTGAAGACTCCATCCTCCTGCCTAGCCTAAAGCCTGAAGACTCCAGCCTCCTTCCTAGCCTCAAGCCTGAAGACTCCAGCCTCCTGCCTAGCCTCAAGACTGAAAACTCCAGCCTCCTGCCTAGCCTCAAGCCTGAAGCTGTGAACCTCTTGCCTAGCCTCAAGCCTGAAGACGCCAGCCTCTAGCCTCTAGCCTCTTGCCAAGCCAAGCCAAGTCTATAGCCTCTAGCCTCTTGCCAAGCCAAGCCAAGTCTATAGCCTCTAGCCTCTTGCCAAGCCAAGTCTCTAGCCTCTAATCTCAAGCCTGAAGACTCCAGCCTCCTGCCTAGCCTCAAGACTGAAGACTCCAGCCTCCTGCCTAGACTCAAGCCTGACTCCGGCCTCCTGCCGAGCCTCAAGCCTGAAGACGCCAACCTCTAGCCTCTAGCCTCTTGCCAAGCCAAGCCAAGTCTCTAGCTTCTAACCTCTTGCCAAGCCAAGCCAAGTCTGTAGCCTCTAACCTCAAGCCTGAAGACTCCAGCCTCCTGCCTAGCCTCAAGCCTGAAGACTCCAGCCTCCTGCATAGCATCAAGCCTGAAGACACCAGCCTCCTGCCTAGCCTCAAGCCTGAAGACTCCAGCCTCCTGCCTCGTCTCAAGCCTGAAGACTCCAGCCTCCTGCCTAGCCTCAAGCCTGAAGACTCCAGCCTCCTGCCTAATGCCTGAAGACGCCAACCTCCTGCCTATCCTCAAGCCTCATGATGCCAGCCTTTAGCCTCTAGACTCTTGCCAAACCAAGACAAGTCTACAGCCTCTAGCCTCTTGCCAAGCCAAGCCAAGTCTCTAGCCTCTAACCTCAAGCCTGGACTCCAGCCTCCTGCCTAGCCTGAAGCCTGAAGACTCCAGCCTCCTGCCTATCCTCAAGCCTGAAGACTCCAGCCTCCTGCTTAGCCTCAAGCCTGAATACTCCAGCCTCCTGCCTAGCCTCAAGCCTGAAGACTCAAGCCTCCTACCTAGCCTCAAACCTGAAGACTCCAGCGCCTGCCTAGCCTCAAGCCTGAAGACTCTACCCTCCTGCCTAGCCTCAGGCCTGAAGACTCCAGCCTCCTGCCTAGCCTCAAGCCTGAAGAGTCCAGCCACCTGCCCAGCCTCAATCCTGAAGACACCAGCCTCCTGCCTAGCCTCAAGCCTGAAGACGCCATCCTCCTGCCTAGCCTCGAGCCTGAAGATTCCAGCCTCCTGCCTAGCCTCAAGCCTGAAGACTCCAGCTTCCTGCCTAGCCTCGAGCCCGAAAACTCCAGCCTCTTGCCTAGCCTCGAGCCTGAAGACTCCAGCCTCTTGCATAGCTTCAAACCTGAAGACGCGAGCCTCCTGCTTAGCCTCAAGCCTGAATACTCCAGCCTCCTACCTAGCCTCAAACCTGAAGACTCCAGCGCCTGCCTAGCCTCAAGCCTGAAGACTCTACCCTCCTGCCTAGCCTCAGGCCTGAAGACTCCAGCCTCCTGCCTAGCCTCAAGCCTGAAGAGTCCAGCCACCTGCCCAGCCTCAATCCTGAAGACACCAGCCTCCTGCCTAGCCTCAAGCTTGAAGACTCCAGCCTCCTGCCTAACCTCAAGCCTGAAGACTCCAGCCTCCTGCCTAGCCTCAAGCCTGAAGACTCCAGCCTCCTGCCTAGCCTCAAGCTTGAAGACTCCAGCCTCCTGCCTAACCTCAAGCCTGAAGACTCCAGCCTCCTGCCTAGCCTCAAGCCTGAAGACTCAAGCCTCCTGCTTAGCCTCAAGCCTGAATATTCCAGCCTCCTGCCTAGCATCAAGCCTGAAGACTCCGGCCTCCTGCCGAGTCTCAAGCCTGAAGACTCTGGCCTCCTGCTGAGCCTCAAGCCTGAGACTCCAGCCTCCTGCCTAAAGCCTGAAGACGCCAGCCTCCTGCCTAGCCTCAACCCTGAAGATGCCAGCCTCTAGTCTCTAGACTCTTGCCAAGCCAAGCCAAGTCTCTACACTCTAGCCACTTGCCAAGCCAAGCCAAGTCTCTAGCCTCTAACCTCAAGCCTGGACTCCAGCCTCCTGCCTAGCCTCAAGCCTGAAGACTCCAGGCTCCTGCCTAGCCTCAAGCCTGAAGACTCCACACTCCTGCCTAGCCTCAAGCCTGAAGTGTCCAGACTCCTGCCTAGCCTCAAGCCTGAAGACTCCAGACTCCTGCCTAGTCTCAAGCCTGAGGACTCCAGCCTCCTGCCTAGCCTCAAGCCTGAAGACTCCAGCCACCTGCCTAGCCTCAAGCCTGAAGACTCCAGCCTCCTGCCTAGCCTCAAGCCTGAAGACTCCAGCCTCCTGCCTAGCCTCAAGCCTGAAGACTCCAGCCTCAAGCCTGAAGACTCCAGCCTCCTGCCTAGCCTCAAGCCTGAAGACTCCAGCCTCCTGCCTAACGCCTGAAGATGCCAACCTCCTGCCTATCCTCAAGCCTCATGATGCCAGCCTTTAGCCTCTAGACTCTTGCCAAGCCAAGACAAGTCTACAGCCTCTAGCCTCTTGCCAAGCCAAGCCAAGATTCTAGCCTCTAGCCTCTTGCCAAGCCAAGCCAAGTCTCTAGCCTCTAACCTCAAGCCTGGACTCCAGCCTCCTGCCTAGCCTGAAGCCTGAAGACTCCAGCCTCCTGCCTAGCCTCAAGCCTGAAGACTCCAGCCTCCTGCTTAGCCTCAAGCCTGAATACTCCAGCCTCCTGCCTAGTCTCAAGCCTGAAGACTCAAGCCTCCTACCTAGCCTCAAACCTGAAGACTCCAGCGCCTGCCTAGCCTCAAGCCTGAAGACTCTACCCTCCTGCCTAGCCTCAGGCCTGAAGACTCCAGCCTCCTGCCTAGCCTCAAGCCTGAAGAGTCCAGCCACCTGCCCAGCCTCAATCCTGAAGACACCAGCCTCCTGCCTAGCCTCAAGCCTGAAGACGCCATCCTCCTGCCTAGCCTCGAGCCTGAAGATTCCAGCCTCCTGCCTAGCCTCAAGCCTGAAGACTCCAGCTTCCTGCCTAGCCTCGAGCCCGAAAACTCCAGCCTCTTGCCTAGCCTCGAGCCTGAAGACTCCAGCCTCTTGCATAGCTTCAAACCTGAAGACGCCAGCCTCCTGCTTAGCCTCAAGCCTGAATACGCCAGCCTCCTGCCTAGCCTCAAGCCTGAAGACTCCAGCCTCCTACCTAGCCTCAAACCTGAAGACTCCAGCGCCTGCCTAGCCTCAAGCCTGAAGACTCTACCCTCCTGCCTAGCCTCAGGCCTGAAGACTCCAGCCTCCTGCCTAGCCTCAAGCCTGAAGAGTCCATCCACCTGCCCAGCCTCAATCCTGAAGACACCAGCCTCCTGCCTAGCCTCAAGCTTGAAGACTCCAGCCTCCTGCCTAACCTCAAGCCTGAAGACTCCAGCCTCCTGCCTAGCCTCAAGCCTGAAGACTCCAGCCTCTTGCCTAGCCTCTAGCTTGAAGACTCCAGCCTCCTGCCTAACCTCAAGCCTGAAGACTCCAGCCTCCTGCCTAGCCTCAAGCCTGAAGACTCAAGCCTCCTGCTTAGCCTCAAGCCTGAATATTCCAGCCTCCTGCCTAGCATCAAGCCTGAAGACTCCGGCCTCCTGCCTAGTCTCAAGCCTGAAGACTCTGGCCTCCTGCTGAGCCTCAAGCCTGAGACTCCAGCCTCCTGCCTAAAGCCTGAAGTCGCCAGCCTCCTGCCTAGCCTCAACCCTGAAGATGCCAGCCTCTAGTCTCTAGACTCTTGCCAAGCCAAGCCAAGTCTCTACACTCTAGCCACTTGCCAAGCCAAGCCAAGTCTCTAGCCTCTAACCTCAAGCCTGGACTCCAGCCTCCTGCCTAGCCTCAAGCCTGAAGACTCCAGGCTCCTGCCTAGCCTCAAGCCTGAAGACTCCAGCCTCCTGCCTAACCTCAAGCCTGAAGACTCCAGCCTCCTGCCTAGCCTCAAGCCTGAAGACTCCATCCTCCTGCCTAGCCTAAAGCCTGAAGACTCCAGCCTCCTTCCTAGCCTCAAGCCTGAAGACTCCAGCCTCCTGCCTAGCCTCAAGACTGAAAACTCCAGCCTCCTGCCTAGCCTCAAGCCTGAAGCTGTGAACCTCTTGCCTAGCCTCAAGCCTGAAGACGCCAGCCTCTAGCCTCTAGCCTCTTGCCAAGCCAAGCCAAGTCTATAGCCTCTAGCCTCTTGCCAAGCCAAGCCAAGTCTATAGCCTCTAGCCTCTTGCCAAGCCAAGTCTCTAGCCTCTAATCTCAAGCCTGAAGACTCCAGCCTCCTGCCTAGCCTCAAGACTGAAGACTCCAGCCTCCTGCCTAGACTCAAGCCTGTCTCCGGCCTCCTGCCGAGCCTCAAGCCTGAAGACGCCAACCTCTAGCCTCTAGCCTCTTGCCAAGCCAAGCCAAGTCTCTAGCTTCTAACCTCTTGCCAAGCCAAGCCAAGTCTGTAGCCTCTAACCTCAAGCCTGAAGACTCCAGCCTCCTGCCTAGCCTCAAGCCTGAAGACTCCAGCCTCCTGCATAGCATCAAGCCTGAAGACACCAGCCTCCTGCCTAGCCTCAAGCCTGAAGACTCCAGCCTCCTGCCTCGTCTCAAGCCTGAAGACTCCAGCCTCCTGCCTAGCCTCAAGCCTGAAGACTCCAGCCTCCTGCCTAATGCCTGAAGACGCCAACCTCCTGCCTATCCTCAAGCCTCATGATGCCAGCCTTTAGCCTCTAGACTCTTGCCAAACCAAGACAAGTCTACAGCCTCTAGCCTCTTGCCAAGCCAAGCCAAGTCTCTAGCCTCTAACCTCAAGCCTGGACTCCAGCCTCCTGCCTAGCCTGAAGCCTGAAGACTCCAGCCTCCTGCCTATCCTCAAGCCTGAAGACTCCAGCCTCCTGCTTAGCCTCAAGCCTGAATACTCCAGCCTCCTGCCTAGCCTCAAGCCTGAAGACTCAAGCCTCCTACCTAGCCTCAAACCTGAAGACTCCAGCGCCTGCCTAGCCTCAAGCCTGAAGACTCTACCCTCCTGCCTAGCCTCAGGCCTGAAGACTCCAGCCTCCTGCCTAGCCTCAAGCCTGAAGAGTCCAGCCACCTGCCCAGCCTCAATCCTGAAGACACCAGCCTCCTGCCTAGCCTCAAGCCTGAAGACGCCATCCTCCTGCCTAGCCTCGAGCCTGAAGATTCCAGCCTCCTGCCTAGCCTCAAGCCTGAAGACTCCAGCTTCCTGCCTAGCCTCGAGCCCGAAAACTCCAGCCTCTTGCCTAGCCTCGAGCCTGAAGACTCCAGCCTCTTGCATAGCTTCAAACCTGAAGACGCGAGCCTCCTGCTTAGCCTCAAGCCTGAATACTCCAGCCTCCTACCTAGCCTCAAACCTGAAGACTCCAGCGCCTGCCTAGCCTCAAGCCTGAAGACTCTACCCTCCTGCCTAGCCTCAGGCCTGAAGACTCCAGCCTCCTGCCTAGCCTCAAGCCTGAAGAGTCCAGCCACCTGCCCAGCCTCAATCCTGAAGACACCAGCCTCCTGCCTAGCCTCAAGCTTGAAGACTCCAGCCTCCTGCCTAACCTCAAGCCTGAAGACTCCAGCCTCCTGCCTAGCCTCAAGCCTGAAGACTCCAGCCTCCTGCCTAGCCTCAAGCTTGAAGACTCCAGCCTCCTGCCTAACCTCAAGCCTGAAGACTCCAGCCTCCTGCCTAGCCTCAAGCCTGAAGACTCAAGCCTCCTGCTTAGCCTCAAGCCTGAATATTCCAGCCTCCTGCCTAGCATCAAGCCTGAAGACTCCGGCCTCCTGCCGAGTCTCAAGCCTGAAGACTCTGGCCTCCTGCTGAGCCTCAAGCCTGAGACTCCAGCCTCCTGCCTAAAGCCTGAAGACGCCAGCCTCCTGCCTAGCCTCAACCCTGAAGATGCCAGCCTCTAGTCTCTAGACTCTTGCCAAGCCAAGCCAAGTCTCTACACTCTAGCCACTTGCCAAGCCAAGCCAAGTCTCTAGCCTCTAACCTCAAGCCTGGACTCCAGCCTCCTGCCTAGCCTCAAGCCTGAAGACTCCAGGCTCCTGCCTAGCCTCAAGCCTGAAGACTCCACACTCCTGCCTAGCCTCAAGCCTGAAGTGTCCAGACTCCTGCCTAGCCTCAAGCCTGAAGACTCCAGACTCCTGCCTAGTCTCAAGCCTGAGGACTCCAGCCTCCTGCCTAGCCTCAAGCCTGAAGACTCCAGCCACCTGCCTAGCCTCAAGCCTGAAGACTCCAGCCTCCTGCCTAGCCTCAAGCCTGAAGACTCCAGCCTCCTGCCTAGCCTCAAGCCTGAAGACTCCAGCCTCAAGCCTGAAGACTCCAGCCTCCTGCCTAGCCTCAAGCCTGAAGACTCCAGCCTCCTGCCTAACGCCTGAAGATGCCAACCTCCTGCCTATCCTCAAGCCTCATGATGCCAGCCTTTAGCCTCTAGACTCTTGCCAAGCCAAGACAAGTCTACAGCCTCTAGCCTCTTGCCAAGCCAAGCCAAGATTCTAGCCTCTAGCCTCTTGCCAAGCCAAGCCAAGTCTCTAGCCTCTAACCTCAAGCCTGGACTCCAGCCTCCTGCCTAGCCTGAAGCCTGAAGACTCCAGCCTCCTGCCTAGCCTCAAGCCTGAAGACTCCAGCCTCCTGCTTAGCCTCAAGCCTGAATACTCCAGCCTCCTGCCTAGTCTCAAGCCTGAAGACTCAAGCCTCCTACCTAGCCTCAAACCTGAAGACTCCAGCGCCTGCCTAGCCTCAAGCCTGAAGACTCTACCCTCCTGCCTAGCCTCAGGCCTGAAGACTCCAGCCTCCTGCCTAGCCTCAAGCCTGAAGAGTCCAGCCACCTGCCCAGCCTCAATCCTGAAGACACCAGCCTCCTGCCTAGCCTCAAGCCTGAAGACGCCATCCTCCTGCCTAGCCTCGAGCCTGAAGATTCCAGCCTCCTGCCTAGCCTCAAGCCTGAAGACTCCAGCTTCCTGCCTAGCCTCGAGCCCGAAAACCCCAGCCTCTTGCCTAGCCTCGAGCCTGAAGACTCCAGCCTCTTGCATAGCTTCAAACCTGAAGACGCCAGCCTCCTGCTTAGCCTCAAGCCTGAATACGCCAGCCTCCTGCCTAGCCTCAAGCCTGAAGACTCCAGCCTCCTACCTAGCCTCAAACCTGAAGACTCCAGCGCCTGCCTAGCCTCAAGCCTGAAGACTCTACCCTCCTGCCTAGCCTCAGGCCTGAAGACTCCAGCCTCCTGCCTAGCCTCAAGCCTGAAGAGTCCATCCACCTGCCCAGCCTCAATCCTGAAGACACCAGCCTCCTGCCTAGCCTCAAGCTTGAAGACTCCAGCCTCCTGCCTAACCTCAAGCCTGAAGACTCCAGCCTCCTGCCTAGCCTCAAGCCTGAAGACTCCAGCCTCTTGCCTAGCCTCAAGCTTGAAGACTCCAGCCTCCTGCCTAACCTCAAGCCTGAAGACTCCAGCCTCCTGCCTAGCCTCAAGCCTGAAGACTCAAGCCTCCTGCTTAGCCTCAAGCCTGAATATTCCAGCCTCCTGCCTAGCATCAAGCCTGAAGACTCCGGCCTCCTGCCTAGTCTCAAGCCTGAAGACTCTGGCCTCCTGCTGAGCCTCAAGCCTGAGACTCCAGCCTCCTGCCTAAAGCCTGAAGTCGCCAGCCTCCTGCCTAGCCTCAACCCTGAAGATGCCAGCCTCTAGTCTCTAGACTCTTGCCAAGCCAAGCCAAGTCTCTACACTCTAGCCACTTGCCAAGCCAAGCCAAGTCTCTAGCCTCTAACCTCAAGCCTGGACTCCAGCCTCCTGCCTAGCCTCAAGCCTGAAGACTCCAGGCTCCTGCCTAGCCTCAAGCCTGAAGACTCCAGCCTCCTGCCTAACCTCAAGCCTGAAGACTCCAGCCTCCTGCCTAGCCTCAAGCCTGAAGACTCCATCCTCCTGCCTAGCCTAAAGCCTGAAGACTCCAGCCTCCTTCCTAGCCTCAAGCCTGAAGACTCCAGCCTCCTGCCTAGCCTCAAGACTGAAAACTCCAGCCTCCTGCCTAGCCTCAAGCCTGAAGCTGTGAACCTCTTGCCTAGCCTCAAGCCTGAAGACGCCAGCCTCTAGCCTCTAGCCTCTTGCCAAGCCAAGCCAAGTCTATAGCCTCTAGCCTCTTGCCAAGCCAAGCCAAGTCTATAGCCTCTAGCCTCTTGCCAAGCCAAGTCTCTAGCCTCTAATCTCAAGCCTGAAGACTCCAGCCTCCTGCCTAGCCTCAAGACTGAAGACTCCAGCCTCCTGCCTAGCCTCAAGCCTGACTCCGGCCTCCTGCCGAGCCTCAAGCCTGAAGACGCCAACCTCTAGCCTCTAGCCTCTTGCCAAGCCAAGCCAAGTCTCTAGCTTCTAACCTCTTGCCAAGCCAAGCCAAGTCTGTAGCCTCTAACCTCAAGCCTGAAGACTCCAGCCTCCTGCCTAGCCTCAAGCCTGAAGACTCCAGCCTCCTGCATAGCATCAAGCCTGAAGACACCAGCCTCCTGCCTAGCCTCAAGCCTGAAGACTCCAGCCTCCTGCCTAGTCTCAAGCCTGAAGACTCCAGCCTCCTGCCTAGCCTCAAGCCTGAAGACTCCAGCCTCCTGCCTAACGCCTGAAGACGCCAACCTCCTGCCTATCCTCAAGCCTCATGATGCCAGCCTTTAGCCTCTAGACTCTTGCCAAACCAAGACAAGTCTACAGCCTCTAGCCTCTTGCCAAGCCAAGCCAAGTCTCTAGCCTCTAACCTCAAGCCTGGACTCCAGCCTCCTGCCTAGCCTGAAGCCGGAAGACTCCAGCCTCCTGCCTAGCCTCAAGCCTGAAGACTCCAGCCTCCTGCCTAGCCTCAAGCTTGAAGACTCCAGCCTCCTGCCTAACCTCAAGCCTGAAGACTCCAGCCTCCTGCCTAGCCTCAAGCCTGAAGACTCAAGCCTCCTGCTTAGCCTCAAGCCTGAATATTCCAGCCTCCTGCCTAGCATCAAGCCTGAAGACTCCGGCCTCCTGCCGAGTCTCAAGCCTGAAGACTCTGGCCTCCTGCTGAGCCTCAAGCCTGAGACTCCAGCCTCCTGCCTAAAGCCTGAAGACGCCAGCCTCCTGCCTAGCCTCAACCCTGAAGATGCCAGCCTCTAGTCTCTAGACTCTTGCCAAGCCAAGCCAAGTCTCTACACTCTAGCCACTTGCCAAGCCAAGCCAAGTCTCTGGCCTCTAACCTCAAGCCTGGACTCCAGCCTCCTGCCTAGCCTCAAGCCTGAAGACTCCAGGCTCCTGCCTAGCCTCAAGCCTGAAGACTCCACACTCCTGCCTAGCCTCAAGCCTGAAGTGTCCAGACTCCTGCCTAGCCTCAAGCCTGAAGACTCCAGACTCCTGCCTAGTCTCAAGCCTGAGGACTCCAGCCTCCTGCCTAGCCTCAAGCCTGAAGACTCCAGCCACCTGCCTAGCCTCAAGCCTGAAGACTCCAGCCTCCTGCCTAGCCTCAAGCCTGAAGACTCCAGCCTCCTGCCTAGCCTCAAGCCTGAAGACTCCAGCCTCAAGCCTGAAGACTCCAGCCTCCTGCCTAGCCTCAAGCCTGAAGACTCCAGCCTCCTGCCTAACGCCTGAAGATGCCAACCTCCTGCCTATCCTCAAGCCTCATGATGCCAGCCTTTAGCCTCTAGACTCTTGCCAAGCCAAGACAAGTCTACAGCCTCTAGCCTCTTGCCAAGCCAAGCCAAGTTTCTAGCCTCTAGCCTCTTGCCAAGCCAAGCCAAGTCTCTAGCCTCTAACCTCAAGCCTGGACTCCAGCCTCCTGCCTAGCCTGAAGCCTGAAGACTCCAGCCTCCTGCCTAGCCTCAAGCCTGAAGACTCCAGCCTCCTGCTTAGCCTCAAGCCTGAATACTCCAGCCTCCTGCCTAGTCTCAAGCCTGAAGACTCAAGCCTCCAACCTAGCCTCAAACCTGAAGACTCCAGCGCCTGCATAGCCTCAAGCCTGAAGACTCTACCCTCCTGCCTAGCCTCAGGCTTGAAGACTCCAGCCTCCTGCCTAGCCTCAAGCCTGAAGAGTCCAGCCACCTGCCCAGCCTCAATCCTGAAGACACCAGCCTCCTGCCTAGCCTCAAGCCTGAAGACGCCATCCTCCTGCCTAACCTCGAGCCTGAAGATTCCAGCCTCCTGCCTAGCCTCAAGCCTGAAGACTCCAGCTTCCTGCCTAGCCTCGAGCCCGAAAACTCCAGCCTCTTGCCTAGCCTCGAGCCTGAAGACTCCAGCCTCTTGCATAGCTTCAAACCTGAAGACGCCAGCCTCCTGCTTAGCCTCAAGCCTGAATACTCCAGCCTCCTGCCTAGCCTCAAGCCTGAAGACTCCAGCATCCTACCTAGCCTCAAACCTGAAGACTCCAGCGCCTGCCTAGCCTCAAGCCTGAAGACTCTACCCTCCTGCCTAGCCTCAGGCCTGAAGACTCCAGCCTTCTGCCTAGCCTCAAGCCTGAAGAGTCCATCCACCTGCCCAGCCTCAATCCTGAAGACACCAGCCTCCTGCCTAGCCTCAAGCTTGAAGACTCCAGCCTCCTGCCTAACCTCAAGCCTGAAGACTCCAGCCTCCTGCCTAGCCTCAAGCCTGAAGACTGCAGCCTCCTGCCTAGCCTCAAGCTTGAAGACTCCAGCCTCCTGCCTAACATCAAGCCTGAAGACTCCAGCCTCCTGCCTAGCCTCAAGCCTGAAGACTCAAGCCTCCTGCTTAGCCTCAACCCTGAATATTCCAGCCTCCTGCCTAGCATCAAGCCTGAAGACTCCGGCCTCCTGCCTACTCTCAAGCCTGAAGACTCTGGCCTC
The DNA here is from genome assembly GCF_963921235.1 of Mobula hypostoma. Taxonomy (NCBI): domain Eukaryota; kingdom Metazoa; phylum Chordata; class Chondrichthyes; order Myliobatiformes; family Myliobatidae; genus Mobula; species Mobula hypostoma. Next base: position 149,011,193 of record NC_086102.1, read on the forward strand.
CTGCTGAGCCTCAAGCCTGAGACTCCAGCCTCCTGCCTAAAGCCTGAAGATGCCAGCCTCCTGCCTAGCCTCAACCCTGAAGATGCCAGCCTCTAGTCTCTAGACTCTTGCCAAGCCAAGCCAAGTCTCTACACTCTAGCCACTTGCCAAGCCAAGCCAAGTCTCTAGCCTCTAACCTCAAGCCTGGACTCCAGCCTCCTGCCTAGCCTCAAGCCTGAAGACTCCAGGCTCCTGCCTAGCCTCAAGCCTGAAGACTCCACACTCCTGCCTAGCCTCAAGCCTGAAGTGTCCAGTCTCCTGCCTAGCCTCAAGCCTTAATACTCCAGCCTCCTGCCTATCCTCAAGCCAGAAATCTCCAGACTCCTGCCTAGCTTCAAGCCTGAAGACTCCAGACTCCTGCCTAGTCTCAAGCCTGAAGACTCCAGCCTCCTGCCTAGCCTCAAGCCTGAAGACTCCAGCCACCTGCCTAGCCTCAAGCCTGAAGACTCCAGCCTCCTGCCTAGCCTCAAGCCTGAAGACTCCAGCCTCCTGCCTAGCCTCAAGCCTGAAGACTCTAGCCTCAAGCCTGAAGACTCCAGCTTCCTGCCTAGCCTCAAGCCTGAAGATTCCGGCCTCCTGCCTAGTCTCAAGTCTGAAGACTCTGGCCTCCTGCTGAGCCTCAAGCCTGAGACTCCAGCCTCCTGCCTAAAGCCTGAAGACGCCAGCCTCCTGCCTAGCCTCAAGCCAGAAGATGCCAGCCTTTAGCCTCTAGCCTCTTGCCAAGCCAAGCCAAGTCTCTAGCCTCTAGCATCTTGCCAAGCCAAGCCAAGCCAAGTCTCTAGCCTCCAACCTCAAGCCTGAGGACTCCATCCTCCTGCCTAGACTCAAGTCTGAAGACTCCAGCGTCCTGCCTAGCCTCAAGCCTGAAGACTCCAGCTTCCAGCCTAGCTTCAAGACTGAAAACTCCAGCCTCTTGCCTAGCCTCAAGACTGTAGACTCCAGCCTCCTGCCTAGCCTCAAGTCTGAAGACTCCAGCCTCCTGCCTAGCCTCAAGCCTGAAGACTCCAGCCTCCTGCCTAGCCTCAAGCCTGAAGACTCCAGCCTCCTGCATAGCCTAAAGCCTGAAGACTCCGGCCTCGTGCCTAGTCTCAAGCCTGAAAACTACGGCCTCCTGCCTAGCCACAAGCCTGAATACTCCAGCCTCCTGCCTAAAGCTTGAAGAAGCCAGCCTCCTGCCTAGCCTCAAGCCTCAAGATGCCAGTCTCTAGCCTCTAGCCTCTTGCCAAGCCAAGCCAAGTCTCTAGCCTCGAGCCTCTTGCCAAGCCAAGCCAAGTCTTTAGCCTCTAACCTCAAGCCTGAAGACTCCATCCTCCTGCCTAGCCTCAAGACTGAAGACTCCAGCCTCCTGCCTAGCATCAAGCCTGACTCCAGCCTCCTGCCTAGCCTCAAGCCTGACGACGCTAACCTCTAGCCGCTAGCCTCTTGCCAAGCCAAGCCAAGTCTCTAGCCTCTAGCCTCTTGCCAAGCCAAGCCACGTCTCTAGCCTCTAACCTCAAGCCTGGACTCGAGCCTCCTGCCTAGCCTCAAGCCTGAAGACTCCATCCTCCTGCCTAGCCTAAAGCCTGAAGACTCCAGCCTCCTTCCTAGCCTCAAGCCTGAAGACTCCAGCCTCCTGCCTAGCCTCAAGACTGAAAACTCCAGCCTCCTGCGTAGCCTCAAGCCTGAAGCTGTGAACCTCTTGCCTAGCCTCAAGCCTGAAGACGCCAGCCTCTAGCCTCTAGCCTCTTGCCAAGCCAAACCAAGTCTCTAGCCTTACCCTCAAGCCTGAAGACTGCTGCCTCCTGCCTAGCCTCAAGACTGAAGACTCCAGCCTCCTGCCTAGCCTCAAGCCTGAAGACGCCAACCTCCAGCCTAGCCGCAAGCCTGAAGACGCTAGCCTCTTGCCAAGCCAAACCAAGTGTCTAGCCTCTAGCCTCTTGCCAAGTCAAGCCAAGAACCTAGCCTCTAGCCTCTTGCCAAGCCAAGCCAAGTCTCTAGCCTCGAGCCTCTTGCCAAGCCAAGCCAAGTCTTTAGCCTCTAACCTCAAGCCTGAAGACTCCATCCTCCTGCCTAGCCTCAAGACTGAAGACTCCAGCCTCCTGCCTAGCCTCAAGCCTGACTCCAGCCTCCTGCCTAGCCTCAAGCCTGACGACGCCAACCTCTAGCCGTTAGCCGCTTGCCAAGCCAAGCCAAGTCTCTAGCCTCTAGCCTCTTGCCAAGCCAAGCCAAATTTCTAGCCTCTAGCCTCTTGCCAACCCAAACCAAGTCTCTAGCCTCTAACCTCAAGCCTGGACTCGAGCCTCCTGCCTAGCCTCAAGCCTGAAGACTCCATCCTCCTGCCTAGCCTAAAGCCTGAAGACTCCAGCCTCCTGCGTAGCCTCAAGCCTGAAGCTGTGAACCTCTTGCCTAGCCTCAAGCCTGAAGACGCCAGCCTCTAGCCTCTAGCCTCTTGCCAAGCCAAACCAAGTCTCTAGCCTTACCCTCAAGCCTGAAGACTGCTGCCTCCTGCCTAGCCTCAAGACTGAAAACTCCAGCCTCCTGCCTAGCCTCAAGCCTGAAGACGCCAACCTCCAGCCTAGCCGCAAGCCTGAAGACGCTAGCCTCTTGCCAAGCCAAACCAAGTGTCTAGCCTCTAGCCTCTTGCCAAGCCAAGCCAAGTCTCTAGCCTCTAGCCTCTTGCCAAGCCAAGCCAAGTCTCTAGCCTCTAGCCTATTGCCAAGCCAAGCCAAGTCTCTAGCGTCTAACCTCAAGCCTGGACTCCAGCCTCCTGCCTAGCCTCAAGCCTGAAGACTCCAGCCTCCTGCCTAGCCTCAAGCCTGAAGACTCCAGCCTCCTGCCTAGCCTCAAGCCTGAAGACTCCAGCCTCCTGCCTAGCCTCAGGCCTGAAGACGCCAGCCTCCCAGCCTCCGACCTAGCCTCAAGCCTGAAGACTCCATCCTCCTGCCTAGCCTAAAGCCTGAAGACTCCAGCCTCCTTCCTAGCCTCAAGCCTGAAGACTCCAGCCTCCTGCCTAGCCTCAAGCCTGAAGCCGTGAACCTCCTGCCTAGCCTCAAGCCTGAAGACGCCAGCCTCTAGCCTCTAGCCTCTTGCCAAGCCAAGCCATGTCTCTAGCCTCTAGCCTATTGCCAAGCCAAGCCAAGTCTCTAGCCTCTAGCCTCTTGCCAAGCCAAGCCATGTCTCTAGCCTCTAGCCTATTGCCAAGCCAAGCCAAGTCTCTAGCCTCTAACCTCAAGCCTGGACTCCAGCCTCCTGCCTAGCCTCAAGCCTGAAGACTCCAGCCTCCTGCCTAGCCTCAAGCCTGAAGACTCCAGCCTCCTGCCTAGCCTCAAGCTGAAGATTCCAGCCTCTTGCCTAGCCTCAAGCCTGAAGACTCCAGCCTCCTGCCTAGCCTCAGGCCTGAAGACGCCAGCCTCCCAGCCTCCGGCCTAGCCTCTAGCCTGAAGACGCCAGCCTCTAGCCTCTAGCCTCTTGCCAAGCCAAGCCAAGTGTCTAGCCTCTAGCCTCTTGCCAAGCCAAGCCAAGTCTCTAGCCTCTAACCTCAAGCCTGAAGACTCCAGCCTCCTGCCTAACATAAAGACTGAAGACTCCAGCCTCCTGCCTAGCCTCAAGCCTGACTCCAGCCTCCTGCCTAGCCTCAAGCCTGAAGACGCCAACCTCCTGCCTAGCCTCAAGCCTGAAGACGCCAGCCTCTTGCCTCTAGCCTCTTGCCAAGCCAAGCCAAGTCTCTAGCCTCTAGCCTCTTGCCAAGCCAAGACAATGCTCTAGCCTCTAACCTCGAGCCTGGACTCCAGCCTCCTGCCTTGCTTCAAGCCTGAAGACTCCAGCTCCTGCCTAGCCTCAAGCCTGAAGACTCCAGCCTCCTGCCTCGCCTCAAGCCTGAAGACTCCATCCTCCTGCCTAGCCTCAAGCCTGAAGACGCCAACCTCCTGCCTAGCCTCAAGCCTGAAGACGCCAGCCTCTAGCCTCTAGCCTCTTGCCAAGCCAAGCCAAGTCTCTAGCCTCTAGCCTCTTGCCAAGCCAAGACAATTCTCTAGCCTCTAACTTCAAGCCTGGACTCCAGTCTCCTGCCTAGCCTCAAGCCTGAAGACTCCAGCCTCCTGCCTAAAGCCTGAAGACGCCAGCCTCCTGCCTAACCTCAAGCCTGAAGACGCCAGCCTCTAGCCTCTAGCCTCTTGCCAAGCCAAGCCAAGACTCTGGCCTCCAACCTCTTGCCAAGCCAAGCCACGTCTCTAGCCTCTAACCTCAAGCCTGGACTCGAGCCTCCTGCCTAGCCTCAAGCCTGAAGACTCCATCCTCCTGCCTAGCCTAAAGCCTGAAGACTCCAGCCTCCTTCCTAGCCTCAAGACTGAAAACTCCAGCCTCCTGCCTAGCCTCAAGCCTGAAGCTGTGAACCTCTTGCCTAGCCTCAAGCCTGAAGACGCCAGCCTCTAGCCTCTAGCCTCTTGCCAAGCCAAGCCACGTCTCTAGCCTCTAGCCTCTTGCCAAGCCAAACCAAGTCTCTAGCCTTACCCTCAAGCCTGAAGACTCCTGCCTCCTGCCTAGCCTCAAGACTGAAGACTCCAGCCTCCTGCTTAGCCTCAAGCCTGAAGACGCCAACCTCCAGCCTAGCCGCAAGCCTGAAGACGCTAGCCTCTTGCCAAGCCAAGCCAAGTCTCTAGCCTCTAGCCTCTTGCCAAGCCAAGCCAAGTCTCTAGCCTCTAGCCTATTGCCAAGCCAAGCCAAGTCTCTAGCCTCTAACCTCAAGCCTGGACTCCAGCCTCCTGCCTAGCCTCAAGCCTGAAGACTCCAGCCTCCTGCCTAGCCTCAAGCCTGAAGACTCAAGCCTCCTGCCTAGCCTCAAGCTGAAGATTCCAGCCTCCTGCCTAGCCTCAAGCCTGAAGACTCCAGCCTCCCAGCCTCCGGCCTAGCCTAAAGCCTGAAGACTCCAGCCTCCTGCCTAGCCTCAAGCCTGAAGACTCCATCCTCCTGCCTAGCCTAAAGCCTGAAGACTCCAGCCTCCTTCCTAGCCTCAAGCCTGAAGACTCCAGCCTCCTGCCTAGCCTCAAGACTGAAAACTCCAGCCTCCTGCCTAGCCTCAAGCCTGAAGCCGTGAACCTCCTGCCTAGCCTCAAGCCTGAAGACGCCAGTCTCTAGCCTCTAGCCTCTTGCCAAGCCAAGCCAAGTCTCTAGCCTCTAGCCTCTTGCCAAGCCAAACCAAGTCTCTAGCCTTACCCTCAAGCCTGAAGACTCCAGCCTCCTGCCTAGCCTCAAGCCTGAAGACGCCAACCTCCTGCCTAGCCGCAAGCCTGAAGACGCTAGCCTCTTGCCAAGCCAAGCCAAGTGTCTAGCCTCTTGCCAAGCCAAACCAAGTGTCTAGCCTCTAGCCTCTTGCCAAGCCAAGCCAAGGCTCTAGCCTCTAGCCTCTTGCCAAGCCAAGCCATGTCTCTAGCCTCTTGCCAAGCCAAGCCATGTCTCTAGCCTCTAGCCTATTGCCAAGCCAAGCCAAGTCTCTAGCCTCTAACCTCAAGCCTGGACTCCAGCCTCCTGCCTAGCCTCAAGCCTGAAGACTCCAGCCTCCTGCCTAGCCTCAAGCCTGAAGACTCCAGCCTCCTGCCTAGCCTCAAGCTGAAGATTCCAGCCTCTTGCCTAGCCTCAAGCCTGAAGACTCCAGCCTCCTGCCTAGCCTCAGGCCTGAAGACGCCAGCCTCCCAGCCTCCGGCCTAGCCTCTAGCCTGAAGACGCCAGCCTCTAGCCTCTAGCCTCTTGCCAAGCCAAGCCAAGTGTCTAGCCTCTAGCCTCTTGCCAAGCCAAGCCAAGTCTCTAGCCTCTAACCTCAAGCCTGAAGACTCCAGCCTCCTGCCTAACATAAAGACTGAAGACTCCAGCCTCCTGCCTAGCCTCAAGCCTGACTCCAGCCTCCTGCCTAGCCTCAAGCCTGAAGACGCCAACCTCCTGCCTAGCCTCAAGCCTGAAGACGCCAGCCTCTTGCCTCTAGCCTCTTGCCAAGCCAAGCCAAGTCTCTAGCCTCTAGCCTCTTGCCAAGCCAAGACAATGCTCTAGCCTCTAACCTCGAGCCTGGACTCCAGCCTCCTGCCTTGCTTCAAGCCTGAAGACTCCAGCTCCTGCCTAGCCTCAAGCCTGAAGACTCCAGCCTCCTGCCTCGCCTCAAGCCTGAAGACTCCATCCTCCTGCCTAGCCTCAAGCCTGAAGACGCCAACCTCCTGCCTAGCCTCAAGCCTGAAGACGCCAGCCTCTAGCCTCTAGCCTCTTGCCAAGCCAAGCCAAGTCTCTAGCCTCTAGCCTCTTGCAAAGCCAAGACAATTCTCTAGCCTCTAACTTCAAGCCTGGACTCCAGTCTCCTGCCTAGCCTCAAGCCTGAAGACTCCAGCCTCCTGCCTAAAGCCTGAAGACGCCAGCCTCCTGCCTAACCTCAAGCCTGAAGACGCCAGCCTCTAGCCTCTAGCCTCTTGCCAAGCCAAGCCAAGACTCTGGCCTCCAACCTCTTGCCAAGCCAAGCCACGTCTCTAGCCTCTAACCTCAAGCCTGGACTCGAGCCTCCTGCCTAGCCTCAAGCCTGAAGACTCCATCCTCCTGCCTAGCCTAAAGCCTGAAGACTCCAGCCTCCTTCCTAGCCTCAAGACTGAAAACTCCAGCCTCCTGCCTAGCCTCAAGCCTGAAGCTGTGAACCTCTTGCCTAGCCTCAAGCCTGAAGACGCCAGCCTCTAGCCTCTAGCCTCTTGCCAAGCCAAGCCACGTCTCTAGCCTCTAGCCTCTTGCCAAGCCAAACCAAGTCTCTAGCCTTACCCTCAAGCCTGAAGACTCCTGCCTCCTGCCTAGCCTCAAGACTGAAGACTCCAGCCTCCTGCTTAGCCTCAAGCCTGAAGACGCCAACCTCCAGCCTAGCCGCAAGCCTGAAGACGCTAGCCTCTTGCCAAGCCAAACCAAGTGTCTAGCCTCTAGCCTCTTGCCAAGCCAAGCCAAGTCTCTAGCCTCTAGCCTCTTGCCAAGCCAAGCCAAGTCTCTAGCCTCTAACCTCAAGCCTGGACTCCAGCCTCCTGCCTAGCCTCAAGCCTGAAGACTCCAGCCTCCTGCCTAGCCTCAAGCCTGAAGACTCAAGCCTCCTGCCTAGCCTCAAGCTGAAGATTCCAGCCTCCTGCCTAGCCTCAAGCCTGAAGACTCCAGCCTCCCAGCCTCCGGCCTAGCCTAAAGCCTGAAGACTCCAGCCTCCTGCCTAGCCTCAAGCCTGAAGACTCCATCCTCCTGCCTAGCCTAAAGCCTGAAGACTCCAGCCTCCTTCCTAGCCTCAAGCCTGAAGACTCCAGTCTCCTGCCTAGCCTCAAGACTGAAAACTCCAGCCTCCTGCCTAGCCTCAAGCCTGAAGCCGTGAACCTCCTGCCTAGCCTCAAGCCTGAAGACGCCAGTCTCTAGCCTCTAGCCTCTTGCCAAGCCAAGCCAAGTCTCTAGCCTCTAGCCTCTTGCCAAGCCAAACCAAGTCTCTAGCCTTACCCTCAAGCCTGAAGACTCCAGCCTCCTGCCTAGCCTCAAGCCTGAAGACGCCAACCTCCTGCCTAGCCGCAAGCCTGAAGACGCTAGCCTCTTGCCAAGCCAAGCCAAGTGTCTAGCCTCTTGCCAAGCCAAACCAAGTGTCTAGCCTCTAGCCTCTTGCCAAGCCAAGCCAAGGCTCTAGCCTCTAGCCTCTTGCCAAGCCAAGCCATGTCTCTAGCCTCTTGCCAAGCCAAGGCATGTCTCTAGCCTCTAGCCTATTGCCAAGCCAAGCCAAGTCTCTAGCCTCTAACCTCAAGCCTGGACTCCAGCCTCCTGCCTAGCCTCAAGCCTGAAGACTCCAGCCTCCTGCCTAGCCTCAAGCCTGAAGACTCCAGCCTCCTGCCTAGCCTCAAGCTGAAGATTCCAGCCTCCTGCCTAGCCTCAAGCCTGAAGACTCCAGCCTCCTGCCTAGCCTCAGGCCTGAAGACGCCAGCCTCCCAGCCTCCGGCCTAGCCTCTAGCCTGAAGACGCCAGCCTCTAGCCTCTAGCCTCTTGCCTAGCCAAGCCAAGTGTCTAGCCTCTAGCCTCTTGCCAAGCCAAGCCAAGTCTCTAGCCTCTAACCTCAAGCCTGAAGACTCCAGCCTCCTGCCTAACATCAAGCCTGAAGACGCCAACCTCCTGCCTAGCCTCAAGCCTGAAGACGCCAGCCTCTTGCCTCTAGCCTCTTGCCAAGCCAAGCCAAGTCTCTAGCCTCTAGCCTCTTGCCAAGCCAAGACAATGCTCTAGCCTCTAACCTCGAGCCTGGACTCCGGCCTCCTGCCTTGCTTCAAGCCTGAAGACTCCAGCTCCTGCCTAGCCTCAAGCCTGAAGACTCCAGCCTCCTGCCTCGCCTCAAGCCTGAAGACTCCATCCTCCTGCCTAGCCTCAAGCCTGAAGATGCCAACCTCCTGCCTAGCCTCAAGCCTGAAGACGCCAGCCTCTAGCCTCTAGCCTCTTGCCAAGCCAAGCCAAGTCTCTGGCCTCCAGCCTCTTGCCAAGCCAAGCCAAGTCTCTAGCCTCTAGCCTCTTGCCAAGCCAAGACAATTCTCTAGCCTCTAACCTCAAGCCTGGACTCCAGTCTCCTGCCTAGCCTCAAGCCTGAAGACTCCAGCCTCCTGCCTAAAGCCTGAAGACGCCAGCCTCCTGCCTAACCTCAAGCCTGAAGACGCCAGCCTCTAGCCTCTAGCCTCTTGCCAAGCCAAGCCAAGTCTCTGGCCTCCAGCCTCTTGCCAAGCCAAGCCACGTCTCTAGCCTCTAACCTCAAGCCTGAAGACTCCAGCCTCCTGCTTAGCTTCAAGCCTGAAGACTCCAGCCTCCTGCCTAGCCTCAAGCCTGAAGACTCCAGCCTCCTGCCTAACCTCAAGCCTGAAGACTCCAGCCTCCTGCCTAGCCTCAAACCTGAAGACTCCAACCTGCTGGCTAGCCTCAAGCCTGAAGACACCAGCCTCCTGCCTAGCCTCAAGCTTGAAGTCGCCAACCTCCTGCCTAGCCTCAAGCCTGAATATTCCAGCCTCCTGCCTAGTCTAAAGCCTGAAGACGCTTGCCTCTAGCCTCTAGCCTCTAGCCTCTTGCCAAGCCAAGTCAAGTCTCTAGCCTCTATCCTCTTGCCAAGCCAAGTCAAGTCTCTAGCCTCTAACCTCAAGCCTGAATAATCCAGCCTCCTACCTCCTGCCAAGCCAAGTCTCTAGTCTCTAGCCTCAAGCCTGAAGATTCCAGCCTCGTCCTGCCTGCCTGCCTGCCAAGCCTCGTCCTTGCCTAGTTCTGGGGTCTGAGCCAGAGGCAAGACCCAGGTACTGGGTCCTTGTCCTGTCTCTGGCTCGGAGTCCAAGCTCGGGCTCCTAGCTCTCTTGTCAGTCCTGTTCCAGGTTTCTGGTTCTCCTGTCCATGTTCTTGCCATCACCATGTATCTTAGTCCTGTTTCTAATATGTCAGCGTCTGTGTCTTGCACTTGGGTCCATTCCCAGCCACCCACCTTATGACAGCACTGATTACTGAAAGGTGAATGTTGTAACAAAAACCAATGCTTATCCAGTCCCTAGAGTGGATGATTGTGTAGACAAAGTTTGGAAAAGCTAAGTTTCTTACAAAGATTGATCTGTTAAAAGGATATTGGTGTGTTCCATTAATGGACAGAGGCAGAGAAATTTCTGCCTTTGTGACACCTTCTGGGTTGTATGAATACAATGTTCTACCATTTGGAATGAAAAATGCTCTGAGAACATTCCAGAGAATGATTAATTCTGTAATTCGAGGGTTAGAACACGCAGATGCCTATATTGATGATTTAGCCACAGGGAATGACACCTGGGAAGCCCATATCTCTGCAGTGGAAAAGCTGTTTGAAAGGCTCTCAAAAGCCAACCGAGCTAAGAGTGAATTTGGCCATGTCACTGTGACCTATCTTAGTTATGTTGTAGGTCAAGGCAGGTTGGATCCTGTTCAGGCAGAAGTTCAGGCAATTTCTGAGGTTTCCATTCCAACTGGGAATACGGCTCTTAGATGATTTCGGGGAATGGCCGGATATTGTCTCAAGTTCTGTCAGAACTTTGCTGATATTGGTCTCGTATTGACTAACCCCTGAAGAAGGGTGAAAAGTTTGTTTGGACAGAACCTTGTCAGGAGGCATTTGATAAATTGAAAGCTATCTTATATCACCAACCTGTTCTCAGGTCACCTGATTTTGCCAAGCCACTTTCCACAGCTGTGGATGCCAGCGATAAAGCTGCAGAGGCACTGTTACTACAAAGGGTTGACTATGATGATGTTAACCATCCTGTGGCTTACTTTTCAAAGAAATTCAATGAGCATCAAAGAAATTATTCCACCATAGAGAAGGAATTAGTATCACTTATTTTAGCTTTGGAGTATTTTGATGTGTATGTTTGCATAGCTCAGAAACCCCTTGTACTTTATACAGATCATAATCCATTGGTGTTCTTGAGTAAGCTGAAGGTTGCTGAATTGGTGTTTGATTTTGTAAGCATATGATCTCATGATAACTCACATTAAAGGCAAAGATAATGTAATTGCCGATTGTCTTTTCAGATGTTAAACTTGCGATGTAATTTTAATAATGGAGTGTAATTTAATATTTGTATATGCTCCTGCAATATGTTGTATTAGTTTGAAGTGTGCTGTATGATTACCGTATATGTATTTTTCCACATATTGTAGATTGTAGTTACAAACATTTGTAAAATTTTGCTCTTAACAGATCAAAAATTTCTCTTCTTGGGGGAGGTGTTACGTTTTACTGGGGGTCCATAGTTTTGCCTCTGTGAGCATTACTTTATGACGTATGCTGAGGGTATAAAATAAATGCGGGCATAGTGCTGAGAACGAGTCAAAGGAAAGAGAGAGAAAGTGAAGACTGCACTTTGAGCAGTCAAGGACAGCTCATGATTGAGAAGGGTAAACTCTAATGCTTACCCATACTCAAAGGATTGGGTTAATCAGTGGCACACTGTGCATTGTAGAGACGTGTCGGTCCTTCATATGATCCATGGTTGTGGATTTTATGACAGTCACTTTGTGAAATGCTCTTCATGGACTTCGGAACAGTATTCCTCGGCTGAGACCTTCGGTAACCGTTTCTTCATTCGCTAGCCGTGGAACCTTTGGAATTTGTTGTGATTGCCTTGTCGCTGCCCTATGAATCCACAAGTCTGTCATCTCACCTATTTTGTGAATTACTGGGACTCTCTGAACTGCCACTTTAAGACTGCGCTTGCATAAGATTTGTTAAGAACGGGTTCTAAGTTTGACTGTTTGGGAGCTATAGACACATAACACTGTTAACTTTTGTTTAAGAAAGCAGTTTATTTAATTTTGTATATTTTTGAGTAGATGTAAATAAATATAGTGGTTTTAATATTAAAACCTGACTTGATTTGTCATCTTTTGCTGCTGGTATGTTACGAAATCGTAACACTTGCACTTAGGTTAGCTTTAAATGGTGGGTTGCTGGCAGTGTGGCTCAAAAGGCTGGAAGAGCCTGTTCTATGCTGTATCTCTAAATAAAGAAATAAAACATTAGTTATCTTTGTCTGTTCTGTGTTATTTATGGCATATTCTGTTTTTTATTCCACATTTCCAGCATTTGCAGCTTTGCACTTTACAATGGCTGTATGCCATTGTGGATACCACACATCAGGAAAGAAATAATGAATTTAGAGGGAGTAGAGATTTATCAAAATTGTTTTTAAATTACGGAGGGTATAGACAGAGTGGACAGAGAGAAACTTTGATGGAAGATCAAGAACCAGGGATAAAGAATGGAAGTGCTTAGCAAAAATAACATGAGCAAAATCTTTTCATCCATAGTGAGTCGATAGGGTCTGGAAAAGTGTGAATCAGTGGAGTGGAGGGCTATTTATTTCTAGTGTTCTAAAGAGATCTGAAAAAGTACTTGAAAGCAAAGTGCCTGCAGGGTTAGGAGGATAAAGTGAGTACATGGGGTTGGATTGATCACTCTTACAATGGGATAGAATGAACTCACTGGGTAAAATTGCCTCCTTTGTTGCTACTTTGTCACTTTGTGATTCTGTCTGCAGCAGAAGGAAAGAAATCCATCATATTTTATCTTTCCTTTGGTGACTTCTCACAAACCTCAGTTGACATTCAGTACATCACCAAGGATGGAGATAGATTGTTGTGAAATATATGTCCAAAAATGTTTGTGTGAACACTGATGTGGGACTTTGTTGAGGTCCTGAAGGATGGGGATACAATTTTCCTTCCTGGTTCACTGCACCTGCAACAGTGCCATGATTGGCTGAAGGAGCAGATATGTGACACAACGGCAGCCAGGTCACTGGGGAGGACATGGACTAAAGCAAATTGACTATGGTTACTTCAGGTGCCAATCCGCAGAATTAATGGTTGGCATTATTAACATTGATGTTCCCCAGTTTGTGCTTGTCAGTTTGTGAATTAGGCTTCTGTCTTTGTCTTAGAAGATAAATACCTCAAGTGGACATGGAAGGGCAGCATGTCGTCCAGTTTCACCCCGAGATTGGTCAGAATGGTCACAGCTTTATTGGGCATGAATGATAATGCATTTCAAAGTCAGCTAGGAGAAAGACCTGGAGGGGAACCTGCAGGTAATAGTGTCCCATTTCCTTTGCCCTTTTTGGCAGTAGAGGTTGTGAGTCTGAAATATGCTATTGTTGTAGTGTAAGTAACCAAGCACAGCATGTTTTGTAGATTTGCATGTTGAAAATCCAGCCATATAGTGCCTAATTGAAACCAATTTAAAAGGCTTTTGACAAGGTCCCACATAGGAGATTAGTGTGCAAACTTAAAGCACACGGTATTGGGGGTAAGGTATTGGTGTGGGTGGAGAATTGGTTAGCAGACAGGAAGCAAAGAGTGGGAATAAACGGGACCTTTTCAGAATGGCAGGCGGTGACTAGTGGGGTACCGCAAGGCTCAGTGCTGGGACCCCAGTTGTTTACAATATATATTAATGACTTGGATGAGGGAATTAAATGCAGCATCTCCAAGTTTGCGGATGACACGAAGCTGGGTGGCAGTGTTAGCAGTGAGGAGGATGCTAAGAGGATGCAGGGTGACTTGGATAGGTTGGGTGAGTGGGCAAACTCATGGCAGATGCAATTTAATGTGGATAAATGTGAAGTTATCCACTTTGGTGGCAAAAATAGGAAAACAGATTATTATCTGAATGGTGGCCGATTAGGAAAAGGGGAGGTGCAACGAGACCTGGGTGTCATTATACACCAGTCATTGAAAGTGGGCATGCAGGTACAGCAGGCGGTGAAAAAGGCGAACGGTATGCTGGCATTTATAGCGAGAGGATTCGAGTACAGGAGCAGGGAGGTACTACTGCAGTTGTACAAGGCCTTGGTGAGACCACACCTGGAGTATTGTGTGCAGTTTTGGTCCCCTAATCTGAGGAAAGACATCTTTGCCATAGAGGGAGTACAAAGAAGGTTCACCAGATTGATTCCTGGGATGGCAGGTCTTTCATATGAAGAAAGACTGGATGAACTGGGCTTGTACTCGTTGGAATTTAGAAGATTGAGGGGGGATCTGATTGAAACGTATAAGATCCTAAAGGGATTGGACAGGCTAGATGCAGGAAGATTGTTCCCGATGTTGGGGAGGTCTAGAACGAGGGGTCACAGTTTGAGGATAGAGGGGAAGCCTTTTAGGACCGAGGTTAGGAAAAACTTCTTCACACAGAGAGTGGTGAATCTGTGGAATTCTCTGCCACAGCAAACTGTTGAGGCCAGTTCATTAGCTATGTTTAAAAGGAAGTTAGATATGGCCCTTGTGGCTACAGGGGTCAGGGGGTATGGAGGGAAGGCTGGGTTCTGAGTTGGATGATCAGCCATGATCATAATAAATGGCGGTGCAGGCTCGAAGGGCCGAATGGCCTACTCCTGCACCTATTTTCTATGTTTCTATGTTTCTATGAATGGTGAAAGGTCTGGATAGAGTGGATGTGGAGAGGATGTTTCCTATGGTGGGAGAGTCTAGGACCAGAGGACACAGACTCAAAATAGAGGGATATCCTTTTAGAATGGAAATTAGGAGGAATTTCTTTAGTGAGAGAGTGGTGGATCTGTGGAATTCATTGCCACAGGCAGCTGTAGAGGCCATGTTATTACGAATATTTACGGCAAGGTTGATAGATACTTGATTGGTCAAGGCATGAATGGATGCGGGGAGAAGGCAGGAGAATGGGGCTGAGTGGAATAATGGGTCAGCCATGATGAAATGGTGGAGCAGACTCAATGGGCCAAATAGCCTAATTCTGCTCCTATATCTTATGGTGATATAGTCTTATCTAGATAAGCAGTCAAATCAGCAAAAGAATCTAATGTTGTTGCGGCTTTATTTGACATATTTTTCTTTGATTACACATCTTGGACATCTCAGGCAGGAAGTCAGTCATTTCCCATGTCTACATTTCACTATCGAAGTAATGTGCTCCGGTAATACCTTGTAACTTTTCCTAGCACTGAACTAATGTGCACAGGCTGGCTTTTTGGCCACATCTTTCCTTGCTGATGCGTTCCTTTCCTTCTGGACTCTGCAGCACCATAAACCTAGTGGTGCTCCTCTCCCATGGAATAACATCATCCAGTAGAGCCCTCAATGTCAGCTACGAATCCCACAGTGACCTCATCAGAAAGAGCTCAGCAGAGAAGCCGCCAGACCTTCCGTGAAACTATTTGTTAGACTCTGGTGTCTCTAACCTTCTTGCATCTTACTGATCAATCCTCGCTTATAATAATGAGCCTCCATTAAAGGTGTCTGTATTGTAGTTGGGTGAAGGGAAGATTCAATGGCTGTGTCAGTTCAGTTCTCAACAAACCACTGTGTATTATGCATCACTACTCTCTCAGAATATTAAAGGCAATATTTGTTAGCCTCCCATGTAAAGAATGTTTCTACTACCTTTGATTTTCTGGCTATGTCCTTCCAGCCTTCTTAATTAGTTAGAAAAGCTGACCAATAATTTCTCACCAACACTGTTGCTACATAACCCATTAAACTGAAGACAGCGGTATTTATTTTCTTTAAAAATGGTGCAATTTAGTTTAGTTTAATTCTATGAGTTCGGATTTCCTTTAATATCATACTGTGCACGTAATATACCTTAGGAACATGAAGTCAAGGATTGTATTAGTGAAATTATTTTTTAATATATGCTAGTCTCATGGAATCCAGCAATAATGGAGTCTTAAGAAAACAGTACACTGTGCCAAGTCAGATTAAGATTCATTTAATTATCACATGTGCATAACCAGTGACAATATGTTTCTAATTAGACCCATACATTGAATTTGATACGGTGCCTAAAATCTTTTAAAAGTTACACGGATGCTTAGAAGGAAATGTTCCTTCTGGTTTAGAAGAACTGTTGGGAATTTCATCTTGTAAGGTAACTTGTCAGATTTAATTTCGGCTAGAAACATTAAATTTTCCCTGCATTAGTGTGTCCAGGGGAGTTTTATAATTTACTCAATGTAAGGACCAGGCTGACCCCTCAGTCTTACACTGGCCATGGTGCAGTCCAATTCATTTGAATGTGGTTGCCAATCTTAGTTAAAAGGTAATGCTAGATAGGATTTTTGTTGACTTTTCTTCTTTGATAAAGGCTTTTAGGGGTGGTATTGAGGGTGGTGATGGGATGTGTTTGCTGGGGATAGTTGGTAAGGATGTTGCTTCTACAGACCTGCTCATCACTCAGATAGTTTGCAGATGGTCATAGAACTGAAGCGCCGTGGCTAATGAAAGACACAGGACCATAAGAAGGTAATACAGCTGCAATGGCACCACAGGAGCTGAGCCCAGGTAGTGGACAGTGCACAGCTTGGCTTCTCTGATACTACGAGGGAGTTACATCTGAATCCTTTGGGATTAATTGCCAGATGCCCTTTGTGGGAATTAAATAGTTAACTAGATTGTGAGTTACCTTTTAAGCATTTTCCATCACATGCAATGAGAGCTAATTCTCAAATACATTGTTTCTAAATTTATTTATTTGGCAATACAGTGTGCAGTAGGCCCTTCAGGCCCTTCGAGCAACACCATCCCAGCAAAGTCATGACCCTAATTAACCCTAACCTAATCACAGACAATTTACGATGACCAATTAACCATCCGGTAAGTCTCTGGACTGGGTGATGAAACTGGAGCACCGGGGAGAACCAATGCTTTCCAAGGGGAAGATATATAGAGATTTCTTACAGAACATCACCGGAATTGAACTCTGAACTCCACAAACACCCCAAGCTGTAATAGCATCACTCTAACCTCTACACTACTGTAGCACACATAATAATGTTTAATAACTGTTATAAACTTTTATAAGCATTTAATAAATGTTAAACTATAACCATTTGATTTATTGTGAATGTTGTTTACATCTAATTTACTCTATCCTCTGCATTTCCTGCCCAAGAGATTGGTTCGGCTAAATACCTAGAGACCAATTGGATGGTTAAATTAACCTGAAATTGGCAAGTTGATTGTTGAAATAGAAATAGAGCTTTCAGGCATTGAATATAACAATTACCTGAACAATCAAGTTACAAATACACCAATCTTAAAGCACATGGAGGTTAACAAAGGCAATCAAAGCTTTACATTTTAGTGTGTTTTTGAATAATTACTTTGAGTTTAGAGTCATAGAAAAGTACAGCACGGAAGCAGACCCTTCATCCCATCTAGCCCATGCTGAAACCATGGAAACTGCCTGCTCCCATACCCCTACCAGGACCATACCCCTCCAAACCCCTACCATCCACGTGCTTATCCAAACTTCACTTTAGCATTAAAATCGAGCTCTCATGCACCACTTATGCTGGCAGCTCATTGCACAGCCTCACAACTCTCTGAATGAAGAATTTTCATTGAAGAATTCTTCATCGAATGAAGAATTGTCCCACCCAACAAACATGAGAAAATCTGCGCATGCTGGAAATCCAAACAACAGACACAAAATGCTTGAGGAACTCAGCAAGCCAGGCAGCATCTGTGGAAAAGAGTAAACAGTTGAGGTTTTGGGCCAAGATCCTTCATCGGGACAGGAAAAAAAATAAGAAGTCAAAGTAAGGAGGTGGGGGGAGGAGGAGAGGAAGAAGGACAAGGTGGTAGGTGATAGGTGAAACCAGGAGAGGGGGAGGGGTGAAGTAAAGAGCTGGGAAGTTGATTAGTGAAAAAGGTAAAGGATTGGAGAAGGGAGAATCTGATATGAGAGGGTAAAGACCAGAAGAAGCGGAATCTCCTGCTGGTCACCCATTTCAATTCTACTTCGCATTTCATTTCAACATATCAGTCCATGGCCTCCTCTACTGCCATGATGAGGCCGCACTCAGGTTGGAGGAGCAACACCTTATATTCTGTCTGAGTAGCCTCCAACCTGATAGCATGAACTTCGATTTCTTGAGCTTTTAGTAATTGCCCTTCCCTCCATCATTCGCCAGTTCCGTTTCCCTCTGTTACCTTAACTCCTTACCTCCCATCATCTCCCTTTGGTGCTCCACCCATTCCCTTTCTTCCATGGTAGCACATTCTTACAGTGGGACTTCTGTATACTGATTGAGGAAGCTTTCCTGAACACATCTGACAAACTCTATCCCATCTGGTCCCCTTACAGTATGGGAGTCCCAGTCAGTATGTGGAAAGTTAAAATCACCTGTTTCTTACAACAGTCTGTGATCGCTCTAAAATTTGCTCCTTTAAATCCTAAAGACTGTTGGGTGGTCTGTAATATTGTCCCATTAACGTAGTCATACCTTTCTTATTTCACAGTTCCACCCCTAACGCCTCACGAGATGAGTTCTCCAGTCTGCCCTGACCTAGCACCACCGTGACATTTTCCCTGATTGGTAACACGATCCATCCTGCTCTGTCGCATCTAAAACAAAAGAACCCCGGAATACTGAGCTGCCAGTCCTGCATTTCCTGCTAACAAGTCTCATCAAAGGCTGCAATATCATAATATCATGCTGTACTCAAAATAACATTGATATTTAATATGCAAATCATTTTTGTACTCCATTGGGCACATAATATTGTACCCACATTCCAAATAAGAGAAGATAGTGAAATAAATATTTAAATATAATCTTTAAATCTGTAATCTCTTGCAACTCATTTATTGGTTGTACAGAAATATCACTTACCTATTAAGATTAGTATTTTAATGACATTTTAATGATTAACATCTGCTTTGGGAAACATGGTCATCTTAGGATGGCCATTGTTGGAGCGGGCCAGTGCTAGAGTGGGGAGGCTTTGGCTCAAAAGGCTTGGGCAAGGTAAGTTTTTGGTAAGATTCTTCTTCTGCATTCTTTGTCAGTTAATGCTGTGAAAGTGACTCCAGGGGCTGTGTTGTGTTCTTTGTATAAGATGTAGGAATTCTGGGAGACTTCCAGCCTCCCTGACAACTACATCTGCATGAAGTGCATCAAGCTGCAGCTCCTCAGAGAACACGTTAAGGAACTGGAGCTGCAGCTCAATGACCTTCATTTCTATCAGGAAAATGAGGAGGTGATAGATGGGATGGACAGGGAGGTAGTCACCCCTAAGTTGCAGGAGGCAGGTACCATGGTAACTGTCAGGAGAGGGAAAGGAAATGGCCAGCCAGTGCAGAGTACCTCTGTGGCTATTCCCTCAATAATAAGTATACTGCTTTGGATAATGCCAAGGAGACGATCTTCTAGGGGGAGCTGCAAAGACAACAAAGCCGTATTGAGTCTGGTGCTGTGGCTCAGAAGGGAAGGAAGGAAAGAAGGGTACTGTAGTGGTGATAGGAGATACCATAGTAAGAGAAGACACAAAATTCTGTGGATGTGAAAAAGACACGCATGTGGTATGTTGCCTCCCGGCGGAGGGTCAGGGACAGATTGGATTTTGTACACAGTACCCTAAAGGGTAATGGTGAACTGCCAGAAGTCTTGGTACATATTGGTACAAACGACATAGATAGGTAAGGGGATGAGGTCTTGAAGAGAAAATTTTGGGAGATACCTAAAAGGCAGACCTCCAGTATAGTACATAGAACATATATATATATATATATATATATATATAGAACATAGAAATCTACAGCACATTACAGGCCCTTCGGCCCACAATGTTGTGCTGACCATGTAACCTACTCTTGAATCTGCTTAGTGCATAGCCCTCTATTTTTATAAGCTCCATGTACCTATCTAAGAGGCCCTTAAAAGATCCACTTCCACCACCGCCACTGGCAGTGCATTCTACCCACCCACCACTCTTTGTGTGAAAAACTTATCCCTAATTCCAAGCATCTTAAAATATGCCCCCTTGTGTTAGCCATTTCAGCCCTGGGAAAAAAGTCTCTGGCTAGCCACATGATCAATGGCCCTCATTATCGTATACACCTCTTTCAGGTCACCTCTCATCCTCCGTCGCTCCAAGGAGAAAAGGCGAAGTTTACTCAATCTAGTCTCATAAGGTATGGCCTTCAATCCAGGCAACATCCCTGTAAATCTCCTCTGCACTCTCTCTATAGTATCCACAACCTTCCTGTAGTGAGGTGATCAGAACTGAACACAGTACTCCAAATGGGGTCTGACCAAGTTCTTATATAGCTGTAATATTACCTCATAGCTCTTGAACTCAATCCCATGGCTGATGAACACCAACATTAGGAAGGATGATGGCACAACAGAAATGGTTGGAATTTCTGGGAGCAATTTAGAAGGCACAGGATATACACATCCCAAAGAAGAAGAAATACTCTAATGGCAGGATGTTGCAACTGTGACTGACAAGGGAAGTCAAAGACAACATAAAAGCAAAACAGAGGTCATATAATGAAACAAAAATTAGTTGTTGGACTGGGAAGCTTTTTAAAGCCAACAAAAAGGCAACTAAAAAGCTATTTGGAGGGAAAAGATGAATTTTTTTTCAGATTTATAAAGAATAAAAAAGAAATGGGAGTAGATATTGAACTGCTGGGGAGGTACTAATCAGGGACAAGGAAAATGGTGAACAAAATAAATAAATTGAAGATACATTAATCCTCAATGTGGAAGACACCAGCAATATGCCAGAAATTTGACAGTGTCAAAGGGCAGAAGTGAGTGCAATTGGTATTACTAGGGAGAAGGTGCTTGGGAAGCTGAAAGGTCTGAAGGTAGATAAGTCACCTGGACCAGATGGACTACACCCCAGTGTTCTGAAGGAGGTGGCTAGGAAGACTGTGGAGACATAGGCAATGATCTTTCAAGAATCACTAGATTCTGGCATGGTTCTAGTGGACAGGAAAATTACAAATACCACACCACTCTTCAAGAAAGGGGGAAGGCAGAAGAAAGGAAATAAATGATAGGCCAGTTAGCTTGACCTCAGTGGTTGGGAAGATGCTGGAGCCCTATTGCTTGGAATGAATTCTCACTGTACTTGAAGACTTGTGACAAAATAGGCCAAAGTCAGCATGGTTTCCTTAAGGGAAAATCTTGCCTGACAAATCTGTTCGAACTTTTTGAGGAAATAACAAACAAAACAGACAAAGGAGAATTGGTGGATGTTGTGTATTTGGATTTTCAGAAAACCTCTGACAAGGTACCACATTTGAGGCTGCTTAACAAGATAAGAGCCCATGGTATTACAGGAAAGACACCAGCATGGATAATGCATTGGCTGATATGCAGGAGACAAATAGTAGGAATAAAGGGAGTCTTTTCTGATCGGCTGCTGTTGACAAGTGATGTTCAGTAGGGGTCAGTGCTGGGACCGCTTTTTTTTACTTTATATGTCAATGATTTGGACTCTTGCATGAAGACTTCCAAGTCCTTTTCCGCCTCAGATGTTTGTATTTTCTCTCCATTTAGAAAATAGTCTACCCTTTTATTTTTTCTACCAAAATGCATGGAGTGTATACTTCCCGACGCTATGGTCCATCTGTCACTTCTATGCCCATTCTCCAAATCTATCTAAGTCCTTCTGTAGGCTCTCTACTTCCTCAATACTACCTGTCTGGATAAAGCATTGACTGAATGGCAGGAGGCAAAGAGTGGGAATAAAGGGAGTCTTTTTTGGTAGGCTGTCAGTGACTAGTGGTGTTCTAGTGGTGTTGGGACCAATTCCTTTTATGGTATATGTCAATAGATGTCAATCACGTGGATGATGAAATTGATGGCTTTGGGGCTGACTTTGTGAACAATTTTAAAAGGAAGGTTAGTATTAACTAATACCAAATTATTCAAAGGAAAAAGTTCACTCTTATGAAAGTTAAGTTTATACCCTGAAAACTGACTAAAGCAGGAGAGTAAAGAAAGTACGGAAGGTAAAGAAGACTCCACATTAGAAATGTAGAGCAAAAGGTCATCAGCATAAAGCGACACGTTGTGAGTAATACCCCTCCTTAAAATACCAGTGATATCATTAGATTCCCGGAAAGCAACAGCTAAAGGTTCTAAGACCAAATCAAAAAGCAAAGCACTCAAAGGACAACCTTGTCTAGTTCCACGTTGAACGATCAGACTAACTCTCATTTCCTTTCTTCTGCCTCTCTCCCTTCTGGAAGAATGGAGTGACATTTACAATTTCCCATTCCTTCAGAACCATGGAAGATCATTACTGTACTAATGCCTCCACAATATCTTCAGCCTCCTCCTTCAGAACCCTGGAGTGCGTATCATCTGGTTCATGTGACATATCTACTTTTAGACCTTTCAGTTTCCCAAGAACCTTCTCCCTTGTAATGGCAACTTCACACAATTCTACCCCCTGGCACTCTTGAATGTCCAGCACACTGCTAGTGTCCTCCACAGTGAAGACTGACGCAAAATACTTATTCAGTTTTCCGCCATTTCCTTGTCCCCCCATTACTATACACCAGCATTATTTTTCAGCGGTCTGATATCTACTCTTGTCTCTCTTTTACACTTCATGTGTCTGAAAAAACTCTTTAATATTGATGACTAGCTTACCTTTGTATTCCATCTTTTCCTTCTTTATGACTTTTTCATTGCCTTCTGACAGTTTTTAAACACTTCCCAATCCTCTAACTTCCCATCAATTTTTGCTCTATTATATGCTCTTTCTTTTGCTTTTTTATTGTCGTTGACTTCTCTTGTCTGCCATGGTTATGTCTTCTTGCCTTTAGAACACTCCTGAACAACTCTAGCAAACCTGTTTGCAAGGATATTGGTTCACCTCTGTCATGGTCGGTCCATGAAATCCGCACTCCGGTTCACGGTCCAGTCCATGGACTCTGGACTCCGGGTCTACCGGCTGTCCCTTGCTTTAGTTGGGCTAAATCATAGGCACCTGATTCTCGTCTTGAGGCTGGGAATATAAGTGGCCCTGGGGTCGAGTGTGGTTGCTGGTTCGTCTCGTCAGTATCCCATTGGACCAACCTGCTGGTGGAAGGCGAGAGCAGCCATTCATGATCTCTCTGCCTGGTTGGAGGACCACTGCTTCATGGAGCCTTGTCTTCTCTAGTCAGAGCAGTCATCGTGGTATGGATTTGGCTGTTTCCAGGCCAGCTGAGTGGCTGTCTGCCACTCCAAGCTAGATATGGATTCGGCTGTTTCCGTGGCCAGCCAAGGTTGCTGGCCGCCCTTTGACTCAGAGCCACCCCAGATTGAGCTCCCTTCCTGTCCTTGCCTCTGTAGGGTAAGTCAGGCTGTCCTATGCTGTTACCCGGTGGTTGGACCTGTCCCTTCCTGTTCTTGCCTCTGTAGGGTAAGTCAGGCTGTCCTATGCTGTTACCCAGTGGTTGGACCTGTCCCTTCCTGTCCTTGCATCCATGGGGTAAGTCGGGCCGTCCTTGCCCCATTACCCTGTGGTTGGATCTGTCCCAAGCCCCAAAGAACGCAAGCCCTGGCTCCTAGTTCCCAGTTCCTTGTCCTGGTCCCGCTTTCCTGGCCAAAGTCCTAGCCCAAATCTGTGTTCCTGTCCCAGCTCCTAGTCTGTGTCCAGTCCCGTCTCTAACTCTAGTCCATTCCAGTTCCCAATACTTCAGGGTCTGTGTTTTGCATCTGGGTCCGCCTTCAGCGCCCTCTATGACAACCTTAGGTTCAGGTGTAACCCTTCCCTTTTGTACAGGTCATACCTTCCCCAGAAGCGATCCCAGTGATCCATGAATCTGAATCCCTGCCCCTGCACCAGTTCCTCAGCAATGCATTGATTTGCCAAATCATCTTATTCTTATCCTCACAAACATGTGGCATAGGCAGCAATCCTAAAATTACTGCCCTGGAGGTTCTGTTTCTCAGCTTTCTACCTAGCCTCCTAAAATCTTTCTTCAGGACCTCCTCACCCTTGCTACCTATTTCATTGGTGCCAACATGTACCAAGACTTCTGACTGCTCACTCTACCCCTAGATAATGCTGCAAACTCTATCTGAGACATCCCTGACCCTGCCACCATGGAGGCAACATACTATCTTTGTGTCTCTATTGCGCCCAGAGAATCTTGATCTGTTCCTTTATCTGTGGAATCTCCTATAAACCCTGCAGACATCTTCAACTTTCTTCTCTTCTGAGCAACAGCACCAGACTCAGTGCCAGAGACCTGTTCATTGTGGCTCCTTCCCCCAAGCAGGTCGTCCCACTCAATAGTATCCAAAGCGGTATAATTATTATTGAGGGGAATGGCCGCAGAGGTACTCTGTACTGGCTTCTCATCTCCCTTCTTTTTCCTGGAAGTCACTCAGTTACCTGCCTTCTGCAACCTAGGGGTTACTTCTTCCCTCTACCTCCTATCTGTCATCTCCTCATTCTCCCGGACGAGCCAAAGGACATCGAGCTGCAGCTCCAGTTCCTTAACACATACCCTGAGGAGCTGCAGCTCGATGCATCTGGTGCAGATGTGGTTATCTGGGGGACTGGATGTCTCCCAGAATTCCCAAATCTCACACACAGAACAAAAACCTGCCCCTGGAGCCATTTTTTATTGTCCTACTGTGCCCTAACAGATGAGAATTGAAGAATTAAGAAGAAAAAGAGAAACTTACCAGATACTTGCCTCCTCCAAGCTTGATCGCTCCGAAGCTTGATGGGCTAAACACTGGCACACTCACATCAATGGCAGCCCTGCTTGCACTTGTTTTTATTTGCCGCTTCTAATGAATCCTGCTCAGTGATTACTTGCAGTCCAACTCTGCAAAGTCTGCTTTTTTAATCTTAAGTGTAAACCTGATTGAAGAGGTAGCTTTCTTCTCATATTCCTGTTCAGTGATCAGTTATAGTGAAACATAAGACACTAGTGAGGCCTCACTTGCAGTATTGTGAGCAATTTCGGGCCCCTTATCAAAGAAAGGATGTGCTGACATTGGAGAGGATTAAGAGGAGGTTCACAAGAATGATTCCAAGAATGAAAGGGTTATCGTATGAGGAGCACTTGATGATTCTGGGTCTGTACTCCTAGAAGTTAGAAGGATAAATGGGATCTCATTGAAACCTAACGAATGTTGAAAGATGTAGATTGAGTGGATATGCAATCATTTAGCATGGAGATGAGGGGGAAATTCTTTAGCCAGATGGTGGTAAATCTGTGGAATTCATTGCTGCAGGTGGCTGTGGAGGCCAGGTAACTGAGTGTATTTAAGGTAGAGGTTGATAAGTTCTTGATTAGTTAGGGCATGGAAGATTAAGGGGTGAAGACAGGAGAATAGGGTTAAATGGATCAGACCATAATGAAATAGCAGGACAGACTTGATGGGCTGAATGGCCTAATTCTGCTCGTATCTCTTATGGTATTATTATTGTTGGGACCATACACGTGTAACAAGACTGGTGATTGATTACTGTTTTTCTCTGTTTATGTGATGCAATTGTAATTTCCAGTTCCCAGACAGTTATTGGGTGCCTTTGAATCCAGCTGTACTTGTGCAGTTGCAATTGACCACATAATCTGATTATATTGTTTTTCTAAATTCAGTCATTGGAATTGGTCATGGCTGTTCACTGTTGTAATCCTTGTGCTATGAACTTTTGCATTTCCTCAGGATGTTGACATCAGTACACTAATTACTAACCAGGAAGAAAGGAAAGTACTCACCTATTGTTCTGGTGGAACATTGTATTGCCTTTAATGTAAATTGAATAACACAACAAAATATGTGGAGATGCAGGTTCTTGCTTTGTTTTAACAAAAATTGGCAATCCTTTTTCTGCCACTGATACATTTTGTACTCAACGAGGCAACGGGTTTCATCACCAGTAATTACTTTGCTGGCAGTGTCACCAGCAAGCTGTCCCAAATCATGTAAGTTAGGCCTGACTTCAGAGAAAAAAAAATCTGTCTACAGCGTTCCAGCAATGTTGTTATAAAACTTCTACTTCTAACATACAAAATTACATTTCCAACTTTCAAAAATCTACTGTGTGTTCATACTATTTATCATTTTACTGAAGCTCTTATGTTTAATATTTTAAATCCTTTAAGGACGCAAGAAATAACAGCAGGACTAAACTAAACTGACGTTTGACCTTCAATGGATCACAGTCAATCTTTCAATACCAATTTTCTCACCTCATCCTCTTTTTTTTTAGTTCCTTTGGAGTCTATAGATCTATGAACTCAGCCTCAGATATATTCAGCATTCTCGAATTTCTGGCTGAGAGAAGCAGCTTCTCAACACCTGCCCTGCCAATCATTCTCTGAGTTTGGCACATCTTATTTTTATAAGCTTCAATGAATGTATGTCGGTCTTACTCAATATCCACTCATCAAACCATCCCCTCAGCCCCAGTAATCAATATAGTGACCCTACGGTTCCCTCACTCCGCAACAATGATCTTTTCTTTCAATATGGAGTATCTTATATTTGCTGCACTGGTAAGCTGAAGTAATACATAGTTCATAATTTTTTTTTATTTTTAATGATGCATTAGACCTGCAATGCAACTTTATAAAGCAGAAAATTTGTGATAAGTAACACTTAACAGCCAACACGAGGAAATCTGCAGATGCTGGAAACTCAAGCAACATTCAAGCGGTCCTGACGAAGGGTCTCGGCCCGAAACGTCGACTGTACCTCTTCCTAGAGATGCTGCCTGGCCTGCTGCATTCACCAGCAACTTTGATGTGTGTTACTTAACTGCCATGTTCTTTTAAGACTAAAGACAAGAAAAAATTATATTGAACATGTAGTAAACTTTCAAACACTAACAGTAATGGCAAAATTACCAGGTCAATTGTCAATTTAAATTTGAGACCAGTTGATCTTTATTAACCAAACATGATAAAAACTGTTGGCAAATGCTAGTTCATTTTCTTAGATGCATTTTAACCATTCAATCACAAAACAGGCTCCAGGGTGCAAGTTCTGAACTTGTTTCATATGTTTTATGAATGAGGAATAACTTCAAAATGCTGGGGAAAAGCATAAAAAGGAATATATGAATTCTTCAAAACATGTATGTTGTTTTGCATTACAATTTTTCAAAATGCTTAACTATTTATTGGACTTTACCTGATTTTGCTCTGTAGTGCACAACAAGATGGTTCCACACCTTTGAAGCATTTCACTATTGCAAAGGATGGAGCTAAATTCCCCAGTTCATTGCAGTAACCCATTTTGAATCTTCTCCTGTCAGTGGAAATGGTTCTTCTGGGTTGAGTAGCTAATCCACACATGAAGGCCAGCAGCTGTACTTGTCAGAGGTTATTTGAGATGCATACCATTGGGAGCATTTAATAGGTAGTGGGAGCTTATTCCCACTAGCTCCCCCATCTATGACAACCTTAAGGAACCTGTCCAGGTAACTTCAGAGTTCA
This sequence comes from Mobula hypostoma, assembly GCF_963921235.1. Taxonomy (NCBI): domain Eukaryota; kingdom Metazoa; phylum Chordata; class Chondrichthyes; order Myliobatiformes; family Myliobatidae; genus Mobula; species Mobula hypostoma. Next base: position 149,037,957 of record NC_086102.1, read on the forward strand.
GCTGCAAGCACAAATTGGCTTCAACTGACAGCACATACTGGCCCACTACAGTTGAAATAATGCAACAAAATAGTAGCGGTTCATATAATATTTGCTTCTGATATTCCTGTGAATTTTGTCTCATTTCTAATCTTAGTTCATGCATTTTAAACTTATATAATTTAATCTTCACGGAATCTGGGCCAACATGTTTTTGACAGTAAAAGACAAATATTGGGAGCAATGCAGTTTATTTATATGGTGACATTTAGAGTGCTGCTGCAAGGAATTTGATCTCTTATATTTTAACACCTTGCTTCAAGACTGAGCCAAATAAAATTCCTGCAGTTTAGAGAAAAATACCACACAATGCTTTATAGACCCACAATTGGACCAGAAAGAATCGAATGCAGACAAGCTGGAGAAGGTAAAGTGAGAAATTATTCAACAGAGTAATTAAGGCGGAGCTGTTTCTAAAACAGTAGAATGCAGATTTGAAGTAATTGGCAAGAAGGGAGATGAGGGAATTTTTTTATATGTTGAGATATATTTGTCATGATTTGTGCTGCTGAAAAGGATAATGGTGTAGTTTTATTGCAATTTTAGGATCTATACTTGGAAAAAAAAACAAAATAAATGTACACTACCAAGGAAATTTAGGGGGTTGAAAAACACGTTCTTCCAGGTGACAATTAATTTTGTCTCATATTTTTGCCTCAGGGAGTTTCCCTGTTATTGTTATATTTATCACGTCAAGAAGGCTCATATTTCCCACTTGTTTACATCCTTCCTACTGTCAGGCTGCAACCCTTCATACACAGGCACATAGAATTCCTCCTGTCTGGCAGATAACATACAATAGTGTTTCATCCAGACGGCCAAATATAGCAAAGCACTGCAGAGCAGCAAGTATACAGTAAGCCCTGAAAACAGCATTTTGGGAGGTTAAGCGGTGCTTTATTATCTTCCTGCCTCACACGTATATATTTATAAAAATACTAATTTAATTAATAATCATTTTTGTCCAGTCACATCTAGGCCAGATTGGGTAAAGCTGGTAGTTCTAATTCCCTAAAGAACAATATCAAATCTGTTAGATTTTCATTGCAACCTAGTTTAATGGTTGCCATAACAGAGATCAGAATTTTTTAAGATCCTTTATTATTTAAATCAGCAAAATGAATTTAAAATTTTTGTGTGAAGCCCTTTAATGATTGAACTGTGTTCCAGGATTACTCTGGGTTTCTGTCCTACTCAGTATCACTCCATAGTGCCCTATGGTTCTCTGCTTTGCTCTGTGGTTGCAGGTCACTCTGTATAGCCCTGTGGCACTCCACGACCTTCTGTGTCACTCTGTAGGTTTCTGTCTCACTCTGGGTTGCATTGACACGCCATGATTCTTTGCCTCTCTCTATATTAGACCGGAACACTGTCACACTGTAATGCTCTGAGTCCTCTCAGTCTCTGTCATTGTATTTCATTGACTCTTGAAGGTCCATGTTTCCTTGAGAGTCTCTGCATTTGCCAATTAATTGTAGTGATATTGTGATACTCTGTTGATTTCTGTCTCACACTTGCTTAGTCTGTGATACTGTGATGTCCTTCACATTGTGTGATTTTCTAGAAACTCCTGCGACAATATGTGAGACACTGCAACATTTAGTTGACATTTTGACTTTTAATTGACTTCTGGTCAAGATGGTGCCTCTGTCCAAAACTCTTTCTGTCAGTTTCTTCTGGATAGATCACAAAGCCATATATTACACTTCTTTACAAACAAGAGAAAATCTAGAGATGCTGGAAATCCAAGCAACATGCAGCAGGCTTGGCAGCATCGATGGAAAAAAGTACAATCGACGTTTCGGGCCGAAACCCTTCGACGTGACTGGAGAAAAAAAAGCTGAGGAGTAGATATCAAAGGTGGGGGGAAGGGGAGAGAGAAACGCCTGGCAATGGGTGAAACTTTGAGAGGGAGGGATGAAGCAAAGAGCTAGGAAGTCGATTGGTGAAAGGGGCAGAAGGCCATGGAAGAAAGAAAAAAGGAGAGGGGAGAAGCACCGGAGAAAGGTGACGGGTGAGTTAGGAGATAACATGAGGGTGGGACAAGGGGATGGGAAATGGTGAGGGGGGGTGCAGTGGAGGCATTACTGGATGTTTGTGAAATTGATTTTCATGCCTTCAGGTTGGAGGCTACCCAAATAAAATATAACCAAACATCCATTCCTCCAACCTAAATGTGGCCTTATCCGGACAGTGGAGGAGGTCATGGATGTACATATCAAAATGGGAATGGGAAGTGGAATTAAAATGGCTGGCCAGTGGGAGATCCCACTTGTTCTTGCGGATGGAGCATAGCTGCTCGACAAAGCCCTACGGTCCCTACGTCAGGTCTCACCGATACACAAGAGGCCACACTTGGAACACCGAACACAGTATATGACCCCAACAGACTCACAGGTGAAGTGTTGCCTCACCTGCGAGGACTGTTTGTGATCCTGAATGGTAGTGAGGGAGGAGGTGTAGGGAGAGGTGAAACACTTGTTCTGATGGCAAAGATAAGTGCCGGGAGGGAGATCAGTGGGGAAGGACAAATGTTACACTTCTTTTATATCTTTAATGTTTGTTTTTCATCTTGGATGTGATTCTGAAACCGTTGGAGCCTGTGATTTGCAGTTTGGAGATGGTTTGGGTATTCCAGCGCTCTGCAGTCTCTGAGCAGATTCCTGAGACAGAGGCAGCATGCATGAACCTCATGGCAGGCAAGCTGCGTGACGGGCACAAGCCGATATTCGACTCCATTTCGCCGATTAAAGCTTCAATTGTCCACCAATTAGTGAGACAAGGGAGATTGAAACATCGAGGTAAATGTGGAGGGTGAGCACTGGCTGCCTGCTTTTTGATCGCTCTGCTTCCAGAGAGGGGAGAGCCTGCCACTGTGCCCAGAGAATGTCACCCAGGTTTTCTGCATTTTGGATATAGACTTGGACTACAGACATTTTTCACTCTTACAGTTTTTTTATATTGTGTTTTCACACAATTTTCTCATTTTTTTTGCGTGTGGATCGATGTGCATACAGGTTTCCCCCGCCATCCGAAAGGTAGAGCGTTCCTATGAAACGGTTCGTAAGCCGAAATGTCGTAAAGCGAAGAAGCAATTACCATTTATTTATATGGGAAAAATTTGTGAGCGTTTGCAGACCCAAAAATAACCTACCAAATCATGCCAAATGACACATAAAACCTAAAATAACAATAACGTATAGTAAAAGCAGGAATGATATGATAAATACACAGCCTATATAAAGTAGAAATACTTTTCCACAATCATTACTGCACTGTTCTCTGTAGTGAAAATCTCATGTAAGTGCCATCGGTAGAAAATCTCACGCAAGCGCTGTTGGCAAAATCACTCGCTCCAGTAACCTTTAAGCTATGAAGCTGCCAAATTATACCAAGTAACACGTAAAAATACACAGCCTATATAAAGTAGAAATAATGTATGTACAGTGTAGTATCATCTACCGGAATTGGTTCAGCGCTGAGCACACTGATGATGGTGTGTTAGACTGAGTCGTTGCAGGTTGGGTGGTGCAGTGGCCCCCATCCTCCAGGCCACCGAGCGATACATTACCGCGAAACATGCAAGGGTATAGCGGTAGCCGGGAGGCACACAGCACATCTTTAAGAAAAGAGCTGAAATAAACATACTAATTAATTAGGTGCCGCCTGGCACGTAATTGTCTTCCCAGATCAGTGCCGATTTCCGATTGCGTTGTCTCTGATCTGGGCTGACATTTACGTGTTGGGCAGCACCTAATTAATTAGCTTGTTTATTTCGGCTTTTTCTTAAAGATGTGCTGTCTGCCTTCCGGCTACCGCTGCATTCTCCGTGAATCGCGGGTTGGTGGGACACTGGGGTGTCATCTCGTCGTCTGTTTCCATTAGAGCAGGCAGCTCATCTTCTCCTATGACTGCCTGCCTTGATGTCGAAGGTCGACGTTCGTCGTCTGCTATGGCTAATGCAGAAGGCTTGCTTGACCGCTGAGCCTCGCACATTTTTCTATCATACAGTTCTTTGTAAGGACTCAAACCATCCTGCAAATATCTAAGTACGCTTTCAAAATTAAAGTCGTACTTTATCATTGCAGCGAAAATCTCATGCAGTTGCTTCATGTTCAGTTCCTGGATGACTTCACTTTCGGTCCGTTCGCTACTGCATTCAGTTTCAATTGTTATCCTTTCCTCTTCCAATTGCATCAGCTCTTCATCTATCAGTTCTTGGTCATGGGATGCCAAAACCTCTTCAACATCATGTTCATCAGCTTCCACAAGCCAAACTCACTTAGTCCTTACTTCGTTCACCATGATCGAAACACTTAATTGTGTCTAGTTTTACGCTAAGTGTAACACCTTTACGAGCTCTTTTAGGCTTTTCCAATACCTTAGAACTCATCTTGCAAACGGCTGCTCACAGGCACGTGTTTAAGTAATGCCGGCTAGAATACCGTTCTGAATGCGGGGGAGAGCGGCTGCTCGGGGCGCGCGCTGCCTTTTATCGCGCACTGATTTTCTGCGTGCGCTGCTTTTTCTTCGTAACAGTGAAAACACCTTCTGAAAGCAAAAACAGGGTACTAATGTAGGTCTTTTGTAACGGTAAGGTTTCGTAAAACAAACGTTCGAAAAGCAGGGGACACCAGTAGGTCTTACGAACTGTTTCATAGGAACGCCCTACTTTCGGATGGCGGGGGAAACCTGTATTCCATTTTGTTCAATGTTTTTGCGTGGGAGGGAGATTTGAGGGTCAATGTGCCTGTTTCATTTTTTTTGCGTTTTTTTTGGATGGGAAGCGGGGATTTGGGGGTTGATGATCGCGCTGCCTTTCTTTTCTTTCTTGGTTTCATGGCTACCCAAAGAAGAATTTCAGAATTGTATACTTACATAATAAATTAACCTTTGATTTTGTAATACATTGAAGCATACAGTTAGAACATTACAGCACAGTACAGGCCCTTCAGCCCACAATGTTGTGCCAACCTTTTAAACCTATTCTAAGATCAACCTAACCCTTCCATCCTACATAGCCCTATGCCTATCTATGAGTTTCTTAAATCTCCATAGTATGTCTGCCTCTACTCCACCCCTGGCAGAGTGTTCCCTGCACCCACTGCTCTGTGTGAGAAAACTTACCTCTGACATCCCCTCTGTACTTTCCACCAACCACCTAAAAATTATGCCTCCTCGTATTAGCCATGTAATGTGTATGCATAACCATATGCACAAAATGCCAGAGGAATTCAGCAGGTTGGGCAGAATCTATGGAAGGGCATGTACAGTTGAGTTTTGTGATAAGTCTCTTCATCAGGTTTTGAAAGAAAGAGGGGCAGAAGCCTGAATAAGAATATGCGGGGGTGGGGGGGTGAACAGGAAGGAGTACAGCCTGGCAGGTTGCAGGTGAACTAGGTGAGTAGGAAGGAGGAGGAAGGGAGGATGAGCTCAGAGGTGATAGGTGGAAGAAGTAAAAGGCTAAAAAAGAAGGAATCTAATAGGAGTGGAGTATGCATAATAAAATAAAGGAAGAACATGGGGAACCAGAGGGAGGTGAAGTCTGTGACATTACCTGATAGTCCACGACACTCTCTGCTGATCTGTTGCATTGTGTCACAACGCAACAATTTGTGATACTCGGTCTCCCTGTGACACTCGGTGACTCAGCCACCCTCTATGGCTGGGTGATAATCTTTAATATTCAGTGGTGTTCTCTGCCTCTATATTTCACAGTGAGTCACTCTGATTCAGTGCGACACTGCACCAGGTGCAGTGACACGGTGGCATCTCGTGAGGACCCTACGACATCCTTTGACACTATGAGGCTTTGGCATGGTAGCTCTCTGTGTCACTGAGACATTCTGTGTTCTCTGTGTCACTCTCTCGAGTCAGTTCTGACATTTGAAAAGGGCATCCCGTGACTTTCAGCAAGTTTCCTTTTATTCTGAATTCACTTCAGTTTCTTCAAGTTGTGCAAATAATGAACATTTTCTGAACACAAGCATTCCTTTGCACGCCTTCTTTCTGTTGATAGTCCTATATCATGTGAACATAATCTCCTTGTGCAGCAAGGAGGATGAGTAACAAGGGTGATATTTCGACCCATAACAACCTAATTTCAGGGAACACTGCATGGATATTTCTTGAAGTCTTATAAGATTTTTGCTGCTTGCCTGTTAAAGCAAGACAGCTAAATTTTAATTCTATATTTATAAGATATTGAATTTTGAGAATGATCAGTTAGTTATTTGCAAAATCGGGTTCTCAAAGAGGTTCAAAATGCAGCTGGCTGCTCAGTTGGACAAATTCAAATGATAGTCATTGAACATTGACCAACAACACAGGCAGCTATGGCAAGGGCTGCACACCATTGCAGACTTCAAAGCTGAATGCAGTGGAGCCTCCAGCATCGATGCCACTCTCCCAGATGAGCTAAATCTTTTGCACACTTGGTTCGATGTCATCAATACTGAGACCTGCGGATGATGCGACCGGCAGCTTGGTCATCTCTGAGGCCGAAGTTCGCAGGTGTTTCCAATGATTTGTCAATCGCAAGGCTATGGGACGGGACGGCATCCCAGGGTAGGTACTCAGGATGTGTGCGGCACAACTGACAGGTGTGTTTACAGACATTTTTAATCTCTCCCTCTCCCATTGTAGAGTGCCCTCCTGCTTCAAAATATTCCCCATTTTCCCTGTGCTAAAAAAAGACCAAGGTAACAGAACGACTGGTGTCCTGTCGCACCCACCTCAATAATAAGCAAATATTTTGAGAAGCTGGTCAAGGACTACATCTGTAGCATGCTGGCACCCAAACTGGACCCCTACAATTCACCGACCAACACAACCAATTGACAGACAATGCGATAGCCACTGATCTACCTACTGTCCTTACACATCTGGTGAAGAGGGATGCTTTTGTGAGAATGCTATTCTTGGACTACAGTTCAGCATTTAACATCATAATTCCCTCCAGGCTCAACAAGAAGCTCAGAGACTTGGCCTTCACCCTGCCTTGTGCAGCTGGATCCTGGAGTTCCTGTCAGATAGCCAGCAGGTGGTAAGAATGGGCTCCCTCACCTCCAACCCTCTGACCCTCAACACCGGTGCCCCTCAGGGCTGTGCCCTAAGTCCCCTACTTTACTCTCTGTACACTCATGACTGCGTCACCACCCGCAGCTCCAATCTGCTAATTAAATTTGCTAATGATACTACACTGATCGGCCTATTCTCAAATAATAATGAGGCAGCCTACAGAGAGGATGTCATCACCCTGATACAGTGGTGTCAAAAAGCATAACTTCCTTCAATGTCACAAAAACAAAGGAGCTGGTTGTGGACTACAGGGGGAATGGAGACAGGCTAACCCCTATAGAGTTCAATGGATCTGGGGTTGAGAGGGTGAACAGCTTTAAGTTCCTTGGCATAAACATCACCAAGGATCTCACGTGGTCTGTACATACTGGCTGTGTGATGAAAAAGCCACAGCAGCATCTCTTTCACCTCAGACAGTTGAAGAAGTTTGGTATGGTCCCCAAATTCTATGAACTTTCTATAAGGGGACGATTGAGAGCACCCTGACTGGCTGCATCACTGCCTGGTATGGGAACTGTAGCTCCCTTAATCGCAGGATTCTGCAGAGAGTGGTGCGGACAGTCCAGTGCATCTGTAATTGTGAACTTCCCACTATTCAGGACATTTGCAGACAGGTGTGTAGAAAAGGCTTGAAGGATCATTGGAGACTAGAGTCACCCCAACCACAAACTGTTCCAGCTGCTACCATCCAGGAAATGGTACCGCAGCATAAAAGCCAGGACCAACATGTTCCTGGAGAAGTGCATCTGGTTCTCACTTAATAACTACCAAATAAATAGGATCCTGCTGAGAGGCAGTTTCTTTCTGCATCATTACCTCATTGAGATAAGACCACAAGACAGAGGAACGGAATTAGGCCACTTGACCCCTTGAGTCTGTTCTGTCATCCCATAATGGCTGATTTATTTTCCCTCTTAACCCCATTTTACTGCCTTCTCCACGTAATGTTTGACATCCTTACCAATAAAGAACCCATCAACCTCCGCTTTAAATATACCCAGGCTTCCACGACTGCCAGTGGCAATGAATTCCACAGATTCACCACAATCTAGCTAATGGAATTCCTCCACACCTCTGTGCTAAAGGGATGTCCTTCTATTCTGAGGCTGTCTCCTCTGGTCCAAGTCTCTCCAACTACTTGAAACACCCTCTCCTCTTCCACTCGATCTAGGCCTTTCAATATCAAGTAGGTTTCAATGACATCCCTCCTCATTCTTCTAACGTCCAATGAGTATAGGCCCAGAGCCATCAAATGCTCCTCAGATGTTAACCCTTTCATTCCCAGAATCATTCTTGTAAAGCTTGTCTGGACCCTCTCCAATGCCATGTGGAGCCCAGACATGGAGCCCAAAACACTACTGACAATACTCTAAATGTGGTCTGACCAATGCCTTATGAAGCCTGAACATTAAATCTTTGCTTTTATATGCTTGGAGATAAGCTATCTGATGTATTTATAGTTATTGTTTTTAATTATTGTGTTCTTTATCTTATTTTGTTCTTTTTGACCCTCATTGGATCCGGAGTAACAAATATTTTGTTCTCCTTTACACTTGGGTACTGGAAATGACATTAAACTATCCTGAATCTTGAAACTTGAATCTAGTCCTCTTGAAATGAATGCTAATGTTGCATTTGCTTTCCTTATTACTAACTCAGTCTGCAAGTTAACTCTTAGAGAATCCTGCACTCTGGACTCCCAAGCCCCTTTGTACCTCTTAATTTAGTCCCCGTTTAGAAAATAGACTATGTCTTCATTCTTTTTACCAAAGTGCATGATCATAAACTTTCCTGCACTGTATTTCATCTGCCACCGCTTTGCTCAGTCACCTCATTTGTTCAAGTTTTTTTGCAGACTTCCTGCTTCCTCAGCACTACCTGCCCCTCTACCTATTTATGTATCACCCTGAAGCCTGGCCACAATGCTTCAACACCAATCTCTGTGGAACACCACTAGTCACCGGCAGCCATCCAGAAAAGGCCCCCTCTCCTTCCAGTCTCTGGTTTCTGCCAGCCAACCAGAAAAGGCCCCCCCCTACCTCTACTTCCAGTCTCTGCTTTCTGCCAGCCAACTAATCTTCTTCCATGCTGGTATTTTTTCTGCAAAGCCACGTGCGCTTATGTTGTTTAGCGCAGTCTTCTATGTGACACCATGTAAAAGGCCTCCTGAAAACCCAAGGAAACAACACCCACTGACTCTCCTTTAGCTATCTTGCCTGTTATTTCCTCAAAGAATTTCAACAGATTTTTCAGACAGTATTTCCCCTGAAGGAAACCATGCTGACTATGGCCTATTTGATCACATGCTTCCAAGTACCCTGAAACCTCAACCTTGATGATGGACTCTAATATCTCATCAACCACTGAAGTTAGGCTAACTGTTCTATAACACCCTGCCTTTTGCCTCTTTCTCTTAAAGAGTCAAGTAGCATTTACATTTTACACAGTGGAATAATAAATCCTTTGGTTAACCCAATGAACATAGAGTGAGCAGGAAAGGATGCATTCTGATCCCTGATCTGATGCAACACCACCCACATTCCAGACTCTGGTGGTCCCACACCCAAGCCCCCTTCTCGCCACACTCTCTGATCTCCTGGCTCAAATTTCTGGACTAATGAATAAGCCAGACGCTGGACTTTGAGAATTTCCAAACAATTGGATGCAGGATTGCCAGACTTTATTGTTTTGTCACAAGTGCTCCTTCTCCACTTTGAGCAGTCATGAGACAGGGATTCCTGTGAGTCAGTGGTAACGCTGCCTTTTATCAATGAAGTTTTGCAAACGTCCTTGAGTCATTACTTTTGTCCAGCTGGTAACATTTTCTTATGTTATGTTACAAAAGGAGCAACAGATTGGCACAGTTAGTGGAATTGCTGTTGTCTAACACTTCCTGTGATCTCAGTTCAATCCTAAATTCTGTTACAGTCCTTGTGCAGTTTGCAAGCTCTCTCAATGCGCACGTTTATTCCAAGTACTCTGGTTACCTCCCACATTCCCAAAACACGTGTGTTAGTCAGTTATTTGACCACTGGGAACTGTCCCCTGTGTGTATGTGAGTGATAGGCTATGGAGAGTTGACAGGATGGTGGAGTGAATAATGTGGGATCAGTGGAGATTCGTGCTCGATGAGCAGCATTACACTCGGTGGGGTAAAGAGCCTGTTTCTGTGCTCCATCACTCTACGAGAGATCTCAGATCAGAGAAATCTCCCCAGATTAAAACCAGAGCTCTCTGCAGGACATTAAAGATATAGAGTAAAATAGAGCAGTTAAAAATAAATATTTTACAGATGTCGGGGTGATCGTGCAAGTAAAAAACAAGCTGACATATAAAGAAGTTCAGAGAGAAAGTAGAAAGGAAAATACGAGAGGCAAAGAGAGACCATGAGAAAAGACAAGTAACAAAAATAATAACAAAGGTTTTCAAGGGAAGAGTTGCAGATAAACATAAACCAAAAATAAAGAGAAAACATGGAGGCAGAGGGCAGGGATGAGATACTAAACGAATAATTTACACCAGGCTTCACCACACAATATTACATTTTCCTTTAATGGATTTTCAGGAAAGAACAACATAGTTAAGATTCTACATGGGCTGAACATTTACAAAAAGGAATCACTATAAATGTTAGCATGAAAAATGGATAAATCACCTCGTCCAGGTGGGATGTATTCCACATTGCAAGAGAGAAACAAATGTGGAAATCAGAGAACCTAGCTGCAGCTTCCAAAGACCAGATTCAGTGATGGTGCCTGAGATCAGCAAATTGAAAAAAATAAGACCATATGATGAGAAGAATTAGACCATTTGGCCCATCGAGTCTGCTCTGCCATATCATGGACGATCCAATTTTTCTTTCAGCCGCAATCTCCTGCCTTCTCTCTGTATCCCTTCATGCTCTGACCAATCAAGAAACTATCAATCACTGTCTTAGATGTATGTAAAGACTTGACATTTACAGCTGCCTGTGGCAATGCATTCCACAAATTCACCACTCGCTGGCTACAGAAATTCTCCACATCTCTGTTCTAAAAGGACACTCCTCTATTCTGAAGCTATGTCCTCTGGTCCTAGACTCTTCCACCATTGGAAGCATCCTCTCCACATCCACTCTATTGAGGCCTTTCAACATTCAGGCCCAGAGCCACCAAATGCTCTTCATATGACAAGCTGCTCAACTCTGGAATCATTTTTGTGAATCTCCTTTGGACTTCTCCAGTGTTAGCAAATCCTTTCTGAGATAAGGAGCCCAAAATAGCTCACAATACACTAAGTGCTTTATTAGTGCTTCATAAAGCCACAACATTACATCCTTGCTTTTATATTAGGTGGCGGTAGAGTTATCGGCGGAGGTGGAGTTACAATGGTGCTGAATGGCGACTCCTTCGGGCTCATCTATTCCATCATCCAAATCATTGACGTATAATGTAAAGAGAATTGGTCCCAACACAGACCCCTGTGGAACACCACCAGTCACCAGCAGCCAGCCAGAAAAGGTTCCCTTTATTCCCACTCTTTGCCTCCTGTCAATCAGCCACTGCTTTATCCATACTAGTATCTTTCCTGTAACACCATTGTCATTTATCTTGTTAAGCAGCCTCACGTGTGGCACCTTGTCAAAAGCTTTCTGAAAATTCAAGTACACAACATCCACTGATTCTCCTTTGTCTATCCTGCTTGTTATTTCTTCAAAGAATTCCAATAGATTTGACCATCAAGATTTTCCCTTTAGGAATGTTATGCCCTTGTTCATATAAAGATGTAGGGATGAACTCAGTAAGAACAGACTAGTGAGTTTAACCAAGGTGCAGAGGAAAATCTTGAACAAAAATCATGGACTGAGCTGCCATTCACTTAGACAAGCGTGGACTGCTTTGAGTAAGTCAGCATGAATTTTTTCCAGGTCACTGGCATCTAACTTGATAGTGCAGCAATAGAAAGGGACGTTGAGGGAAATGTGGTTGGTGTGGCATGTATGGATTGCCAAAGGACATGTAGAATATTCCACATAATAGGCTTGGCATCAAGATCGAAGGCCATGGAATAAAATGAGAAAGAACAGCATGGATAGAAAATAGACAAGAAATAGACTATAAAATCTATACCTTGGAGCAGAAATAGTCCATTTGGCCCAATGAGTCTGCTTTGCTATTAGAAACATAGAAAATAGGTGCAGGAGTAGGCCATTCGGCCCTTCGAGCCTGCACCGCCATTTATTATGATCATGGCTGATCATCCAACTCAGAACCCTGCCCCAGCCTTCCCTCCATACCCCCTGATCCCCGTAGCCACAAGGGCCATATCTAACTATATCTAACTCCCTCTTAAATATAGCCAATGAACTGGCCTCAACTGTTTCCTGTGGCAGAGAATTCCACAGATTCACCACTCTCTGTGTGAAGAAGTTTTTCCTAATCTCGGTCCTAAAAAGCTTCCCCTTTATCCTCAAACTGTGACCCCTCGTTCTGGACTTCCCCAACATCGGGAACAATCTTCCTGCATCTAGCCTGTCCAATCCCTTTAGGATTTTATACGTTTCAATCAGATCCCCCCTCAATCTTCTAAATTCCAACGAGTACAAGCCCAGTTCATCCAGTCTTTCTTCATATGAAAGTCCTGCCATCCCAGGAATCAATCTGGTGAACCTTCTTTGTACTCCCTCTATGGCAATGATGTCTTTCCTCAGATTAGGGGACCAAAACTGCACACAATACTCCAGGTGTGGTCTCACCAAGGCCTTGTACAACTGCAGTCGTACCTCCCTGCTCCTGTACTTGAATCCTCTCGCTATAAATGCCAACATACCATTCGCCTTTTTCACCGCCTGCTGTACCTGCATGCCCACTTTCAATGACTGGTGTATAATAACACCCAGGTCTCGTTGCACCTCCCCTTTTCCTAATCGGCCACCATTCAGATAATAATCTGTTTCCCCACCACTGACGTTAGGCTAACCGGTCTATAACTCTCCGGTTTCTCTCTCCCTCCTTTTTTAAAAAGTGGGGTTACATTAGCCACCCTCCAATCCTCAGGAACTAGTCCAGAATCTAACGAGTTTTGAAAAATTATCACTAATGCATCCACTATTTCTTGGGCTACTTCCTTAAGCACTCTAGGGTGCAGACCATCTGGCCCTGGGGATCTATCTGCCTTCAATCCCTTCAATTTACCTAATACCACTTCCCTATTAACATGTATTACGCTCAGTTCCTCCATCTCACTGGACCCTCTGTCCCCTACTATTTCTGGAAGATTATTTATGTCCTCCTTAGTGAAGACAGAACCAAAGTAATTATTCAATTGGTCTGCCATGTCCTTGCTCCCCATAATCAATTCACCTGTTGAGTTTATTCAGAAGAAATCCAAGAGAAGTTTGGTGGCTCGGCCAAGTGACACCACAAGAGATAAAATTCTCAAAACTAGGACCTAAAATCCTAAAGGGATTGAACAGGTTAGATGTAGGAAGATTGTTCCTGATGTTGGGGAAGTCCAGAACAAGGGGTCACAGTTTGAGGATAAAGGGGAAGCCTTTTAGGACCGAGATTAGGAAAAACTTCTTCACACAGAGAGTGGTGAATCTCTGGAATTCTCTGCCACAGGAAACAGCTGAGGCCAGTTCATTGGCTATATTTAAGAGGGAGTTAGATATGGCCCTTGTGGCTAAAGGGATCAGCGGGTATGGAGAGAAGGCAAGTACAGGGTTCTGAGTTGGATGATCAGCCATGATCGTACTGAATGGCGGTGCAGGCTCGAAGGGCTGAATGGCCTACTCCTGTACCTATTTTCTATGTTTCTATCTTTCTATGTTTCTATGTTTCTGTCTGTAGGGGACCTACATTTGTCTTTACCAGTCTTTTCCTTTTTACATATCTATAAAAGCTTTTACAGTCCGTTTTTATGTTCCCTGCCAGTTTTCTCTCATAATCTTTTTTCCCCTTCCTAATTAAGCCCTTTGTCCTCCTCTGCTGAACTCTGAATTTCTCCCAGTCCTCAGGTGAGCCACTTTCTCTGGCTAATTTGTATGCTTCTTCTTTGGAATTGATACTATCCCTAATTTCTCTTGTCAGCCACGGGTGCACTACCTTCCTTGATTTATTCTTTTGCCAAACTGGGATGAACAATTGTTGTAGTTCATCCATGTAACCTATAAATGCTTGCCATTGCATATCCACCGTCAATCCTTTAAGTGTCATTTGCCAGTCTATCTTAGCTAATTCACGTCTCATACCTTCAAAGTGACCCCTCTTTAAGTTCAGAACCTTTGTTTCTGAATTAACTATGTCACTCTCCATCTTAATGAAGAATTCCACCATATTATAGTCACTCTTACCCAAGGGGCCTCTCACGACAAGATTGCTAATTAACCCTTCCTCATTGCTCAAAACCCAGTCCAGAATAGCCTGCTCTCTAGTTGGTTCCTCGACATGTTGGTTCAAAAAACCATCCCGCATACATTCCAAGAAATCCTCTTCCTCAGCACCTTTACCAATTTGGTTCACCCAATCTACATGTAGATTGAAGTCACCCATTATAACTGCTGTTCCTTTATTGCACACATTTCTAATTTCCTGTTTAATACCATCTCGGACCTCACTACGACTGTTAGGTGGCCTGTACACAACTCCCACCAGCGTCTTCTGCCCCTTAGTGTTACGCAGCTCTACCCATATCGATTCCACATCTTCCCGGCTTATGTCCTTCCTTTCTATTGCGTTAATCTCTTCTTTAACCAGCAATGCCACCCCACCTCTCCTTCCTTCATGTCTATCCCTCCTGAATATTGAATATCCCTGAACGTTGAGCTCCCATCCTTGGTCACCCTGGAGCCATGTCTCTGTGATCCCAACTATATCATAATCATTAATAACAATCTGCACTTTCAATTCATCCACCTTATTACGACTGCTCCTTGCATTGACACACAAAGCCTTCAGGCGCTCTTTTACAACTCTCTTAGCCCTTATACAATTATGTTGAAAAGTGGCCCTTTTTAATGCTTGCCCTGGATTTGTCGGCCTGCCACTTTTACTTTTCTCCTTAGTACTCCTTAGTTCTATCATGACTGGCATATTATCCCTCTCAAAGCCATTCTCCAACTTTCTCCCTGTAACCTTTGATACCCTGATTAATCAAGAACCTATTAAACTCCACTTAAGTTTACCCAAAGGCTTGGCCTGCACAGCCATCTGTGGCAAAAATTCCACAGATCTACTATCCTCTGGCTAAAGAAATGTTTCCTCATCTATGTTCTAAATGGTTGTCCCTTAATTTTGAGCCTGTCCCCTCTGGTTCTAAACTGCCCCACTATAGGAAACATCCTCTCCATTTCCACTCTTTCCAGACCTTTCAGTATGAGATCCATTCCACCCCCCCCCCCCACCCCACCACTCCTTCTCTTACTTCCAACAAGTACAGGACCAGAGTCCCTCTGCACCCCTGATTTTTGAATTTTCTCCAACTTTACAAAATAGTCGATGCCTTTATTTCTTCTGCCAAAGTGCATGATCATGCTCTTCCCTACATTGCATTCCATCTGCCACTTCTTTGCGCATTTGCCCAACCTGTCTAATTTCTTCTGCAGACATCATGCTTCCTTAAGTCTATCTGCCCTTCCACCTATCTTAGCATCGTCTTTAAGATTGGCCATGAAGCCATCTATTCCTTCACCCAAATCATTGACATACAGTGTAAAAAGAAGCACTCCCTACATCGACCCCTGTGACACACCACTAGTCACTGACAACCAATCAGAAAAGGCTCCTTTTATTACAGCTCTTTACTTCTCTGCTGGTTAGCCAATCTTCTACCCATTTTAGTACCAGTTCCATAATACCATGGGCTTTTATTTTATTAAGGAGCCTCATCTGTGGCACCTGGTAAAAAGCCTTCTGAAAAACTAAATAAACAGCATTCACTGACTCTACTTTGCCTATCCTGCTTATTATTTCCTCAGGGAATTCCAACAGATAACTTTGGCCAATGTTATCATGTGCCTCCAAGTACTCCGAAACATTACCCTTGATAATGGACTCCATCATCTTTTCAACCACTGAAGTCAGGCTAACTGGCCTATAATTTCCTTTCTTCTGCCTCCCTCCATTTTTCAAAGTTCTAAGTTCAAAGCTGTCCTCCTGTGAGGTTGCCCAGACCCTGTGGCAGAGTCAATGGCTGTGACAGGGATCCCTTCCTGAGGTGCAATTACTGAGGCACCAGAGACTTGTGCCCACCGGAAATTCCTACTGAGAGACTTGTCCAAAATGTCATAGTCCGGAACCCAAGAATGTTCCTCAGGGACATTCCTCTGGATTGTCCTCAGAGATGTCAAACTGATGGGAGACAGCATCAGCCTTGGTATGCTTGCTGTCGGGAGGGTAGGTAGGGGTGAAATTAAAGAAGAGACCCCCAAGAGGATAGATGGGAATTAAGTCTCTTGGCATGCTGGATGTAGGAGAGGTTCTTGGGATCAGTCCATACCAAAAAGGGATGACCTTCCCCCTCTAGCCAGTGATGCCATGCTTCCAGGGCCTCCTCAACAGCTGAAGTTCTGGACTGCTGACACCATAGTTACACTCAACAAGAGTCAAATGATGGGAAACAAAGGCCCAAGGGTGCAGCCGATTATTCATAGAAGAGCACTAAGAAAGTACAGTCTGATGCATCAACCAGCACCATGAGAGAGCAGTCTGATGCATCAAGCAGCACCGTGAGAGTGCAGTCTGATGCATCAAGCAGCACTATGAGAGTGCAGTCTGATGCATCAAGCAGCATCGTGAGAGAGCAGTCTGATGCATCAAGCAGCACCGTGAGAGTGCAGTCTGATGCATCAACCAGCACCGTGAGAGTGCAGTCTGATGCATCAACCAGCACCGTGAGAGAGCAGTCTGATGCATCAAGCAGCACCGTGAGAGTGCAGTCTGATGCATCAAGCAGCACCGTTAGAGAGCAGTCTGATGCATCAACCAGCACCGTGAGAGTGCAGTCTGATGCATCAAGCAGCACCGTGAGAGTGCAGTCTGATGCATCAACCAGCACCGTGAGAGTGCAGTCTGATGCATCAACCAGCACCGTGAGAGTGCAGTCTGATGCATCAAGCAGCAGTATGAGAGTGCAGTCTGATGCATCAACCAGCACCGTGAGAGTGCAGTCTGATGCATCAAGCAGCAGTATGAGAGTGCAGTCTGATGCATCAAGCAGCAGTATGAGAGTGCAGTCTGATGCATCAAGCAGCAGTATGAGAGTGCAGTCTGATGCATCAAGCAGCAGTATGAGAGTGCAGTCTGATGCATCAATCTCAATGATGGCAGAATGCATCTGGATGTTGCAGCACCTGGGCAGTTGTGAAACATCTCTTTAGTTCTGAGAATGCTTCGTCTGCCTCACCTGTCCACAGATTTCCAGCAGAGGTCTTCTTGATGAACGCATTTATGGGGGCTGCAATAGAACTGAAGTTTCTGATGAAGCGATGTTAAAAATTTGCAAACCCCATGAAGCCCCTCACCAGCTTGACTATAGAGGTTTTGGGCCACTCTGTGACTGCCTGACTATACATGGGTCCATTTGAACAGTGGAAGGGTGAGGATGTGGTCCAAGAACAACACCTGTACTTTATGGAACTCACACTTCTCTGTCTTGACAAAAGGTCAGACACGCTGGATCCGTTCCTGGTGAGAGCAGAAATAGATACAAATGTCATCCAAGTACACAAAACAAGCTGATTTTAAATGTCCCAGAATACATTGTTGACCAGGGCCTGAAAAACAGCAAGGACATTGACCAGACCAAAGGGCATCACAAGTTACTTATAATCGCCAGTAGAGGTGTTGAATGCTGGTCTTCCACTCAGCCCCTTTTCAGTTACAAAACAGATTGTAAACATTGCACAGATCTATCTTCGAAAATGTGGTTGCTCTTTGAAGATGTTTGAACACAAAGGCAAACAGAGGAAGAAGGTACAGCTTCTTCATTGTAATGTTGTTCAGGGGCCGATAGTCAACGCAGGTGTGGAGTTTGCCATCCTTCTTGCTCACAAAAGAGAAGCCTGCCCCTGCTTGCCAGGCTGAGAGATGGACAAATCCTAAGAATAATCTCTCTTTGATGTACCCTTCCATGGCCACCATTTCAAGATGAGAGAGGGAAAACAGCCGGGCCCAGGGAGGACTAGTACTAGGTAAGAGGTAATGGTGGAATTCTAAGGCTGGTCAGGAAGCATGGAGGTGTCCTTCTTCTTACTGAAGACCTCAAAAAGGTCAGCGCATTCAGCCAGAACACCAGAAGGCCACACTATCCACACTTGAGTTGAACCCTGACAGGTAGACAGGAATATCAGTCCCCACTCCAGGAACACCTGTAGGACCAATCAAACTATGGGTTGAGTCAAGATAGCCAGGAAAGGCCAAGCATCAGTGGCAGTTCAGGCAAATCAACAAGCTAGAAGGAGAGCTGTTTCCTAGGGTTGCTTTCTAGCAGGTTGAAGGAGTTCTGTGGAAAGGTGAATCATACTGACGCCCAGAGGTCAGCCATCTAGAACCTTGACATTGACACTCTCTCTCCATTTCGGAGCCAGAGAGATGTCTATGAGGTTCCTGGCTGTCCCAGAGCCAATAAATGCCTGAAGCTTATGATTCTGAGACCCCCACAACAAAGGACCTGGGAGCATTACATGATCAGGGGAAGATGCTTGCAGGGAGAATTGACCTGTCATTCTTGCCCTTTCTACTGACGGGTCTCTTATTTTTTTACTGGGCACTTGTCGTTCTGCGAGTAGCTGAGTCACTTCTGCCAACACAGCCTCCACTGACTGGATCTTCTCTCCAATCTGACTAATGAATGTTATGGCCATGGTCAGCTGTACTCTCTCCACTGGGTCCATTTTCTTAGTGGTAGAGTCTTCCTGATACAGGAGTGTGGTTATGGTCCAAATGCAGAAGGATAGACACTGAAGCAGATGAACAGTTCAATGACTTTTCATAAGAACTGTGCAGAACTAGAGGTAAACAATAAATGCTTGGCCAACAGGGCCATTAGCACACACTTTCAAACTGAAAGCTAACACCAATACTTCAGCTCAGAAGAAGTTACTTAGCATTAAATAAGTATTGTTCCTTTGTAGTGTCAACCTAACCAGCAACCTTCATTCCCGGAACAAGGACAAAGGTGAGCAGGGTGTGTTGACATTGCTGTGCTTTTGGTCAAGAATCAACAATACTGAAATAGGAAGGGTATTAAATACTATCACAAAGAAACACTAATTGGCTGGAACATATGTACTCCCAAGTGTGATTACCGACTCGTTCAGCAGCCTACCCACGATGGCACCCAGACCCTACGGCTGAGTCCGTGGTTGTGACATTTCTCTTCTTGTTGCTTTTTTAGTTGCCTGCTGCTGGTTTTTAAAAACTTCGCAGTCCTCTACCTTCCCACTAATTTTTGCTCATTGTATGTCCTCTCTTTTGCTTTTATGCTGTGTTTGACTTTCTTTGTCAACCACATTTGCCTTATCCTCCCTTTACAATGTTTTTTCTTCTTTGAGATGAATCTATCCTGCATTTTCTGAATACTTCCGTTATTGCTGACCCGGCTGGTGGCATAGTGGCATCAATGCCGGACTTCAGGACGAAAGATCCCAAGTTCGAATCCAGCCGGCTCCCCTGCACGCTTTCCATCCGTGCTGGTTTACCAGCTGGAAACTCACCCGGCAGAAGGCAATGGCAAACCACTGCTGTAACTTGCCTCATACGCGGTTCCCCACTAAGTCAGAGAGGCGTGGAGGGAAATCATCCGCTAACCGGAGAAACTTCGGATGCGACAAACCTTTCCTTTCCTTCAGTTATTGCTGCTTTTCTGTTGTCTATGCTAGTGTCCTCTTCCAATTAACTTTGGTCAACTCCTCGCTCTTGCCTTTGTAGTTACTCGTACTCAACTGTCCAACTGATGCATTTGACTTTAGCTTCTCCCTTTGAAATTGCAAGGTGAACTTTATCATAATTTCAGATCTATCTTTGCTTAAAAAGTTTCTGGTTATAAATAAAACAAACAGAGAAAACATTGTGCATGGATGTGTACCTGGAATAGCTATTCCCAAGAAACAATCTGAGAATTTAGGTAAAAGTTGTTACCCTCTCACTTGACAGCAGAGTACAAAATCATCACCCATCAAGTTAACTGGAATGCAGAGACCTCTTTATATGTTTGGAAACTTGTTTTAGAACAGATTGTGTGATTTCCTCCTCACATATAAGGTTAGATTGCAACAAAATCTGATCACAATGTTGAAGCAGCCTATTTTAGGTCAGACAACAGAGGACAGTATAGGCTCTTCAGCACAAGACATGTGGCGATCCTTTAACCCACTCTGTTTGATTACTCATTTTATTGCATAACTCACATTCTGACATCATCCTTGAACAATACAAAGAAAAGCAGGTAAAGGCTGCTGGAGCCAGGGAGTGCTGTGCCCTGACAATGTTTTATGCTTAGTATAACTGCCAAGCTATATATGAAACTTTGGCTTGTTGCTTGCTGGTTCAAGTGGACCTTGAAGGTTACTTTGCAGTTTGCCTGCATTGTGTAAAAAGTCCATCTGGTTTACCCTGGGGGAGACGGGGCCTGACTGTAACATCAAGATTACTGTTAACTGTACCTTAACTAATATTCCATGTATATTCCGTGGGTAGCAGACACCAACAGAATCAACAAACTCATTTGTAAGGCCAGTGATGTTGTGGGGATGGAACTGGACTCTCTCACGGTGGTGTCTGAAAAGAGGATGCTGTCCAAGTTGCATGCCATCTTGGACAATGTCTCCCATCCACTACATAATGTACTGGGTGGGCACAGGAGTACATTCAGCCAGAGACTCATTCCTCCGAGATGCAACACAGAGCGTCATAGGAAGTCATTCCTGCCTGTGGCCATCAAACTTTACAACTCCTCCCTTGGAGGGTCAGACACCCTGAGCCAATAGGCTGGTCCTGGACTTATTTCCTGGCATAATTTACATATTACTATTTAACTATTTATGGTTCTATTACTATTTATTATTTATGGTGCAACTGTAACGAAAACCAATTTCCCCCGGGATCAATAAAGTATGACTATGACTATTCCTTGTTGATGCTGCACCTGCAGCTCTGCATTGTCTAGCAGTCTACAAATTCTCCATTGGTTTGCTCCTCCCATCTCCATCTCTTCAGGCTGTGTTTCTTTTACAGTGTAAAATATAGATTACGGCATGGAGAGGGCCATCTGAATTAAGTTTCCATTTGGAATGCAATAAAATGATAACTGGGTTCAGGCTCCAAGCCTGTTGTAGGGATCAGTATACTGTTTTAAGTATTATAATGTGACAGTGCCGTCTGATTAGGAAATTATCCTCCTGAGAAGCATTTGCATTGAATAGTTATTAAATAAGTAGTGAGGAACCATTACAAGTAGAATAGCAAACAAATGCAGGGAGCTTTCATTCTGGCACAGTGGCACAGCAGATGTTTCTTCTCTCAAAAGAACTAGAGGTAAGTTCGGGAGAATTGTTTAGTAAATTATGGAGATCATTTGTTCCAAGGCATGGCAAGCATTATGATGTACAGATGTAAAGCAGCCTTGAGAGCTTCTTATCCTTGCTGATAATTGCCGATGGTTAACCACACAGAAGGTGTAATCAACTCACTGTTATAACACTGTAACTTTCTGTTCCATTTCTGTTGCAGTCACTTGCATGCTATTTGTTTACAGTTCTTTGAAATTCGTGTGGTTCCCATTTAGACTATAGATCTGTGACCCAGTTAAATGCAAACTTACTCATAGCTATTAGGTATTTAAGTTTTAAATGCTGAAAATTCACAAAATATCTGACCTCATCCAGCACAGTTGGGGAACTGCCTCAGGGAGGTGGGAAGTTGCCCATTTTTCCAGTGCCTAGTTGTAAGTAGAGTATGCAACTGCCACATTGCATGCCTCTCTAATGATTACTTGACCTTCCCAATCAAGTTAATTGCACAAGAAAATGGTAATCTTAAATAATCTTGCTTGGGAATAACTCATTGACATTATATAGGGAACCCATGGAGCTATAAATTGTTCTCAGGACAGGGTCTCCCAGCTGCAAATGAGTTCATACATGGATTGCCTAAGCCAAATCTAAGGAAGACTGTACTTTTTATCACTAAAGTTAACAGTATTGCAATTTATCTTCTCAATGGTTGTCCACTCCAAAATGCCACTCTGCCAAGTGAGCACTGGCAATCTGGTAAAGTCAAACAATGAAAGCTCAGCTATTAATGGCATCCAAAGCACAGATGGATAGTTTTCAGAATATTAGCAGGAATTAAGGAGTGTGGGATTAGGAAAGGAAAATGGTACTTGCGAGAGAAGATCTTGGTGAATGGTGGAATGAGCTTGAGGGGTCAAATATTCTATTCCTTGTGCTCTTGTGCATTCCATGAAAAGTTATTAGTTTCTCTATCTGCTGAAGAAGAGAACCAAATCAAAGGAAAATGAAGGTTTCCTTATGTTCCGTTTGGATAGCCTCCAAACTGATGGCATGAACATCGATTTCTCAAACTTCCAGTAATGCTCTAACCCCCCGTCACAATTTCCCATCCCCTTTTCCCTCCCTCACTATATCTCCCTGCCTGGGCATCACCTTCCTCTGGTGCTCCTTTCCCCCACCCCCTTTTTCCTTCTGTCTCTTTCACCATCAACTTCCCAGCTCTTTACTTCACCCCTCCCCCTCCAGGTTTCACCCATCACCTGGTGTTTTTCTCCCCCTCCCCACCTTTAAAATCAACTTCTCAACTGTTTTTTCTCCGGTCCTGCCAAAGGGTTTTGACCCGAAATGTCAACTGTACTTTTTTGTGTGTGTTGCTCAGATTTCCAGCATCTGTAGATTTCCTCTTGTTTGTGAAGGTTTGCTTTAAACACTTAGAAAGGATTTAATATACATAGAACATAGAACAATATAGCACAGGACAGGCATTTTGCTTTGTAATGTTTGTAATGAACATGATGCCGTATCAAATAATACCTCCTCTGATGGTATATAATCCATCCCCTACATTTTCATGTGTCTATCAACTAGCCTCTTAAATATCACTAACTTATCTGCTGCCCCTGGCAGGCCATTCCAGGCACCCACCACTCTCTATGTAAATAAAAACTTGCCTTTCAAACCTCCCTTAAGTTCCCCCTCCACCTTAAATGCATATCCCTGTGCATTTCTACCTTCTACCTAAGGAGAAAGATTCTGACTGCTACCTTATCCAGACGTCCCATAATTTTATAAATTCTATCAAGTCTTCCTCAACCTCCAACGCTCCAGAGAATACAACCCAAGTTTGTCCAACCTCTCCTTATAGCTCATGCTCTCTTATCCAGGCAGCACCCTGGTAAACCTCTTCTGCACCCTTTCCAATGCCTCCACATCCTTCCTGTAGTAGGATGACAAAATCTGCACAAAATACTCAAGTGCAGCCTAACCAAAGTTTTATATAGTTGCACTGTGACGTCTTGAACTCCTATTCTCAATGCCCTGACCAATGACGCCACACAGACCATATGTCTTCTTTACCACCCTATCTGCTTGTGTGACCACTTGCAGTGAGATATGGACCTGGACCCTAAGATCCCTCTGTACATCTCTGTACATTCCTCTGTATATGATTTGTACTGTCTAGTGAAATAAAAGTTAAAATTTGCTACTGAGATCCCCTTGGAAGATCCATTGGTCCACCCACTCATTGAAGTAACCTCATTCTCAAAACTAGGAATAGGGTCTGAGGCTTTGTGTATGGGATTCCTAGTCTACTTGTTCCCTAGTGCAGTGAACATGCAGGGAATAGTCCACTGCCTGCTTTTTGCGCATCAAACCTCAGAACCTTAGGATCTTTTATCACAAGTAAAACATTTCACTCTTTGGTGTTTGGGCCCTGGCTAACACTTCCTCTGAACAGTCAATGGAAATATTTGTCCCTGGTACTCCATATTCTTCACAGCTCTTAATCAGTCATTAATGACCAGATCAGTCTCATAACATGACGATTGAAGCATACTCTGGAGAAAGGACAGGAGTGGCACTTGCACCATTTCTCAGAAAATTCCGAAGATCTTTCTGTGGAAGCTTTAATCCTGGAAACTATCCATTGTTAATGAGTGTGATTAAACTATTGCCTCCTCTCAGATCCACAGTCTCATTTGGAGCTTCCTAATGAGCTGCACCGGCTACTGCCTCACAGAAAATATTGGCATCATCTGCACATGAGGGACATTTGTGTGACAATTTACCTCAATTTTCACAGTTTAAACTAGTTTCATCATTTAGCTTTGGAAGACAGTGACCCACTTCAAAAGAGGTAGATGTAGCTCTCATGTGGAAATGGTTTTCATTTGCAAATGACAAATGCAGAGTTAGGGAGGTGTGCAAATTAATCATTAAAATGTATCATTACAACCTTTTTAAAGATTTGAGTTTTATGTATTATGATTTTCAAACAATCATATACCAATTGTGGATCAACTCCAGTGCTAAGAAAAACATGCCTTTTATCCAAAAATTGTCTGAGTAAAGGTTCCCTTTAAGCAAGAATATCTATTAGCAATGTGCCAAATAATCCCTGTGGGAAGGTTATTTTCTGAGTACAACTGTTTAAAATACAAACTGTTTCATTTTAGAAAACCAGGCTTGCTTTAGACTTCATTCATTACTGTCAAGCCTCAGCATTCCACAAATGCATTAATAATATACCAGGCATGTTACTTTTGTTTGGTGCAGTATATTTTGAACTTGCCTGTATTTTCATTATTGCTCTTGTCTGGGGAGTGATATGTATTTAAATTCACATTTGTCTTCTTTAATGCCTATTAGTTGAACCCAGATTCTGATGCACTAGAAAAATGCTCTTTTTTATTGTTAGTTAATGCAGTGTGATAAATTCTTTGTTTACTTTCACACAGTAGGGTAAAGTAAAGCTATAGTGCCCTATAGCTGTAGCAAATGATTTGTTTCTTTTGCCTTCCACAAGTATTGTTAGCACCATCTGCTATGATACAAATTCATGCTTTTGTAGAGGAGGTTGAGTTCAGAGGGTTTGTGTCAGAATTATGCTCATCTCTCTTAACCAGAGATCATTGTTCCTTGAATTCTTCTTCACATTCGGACTCTGGCTTTGGCCCCTTACATTACTCCAGTGAAATATAACGAACTGAAGTGACAGCATCTCATTTTCCCACCAGACATGATACTGCCCTCAGGATTGAACATTGAAATCACCAGTTTCATGTAACTAGCCTTTCCAGTTTCATTAGAACTGATCAGTGTTGGTGAATGATTAACCTGAAATAGTAACTCAGTTTTTTTTTCTCTCTGTAGATGCTTCTGTGAAATGAATTCCATTGTTACCCCCATATTCCCCTGTCACCCGTTGTACTCTACTCCAGCAATACCTCCTCAAGCCCTCCAATCCAGACTGCTTTGCAAATGTCAGTGATTTCACAATCAATATGTCTTCTGTCCACTCCCCTTGATCTCTGCCATGTTTCCCTTCTCTGCAACATTCTCTCCCCATTCCTCTGGAGAACCCTTTTACTTCCACACTTCATTCCCAAGCAAATGCCAAAGGTCCAAGCCTGATATCTTTGCTTTCTCCTTTCCTTCTGCCCAGAGTCCCAAA
Source organism: Mobula hypostoma (assembly GCF_963921235.1). Taxonomy (NCBI): domain Eukaryota; kingdom Metazoa; phylum Chordata; class Chondrichthyes; order Myliobatiformes; family Myliobatidae; genus Mobula; species Mobula hypostoma. The sequence continues at coordinate 149,063,741 of NC_086102.1, forward strand.
TATTCCTTCCTGGTGAAACAACCATTTACTTCTACTTCATTCAATGCACTTGGTCCCCTTCGCAATGTGGAGAGCAGTCACAGACCAGGTGGCTGTCTGGTGGGACACACCCATGTTCATTCATTTTGTTAACTCTCTATTCCTTTCTGACTTTGGCCTTCTATACAATTCCACTGAAGATCAACATAAGCTCAAGAAAAAGAATCTTATCTTTAAATAAGATTCTTCACAGCCTTTAGTGCAATATTTGACATCAACAACTTAATTTTTTTATTTTTCCACAGAATGGTAGCAGGTGCGTCACTGGCATCAGCCTACCCGCCATCCAAAATATACAGTATGCACAGGAAAGTGCCGGAAAAGGCCCAGCCAAAACATGAAGCATCCCATCCATCCTGCTTATGGACTATTTAGAGCATTCCCATCAGGGAAGAAGATACGGAACATACATGCTAGGATCACTAGACTCAAAAACATTTACTTCCCCAAGCCATCAGGCTTATCAACACCTACACCCATTAATCCACCCCATCTGCCCCCACCAGCAGTTTTTACACATCACTTACCAGTGCCTTATGTACATAAAAGCAGTCTATGTATATAAATAACAGTTACTTGTATATTCTGTTTTATAGAATTTCTTTTATGTTTGTATTTATTGTAGTTTTGTGTTCTTTATGCTTACTGTGGTTTTTTTATGCTGCATCAGATCCTGAGTTACAATCATTTTATTCTCTTTTGCACTCGTGCACTGAAGAAAGAAAACAAACAATCTTGAATCTTGAATCTTGACATTGAATCTGGGGTACCTGCCTAGACCTACCCCTGCCATTGCCTTGCTTTCTTTAGTTGTGCCATTACCAGCCGCTGTAGATAGTGAATCTCTCCTCCCTTTTCTCCTCTCACTGAGCTTCAATTCTTGCTTCTTCTTCCCACCCCACTGTCCTTGCCTTAAACTACCAGCTTGATCCCTGACCAGTAATAGCATGCCCACAACTCGCTACCCCAGACCTTAACCGCACGTTTTTGCGATGTGTGAGGAAAGCGAAGCACCCGGGGAAAAGGACGTGGTCACAGGGAGAAAGTACAAACAGCTCACAGACAGCGGCAGGAATCAAACACTGATCGGTGATTGCTGGCGTGGTAGAACAACTGTCTTAACCGCTATGCTACCACGCCGCCCATACTTGAAAAACTGGTTTGTATCATAAGGTATGACTGCTGTAACCAAATGCTGCAGTTCAGACAAGGACTACTGCTTTTAATAAAAAAAATTCTCTTCTAGCTTTGCCTCAGTTTGATTGTTTTTATTTGTAGCAACGTAAAAGAAACCCACTGACATTCAGTATATTTTATGTCTTAAGATGCTGCTACATTATACAGCATTTTAAAGCATAAAGTAAACTGAGCAAATCAAAGAAGGATGAGCTGTGTTAGACAATGAAAGGTTAAGGTTTTTCTTATGGCTGAGAGAAACAGAGTCTCCTTATCTGTTGCATGCTGGAATCCTGAGGAAATCACGAGGGAGATAGGAAGGAGGAATCAATTTAAATGCCCTTTCATCAAGCTCCAGTGAAGCAGAAGCAGGAAGCTTAAGCCACCTGAGAATAAAAAGAAAGCCGAAAGCTAAAAATAGAAATTGAAGGCAAGGTGTTCAATTAAACCCATCTAAAGTCTCCTTTGTTTGTGTCAATGGTTTCTGAGCAGCCGTAGCCCATAAATAATACCACTGCTATCATTCTACTGCACCAGGAAAGACATACGAGGTACGAGCCATCACTTGCAATCATGTAATATCTTTTTCCCTTCATCATGTTTCAAATTTTTTGGAAAAGATAGAAAGGCAGAGCTGTGTCATGAGGTTTAGGAGTTAGGGGCCGAGCTCACTATAATTGGAGTCTTCTTCTGTTCACCAACATTGATTGGAGAAATGCGTCAGTGATTCACCATTGCAAGCGAAATGTGACCATTCCAGTCATGTTCTGATGAAGTATCCTCCACTAAAATATTAATTCTCTTTCGACAGATGCTGCCTGACCTACTGAATAGTCCCAACATCTTTCGTTTTGATTTCAGACTTCAAGCTACAGCGGTTTTATAAATTTACATGGAAACTTTCAGCTTATCATTAGGGGCAAAATTATAACCATGGACCATGCTTATCACTCCTCCATATCACCATATTGGTGTATTAACATCTACATAATATCTATGTTAGTCCATCTTCGGTCCCCACCTGGCACTCAGCTCTCACCTGTGGCTCCCCGTAGCTGTTTGCATGCGACAGCGGCCACACCCTGGGCAACGGCTTTGACAAGCCGGCTAAACCAGATGAGGGTAGCCGACGGGTCTCAAACCCTCGGTGAGATAGGGAGTTGTCTATCCCAGCATGTGAAGACAGACTCCGGCGGATTGAGCGGACGAGACCAATGGAAGGTCCAACGGTCAAGAAGGCGGTCTCTGCAAGCGTCGTGGAATGTGTAGAGCAGGACAAGACACAGAAGATGTGCTGGTCATCCACTGCGCCTAGTCCCATCTCCAGCCGTCTAGACTCTGTCTTGCCACTGGACCCAGATGGGAATTGGGAAGAGAGAGTGAGGCTGACGCTGCGCAACTCTCCTTCACTTAAATCCAAGTCACGCGCTAGTCTCGACACCATCATTATGGTGTCGAGGTCCTCATCGACGTCAACGATGGACGAACAACAATATCTATGGATATATCTCCTTTCTCCTCAGTGAAGTATCAAAGGAATTGCAGCTTACTTTTCAAGTCCCGTTGTTAAAAGATAGGATACTCATTCAATTGGTGATGGGGTGGAAACATGTCTCCACCCAAGGAGGTGTAGGGCACTCTTTCCCTCCGCTAGCCTGAAAGCCACCCTTGGGCAATGTGTAGCACCTGCTTAGCTGCCCACCCCCCCACCCTGCCCCGATCAGATAGTGGATGGTCGTATGAGCAGCTGGTGCATATCACGAGTCCTGGTTATGCGATCACTAACACTAGGCAGACAATCACTGAAAAATATTGATAACCGCTGGGGTCACCCATTTTGTGAAGACACTGCCCAGAAGAAGGCTGTGGCAAACCAATTCTATAGAAATTTGCCAAGAGCAATCACGGTCACCATTATTGCCTATATCATATGACCCGGCACATGATGACAGTGACTCATTCACACTCAGAATTTTACACATTCGTTTGGTCAAGCAGGCAACACGTTGCCCACAAAGGAGAAGCAAAACTGACCTCCCTAGCCTGCTGACTGGAGCTGCTTGACTAGTTAGCAGAACTGTTCTGAGGAGAAAGAGGTTCTCTAACTTGCCATTCTTCGCTGGTAGAAAGGCCAAATGTGAGATGGAGCTAGCCTCAAAGAGGAATGGTTAGGAAGTTTCTTCAGTTCCATCTGCCTGTGAGTCTGAGAGAAGCAAAATTAGAATTCTCTATTAATGGTCCGGTGAAGCAGTGGGAGAGGACTGCTTATGAGTTGAGCATCCGAGGGCTTTAGTCTTTGGAGAGAAGGAGGATGAGAGGTGTCTTGATAGAGGTATACAAGATGATAAGATGTACAGCCAGACACTTTTTCCCAGGGTGGAAATGGGTGTAATTTTAAGGTGACTGGAGAAAAGTACAGGGGAGGGAGGTCAGAGTTAAGTTCTTTTACACAGATGGTGGTGGATGCACAGAACTGGAAGGGGTGGTGGTAGAGGCAGATACATTAAAGATATTTAAGAAACTCTTAGATAGGAACATGGATGATAGAAAAATGGAGGTCTATATAGGAAGGAAGGGTTAGATTGATCTTAGAGGAGGCTTAAAGGTCGACACTACATCAATGGCTGGAGAGCTGTAATGTTCTATGTTCTGTACACTGTTGGATGTGCAGTTTTTGTGATGAGAAATTAAACCAGACTCCTTTTTATCCTTAAGAGTAAAAGCAAAGGATCCCAAGGTAGCTCTTGATGATCTAGCTAATATAGATGCTCACAGCCAATGATTTAACAGCAGTGCAGTCCTCCACCCAGTGCTATATTTGAACTTCACACAGGTCAACACATATTACACAACGTTCACTGGTTCTATTTAAAGGGATCGTAATTAGCGATGATTTCTATAGAGTGCTGCTATGATTGTACATACTTGTACAATGGCGGCTATGGTCTTTTCAAGCTGATACAGTCTATGAGGCGTGCTGTGTGTAGAGTGCTGGAGGACTTAGTCCTGGCTGCAAAACCTCAGCATAAACCATCGGTTTCCATCTCACAATAGGCCTCATCCGTGGAGTGCAGCAAGACTGGGAGAATGAGCAGGGGCTCACATATAACAGGAGGCCATCTCCACTCAGGCTTTACAAGAAACTACTCTGAAAATAATAAAAATCCTACAATATTTTTGATTCACTAGGAGTCCTCATTGAAAACTGCCAAGTTCTGCAGCAGTAGTCATAGCTTCAAAGCAGGTCACTGGCAGGATTGACAGTAAATGTGAAAATAATGTGACTATGGGCTCCTTCATTCCATGGTAGAGCCAGAGATAAGTGCAAGCTGTCATTCTTTGTTGCCTGTAGGAAAACCTTAGTGATTTCCTTTAAACAAGAATGTGTGACAGCTTGCACATATCTCAGAATGGGATGATCGCATGTGAGATTTGCATGCGGCAGAAACACTTGCGGAGCAATACAAACCAAAGTTTGCTTATTAGTGAGTAACTGGGTAACGGTTCCCAATGTGTTATCACTTAGAGCCATGCCTCCACATAAAATGAAGCACAGCTGCCTTGCTCTCTCATATTTCAAACTGGTGAGGCAATGCTTCTGTTACTTGGGTTGCAGTTCACACAAGAGTCAATGTCTTCAGTCATAGAAACCATGCCAGCATGAGGGATGGTCTTGTCATTATTTGTAGACCAAGTGGAGGAAAACGTGGCAGGGAGTTTTTAACAGGACATCTCCGTTCTGGACCTCCTCAGAGCCTGGGACCAAACAAGGATCAAAGAGCTGAATTCTAGAAGAGTGAGAGTGCCAGCGTTTGACATCCAGGCATACTAGAATGGCTGAACCCAAAGGGGCTTAGCTCACACCAGGGGAGATGGCTGGAACCGTTTGAGGTCAATTACCCCAGAACATAGCTGTTGAAGTTCCTTATTTCATTCTCTGCCCAACTCTGATTCAGAATCAGAATCAAAATCAGGTTTTATATCACCAGCATATGTTGTGAAATATGTCAATCTACAGCAGTGGTACAATGAAATATGTGATAAATAAATATAGAGAAAAAATATTGAATTACAATAAGTAAGTATATGTCTATTAAATAGTTCAGTTAATAATAAGAGTACAAAAAAACAGAAATTTAAAAATAATGGTGAGGTGGTGTTCATGGGTTCAATGTCCACTTAGAAGTCGGATGGCAGAGGGGAAGAAGATCTTCCTGAATCACTGAATGTGTGCCTTCAGGCTTCTGTACCTCCTTTCTAATGGTAACACTGAGAAGTGGGGAGGGCGTATCTTGGGTGATGGGGGTCCATAATGATGGACACTGCCTTCCTTATATGACCTTCCTTCCATTATGTGGTCAGAAGTGGGGATGTCTCTGAATATTGAACAATGTACAATTCTGTTCACAGCTCCTCAGTGCAGGCTGGTGCTGCTGATGTACAACACGGTGCAAAAATCTTATATATATATATACACACTGTATATTTTAAAATTAAGTTCCATAAGTAGCGCAAAAAAGATTGTTGATGTGATACCACTCAATTAGCTTATCTATCTTATTCCTGTACAGTGTACACCCTCTCATCACCATCTGAAATTCTTCAACAATAGCTGTGTTGTCAGAAAATTTAGAGAAAGGATTTGAGCTGTGCCTTTCCACACAGTCATGGGTGTACAGACAATAGAGCAGAGGGCTAAGTACATATCCTTGAGGAGTGCCAGCCCTGATTATCAGCGAGGTGGAGGTGTTATTTCCGAACCACACAGACTGTGGTCTTTGGTGAGGAAATCAAGGATCCAGTTGTAGAGGGAGGTACCGAGGCCCAGGTTTTAGAAGTTTTTGATCAGAGTTGTAGGAATGATTGTGATAAATGCTGAGCTGGAATCAATAAACACCAGCCTGGCGTAAGTAGTAATATTGTCCATGTAATTCAAGGCTATGTGGAGAGCCAATGAGATCACCTCCACTGTATATCTATTGTGGTGGCAGGCAAACTGCAGTGGGTCCTGGACCTTGCTTAGGCAGGAATTGATTCTACCCATAGCCAACCTTCATCACTGTGAGTGCTATTGGACGACAGTCATTAACACAGCTCACCCTGCTCTTCGTGGGCACTGGTATAACAGTTGAGATTTTGAAGCAGACTGTAGCAATGAGAGACTGAAAATGTCTGTGAGTGCACCCAACAGTTAGTTTGCCCAGGTTTTCAGAGCCCCACCAGGTACACCACTGGGGCCTGGTTGCTTTGCAAGGGTTTACCCTCCGGAAAGACATACTAACATTGGACTCTGAGTCAGAGACCACAAGGAGACCAGACACTGCAGGGATCCTCATAGCTGTAGTTTTATTCTCCCTTTCAAAAGCATGCATAAGAGGTATTGACCTCATCTGGGAGTGAAGCTCCACTGCCATTCATGATGGTAGGTTTCTCTTTGTAGGAAGTATTGGCCACAGAATGTCGCTCCATTGCTTCTCGCTCCCTTCTCTCTCCATTCCCCTTTTCCCTAGCATGATTCCCTTCTCCCTGTCTTCTTCCCACTCTCAGTCCTCAATAGACACCCATATCAGAATCAGGTTTATCATCACTCACATAAGTCATGATCTTTTTTATTGTGTGGCAGCAGTACAAGGCAATACATAAAATTGCTGCAATAATGTGCTAAAGTCTTAGGCAGCCTAGCTATATACATGTGACTAAGACTTTTACATAATACCGTACAGGTAGTAGATACCTCCACTGACACTCATCACCTCCTGACATGACAATCTGTTCCACCATTCACCAGGCATGTCAGGAGTATGATACTATCTGGATAAGATACACTAACACACTAATGCACTAACCGATGTAGATTGGGAGACTGCTTCACCGAGCACTGACAATCTGTGGCTTGATGTAGATTGGGAGACCACTTCGCCGAGCACCTACGCTCCGTCCGCCAGAAAAAGCAGGATCTCCCAGTAGCTACCCATTCCTATTCCAACCAACATGTCAGTCCATGACCTCCTCTACAGCCGTGATGAGGGAACACTCAGGTTAGACGAGCAAGACCTTATATTTTGTTTGGGTAGCTTTCAACCTGATGGCATGAACATCGATTTCTCATACTTCTGGTGATTGTGCTCCCCCCCCCCCCACCTCTCCTTCACCATTTCCCACTCTCACCTTATTCCATTACCTGGCCATCACCTCCCTCTGGTGCTCCTCCCCCTTCCCTTTTTTCCACGGTCTTCTATCCTCTCCTATCCGATCACTCCTTCTTCAGCCCTTTATCTCTTTCATCAATCGACTTCCCAGCTCTTTACTTTTCCCCCCTCCCTCTCTCAGTTTCACCTACTGCCTTGTATTTCTTCCTCCCCTCCCCCTACCTTCATATTCTGACTTCTCATCGTTTATCTCCAGTTTTGATGAAGGGCCTTGGCCAAAACATTGACTGTTTATTCTTGCCATTGATGCTGCCTGGCCTGCTGAGTACCTCCAGCATTTTCTTTGTTTTGCTTGGAATTCCAGCATCTGCAGATTTTCTCTTGTTTGTGACTAACACTAGCATACCGGAGGAGGCCAAAGTGAGTGGCATCTCCAGCACAATAAAGCAATACCAATTCTGACAGGTGGGTCACATCATCCGGATGCCTAACCCATGTCTCCCCAAACAGAACATTTACTCCCAGTTGTGGGAAGGTCAGCAAGCCCCTGGTGGGCAAAGGAAAGGATCAAAGATAATACCAAAATCAGCCTGAAGAAATTCACATTGCATTTAAAAACTGGAAAGATAGTGCACTCAATGGATACAACTGTTCAAGAGGGAGCTGTGCCACTTGAGAACGACGTTTGCTGTGCTGCAGGGAACAAGTGGCAGCTGTGAAAGGAGAGACTCAACAGCTAAAAGACCCAAGCAACACACATCAAAGTTGCTGGTGAACGCAGCAGGCCAAGCAGCATCTATAGGAAGAGGCGCAGTCGACGTTTCAGGCAGAGACCCTTCGTCAGCAGGTTGCGTTCACCAGCAACTTTGATGTATGTTGCTTGAATTTCCAGCATCTGCAGAATTCCTGTTGTTTGAGCTAAAGGACCCAGCCACTAACCACAGCCACCACTTACTCTTGCCCACACCTCACCAGAAGGTGCAGGTCTAAGATCTGCCTGTAAGCCTCCTGAGGACCCACCAGTAGACAACCCCTTGACAGAACATCTTACTCAACTCGAGTGATCAAACTACTACTACTCTCTGGATAAGTTCAGCTACAAAAACACTCAAGAATCCCGACACCATCCAGGGTAAAACAGTCCACGTGCCTGATTTTCCAAGGAACATCCTAAGCATTTATTCTCTCCAACTCCAAAGTATTAAAGAGCCCAAACACGAGGAAATCTGCAGATGCTGGAATTTCAAGCAACACACATAAAAATTGCTGGTGAACGCAGCAGGCCAGGCAGCATCTATAGCCCGATGTCTGATGTCTGTAAGTCGACTAGGGGCTGAAGGCCAGGAGGCGGAGGAGTGTTTATATGTTTGACAGGGGGAGTGGGTGGAAGGGATGAAAAGGGCTTGCTTGTGTTGTTCTGCTGAACATTGTGGGCACGCTATTGTGGATCGGTGCTGAAAGTGTGGTGACACTTACAGCCTGCTCACAGCACATCCTCAGTTGGTCATTGATATGAATAACATATTTCACTGTATATTTTTTTATGTACATATGATAAAGAAATGAATTTGTATCAGAATCCCTGTGCTCTGCCTGTTCAATGCACAGCGGTCACTTACCCAGGATATTCCAGGAGCACCTTGCAAATTCTGGGTGCAATTGCATGGTGCTGTATTGCTGGTGCAATGTTAAAAGTAGAGTCTTGTCTGGCACCTTAAGTAGACATAAATTAAAATAATGGTGATATTTTGGTTTTTGACTGATGTTTGACTAATCATCTCCTTGGATAGTCCCTTGTGGCTGATAATGTCTCTATTTCTGTCTGTCTGGGTGACTGATTAGGGTGGAGTAGGTATGTGAGAAGTTGGCATGCAGTATGTTGCTTCCACCATTTATGGTTGAACTATTGAGTTCTATCTGTCATCCCAAATCCAGTATCTTTATCAGTAAGAAGATCAAGGGTCACAGATTCATATGAACACCACTGGCGGGAGGTGTCATTTTCTATACCATTCTAACTTGGAAATAGACTGTTGTTCCTTCTTCACTGATGGATCTAGATCCTGGAACTGTTTTCCCAACAGTATTGTGGGAGCACCTTCACCACAAGGACTGCAGCAGTTCAAGAAGGCAGGTCACCACCATCTTCTCATGGGCAATTAGGGATGAGATTTTGACAGCAACCTTCAGATCTCAAAAATATCATACAGAGCCATCACCATCTTGAAATTTTAAGTACGTAAACATGAGGGCTTCCGGACACCACCTCTCTGTCCACCCCCAAATGTTTCCTGAGGCATCTTTGTTTTGTTTGTATTTCCAGTTCTAAATGCTCCTCAGGATTAATTCACCAGCTGCACGCCTATCAGCATCTAGCACAGCCTCAGTGGACTTCCACATTAAGAGGTGCAGACTGGTTTCAAGTGATGAGGGGAAGGTATAATTCTGGAGGCACCTTTAATGACTGTTGCTAATTAACAGAACAATTATCACTGCCTGTACTCAGAAATCATTCCAGTGAGCATGGAGCATGTATCTGGTGCACAGCATGCATTTCAGTTAGGAGGCAAAATTTAATTATGTTTTATGCCTATTTTCAGGAGCTATCCAATTTGGACTCAATGAATTTCCACTGGAAGTGAGTCACTGTTGGATAAAATGTGTATACGTTAATTTGTGTTTTCCTCATTATGTCTCAGTTGCACTGGTCTGGTGCCCCACTCTGAGTCATTGAAGAGGAAGATGGCAGGGAAACACACCACGTTTCAGGGCATGGTCAATGTCGCTCCTGCTTTGTCAGTCCCCCAGGACTGAGGAAGGCTTGCCATCCTTCTAGTTCTGTGAGATGACCGCAGAAGCTGGTCTGGGAACTCAGGTGCTGCTGCACCATGGGACGTTGTGCTCAAAGGGCTGGTTTCTTTATGATGTTGTGTGCTCCCTGCACTGTTGCGTGGAGCCCTAGTATGCTCCTATTGCAGATACTGGGGGTACTTAGTGTCTCCCAGTTACTCCTTTGTTCAGCAGTTGCACTGTTAATCATGATAAAGAGTTAATATTTGACTAATAGAACATAGAACAGTACAGCACTGGAACAGGACCCCCAGTCCATGTTGTGCCGAATTAACTGAACTAGTAATTAACCATCTAACTAAATTAGTCCCTTCAGCTTATACAAGGCCCATGTTTCTCCATTCTCTGCACATTCGTATGCCGATGTAAGAGCCTTTTAAATGCCTTTATTTTAAATGCTTCTGCCACCACCCCTAGCAGTGCATTCCAACTCTTAAAAAAAAACACGATCAACACATTTCCTGTCTCACCTTGAATGCATTCCTTCTAATATTAGTCATTTTGTCCCTGGGAGAGAAAAAGATACCGGCTGTCCAATCTATCTATGAATCTTATTATCTTATAAACTTCCATCAGGTCTCCCATCAGACTCTGCCACTCCAGAGAAATTCTCAATTTGTCCAACCTCTCCTAACAGAACATGCCCTGTAATCCAGTCAGTATCCCGATGAACCCTTCTGCACCTTCTCCAAAGCCTCAACACCTTACCTACTGTATAACGAGATGACTAAAACCGAAAGCAGTACTCCACATCTGGCCAAAAGAGAGATTCATAAAGATGCAACAGGCACAACACTGGAGGAACTCATCAAGTCAGTCAGCATCTATAGAGGGAAATGGAGAGTCAGCATTTCAGGTCTAGTCCTCCCTGCTCAGAGAACATCTTTGGAATGTGCAAAGTGTGTAACACAAATTAGAGGTTGTAACAAAAATAATGTCAGGTTGAAACCTAAAAGATGTGCTTCATCCTTGGAGGCACTTTCTTGAGATTAGATACTGGTAAAGAATGCCCTTTTGTGGACCTGTTGTCACTCTCTTTGAGATATGCGACTAGGCCGAGGATGAAAGATGGTAAGGAACACAGAGTAGTATCATGATTAAATGAAAAAAATGCAGGAGTAGGGATTATGCTAGATTGTGAAAGGTATAAAAACGGGATCTGTCATTACAGCTCATTGATTAACTGATAAGTATTATTTCATTCTCTTCTTGCGGTATTAATTACATTGGACAGCAAATATTTTCCATATCTATGGCTTCCTCAGAAATTCTTTGTGCTTATGACAGACTGCTTGAAACTAAACACAAATATACTTTGAAACTTCTTGTATCACATAGGAATTTGGAGAAACAAAAAATCAACTTTTAGTAAATATATAGTAATGTGTAGAATCGCATAATAGTGCTGACACTTTGCAATAGTTCAACTAAACTAAAAATGTTTTGTTGATGACTTTCACTTGTACTCAGTGTCTGAAGCTTCTTGCTAAGCGTCCAGCAATAGCACTGGACAACAAAGATTGTGCTTCCGAAATACTTCTGGGTGCATCTTATCTACTTTGGGCTGTTGATCATGAAATTCACCTTGAAGTTTCCCTATTATGAACCATTTTTAGAAATCCCCATATTTGTTATTTCAATTCATGTTTTGTAGCCTGGGGAAAAGTATACGCTCAGGACAACAAATACTTTTTCGGGTTTTAATTCCTTTATCTGTTTTAGATGTTTTAGTGCCAAAAGAGGGTCTCAAAACAAAAAAAAAAAGAATTTCCAACCAGTTCCTGCCGTTACAATCTCAGCTTAACTTTCGATCCACACTCTTGTGTATCGACGAATTGCGTATGTAGTATAAAAATACATAAAGCAAACCGCACAAAACTAATACGGTAGTGGCAATTTTGATGGAACACAATACAAACAACATTAGAATCCCACCAACCTTGTACCTTATACATAGCACGAAAATGTAAGTGAATACATCTCATCTAAGATGTCTGCTCCCTTTTAGTACACACATACTAAGCTTCCAAACAGAGACTAAACATTCACATTATGCTGTTACATTCACAATCAGTCATGATACAATAAAATTAGACAAAAGGTACACTTTGGCACAACTTTTACAAGATATTGCCTGGTAGTTAAATTACAGGAAGACTGACCTACTTGGTTGGTAAGGAACTTTGCATAAGCCACGCTGTCCAGCGCTGATGCCTTCACTCATGAAAATCTAAAGCTTCCACATGTAGGACATATCAAATTACTGATATTCTCGATTCGCCAACACACATAAACAAATTCACATGGATATCGTCAATTAATACTCACCTTTCCTCGCCATACCCAAGGAGGAACTTAATCCCAAAGCCCCACCTGCTTCTTCTGCAGAAAACAAAAATGGTCTCCCCACTATCCCGTGCGTGTGTAATGACATCACCGTCTCCACTTAAAGGTACAGACAACTATTCTAACATTACCAGGATGGATGCCTAAGTACACTTTTAACGATAATGAATAGGGTTCGACGGTCACCCGGTTACACATAATTGAAGTCAATTGAAATGGTGCCAACAATGTAAGCTGAAATGTTTTCTATCTTTCCCAGCATGTTGTGTGTATTCTTTATAAGAACGTAATTATATTTTTAGGGGTGTTTGGGATAGCAAAATGTCTCGCCAATGTTGCAACAACTACGATGCTTTCTGTTATATTTTCTTATTAACAAAGCCTATGAGCTCTACTTTAAGTGTAAAATTGCTGACCAAGACAAAGCCTGCGCTCCTCACATTTGTTGGGCAGAGCTACTTGGAGGTCAATGCCATTTGCTGCTCTGATGATAAGAAGCAGGATTTCAAGAATAGTGATCTTGGATTATTCTCGATGGCATGTACTAGTGAGGCTGGAAATAGAATGATAAGTCAGAGGAATGCATGGCGAGGAGCAGGTGCAGGGGGCAGGGATTAAGGATCTATGACCTCTGAGATCCCTTCTGGGATCGAGGCACTCTCTACAAGAGGGATGGGTTGCATTTGAACTGGAGAGGGATGAACATTTTGCAGGGATATTTGCTAATGCTACACTGGAGAATTTCAACTTGATTGACAGGACTCTGAGCCATAAAGCAGTAGTCAGTGAGAGCAGGTTTAGTAATAGCCTGGGGCACAGTTAAGGCAGGGAGAGGAATATTCAGTTCAACTGCATTTATTTCAATGTTCGGGGTTTAACAGGTAAGGCAAACAAACTCAGCATGGACTGGCTCTGAAGACGGGGATTTTATAACCATAAAGATACATGGGTGAGAGCGGGGCAGGACTGGCAGCTCCGTATTCCAGGATACAGAGGGAAGATACAACAGCCGTACTTCGATCTGACATTCTTAAGAGATTCTACAGTGAGGTCATGGGTAGAAGTTGGAAGAAGAAGGGGAGGGTCACTGTGGTGGCACTTTATTATAGACCACCCACCCATAGTCAGCAGGAACTTTAAGAGCAGGTGTGTAGACAAATTGCACATTATTATAAGAATAATAATGTTTTATTAGTGGGAGTTTTTAATTTCCCTGTTATGGATTGGACTACATAGTTTAAGGACCTGGATGGGTTGAAATTTGTGAAATACATTCTGTTAAGCTTCTTGAGTCTACTTGGGAGGTGCAATATTGGAGTTAAGGAATGAGATAGGGCAGGTAACTGAGGTGAGCACCTTTGCTGTAGTGACCATAATTCTATTAGTTTTAAGATATTGAAGGAAAAGGATAGGATTGGCCCAAAAGTGGGGCAGTGTTAGCTTTAGAGGAATTGTGGAGGATCTAGGGTGAAGGTTAAACCTGTAAAGTTTAGGGAACTTGGGCTGACAAGAGAAAGCATACATTGTGTTTTGGAGGTCAGAGGTAAGTGAACCTCTTGATGACTATTTGAAGATTAAGAATACTCTTAAGAAGGAAATCAGGAGGCTAAAGAGGGTATGAGATGGGTCTGGCAGGAAAGGTTAAGGAAATTTCCAGGAAGTTCTATAGATGGATTATGAGTCAAGGGGCTAAGGAGTGAATCAGTCCCCTTGGAGATCAGCAGAGCTGCCTATGCTTTGAACTGCATGAAATGCATGGGATTTTTAACAAATGTTCCTCCTTAGCATTTACTAAGATGAAAATCACAGTTGCTCAAGACATATAGGGGAACAAAATGTGGAGATGTCTTGCAGGACATTTATAAAACCATGGAGGAGATATTTGCAGCATTAAGGTGGATACATCCTGAATACAGGAAAATGGCTAACCTTGTTCTGCTGTTTAATATAGGTAGAAAGGAAAATCCAGAGAACTGCTGGCTGATCAGCCTACCATCATTAGTGGGGACAGTACTAGAAGGAATTCTAAGGGACAGGATCTAACAGCATTTGGATAAACAGTCTCATTAGGCAAAGGCAGCATGGTGTTGTGCATGGGAAGTCATGCATGATGAACCTTTTAATTATTTGAAGAGGTAATCAAAAAGGTAGGTGAGGGTAGGGCAACAGGTGTTGTTTATTTGGACCTTAGCAAGTCCTTTGACAAGGTACCACATAATAGGCTGGTCCGAAACATTGGGTCCCATGGAATCCAGGGACAGCTAGTCACCCTATTATTGGAAAGATACGATTAATCTGGAAATATGGCAATAAAGATTTACATGGATGTTCCCAAACCTAGAGCTTGAGTTATAAGGAAAGGTTGTGCTGTTGCGTGGAACGGGTGAACCCAAACGCAAGACACTGACATGGAGATAAAGTGATCTGAAGAGTGTTTATTAGTGGTTGCCGGGAAGGCCAGGGAGTGAGGATTAGGCAGAGGAAAACAGAGGAGTGAGCGAGGCTTGACCGGGGAACGCACCCGGGTCACTGCGGTGAGAGTGCGGCGTTTAACCACTGAGCCAGCGGAGAGTGTAGGCGGGCAGCAGGACAAGGCAGAGTGGGGATGCAGACAAGGGTGTGAGTGTGGCTGGGGGAGAACGGCAGGCCGGAGTAGGAACGAGAAGGCAGGTGGCATGTAAAGCTCCTGTTAACTCGGAGAGACAGAGGTAACACAGGCAGACAACAGCGCGGAAATAAAACTTAGAATACACAATTCTAAGTGGCCTCGAACGTGAACAACCACACTGGCTGAAGGAGCGATCCGGCGAAGAGTGGATGGAAAGCCGAGGTATTCATGCTGCAGGTCAGATGAGATTCAAGTGGGCCGCAATCAGGAAGCCCGGGAGAACAAAAGGCCCACTGCGCCGACACACACACACACACACCCACACACAGACAGAGAGAGAGACAGACAGACCTGGGAGCGGGAGAAACATGGGGAAAGGGGAATTAGGAGATCATGAGGAATAGTTGGGAAGGACGGCCAGGACCGTGACATGCGTAGCTCAAATCTGCAGGATTGATGTCCATTTGAACTATGTGTGAAAAGCTCTCAGGGACATTGAGGACAATCATTGACTGTGAGTCCCTGTTTATCCTTTGTAGAAGTATAGTTTTCTCACACTCACACCGTTACCACACTGCAGCATTTCTTGACTGAAAACAGACAGCTGGAGGGACTCATTGGCTTGACAGCAGTTCTATGCTGGCAGCTTCTTCTGGATAGATTCTTACTTACCACTGTCCTCTGTGAAGAAATGTCCACTCTACCATTCATTTGATGTCTGTCAGATAGATGAAGACCAAGGTGGCTGCTCACCACATACTCAAAGATGGTATGGCTTTGTAAGATGATCGTAAGTATGACCAGGTTCACTCTGTCTAAGCCTTTTCCCTCAGCATTAAAGTCTGGCAAAGCTGCAAAGACAAATCCATGCCTCTCCCTTTAAAAATATTGGAGAATCTGAAAAAATATATTAACATCATACTCCCTAATGAGGACAGGCAGCTATTAGAAAGAAATCAATAATCTGGGATGGATGAGATGAAAATATAAGTTAATGAGCCGTGAATTCAGGGTTCTCCCAGTGGAATGCTACACCATTCTCACCTGTACCTACCTGTCCTGACAGAAGTATCTACAGAACAGTGTGCTGTTCATCTTGAGATTTCTAAACTTGATCTGAATCAACAATGTTGCAGCCTGTTTACGGTGTTTATTCTGGGTCAGTTACTGTTCTGGACTTTGACTGTGGCTATGTATTCCCTTCTGGTCTATTTTAAAAGCAGCTTCTTTCTTTTTTCTAAGCAATCCAGATGAAATAACATCCAGACTGATTTGGTCTTCCAATAAAACACGTAATTTAGCCATCAGTTTGTAAACTGAGATCATGTACTAATCTGATGGCTGACAGAAAGCCAATACTCAGCAGTCACATATTCCAAGAATGAAATTAAACAGGCTTGAAGATGGGGAAGTTCAAGATCAAATAAGCAAACATCAGTTTGGTGTTGTGATAATGTTGATATACAAATGTGATCACTGCCTGCAGATTGAATTGGCTGTTCCCCTTGATTTCACAGACTGAGCTTCAAATCTCAGCTGGGGTCTAAACGTGCTGCTTGAATGTAAGCAGAGCAACTTCCACTTAAGAAGAGGGATAATACTGCATGAAAAGACAGCTCCTTCAGAGTCCATTGCTCCCCACGCTAGGGAGATCGGGTTGCTGCTTGTTATCTCCTAGGTTGAAATGATCATGTGATGAAAAAAAAAACAAGTTTGGAGTTAGAATTCAATATAAATGGCACAATTAACTTTAAGTCTAGTATTCCTCTAGAATAAAAATACCACAACTAAAATCTGCTTAAAATGTTGCTAATCGCAAGGAATTTACATACAGTATCATAAAATGCTAATGAAATAAAAAAGGCTGTTAATAAATCTTCTATTATACTTTATTTCAATTATTAATTTATCTCATCATTGTTTCTTTCTGTAATTTTGCAAATTTGTGATTTTTGCAACTCAAGTTCAGAGCTGGAACATTTATGAAGGTTCATTGGGATACGATATTTTATCGTTCTTCACTGCTAACCACTGGCTAATATAATTGCATCAAACTTCTGGGTGGACTAGATCAATGAAGATAACTTGTTGTGCTCCTAGCAGTAATAACATTTGAATTAGTTCATTCATATTTTCCAATAGCATTTGTTGAATTTTACTTCCACAGTTACACAGCAAGAAACATCTTTGTGATGTTGCTGCTACAGGGGAGCTGTTAGTCTCCAGTGCTCTCCAAACTTCAGCTGGTCCAGAATATGAAAGGGAGAATGCTGCCTCCTATAATTTTACTTCAAACTGAACAGAAGGACTCTTCTGGCATCCCCCAGAGCACATGTAGTTTCGCTCCAGAAGCGCCAACTTACACTTACACAGAACATTTTATGTTTGTGTTGGAATTGTCTTAATTTTTTTAATAGCTAATGAAACACACTTGAACTGTAATTATGATTGTCTCTCTCCTTGGGGTAGAGGATGGCTTTCTGCAACTCCAGAATGTGTGTTCTGAGAAGACTGATGGGAAATAGGGAGAACCTGCAAACAAAGTGTCTCAAATTCCTGATGTCATTCTTAAAGTTCCTTTCTAAATGTTCTGTAATCATGGGCCAAGGATTCCTACACGTCACTTACATTCCCACACTTCTTTGGGGCAGTTTTTGAAAACATCTTTAAATTGTTTCCTCTGTCCACTCGGTGTTCTCTGGCCACATGATATAGAGGACAGAGCTAAGATGTCACTAGATGGCAGCTTTTTCGAGCTCATCTGCGAAGGAGCATGATTAGTTCCATTTAATGTCTTTTTTTCTCCTTTTCAAGGTGGATGGAATTCTGTCAGAGCCCTGCAGTTCTTGACACCAGTGGTTCCGCTCCTGGAGTTTACCAAATGGCTGTCTTTTGATATCCTCAAGATGCAGTCTGGAAGACAATGCCTTTGGGTAAGGCTCTATGGCCCTGTGGACAAACTGATTCCATGACGACTGAGGCATCGCAGGAGAAACAGAACATCACGAGCAGCAGACTGGCTGTTGGAAGCCTCTATACTCGGTCAATCGTGCTCTCTCTCTCTCTCTCTCTCTCTCTCCCCCTCTCTCTCGCTCTCGCGCTCTTTCTCTCAATGGTGAGGAAGAGCTTCCTACTGACTTGAGTCAGAGAGTTTGGAATAAAAGCAATGTGGCAGACTGTAACACTGTGATCAGTAAGTTGTTTTGTTTTGTTGGCCTCCCCTCTTGCTGTGGAAAAGAGGTGACTCCTCTCTGTTCCTTGTTAGAGAAACAGAGAGGCTGTGGCATGTTGAATTGTCGAGTGAACACTTAGTTTCTGTTGGACTGCAGATCATGGTCTCTCTTCTGGTGCTTTGCTATTGCTTGCTTGCTGAGTGGCAGGTGTTGATCCTTCCTGCAGAAATAAGGGAGGTTTGGGAGGGGGGAGGGTTGAAGCATTGCTGCTGCTTGTGCATGGAGAGGGGAGAGGGGGCTTTGGGGTTCTAACATTTTGTTGTCATTCATTCTTTGGGGTTCTTTTCCTTTTTCATGGTTGTCGGTGAAGAGCAAGAATATCAGGTTGTATACTGTATATCTCTGATATTAAATGGAACCATTGAACCTTTGAATCATTGAACAATGAGGTTGGAATGTCTGCTTCAGGAAAAAGGACTTAACATGTCTACTGGTGCCCATTAATTAAACATAGGAACTCATTATTGGGTGGTATACTAGTACATAGCATGAGCAATAGTCTGCCTATCATGCCCATGAACTTGGAAGATTTTGCAGAGACCAAGCTGCCTGTAACTCTCCAGGTCTTTAAGATACCTGCTGCAGGCTGTCCATGCAAAGAATTACAGGAGGGCAGGGATCACTGCTGCTCTTAAAGCTTTGTGCAGAGTTTGAGGTCTTGAGAGTGCACTGAAAGTCATGGCAAATATCATCATTGATTGAGAGGTGGTTTCTGAGTTCATGGGAAACAGTCCACATTTTCTCCTGGTGGACCTGGTTTGTTGAAAAGTAGTGAGTTTTGAATAGAACTTCTGGATGGGCAATTCCATATCTGTATCCTGAATTGGAGCATCTGATTGCAAAGCATCCCATTCCATGCTCCCCCCGCATTTCTCTTTGAGTAGACCTACTATCAATGACTATGCTGACTGAGCCTTGAGATGGGTAGGCTTGGTGGAGACTCTTCAGCCACTCAGAGGAGGTAGTGGAGGAAGACTCTGGCAGGTGATCGTCTCTGTGGCAGGCACAAGAAAGGTTGGCAGAACCAGTTTCCCCTCTCCACTTCTAGCAATTCTTCCTTAATCTTCTATAGCTTGGTTCATCACAATGCTGCAGAGGTACTATATTGAGGGAATTTTCTGTAATCAGCTGATGCATATCTGTAAAAAAAACTGGAACCCATTTATTGTCTGGGAATGCTTACTCTTAGGCAAGTTTCCCTTCTTGAAGATAATCACAGTGACGGTATCTCCAAGGTCCTCCCTTATTTCTTCATCCTCCCAGAAGAAGATGAGAGAATGAGTTTGTGACTGAAGTTTATTCTTTCCAACTTTTACAACTTCAGCCTAAATATCTATTTAGGGTGAAGTTGAAGAAGCCTTCTGTTTTTCATCTGGCATCAGATTTTCAACTTGTCAGTCAGAAGCAGCATAGGGTCAAATATGCTTATGCCAGACACAAAGTCATGTTCAAGGAGTTCTGTGAGATGTTCCTTACAGCAGATATTGGCTGCCTTGTCTCTGTTGTCCACTGTTGGTGGGATAGGCCCATTGGAATTTGATGCAGGTCATGGCTAACAATGAACACAAGAAAGTCTGCTGACCTTAGAAATCCAAAGCAACACATACAAAATATTGGAGGAACTCAGCAGGTCAGGCAGCAACTATGGAAATGAATGGATAGTCAATGTTTTGGGCTGAGGCCCTTCTTCAGTACTAAGAAGGAAGGGGGAAGATACTGGAATAAAAAGGTGGGGAGAGGGGAAGGAAAATAGCTGGAAAGTGGTAAGTGAATCCAGGTGGGTGGGAAAGGTCAAGGGCTGGAGAAGAAGGAATCGATAGGAGAGGAGAGTGGACTATAGGAGAAAGGGAAGGAAGAGGGGACCCAGGCAGCCGAGAAGAGATAAAAGGTTAGGGTGCGGAATTGGGGGGGGGGGGTGGTTAGTACTTGTTTAACGGAAAGAGAGATCGATATTCATGCCATCAGGTCGGAGGCTACCCAATGGAATATAAGGTGTTGCTCCTGAGCCCTGAGCATAGCTTCATCTTGGCACAAGAAAATGCAATGGACACATCAGAATGGGAATGGAAATCAGAATTAAAATGTTTGGCCACCAGGAAGTCCCACTTGTGGCAGATGGAGCAGAGTTGCTCCACGAAGTTGTCCCCCAATATATGACACATCTCACCAATATAGAGGAGGCCACATCAGGAGCACTGGACACAACAGGTGACCCCAGCAGATTCACATGTGAAGTGCTCCTTCAACTGAAAGGGCTGTCTGGTGCCCTGAATTGACTTGAGGGAGGAGGTGTATGGGCAGGTGCAATACCTAGGCTGCTTGCAGGGATAAGTGCCAGAACGGACATGCGTGGGGAGGGATGAATGAACAAGGGAATCGTGGAGCGAGCGAACCCTGAGGAAAGCAGAAAGAGTGGGAGAGGAAGATATGTTTAGTGGTAGGATCCCTTTGGGGATGGTGGAGGTTGTGAAGGATAATGTGTTGAATGTAGAGTCTGATGGGGTTGTAGGTAACAGTGAGTGCTTGATCTTCTTCAGGACTTCCACTCACTAACTGTTCTTTGGGTTCTGGCTTCCCTTTGGACCTCGGACATTAGGTTGTTTTTTGGGGCTTGGTGGGTATTCCAGTCCAGAAGTGCTTTGTGTTTGTGGTTCATTAGGCTCTCAGTCTCCTGGTCACCTACTTCAAACTATTCCTGGAGTTTTCATATGGAGAGCCAAGATTCTCTTCAAAGGTGGTGCTTTGATGCATGGTCCAAAAGCTGTCATGGTGTAGTGACGTCAACGTCCATTTGAATTCTTTCTTGCTCAATGATATGACTGGATTGGGGTTTTCACCCTGACATCCTGTATTTGTCTCTCTGGAGCAGGAGATTACTCATGTTAAGACTGAGTTCCAAGCATTTTGAAAGGAAGGCAACTCCACTGGAGTTTGGTTTCTCTACTCAATTCCTGCTAGCTATGTCTTGCCAGCAGATTTTCTGAACTGCTGTTGTGATGCCCTGAGGATTCAGATTAATTTCAGAACCAGAATCAGAATCAGAATCCTTTATTATCGCCAAGTATGTGGACACATACAGGGAATTTGATGCTGGTTTCCCTGAGCTCTCACTGTACAGAATAAAAAAAAATGAACAAAGCAATAGTGAAAATAATTGTGAACTATAAACAATGAGATGTACCTGTGTATGTACAGGTGGACTTGGTTTATAATAGACTAAAATTCAAGCGTTCATAAGACTGATGGCATACGGAAAGAAACTGTTCTTGTACCTATTTGTCCTGGCATACAGTGATCTGAAACACCTACCAGAAGGAAGGAGTTGGAACAGGTGATTTCCAAGGAGTGATGGGTCTACAATGATGCTGCTTGCTTGCTTCCTGACTCTAGATGCACATAAGTCCTGGATCGAGGGCAGTTTCACACCAATAATCCTTTCCGCAGCCCTGACGGTTCTTTGGAGTCTATTCTTGTCTTGTTTGGTAGCTGATCCAAACCAGACAGTGATGGACAAACAGAGAACAGACTGGATTACTCCTGAATAGAATTGAATCAGCAGCTCCTGAGGCAGGTTGTACTTCCTGAGTTGATGTAGGAAATACAACCTCTGCTGAGTCATTTTTGATAAGCGTGTCCGCGTTGGGTGTCCACTTCAGATACTGGGAGATTGTGACACTCAGAAACCTGAAGGTCTCCACAGCAGACACAACACTGTTGAGTACAGTGAGTTGGGGGAATATTGGGGGGCTCCTCCTGAAGTCCACTGTCATCTCCACAGTCTTGAGCATATTTAGCACCAGATGAGTATTTTCCAGATGAGTTGGTGAGTATTTTCCTCTGGGATGCAGGCCCAGATGTTTCCAAAGGTTAGAGTAGAAGCTCCTCTTAAGCTCTTCCAGCTTCTAGCATTGACAGGTTGTGTGCTGATTGTTAGATTGTAAATTTCTTAGAGAGCCTGTTGGTCAGGAGTTGAGAATCTAGAGGATTATGCATCCTGCCATTTTGTACTTCTGTAGCACACACAAAATGCTGGAAGAACTCAACATGTCAAGCAGCATCAATGGAGAGAAATAAAGAGCCCACATTTTGGAACAAGGCCCTTGTACTTCCTTTACTGCACCAGTAGCCTTCCCCATCTTTTTTCCCTGACCCTGTGAACTCCACTGTTTGGACTTTCCTGCTAACCACCTGACTATCTTCTTTGATCCCTAACTCTTCCCCACATACCCATTTTCCCTCCAGAATTAAGAAAAATCTCAAGAGCAATCACTGGTTATCTCTCCAGGACACAGGAGAGGCGGCTGTTCATGGAAGCCCATGGAGACAATGCAGGGTTGTGGACAACACATTGAGGGGACAAGTCTACTGAGAGATTCCTACTTTTCTCAGCTCCTTGCCCCTTCACACTCACTTCCCTCCCCCTTCCCTCCCAGGGCTCTCACACTTGCATTTCCTCTAGATTCCCCAGTTCTCTATCTCATTCTTTCCACATGGCTATTTTCCCCTGAACCTCTCCAAGAAAACCCCTGAAGGAAAATTACATAACTAGTGACAGTCATAAGGCCTCTCTTCCATCTGCTTTCCTGGGCGTCAGTCTTTAGTGCTGCCTTTAACCTCTAGTACTGCTGAAGTGTGAGAAACATGGCAATGAACCTATGCATTACAGATTCTCACAATCAGTGAAATGTCTATCTGTTTAAAAAAATGTCTGTCAGTCTATTGTAGGTAAATATCATATTATTTTATATCCATCTAAGAAAACTGTTTTGATCTAATGTCTGACTAAAAATCAGCACCTCTGACAGTGCAATACTCCCTCAATACTGTACCAGAGCATCAGCCTGGTTTTTGGTATTCAAATCCTCTGGAGTGGTACTTCAAGTTCAAGTTCAAGTTTATTGTCATTCCACCATACACACTTATACAGCTAAATGAAATATTGTTCCTCTGGGGCCAAGGTGAAAAACACAATACATGTACTCACACATTGACAGGGATGTGTGGCTTTGGTCCAAGTGCAGAGGGAGAGACACTGACGTGGATGAACAGCTCACTGACTTTTAATAAGAACTCTGCAGAATTAAAGGAAAAACTGTAAATGCTTGGCCAACTGGGCCGTTAACTAAAAACTGAAAGCTCACACCCAACACTATGACTTGGAAGAAGAAACATAACACTAAACTCCGCTCCTTTACAGCATCAATCTAAACAGTAGTCTTCTTTTCCAGAACAAGGACAAAGGTAAACAGAGAGCATTGACCTTGCTGTGCTTTTGCTTAAGATTCGACAAGACTAAAACAAGAGGAAGGGAGTTAAATACCACCACAGTCAAACTAATTAGCTGGAATGTACTTACTCACGAGCAGAGCCCTTTCAGCAGCCCCGACTGCGAGGGCATCTATACGCCATGGGCGAGTCCATGGAAGTAACAGGGCCCCCATCCCTAGGCACCAGAAACTTGTGCTCGCTAGAAGTTCCAGCTTTGAGACTTGTTTAGGATGTCATAGGTCAGTAGCCAAAAATGTTCCCCAGAGCCAAACCCCACCCATTCTGCCCCCACAACTGGCGAGCTGCCAGGAAACGCCGTACAGAATAGACCGGGGACCTATCCACTAAGTGGAGAGGGGGGAGGAAGGGGTAAGGAAGTCATCGACTTGATCTGGGAAACATAGAACACTGAGAGAACCTTCATTGATGATGGCAGGTGCAATCTATATAAGTCTTTGTAGATTGCCTTCTCCACTATGAATGGTCCCAATAGTGTGGGGCCAATTTGTGGCTCTAAACTTTCAAAGGAACATCTCTAGATGCCAGATAGACTTTCTCCCTCGTTTGAGATGCTTCTCCTGTCGATGGAGCTGATCGGCTTGCTGGGCATATTGTATCCGAATGCACTACAGAGAAGCCCTCGTTCATTTCCATGAGCACTTGTGGTGTTGGACCAACTGTTTGGCTGCAAGAACTCTCATGTCAATCACTTGCTCAGGGAAGAGTGGTGGCTGGAATACCTTCTGACATTCAAAGGGGAACATACCAGTGGAGGATGACTGGAGGTTATTGCGGGCAATTTCTGCTTAAACCAGTTGGGAACTCCAGGTCATGGGGTTGGAAGAGACAAGGTATTACAGGGTTGTCTCCAGCTCCTGATTAACTCTCTCAGTATGGCCGTGAGCTTGGAGGTGGGAACCTGCTGAGAGACTGGTCATGGCTCCAAAGAGAACAGAAGCCTTCCAAAAATGGGACATGAACTGAGGTCCTTGATCAGACACTATATCCTAAGGGAATCCATGTGGCCTGAATGCATGGTGAACCTTGAGGCTAGCAGTCTCATGAGCCATGAGGAGCTTGGGGAGTGCAATGAAGAGGACAGCCTTGGAGAACTGGTCCACAACCACCAGAATGGTAGTGTTTCCATCTGGTAGGGGAAAAACAATGATTAAATCCACCAAGAGGTGGGACCAGAGACGGTGAGGAACAGGCAGCAGACAAGGCAGACCCACAGGGCACTGAAGTAATGTCTTCTCCTGGACACAAGTGGGACAGGCAGAGCTGGACATCCTGGAATATAGACGGCCACCAAAATCATCACTTTATAAATTCCAGGTTCAGTTGAATCCCCAGATGGCCAAACAGATGGAAAGGGCGGCCCCACTCCAACACTCTGGGGTGCACTGTGGCAGGGATAAGCAGCTGGTTTGAGAGGTTCTCCACCTGGGCCTGGATCCAGCTGCTGGGCAGATCTCACCTCTGCTCCTACTCCTTAAATCACCAGAGCAGCAATGCACAAACGAGGAAGGCTGAGCCATGGATTTGTGTTGTCCTCAGAGATGTCAAACTGATGGTAGAGATCATCGGCCTTGCTATTTTTATTGCCAGGATGAAAAGATGAGGGTGAAATTAAACCGAGTAAAGAAGAGAACCCAGCAGGCTTGATGGGAGTTGAGTCTCTTGCCATCCCGACTGTAAGACATGTTCTTGTGATCTCTCCATACTAGAAAGGGTGATCTGCTCCCTTGAGCCAGCATTGCCATGCTTCCAGGACCTCCTTAACAGCCAGAGGTTCTTGGTTCCTGACACTGTAGTTATTCTTGGCAGGAGTCACGCAATGGGAAAGAAAAGCACAGAGTTGCAGCTAGTTATCCACAGAACAGTGCTGTGAGAATACAGCTCCAATTCTGACATTTGATGCATCAACCTCAATGATGAATGAACAGATTGGGTCTGGATGCTACAGCACTGGGACTCTGGTGAAGGACTACAGTAGTTCTAAGAATGCTTGGTCTGCTTCATTTGTCCTGCAGAAATCTTCATGGTGAGTGCATTTATGGGAGCTGCGATGGAGCTGATATTTCTGATGAAGTTGCAATAAAAGTTTTTCAAAAAATCCATGAATGCCTCACTTGCTTGACCATAATTGATTTGGGCTACTGTGTAACAGCCTGAACTTCACAAGTGTCCATTTGAACACTGGAAGAGGTGAGGATATAGCCCAACAATGATACCTGCTCTTTACGGAACTCACACTTCTCTGGCGAGACATAAAGGAGCCATCTGATAATCCTCTGGCTATGCTGTCCCTGGTGAGAGCGGAAATAGATAAAAATGTCATCCAAATACACAAAACAAACCTATTCAACATATCAGGGGCATTGGCCAGACCAAAAGCCATCACGATGTACTCATAGTGGCTAGTGGAGGCGCTGAAATGCTTGTCTTCCACTCATCCCCTTCTGAGATACAAACCAGGTTGCAAGCACTACTCAGATCTATCTTGGAGAATGCTCAAATGCAGAGGCAAGCAGGGGAAGAGGGTAGCTGTTCTTCACTGTGACGTGTTTGAGGGATTGATGATGAATGCATGGATTGAGTTCACCTTCCTTCTTGCTCACAGAAAAGAAGCTCACCCCTGCTAGCCTTTTTGATGGATGGATAAATTCTAAGGTTAGGTCGTGCTGTTATGGCCCAAATGCAGAGGGGAAACACTGAAGTGAATGAACAATTTACTGACTTTTGATAAGAACTGTGCAGAATTATAGGAAAAACAAGAACCGATATGCCAATTAAAACTCAAACTGGAAGCTAGTGCCAACACTAAGGCTTGGAACCAGTAAATTAAGACATAATAAATTCTGTTCCTATACAGTGTTAATATAAATGATAGACTTCTTTCTCAGAACAAGGACAAAAGAAAGCAGGGAGCATTACATTACTGT
Source organism: Mobula hypostoma (assembly GCF_963921235.1). Taxonomy (NCBI): domain Eukaryota; kingdom Metazoa; phylum Chordata; class Chondrichthyes; order Myliobatiformes; family Myliobatidae; genus Mobula; species Mobula hypostoma. Next base: position 149,090,355 of record NC_086102.1, read on the forward strand.
GCTTTTGACCAAGATTCGACAAGACTAAAATGAGAGGAAAAGAGTTGAATACCACCACAATGAAACACTAATTGGCTGAACTGTGCATATTTATGAGCGTGATTGCCGACCCCATTCAGCAGCTCACCTGTGAGAGTGCCCAGACCCCGCAGCAGGGTCTGTGGTAGTGCCACACACAGCATGTGTAGATTAGATTATGAGAGCACTCAGTCCTCTTTTCTTGTCATTTAGAAATGCATACATGCATTAAGAAATGATACAATGTTCCTCCGGAGTGATATCACAGAAAACAGGACAAACCAAAGACTAACACTGACAGAACCACATAATTATAACATTTAGTTACAGCAGTGCAAAACAATACCATAATTTGATAAAGAACAGACCATGGGTATGGTAAAAAAAATTCTCAAGTCCTGATCGACTCCCGAGTCCCCGATAGTAGGCGGCAAAAGGGAGAAACTCCCTGCCATAAACCTCCAAGGCACCGACAACTGCCAATGCATTGGAAGCAGCCGACCACAGCCGACACCGAGTCCGTCCATCCGAAAATTTTGAGCCTCTGACCAGCCCCTCCAATACAGCCTCCCAAGCGCCTTTGACCTCACCCCGGCCACCGAAACAAGCAAAGCCGAGGATTCGGGGCCTTCTGCTCCAGAGATTCCGGTTACCACACAGTAGCAGTAGCAGCGAAGTGGGCATTTCAGAAGTTTCTCCAGATGTTCCTCCGTACTCTCACATTTGTCTCCATCAAATCAGAATTGTGCACGGTCCCCTACTTGACAGATTACAGATATCATTCACCAGAGAGGCCGCGCGCGCTGTGTCATGCCGCCATCTTCTCCTCCTCCTCCTTCTGGATTGTTATCATCCAGAACATACCAGTCAAGATGGTACAACAATCCTTCAGTCAATATTTCCTGGATAGATTATTGAACCATATATTTCACTTCTTTTGTGTCTTTTATGTTTGCTTTTCATCTTGAAACTGTTGGAGCCTGTGATTTGCAGATTGGAGATTGTTTGGGTGTTCCAGCGTTCTGCAGTCTCTGAAAGGATTCCAGAAGGCAGATTCAGCGTGCATGAACTTTGTGGCGAGAAGCCTATGAGCAAATGGTCCACTCCATTTCGTTAATTAAAGCTTCCATTGATCACTGACTAAAGTGACGAGGGAGAGTGAAATATCAAGGTGAATGCGAAGGGTGAGCACCGGCTGCCTGCCTTTTGATCGCTGGTAGGATCACTCCGCTATGGAGAGGGGAGACTGTCTTTTGATTGCTGATGGGATCACTCTGCTATGGAGAGGGGAGACTGCCTTTTGATTGCTGGTGGGATCATTCTGCGATGGGAGAGGGGAGATTGTCTTTTGATCTCTGGGGGATCACTCTGCGATGGAGGGGGAAAGGCCAACTGCTGTGCCCCGAGAACGTTTCACAGGTTTTCTGCGTTTTGGATATGGACTTGGACTACAGTCTTTTTTTCAGTATAATAGTTCTTTATATTCTGGGTTTTCCGCCCACCTTTCTCATTTTTTTGTATGCGAGCAAGGGGATTTGGGGGTTGATGTGCCTGTTCCATTTTTGTTAATTTTTTTGTGCAGGGAGGAGGGATTTGGAAGTCGACGATCATGCTGTTGTTCTTTTCTTCCTTGATTTTGTGGCTATCTAGAGAAGAAGAATTTCAGATTTGTACACTTTGATAATAAATGAACATTTGAACCTTTGATACAGTCACAAGCGAAGATGCTCAGGATGCTCTTCATTGAAGATAGATTGGCATTCAATACTATCATACCTTCAAAATTATTCAGCAAGCTTCAAGAGCTTAGCCTTAATACCCACTTTTGCTACTGGATACTCGATTTTCTCACTTGCAGACGCCAGTTAGTTCAGATTTACAACAGCGTCTCCTCCACAATCTCCATCAGCTCAGGTGCACCAATAGGCTGTGTGCTTAGCCCCTGCTCTACTTGCTTTATACTTATGGTTATGTGGCTAAGCATAGCTCCAATGCCATATTCAAATTTGCTGACAACACCATTGTCATTGGCCAAATCACAGGTGGTGATGAATCAGCATATAAGAGGGAGACTGAAAATCTGGCTGAGTGATGCCACAAAAACCTCACACTTAATGTCAGCAAGATCAAAGAGCTGATTATTGAATACAGGAGGAGGAAACCAGAGATCCATAGCCCAGTCCCCATCAGGGGATCAGAGATGGAGAGGGTCAGCAGCTTTAAATTCCTCAGTGTTATTATTTCAGAGAATGGCACACAAGTGCCATTATGAAGAAAGCACAGCAGTACGTTTACTTTCTTAGAAGTTTGACAAACTTCTATAGATGTATGCTGGGGAGTATATTGACTAGCATTATTGGGAGCATCATTGCCTGGTATGGAAACAACAATGGCCTTGAACAGAATTGTCTACAAAAAATGGTGCATACAGCCCAGTCTATCGCAGATAAAGCCCCCTACCCCCCACCATTGAGCACATCTGCATGCAGTGCTGTTGAGGAAAGCAGCATCCATCATCAAGGACCTCACCATCTAGGCCATGCTGTCTTCTCTCTGCTGCCACCAGAAAGAAGGCTTCCACAATCTATGGACTCACTTTCATCAAGGTCGCTTCACCTCCTGTTCTCGTTATTTATTGCTTATTTATCATTATTATCATTACTATTATTCTTTCTTTATTTTCTCTTTGTTTTTGCATTTGGAAAATTTGTTGGTTTTTTTGTACATTGACTGTTTGTCTGTGCTACTGGGTATGTTCCTGCGATGAAAAGTGGCCAGTGCGTGATGAGGGTATGTCTCTGAGTTGGGGAGTGGGGTGGGGGAACTCAGATTAGAATAGTTCATGTACCTATAATAATATCCAATATTTGCTCCTTATTTCCCTCTCTGCCCCGATTGTTCTTACCTTTGGAGTAATGTCCAACTATGGTACCATGGCTCATAGATCAAGAAGTTACAAGGCGTGGGATCTTAGTACTGAATTAGGCATTTGTCCCTGGGCTAGTGACTGAGTTGTTCCCTCTGCTCTTGGCATTTCACTGAACTCGGCTTTGCTTGAGGGGTGGGGTTGGTGAGCATGAAAAAAAATAACAGTTGGATTCTTCTGCAATGACGTAAATCCCTTTAGGTACAGCTGTGAGAAAAGAGCATTAAAAGCACTTCACTTGTAATCAAAGGAGGAAATGATTAGGGTTGTTAAGAATAATTTCCCAGAGCCCAATCCATGCTCACTAGTTTATTGCAGAGTGAATCGCCTTCCTAATACCCAGCTGATTTCTCCTCTTTGCCAATACAATGATGAGATACTATTGACTGTTCTGGTTGAAATTGCAGATGATTAAGAATCTGAGCAACATTTTATTTTCTACATAAATTATCATCCAGGCACTGTTATGACCGATACTACAGAGCTAAATGAAGCTACTCTGCTTAAAGATAATGAGCAAATGCATTACTGGAGACATTTTGTTACATTCTGTGAGTAGGGGAGCTAATGCCATAAATCCAACACCGCTTCACATCAGCAATTTACATAGGTACAGCTTGGCCCAGCAGATAAATGCATTGCAAGATGTGGAGTACTCATGCCTTGAAATGAGTTAGCTGATTCCAGATAAAGAGTCAGTCAGGTATCTGTGATTGCACTCTGTATCAGGGGCTGGGGAGGAGGAAAATCATCAATGGAATTCATTCCCAATCAAGCGGACAGGTCTCAGCTGAGAAGGTCAGCTTGACGTGCAACCACGCTGACTACATCAGTAACGTAATTTAAGAAAGCAACTTGATTACTTGCTCTTATTGTGGGGACTTGCTTTGCGCACACAGCACTGGCAGTCTTATGTCCTACGGTAGTGGTGATTGCATTTCAAGTGTAATCCCTTGTCATTCAAGCCCTCTGTGTCAACCAGTGGTTATGAAGTTCGAAGTTCAAAGTAAATTTATTATCGAAGTATGAATAATTTACCTTGAGGTTTATGTTCTTGCAGGCATTTACAGGAAAATACAATAGAATTTATGAACAAAAAACTATAAATAACAAAGAACCAATAATTCTATAAATAACAAACAGCTAACGTGCAAAACAAGACAAATTGTGCAAATAATGAAAAGTGGAAATAAATAATACCAAGGATGTGAGTTGTAGAAACAGTGAAACTCAGTCTCCAAGTTGTGGCCTCAGTTCAGCGTTGAGGTGAGTGAAGTTATCCACTCTGCTTCAGGAGCCTGATGGTTGTAGAGTGATAATGACAGTTGTTACATAAATGCAATGTTTTTTTGTTTCTTTGCAGTTGTAATATTCCTTCAAGGTTGACCTCCTTGAAGTTTCTAATTGCCTGTGGAAGCAGATCTGAGCGTATATCATGGCAGAAAACAAATAGCTGGAGGAACTCAACAGGTCAGGCAGGAACTGTGATTGGAAAGGAACAGTTTACATTTCATGTCAACACTGAATCCAGACTGAAAGATAGATGGCAGATAGCCGGTATAAAGAGATGAGGGGATGGGGTGGAGCGGGCAAGCGATAGGTGAATCCAGATGGTTATAGACAGATATAGGAGGGAAGAGTGGAAATAGCGACAGAGGCTACGAGGTGACAGGTGGAGGCAACAAAGGGCTGCAGATGATGGAATCTGATTGGAGAAGAAGGTGGAACATGGAATCAAGTGAGAGAGGTGGTGGGCGGGCAGATCAGAACACTGAGTGGAGAGAGTGTAGGTGATGTGCAGATGGATTGGATGGGGTGGGGATGGGATTAGGTATGGTGGATGTAGGAAGAACACGTGTATCAGGCGGAAAGAGTAAATAGGGAAGCACGTTACCTGAAATTGGAGAATTCAATGTTCATTCTATCAGGTTGTGGAGCATAAATCTGGAGCTTCATAACCTATGGCCAAAACTGGGATAAGAGTCAAGAAAAAGTCAATATTTCTTCTCTTCCTGCATTATGTTGTTCTGACTTCTTCTTCCACTAAAAATCAAAATGTGGAATTGCCATAGTGACAGGCCAAAGCTGAAGTCTAAAATCCAAAAGGAAGCTTTCTCTGAAGTTTAGGCAGTTACCCTCGAGGTAAGATGCTGATTGTTAACTATTCATGTTGTCAAGTCTCATCTGTGCTTCTCAATTTAGATTACTGCCCGATAACTATTTAATTGGTGACTGTTATCCTTCATTTGTTTGGCAGCAATCAGAAACAATTTGTTTGATGGTGGAAGATAATTTGATTAAGCACACAGTATTAAAAAAGTCTCTGGGCTATTGGACAACCACTTAATGGCTAGCAGTCATGTTCTTTACAATTTGTAAAATTGCCTTTTTTCCTCAAATGTGTATTTAAAATTCAGTGTGATCCTTCAGGAACAATCCCAGTGAGTCAAGAAGAAATAAGCAATGCCGTTGATTTTAAATAATCATGTAGAGGCCCTTTCATTAAAGCATTTGCCAAGAAAAGAAAATGACACCTTGCTAGACAAGAATGGCATACGAAGAAAATGATTCCTGTTTTAGCTGAAATTATGAAAGTTTCAGATTGTGCAGTATGTGTCATAAATTATTTTACATTACTGGAACCGAGCATAGGTGCATATATATTATGGCTGCAGTATGGGAGAGTATCATTAAAATGCAGTAAGAGGCTCTACTTTTTAATTGGGATACTCAGCCTTGTGTCCTTGTATAAATCAGTGCAGTATTATATTGACAAGGATGAAACTGTGCCAGCAATGTATCTGAAAGCCTATGCATGGAAAAGAAATCAAGATTTCTGGGTGAGGTTGCTGGAGTGGAACAGTTTGCTGCATTTTTCTGCCTGTGTATCTCAGTGTTCTCTGACATCCCTAACTGCAAAGTCACCTTCAAGATCACCAGCACTACATTCCAAAAGCAAAGATCAGGTGCTTCAAAATGTTGAAAACTTCTGTGAGTCAAAAATCGAAGTACCATGGACACTGGAAAACAGACAGTGCTGCAGTACATGAATGCCTTCCAAATGATTGGCTTCCATTAACAGTGAACCAGGACACTGTGGTCATCAGTGCATTGGCCAAACCCTGGAAGAAAGTGTCGAGACCAAAGAAAACCTCCCACTCCAACACCACCTGCTCACGCTGTGGTTAAGTTCCTGAACCCTGCTTCTGGTCCTGGCCACATGCCTGCTCATGGCTACAAATGTGCAGCATCTTCCATAACCTCAGGAAGTCCTAGATCAATTCACAGCTAACAGAAGTGTTTTTGATTGTCCTCCCTGGGCTGTAATGATTGCAAAATGTCCCAATTTGCTCTCTCTATCCATAATAAATCTAGACGGGCTGGAATGATGGGAGGGACACGTGGTTATTTATTTGTACTGTGGGGAAGCCACTTAGTTTCCTGCACTCAATGGTCAGCCAGTTCATAGGTCCATGCTTAGTGAGTGCATGTGATGAAACCCTAAGTGTGTAGTCATACACAACTACAGCTGCCTACTTGGCATTTTGATTTAGCAGTGCAGTTGCAGGAAATGTTTGAGCAGATGGAATGTAATCTTGATAAGTGAGAAAAAAAAAGGACTAGTAAGCTTAGAACATTCAAAATGAATGTTAGGGCCCTTGGCAGGACTGAAGACCAGAGAGACCTTGGTGGGCTGGTCCAAGGACTCCTGAGAAGCGGAGTAGATAAGGTGGTGAAGAAATCATACAGCATGTTTGTCTTCATTTTCTGGGAGGGCATGGATGTTATGTCACAATTTCATGAAACATTGAAAAGATGTAGCTAGAGTACAGTGCAAAGTTCTTATTGCTGCACTACAGGAAGAATGTTATTGCACTGGAGAAGACATGGACAGATTCACCAAGCTGTTAGCAGGGTGCAGTCCCTGGGGATTCAACAACAGAATATATAACTGAGTCACTTAATTTCTGCAGAGAGTCAACACCCATAAGGCTGCTGGACTGGACAGCACCCCAGGCTGAGTACTCAGCGAATGTGCCCACCAGCTCACTGACATCTTCACAGACATCTTCAGCATTTCACTCATCCAGATTGCTTGTCCGCAATGCCTCAAATCAGCATCGTCGTCCTTGTACCGAACAACGCCACAGTTTCAGAATTAAACGACTACCGGCTGGTGGCACTGCCACCAATCATCACGAACTGCAAGTAATGGAACTCATTAAAAACCTCCGTTCCTGCCACTCTGACAATCACCGATATGCTTAGCGGCAGAACTGCCCTACGACAGATCCCACAGCATTTGTCACGCACCTGGTTCTGACACACCTAGAAAACAAGGGCACTTAACCTATGTCAGATCCTGCTTCAGGAATTCAGTTCAGCATTGCCCCACAGGCCTTGGTGAACAAACTCCTACTCCTCAATCTAAATATATCACTGTACAACTGGGTGTTAGACTTCCTAACCAGCAGACCTCAGATAGTCCGGATGCATAACCACTCCTCCTTCCCCGTCATCCTCTTGACAAGTGCCCCAGGGGCTGTGTGCTGATATCACTGTTATACACATTGCTCATATATGACTGCGTGCTGAAACACCCAAGTAATCACATTGTCAAGTTTGCTGATGAAATGACAGTGTTGGGGCTCATCACCAACAATGATAAGACAGTCTACAGGGAGGAGGTGGAACAGCAAAATATCAACTTTTGGAACTAACTTTAGCAACCGATTTTTGGACCCAACGTGGATTGGAGATTAAATTTAAAATACAGTTCTGGACAATGAGTTCCTAGAGCAGTGAACAGCAGTTAATTGAAAAACCAGACAATGCTTGTTTTGTCTGTCTGGAATGTGGGTGCTAAGAAGGAGATGTGAAAGTTATATGTAATTCAGAAGAAGCATTGTAGGTACATTATAAACACACAATTGTTCTTTAGCATATAAAATGTCATGTAATATTGGGTAAAATTGTGTCGAACAGGCCTCTTCATTCAGAGAGCACCTCACTTTGTTGAATAAGGCTACTTTATATCTACCAGCTGTGTCTCTCTAATGACTTTGTTGACACTACAACAATTGGGGGCTCGTGCAGGATCCCTCTGCCACCCATCGCATGGCCAGCGATCTTAGCAGTCTAGGTGGGTGAGTAATTTTTAAATTAGCACTCACACTTGGAGCTGCTCAGATCAGTGGCTACGGGATTGCGATGTATCAAAAATACGGCAGAGAGTCAAACGGGGAGATATAAAAGTAGTGTGGTGTGTGTGCATGCATGTGTGTTTATGTATGAGACTAAAGATTTGTGTGTTAATTTGGTGAGACAGGGCCACCAGTTGTGAAGTGTAGTTACCAATAGCTCAGGACACCAGAGTGAAGGCGTGTATACTCATTTCCAGGAACTGTATTTTGGCTGATGCATTTACAAGTGTGTGTGTGTGTGTGTGTGTGTGTGTGTTTTAACAATATGTCTGGAACCTTGGTGTAACAGTTAGATGCAATAGAATACAACTGGCACTATGAGTTCAGACGCACAGAAGTGGCAGATTGCAGAGTACATACACTATGGCTTTAAGTATGTGCTGTTTTACTTGTATCTGTCATTCATATTTTGCATTGTATGGGAATTAGTGTGGAGATATTTCCTGGAGAGGTTTTATCCAGGTATATCCATCAGGGTGGCACCTATTGAGGTCAGGCAACATCAGGTTGAGAACCCTGATGACCTGATCCACCCTTTGATCTTGATTATAACTATTCATAAGCCCTTCACCTCCAGGGAGAAGCAAAGCATTTTGTTAGAGTTGCCCTCACTTAAATTGGTATGTGGGAATATCAGAATTCTGGCTCAAGCTGAAGGAAATGGTTGAAAGTCACCATAGATAAACGCGCGCTGGTAAAAGTGAAGTGCCCGAGGAATATGTGGGACAGTATGGCCCAGGGAGTGCAGGATGGTACATAGACAACTACAGGGAATGCCCGCAATGAAGAGAGATATTGCTTCTTTAAAGAGGAAGTGAGGCAGCGACGGGGGGTGGGGGTGGAGGTGGAAGTAACTGGGAACAATAATGTCAGCTATTCTGAAAGCCGATGAGTCAGCCATGGATTATGCAGAACATAAATATCAAGACTATGAAGAGTATTCAGGGATGGATATTCCAGGGAGGGACAACCCGATCTTCCTGAAAAAGCTAAAGGAAGGCCTGAGCTCAGCCCACCAGGAGTTTTTAGGTTAGGGGATAATGGTGGGATTGACCTACTCCACGATAATTTCATGGGGCAGTGAGATAGACCAAAGGAGGGGGAATAGCAGTCATAAACTGGTTGTAGTGAATGTGGCTTCTGTGATGTCACAGAGAATTTGCTTTGTGTGCCAGCAACTGGGTCATGTAGCAAGGAATACGTGTGGGAGGGTAAAGGAGATGATTTGTTACAGCTGCAGTTTCTCAGGCCATGGTTGGAGGCAGTGCTCCGAAAAACAAGGAAAGTGTAAAGATCACTTACCAAAGCAGGCAGAATCTTTAACAGCACCCTTTATTCCTGATTTGGCTGCTGACCAGTTTATAGATCTGCTGAGATCAGACAAATGGTTGACTGCAGCCTCTATTGCCAGTGGTGGTCATCTATGGATGTAGGGGGCCAGCAATGTGAAATGTTAGTGAACACGGGGTCAACAGTATTGATAACTGATCTGCCCTTACCCATGACTGGAGAAGTAACTTATATTTCCAGTGCAGGAGGTGAAACAATGAGGGTGGGGAGAATTCAGCCACAGGTACTTGAGATTGAGGGAGTGCTGCTTCCTGCAGATTTTTGGGTGTGCCCAAACAATGAAGGCACTCTCCTGGGGATGAACACACTGTGTAAGCAGGTGCTATTATAGACTCTATAAAAGGAGAAATAACATGGGCAAGACAGGGACACCAACATGTGTAATCTGCAAAGCAACTAACATGGCCCACAGAGAAACAGCAGCCTCAGGCAGGGAGAGGAGACAGGGCAATGAGTGGGAATCATACCAGGAGGTCCCAAGGGTGGGGGCCAAGCACAGTCAGGAGCTGTTAGAAGTAGTGCAGCTGCCTGAGGGGGCAGCAGTGTTTAAAGTAAAAGCTCACCAGAAAGAGGATGGTAAGGAGCAGGAAGGGAATGAGTGGACAGACATCAGTGCAAGGAGGGCAGCAGAAGAATAAGAAGCAACAGAAATTATGAGTACAAAAAGAAACTACAACTGTGAATTTAGTAAGATGACATGGAGATATGAAGGACCACTGTAACCAGGTAACACATTGAGGGATCAAGCAAAGCAACAACAACATATTGCGGACCAGAGGGAGTTTGGGGGAGAGAAGCCAGCCTTTCTATAGCCAGGTGACCAAGTCATGGTAAAGGAGCTGGTTGAAAGGACAGGTTTCACTCCCAGGTGGATATAACCACAGGTGGTGTTCTGGATGAATAATGCTCGTCATTTGCGGCAACCAGTGGAAACACTGGACTCAGGTTAAACAGTATAACCCACCTTCCTATCACCCTCACAAACAGAGCAAGAGATCATGCGTACTTGGTAACAGTGTCATTGAAGAGAACACAAGTGATGAACACCAGCCAGCTGCATTGGACCTGACCACAGCTGATGGAGGCAGACCCACATCCGACACAAACGCATGGGACACTGAAAAGCATGACAGCAAGCTGTGAATAGTACAACAGCAATGGTACTCTGTGATAAGGCTGGTTGCTGAAGGCAGGTGATGCAGCATCGCATGGTACCGAATCTGCATTGTAGCGGACAGGAAACCCTTACAATGTGTCGTCAAAATTGCCCAGCACATCACCAGTACCAGCCTACCAGCCATCAAGGACATACATACAGAAAGTTGCCAGAGAAAGGCAGGGAATACCATGAAGGATTCCACCCCACAACATAACCCACCATCACTACTTTATCATTTCCTGTCAGTCACCATATGTACAGACACTGCCGTATCTAACATCACTTTATGTGCATATAATCAATCTATGTATATAAGCTAACCTTATGTGTTTATATTTATTATGCTTTTTATTATTTTGATCTTTATCTTAGTTTTTTTTGATCTGCTGCATTAAATCCAGATAATTTCAAGTGTTCCCCATTACAATTGTGTACTGGAAATGACATTAAACAATCTTGAATCTTGAATTTGTTCATTACTAAGTTCTATTATGAAAATATTCAGTGAGGCAATTCTACAAATGGTCAATGTATAATTATAATACCATGTAAATTTTACACTGCAGCATATATGATGAGTGGTCTGGTACTGTTGGAACCAAATCTGCCAGATATTTCTCGTATGTTTTCTTGCTCTGCAACCTATCTTATTCGTTGAAAGGACTCACTGTGTCATCAGCACAGAATGTACTTGATTGCAAACAGTTAATACTTAATTTGTTCCAGAAGTAATGAATGCATCGACCAAGGTCATTGCTCCCCTGTAACAATTACTTTTCCTGGTGGAGCACTCTCTCAATCCCTGTTCTTGTTTACTTCCCATTGTAATTCCTTGCACAGCCATTGGCTTTGACATCATTCCAGGCATTTAAAAAAAACCAGTGAGCCCCAGCTATTTAAAAGTACCAGACTAAAATAGACTAATCTTTGCTTTCTTCATGGTCTCCTATTTTTCCTCTCCAGATACTGACTTCACCCTGTTAAGTCTGACCTCTGCATATCTAAATAGTTCAGAAACACTACAGGAAAGATAAATGGGTAATTGATAAGACTAATTGCCCGTTACTTCCTGAGTTATCATACTGCAATAAATGACATTAATTTAGCACAATTTTTGAATATACAGGACGAACAGAATAATTATACACACAGGACATGCTGAGATGTCCAGCTGGTTTATTTAACTGGCCACTTCAGTTAAGCAGCAGTTAGACAAATAGTTTAAAACTGCAATTAAAACTTCTTTTGGAAAGGACATTGCAGTTATTGGCTTTTCATGTGGTTACTACATTCATTCATAATTGTTATTTGGTGACATTTACCACTCAGCCAAGTACTTTTTATTTGACATTTACTGATGTATGTACAAGTAAACTAATTTTTCACTGCACTTACTTGTTTGTATAGGAGACAGTGTAGTCGGGAATGACCTGAGTTAACTGCTATTTTTCAGTTACATAGTGGAAGGATTTTTAAATGAACATCTGCTATTAGTCAGCATTGATTTCCAGTCAAATGGGCTATTAATTTAGCAAGAGTAGAAGTTACTGTTGTAGATAATTCTGACAATGTTTTCAAAGCATTTTATTATAAAGAAATACAGAACATTTAATTAAGGCAAAAGTTTAAATTTACTAGACGAGGAACTAGAACCTCTTATAACGCAAACTGACGAAGGGTCTCAGCCTGAAACGTCGACTTCACCTCTTCCTAGAGATGCTGCCTGGCCTGCTGCGTTCACCAGCAACTTTTATGTGTGTTGCTAGAACCTCTTATGCTTGCTTGCCTGCACAAATAGTGCCTAAAAGCTATTTTTTCCTTCTTTTTCAGCTCATAGCAAAAAACTAGTCAGGGTACCTCTGGGAATAGTTGACCTTACAGCAGCTCATGTTTTTGCACTTAAAGATGTATGTTGACATCAGCAATTCACACGGTGCTTGTCTCTGCTTCACTGATAGAAACTGGAGCCACAATGTATTACCTACTATCTTTGCTTATAATTTCAAATAAAACAAAGAGCTAATCCAGCAATTAATTAGTTCGAAAATGCTAAGAGTCCCCACTGGGACATCAGTGTGAAGATGTTTACACCTGCTTTCCTGACTTGTCAATGCTCTTCACACCACAGAGACACATAGTGGAATACATGCAGGGTGGTGAGTCCATACTGTATGATGTACACTCAGGTACCTCCTGTACCTAATAAACTGGGCTCTGAGTGTATGTTCATAGTGTTCTGCAGCTCTAGCCCATCCACTTCAAGGTTCAATATGTTGTGTGTCTTCTGCATACCACTTTTGCAATTCATGGTTATTTGAGTTACTGTTACCTTCCTGTCAGCTTGAACCAGTCTGGCCATTCTCCTCTGATCTCTCTCATTAACAAGGCGTTTTCCCCCACGGAACTGCTGCTCACTGGAGTTTTGCTTTTGCTTTTTGCATAATTCTCTGTAAACTCTAAAGACTAGGAGACACTAGAAGATCAGCAGTTTCGGAGATACTCAAACTACCCTGCCTGGCACTAACAACCATTCCACGGTCATAGTCACTTAGATCACATTTCTTGCCCTTTCTGATATTTGGTCTGAACAACAAGTCAAACTCTTGACCATGTCTGCATGCTTCCATGCATCGAGTTGCTGCCTCATGATTGGCTGATTAGATATTTGCATAAATAAGCAGGTGTACAGGTGTACCTAATATAGTGGCCACTGAGTGAGTATGTGTATGTGTGTGTGTGTGTGTGTGTGTGTGTGTGTAGGATGCTCACAAATATTAAGACAAGTGCTTCCCCATCTCCTACGTTGTCCCATACCTCCATGGCAGCAGCCTTTTATCTTTCTATTCTGTGGTTTCCATGGAGAACATTCTCTAAGGTTGGCTTCCCATGATATCATGTGACAAAACAACAGCAGCTGTGATCACTGCAGGAGGGCTGATGTTGAGAACTGCGCAAGTTATATTTTAGCACAACCATCAGGTCAAAGATTACTCTCAGAATTACTTAAAAGCAAATTTTCCCAGCTTTGCAAATTCTGAAGGTTACTCGGTGAAATTTCTTCAGCTAAAATTCCTCAATTAAATCTAAACTCAGCAGCAGGGAGGATCATAGGAGTCTCCCTACCATCCATCGGGGCATTTATCAGGAGCACTGCATATGCAGGGCCCTCAGTATTATTAAGGATTCCACCCATCTATCCAGCATCCTCTTTGACTTTCTACCATCAGGCAGGAGACTACAATGCATAAAGACAAGAACGGTCAGGCTGAGAAACATTTCCTCCCGCAGGCCATTAGGCTTCTGAACTCCCAGCCAGACCGTGTTCGAAGTGTCACTGGTTAATCTGTTCCCTTCCTTACAAAATTGAATATTAATACACTTTAATTTCTTATTTATGTGTGGTTCATCTGTAGATTTTATCCTTACCTTTATATGTTATCGTGTGTTATGTGTGTTATGCGTTTTACACCCTGGTTTGAAGAAACGTCTTGTTTCTATATACGTTATATATGTTACATACATATGTGTAGTTAAAAGACAATGACCCTCACTTGTCACTTGTCATCAATGTGCACAGGGTATTGTAATGCAATAGAAAATAATCATCAGGAAGAAAGGATTCCAGATACTTTACAAGGGATTGGAAGATTACTTACCTTATATGATTTATGCATTTGACTGCATTTGAGGATATTCAGACAGGAATAGGCTAGATAACAACTTGACGTTCTCGAATCATTCATTATCACAAATGATCTGTTCCTCTGCTCAGTTTATATATCTTACTTCCAGATTTCTGAACATCCTCAGGAGAATGCATGCTGGGGGGAGTTTCTATGTTTTCCCTGTGACTGTGTGTGTTTTCCCCGAGTGCTATGGTTTCCTCTTACATTCTAAAGCAGTATAGGTTTGTAGGTTAATTTATCACATGGGTTTATTTGGACAGCAGAGGCTAGTTGGCCAGAAGGGCCAGTTTGAGTCTCTCAGAAACTGCTGATTTCCTGGAATTTTGAGTGTTCACAGCGAATGGTGCGAGAAACATAGAAACAGGGTATTTTTGCCCACAGAACCTCCACTCACTGGAAGAAACATCCAGTGAGCGGGGGTTCTGTGGGCAAAAATACATTGCTAATGAGAAAGGTCAAAGAAGAACGGCCAGACTAGTTCAAGCTTACAGGAAGGTGGCAGTAACTGAAATGGCCACAGCTACAACAGTGGTGTGCAGAAGAGCACCCTGCACGCACAACACGTCAAACCTTGAAGTTCATGGGCTACATCCATTCGAATTCGAACATTCGAATGGTTCAGCAGAAGACCACAAACATACACTCAGAGTATGTACTTTATTAGTTACAGAAGGTATGTACTTCACTGGATTGTGCATGAACTTCCCATCAGAACAAAGATGTGAGCATCAGCTGAAGGAACTGGGAAAGGCAGAAGTAATCACAAACATCAATTCTGTACTGTGACATGAAGTTTGAATAAGGATGCAGCAAGGAGGATCACCTGGGCCTGACTAAATAGATCTAAAGGTTAGTACTCAATGGGGATCAAAGTGGTGAAATTTCTTTTCTGATTGTGATTTATTTACATTTCCATCAGTAATTATATTAACCGATAGGATTGTTCATTAATAAGAAACCATTTAATTTATTGTAACAACACTGGATTCAGATTGTAGTGTTTCAAAACACAGTTTCAACCTGTTTATAAAGATGGATAAAACACAATGCTGTAATAGTTGTTTTTTTATTTTTCTAATTGAGCAAAGTGGGGAGTTATTTTCAGAATCCCCAGTAATCTTGTCCAGGGTTTTTCAGGTGCCAAATGTTGCTTAGGCTGGTGATTCTTTGACACCTAAGAGATCATTTATTAATTTGCTTCCATATAAGTGCTCAAGTGTATTATTTTAAAACAAATTACTCAAGAATTTTGGCAGAAGTTCTGAGTTTATAGGAGTCACAGAAATAGAGAAAATGCTGATCAAAGGACTCTGATTTCTTGTCATTGTCTTTTCTGAATGGATTTGTTAGAG